>NC_139610.1:2500-602500 GCF_964270895.1 Podarcis filfolensis | reverse complement strand
ATTTCAGCAAGGCATTTGACAAGGTGCCCCATGATATTCTTGTAAAGAAGCTGGTAAAATGCGGTCTTGACTATGCTACCACTCAGTGGATTTGTAACTGGCTGACGGACCGAACCCAAAGGGTGCTCATCAATGGTTCCTCTTCATCCTGGAGAAGAGTGACTAGTGGGGTGCCACAGGGTTCTGCCTTGGGCCCGGTCTTATTCAACATCTTTATCAGCGACTTGGATGATGGACTCAAGGGCATCCTGATCAAATTTGCAGATGACACCAAACTGGGAGGGGTGGCTAACACCCCAGAGGACAGGATCACACTTCAAAACGACCTTGACAGATTAGAGAACTGGGCCAAAACAAACAAGATGAATTTTAACAGGGAGAAATGTAAAGTATTGCACTTGGGCAAAAAAAATGAGAGGCACAAATACAAGATGGGTGACACCTGGCTTGAGAGCAGTACATGTGAAAAGGATTTAGGAGTCTTGGTTGACCACAAACTTGACATGAGCCAACAGTGTGACGCGGCAGCTAAAAAAGCCAATGCAATTCTGGGCTGCATCAATAGGAGTATAGCATCTAGATCAAGGGAAGTAATAGTGCCACTGTATTCTGCTCTGGTCAGACCTCACCTGGAGTACTGTGTCCAGTTCTGGGCACCACAGTTCAAGAAGGACACTGACAAACTGGAACGTGTCCAGAGGAGGGCAACCAAAATGGTCAAAGGCCTGGAAACGATGCCTTATGAGGAATGGCTAAGGGAGCTGGGCATGTTTAGCCTGGAGAAGAGGAGGTTAAGGGATGATATGATAGCCATGTTCAAATATATAAAAGGATGTCACATAGAGGAGGGAGAAAGGTTGTTTTCTGCTGCTCCAGAGAAGCGGACACGGAGCAATGGATCCAAACTACAAGAAAGAAGATTCCACCTAAACATTAGGAAGAACTTCCTGACAGTAAGAGCTGTTCGACAGTGGAATTTGCTGCCAAGGAGTGTGGTGGAGTCTCCTTCTTTGGAGGTCTTTAAGCAGAGGCTTGACAACCATATGTCAGGAGTGCTCTGATGGTGTTTCCTGCTTGGCAGGGGGTTGGACTCGATGGCCCTTGTGGTCTCTTCCAACTCTATGATTCTATGATTCTATGATTCTAAGAGAAGGTCTCATTGCCTGTTAACCTTTCGCTAATAAAATATGTTTAGGCGTACATCAAGATATAATTGACAAAAGCCTTACTTGTACAAGCCGTTATTCTGAAGTAACAACTCCCTTAAGTCTCTTAACCATTTATGCCAGCAGGATGTTAAACTGGAGGCTGAACTGTGTTGCAAATGAGGGATAGGGCCCCTGAGTAATAGGGAGGTCTTCACTCCCCTGTGGCAATGCTGGAGACAAAATATCCAACATGCAGGGATGAAACTCGGCTTTCTTTCTCCCGGGTCAAAGAATCAGTTCACCACACACATGCATTTGCATACACACACACACCCACAAACAAACAAACAAACCTCAACACATTTGTTTTTAAAAGGCATAAAACGCAGACAGATATTAAAAAATCATTACAGGAATTCTAAGAAGTATTATGACTGTATAACTAAAGGGAAAATGAGCGTCCCTTCCAGTAAAAGTAAATTGTTTGTCAAAAGTAGAGCTTCCATGTGCAGCAATCACCTACCTGAGATTGGGTTTTGACTTGGAAGGAAGTTAAAAGGAAGCATTTCTGTAAGATCATCCAAGGCCCTGAGGCTTCCTTTTAAAATGTGTTTTTTTAAAGTCTCTTTTGCCACCCCTCTTATTGTTTCTGTGCAAACCCGTTCAAGCAGGTTTTTGGGTGGTTTTTTAAAATTAATTAAAGATTTCTTGGTTTACAAAAGTATGTGCAATATCCCTTTTTTCAAGTTATGTTTTCTACAGATCAGTTTCATTTGTTGAGACATTAGTGTTACATTAGGAAGAAAAGGGGGAAAGAGGTGGAGGGGGGAATGATGTGTGGGGTCGGGTCAGGTGGTAATGCTTCTATTCTTCTACTTTGTGTATGTGTGGGGGTTTGTGTCAGCATCTCTTTCCTATTCCCTTGTATTTCTTTGGTGGTGAAAGGTTGGGGGTGGTTTAGGGGGTGGTTGGTTGTCTTTGACTGGCTGCAGTGAG
The DNA here is from genome assembly GCF_964270895.1 of Podarcis filfolensis. Classification (NCBI taxonomy): domain Eukaryota; kingdom Metazoa; phylum Chordata; class Lepidosauria; order Squamata; family Lacertidae; genus Podarcis; species Podarcis filfolensis. The sequence continues at coordinate 600,356 of NC_139610.1, read as the reverse complement.
ATTTGTTTTCATGTGTGAGTGGGGTGCATGTGTGTTTTTGGATCAGGTTAGCCAGATTGATTCATGTGCTATTGGCAGATTCTTTTTTTTTAATGCCTTATTGGTTTTAAAAACAAAACAAATACATAGTAAAACAATATGCAACAGTCAACAAAAGGCAATCCAAAATTAATTCTCCATACAAAAGAAGAAAAGATTGAGGGACTTCCGGTCAGCGCCGGCGACCGTAATGGCGGATTTCCTCTGAACACCGGAGGAAATCGGCTTCGTGGAGCTGGGGTTCTACCGCTACGGCGAAGCGGGGACCCGAAAAAAATCACAGGTGGGGAAGCCTGTGAACTGAAGGCTCGGCGGGCTCCATTTGTGCCCCCCCCTCGCTGCAAAGGAGCCTTTTTAAAGGCTTCGGAACGGACCGGGGGTGAGGGGGTGCGGAGCTGAGAGCTGTCTACCCGTCTCCGCGAAGTGAAGCCGCACAGCCAGGGTCGGAGAGCGCTGATTTCTTTTCTGGCTAATTGGACTCAAAAACAACTACCCGTGAGTAGGAATTTGACATATATTGGGAAGAAATTATTAAGAATTCGGCCGAAATGGGGGAAGGTAAAAACAGGAAGTCTGCCTTCCCGGACTGTTAACAGATCAAAGTAAAGAGACTTCAAAGCTGGGACTTGGAAAGAGGAGTTCTCGGGAGGATTAAAACCCAATATCTGAAGAGAAAACCTACTCCACTGTTAGCAGGAACAGTGGAGAGATATTTGAAAGATCTTAGACCTGCAAGGAAAGAATTTTTAAAATACATCTGCTGACTTTAAAACTTGGGAACGGACTGCCTATGACAGAGAAGCCGATCAGAGGGAACTGTCAAATGGAGAATGGAGTTTAAAGTTTGATTTAGCTCTGCAAAGGATACAGTAGCTGGGAAAGGAAAGCAACATTTTGGGACTAAAAATTTGATACTAAGAAACGGGGACTTTTTGAACATTATTGGTTATAAAGTTGCAACAAGAAGTTGGTTTGAGACCCCTAGTGGTAACTATGTTGCAAAGACACTTTAGACTGCAAGTTTTGCTGTGGGAAAATTCCTATTCTATCAAAACAAATTCCTCAAGTGTGTGACTGACCTTGGGAGTGTATGTGAGTGTTATGGCAGACAAAGCAGAGTTGATACAGGAGAAAACTACCAGATCCGGAAAACAATACAAAGTAGATACCACTAGAAGGCCCTCAACGGGGGGTGTAGTGGGCACAGCAGGAGCTGTTGCCCCACAGGCAAAATTAAAGGTTATGTCAACTGATGAACTGTTAGCCCAAGCACTGGGTAAAATTGATGCATCTTTGGAGAAACTGGCAAACAGAGTTGAAGAGACAAATAAACAAGTAGCAGAGGCCTGTGCAAAAATTGAAGCGAACACTGCAAGCATTAATTTGAATACCTCAAGTATAAATGAACGGTGAACTCTAATATGCAGTCTATTGAAAAATTATTGGAAGAATCGGCGTCAACTAGAAAATTGGCTGAAGAAGCCAAGGAAATTGCAACTGCTGCCCAGGAACAGATTCCACCGGTACATAAGAAATTTGAAGAGTATGACTTGACGTTGTCGATGATAGATCTTGAAAGAAAAGCGAGAAACTTAAGAATAAGAGGCGTGCCAGAAAGTGAGAAAGATAATTTGGTAGAATTTCTTACAAAAGAATTTACACAATTTTGGCAAAAGGACCTGGGGGAGGAAGAATTCACTATTGTGAGTGCTTTCAGACTTGGCAGAAGACAAGGAAAGAACAAAGCAAGAGACTGTCTGATAATTTTGAAAACTAAGGAAGAAAGAGACAAGATACTGAACTTACATTACCAAAGAACCCTGGAAATTGGGGACACCTATGTGGAAATCTTCAAAGATATACCCAAACATATCTTGGAGGTAAGGGCCCACTACAGAGACTTGGTTGCCTTGCTGAGGAAAAACAGAATAATTTTCAGGTGGGAATTCCCCCAAGGCCTATCTTTTAAATATAGAGGAAAGAAAATAAGAATAAGGACAGTGAACGACAAGGACAAGTTTTTGAAAGACCACGAAGAGGACCTGCAGAAGGAAGTGGACTCTGCTGAGGACGTATTGATGCCAGGACAAGGACTCTTGGAGATTGCAAATTTGATATCTGGACGCTCCGGCCCAAGGAGAGACAAGCCACCGACAGAAGAAGAACAACAACTTGGTGCAGTAGGAGGGAAAACTAACTAATCAATCATGTCTCTGCAGCTTTTAAGCTGGAATTGTAATGGATTGAACTCCCCTAGAAAGAGAAAAGAGATATTTCATATATTAAAGAAAGAACATCTGGACCTGATTTGTTTACAAGAGACTCATGTCACGAGGCTACACAGGAAAATATTGGTTAATAAAAGATTAGGGCAAGAATTTATTTCGTCTGACAAAGTTAAAAAAAGAGGAGTGGTGATTTATGCTAAGGAGAAACTCTCACCGAAATTTATCCTCAAAGATGAGCAAGGAAGATATTTGGCCATTGAAATTCAGTTTCAAGGGGAGAAATTTTTGATAGTAGGTGTGTATGCACCAAATGAGGGGAAGTCGGAATTTTTCAAGAAACTGCATGAGACTTTGATGGACTTGATGGACTACAATATAATTTTGATGGGGGACATGAATGGAGTTGTATCAACCAATATGGACAAGGCCCAAAAACAGGTAGTTACCAAAGATGGTAGACTACCAAAAACTTTTTTTGAAATGACTGATAACATGGACTTGATCGATATTTGGAGAACTAAGAACCCCTTGGAGAGAGAAGGAACATTCTTCTCTGAAGCCAAGATGACATGGACCAGAATTGACCAAATCTGGACTACTAGAGGAATGGCTCCAAAGATAAAAAAAGTGGAAATCTGCCCCAAAACATGCTCCGACCATAACGCTGTAAAGATGGAGATGAAGTCAACAACAACCGGTACCTTTAGATGGAGGATGAATGACACCCTATTTAGAGATGAAGAAGTATACAACAAGGCCCAAAAGACTTTAAAAGACTGTTTTGAATTAAATTTGCCAACAAATGTGGAGAAAAGAGTAATCTGGGACGCAAGTAAAGCCGTGATGAGAGGGTTTTTGATACAACAGAATGCATTAAAAAAGAGAAGGCAAAATGAGAAAAAAGATAAAATTTTGGAGAAAATTAAAGAAGGTGAGAAAAAATTGAGAGCCAAGCCGAAGTCACAAGAGATTCTGAGAGAAATAAAGATATACCAAACACAATATATGGAATTGATGAATCAGGAAATAGAATGGAAAATTAAACAAATGAGACAGAAGACATTTGAATCGGTGGATAAATGTGGGAAATTACTGGCATGGCAATTGAAAAAAAGACAAAAACTGAATACAATTACAAACCTGGAAGTAGAAGGAAAAGACATAAATAATCCAAATGAGATAAGAAATTGTTTCCAGAAGTATTTTAAGCAATTATACGCACAAGGGCCACAGAATGAAAGGGACATCGATGGATTTTTGAAAACAAATGGATTACAAAAAATCTCACAGGAAAGTAAAGCATTGTTGAACTGTAAAATAACAGATCAGGAGATAGAAGGTGCCATCTTAAATATGCAATTGGGCAAATCCCCAGGACCGGACGGACTGACTTCCAGATACTATAGATCCTTGAAGGATTGGATAGTACAACCTCTGAAGGAAGTCTGCAATGAGATTTTGGAAGGGAAAAAGGCACCAGAATCGTGGAAAGAGGCCTACATTACACTTATACCGAAAACAGAGACTGAAAAGACCCAACTTAAAAACTACCGTCCCATATCCTTATTAAATGTGGATTACAAAATTTTTGCTGACATTTTAGCCAAGAGATTGAAAAGAGTATTGATTGAAGAGATATATAAGGACCAAGCGGGCTTTCTGCCGGGAAGACATATATCTGACAATTTGAGGAATGTAATCGACATTTTGGAAAAGCTAGATGTGGATATAAATACTAAAGCTGTTTTGATATTTGTGGACGCGGAGAAAGCCTTCGACAACATTTCTTGGAGTTTTATGAAAAAGAATCTACAGGGTATGGGGGTAGGCCAAGGTTTTGAAAATGGTATAGGTGCAATATACTCTGAACAAAAGGCCAAATTAATTGTAAATAATGTGGTTACGGAACAATTTAAGATTGAAAAAGGGACACAACAAGGATGCCCAATTTCCCCTTTACTTTTTATATCGGTCCTGGAGGTTTTGCTGAATATGATTAGAAGGGACCGGTTGGTTAAAGGTATACAGGTCGGAGTTAAACAGTATAAATTGAGAGCATTTGCAGATGATCTAGTTTTGACGTTACAGGAGCCAGAATCTAGTACTAAAAGAGTTTTAGAACTAATTCAAGAATTTGGTCAGGTGGCAGGATTTAAATTGAATAAGACCAAAACTAAGGTTTTAGAGAAAAATATGACATTGTTTGAAAAAGAGAAATTTCAGAATGAAACAGGTCTGTCTGTGGTGAGGAAGGTGAAATATCTGGGGATTAACATGACATCTAAAAATGGGAACTTATTTAAAAATAATTATGAGAAATGCTGGTCAGAAGTGAAAAAAGATCTCGAAATATGGTCAAATTTGAAGCTTTCCTTGATGGGTCGAATAGCAGCTATAAAGATGAATGTATTGCCTAAAATGTTGTTTTTGTTTCAAACATTACAAATTGTGGACAAGATGGAATGTTTTAAGAAGTGGCAGAAAGATATTTCTAAATTTGTATGGCAGGGCAAGAAGCCTAGGATAAAATATAAGATTTTAACTGATGCAAAAGAAAGGGGTGGCTTCGCCCTGCCAGACTTCAGACTCTATTATGAGTCAGCAGCATTCTGCTGGTTGAAAGACTGGCTGCTTCTTGAAAACACAGACATTTTGGACTTAGAAGGTTTTAACAATGTTTTTGGATGGCATGCATATTTGTGGTATGACAAGGTTAAAGCTCACAAAGCGTTTAAAAATCACATTGTTAGGAGATCTTTGTTTAATGTTTGGACTAGATATAAGGATTTACTGGAAAACAAAACCCCAAGGTGGTTGTCACCAATGGAAGCGAAAGCTCAGAAAAAACTCAATATGGAGGCCAGTTGGCCAAAATATTGGGAAATTTTGGAGCAAGAAGGAGATAGACTGAAATTGCAGAGTTTTGAGAAATTAAAAAACAAAGTCCGAGACTGGTTACATTATTTTCAGATAAGGGAGGCATACAATTTGGACAGGAAAATTGGCTTCCAGGTGGAAAAATCTAAATTAGAAACAGAAGTGCTAGAACCTAAAACTAAAATCATGTCAAAAATGTATAACTTGCTGCTGAAATGGAATACACAGGATGAAACGGTTAAGTCAGCTATGATTAAATGGGCACAAGATCTTGGACATAACATCATGTTTGCTGATTGGGAACAGTTATGGACCACAGGTATGAAATTCACGGCATGTAATGCCTTAAGAGAGAATATTATGAAAATGATATACAGGTGGTACATGACCCCAGTCAAGCTTGCAAAAATATATCACTTGCCCGATAATAAATGCTGGAAATGTAAGGAAGTTGAAGGTACATTCTTTCACCTATGGTGGACGTGCCCAAAGATTAAGGCCTTCTGGGAAATGATTTATAATGAAATGAAAAAGATACTTAAGTATACCTTCCTGAAAAAACCAGAGGCTTTTCTCTTGGGCATAGTCGGCCATCTGGTGCCAAAGAGAGACAGAATTTTCTTTATGTACGCTACAACGGCAGCAAGAATACTTATAGCAAAGCACTGGAAGACTCAGGATCTACCCACTCTGGAAGAATGGCAGATGAAGTTGATCGACTGTATGGGACTGGCAGAAATGACCGGCAGAATCCGCGACCAGGGAGAAAAGTCAGCAGAAGAAGATTGGAAGAAATTTAAGGACTATCTACAGAAATATTATAAAATTAATGAATTTTGAAAAGATGTTGGTTTGAACTTTGGTGGGGACTAGCTGTTATGATAAAGATAATGGGGATTATAATGGTTTATGTTATTAAATTTTTAAAAAAAGCTGAATGGAAAATCAGGTTTTATTTTAAAAGGAATGTTAAGAGATTAGGATTTGCTGAATTAATAAGGTGAACTAGAGAACAAGAAGGGGAGGTATGAGGAAGTCAAAGAAATATGTGATTGAAAAAACTGTTATTGAAACTGAATTGTTTTTAATATTTTTCTTTTTCTTTTTTTTTTGGTGTTTATATAAAATTGGAAAATCTAATAAATATTCATTTTTTAAAAAAAGAAAAGATTGAGTTCACCAGTCACACAATTCAACATGACTTCCAATCCCCCTGTTGTGATTATAACTGCACATTTAACTTTACCTCTCCTAGGTTATTCGGTTGTGTTAATTCTGTAAAGTTCTCTTATTTCATGCACAAATCAATCCAGGCCTGCCAAAGAATTTAAATTGTTACAAAGTTCTTTTAAATATTCTCTGTAAATATTCCACTCTCTATTAAATATTTGATCTGTATGGTCTCAGATTGCTGTCAATCTAACATTTTATTCTGCCAGTCTAATTTTGAGGGAGTACAGTCTCCTTTCCGTACCTTAGCAATTAAAATTCTTGCTGCTCCTACTGCATACATGAAGATTTTCCTTACTCTTTTTGGAATTCCATTGCTCATTATGCCTAGCAGGAAGGCTTCAGGCTTCTTAGGAAAAGAACATTTAAGCATTTTTTTAAAAGTTCATTATATATTGTTTCTCAAAATTCTGATTTTTTTGCAGTTCCACCACATGTGCCTTCTGCCTCCCTGCATCTCCAACAGATGTTTGACCTAGATTTACACATTTTGGCAAGTTTTACAGGTGTTAAGTACCATCTGTAGAGCATTTCCATGAAATTCTCTTTTAAATCGTAGCACACAGTGAATTTTAAGTCCCCCTCCACAACCTTTCCCATGATTCCAGGATGTTGTAACCAAAATCTCTGGTCCATTGTACCATAACAGATTTTACTTCTTCCTCCTTGACCTCACAGGCAAGGAGAAGTCTGTACATATTAGAGAGCAATTTTGTGTGTGTTTGTATTAAGTCTTTCTCAAGTCTTGAAATTTCTCTGGAAAAGCCTTTCTGTCTGTCCCTTTGGAATGTTTCACTTAGCTGAAAATACTGCAAGCAATCAGTCGAATGGGTCTGAATTTCTTCAAATTTCTTTAATTTTAGCTTATTTTCTTTTTCTTCCAATAGATCTTTATAAGTTGCCTAATTGCTTCTCATGGTTTTTTTATAATAATAATAATAATAATAATAATAATAATAATAATAATAATAATAATTTTTTTTTATTTATACCCCGCCCATCTGGCTGGGCCTCCCCAGCCACTCTGGGCGGCTTCCATAGAAACCAAAAATACAGTAAAATATCACACGTTAAAAACTTCCCTGAACAGGGCTTCCTTAAGATGTGTTCTGAATGTCAGGTAGTTGTTTATCGCTTTGACATCTGCTGGAAGGGCGTTCCACAGGGCGGGCGCCACTACCGAGAAGGCCCTCTGCCTGGTTCCCTGTAGCTTTGCTTCTCGCAATGAGGGAACCGCCAGAAGGCCCTCGGCGCTGGACCTCAGCGTCCGGGCAGAATGATGGGGGTGGAGACGCTCCTTCAGGTATACTGGACCTAGGCCGTCTAGGGCTTTAAAGGTCAGCACCAACACTTTGAATTGTGCTCGGAAACGTACTGGGAGCCAATGTAGGTCTTTCAAGACCGGTGTTATATGGTCTCGGCGGCTGCCCCCAGTCACCAATCTAGCTGCCGCATTCTGGATTAGTTGTAGTTTCCGAGTCACCTTCAAAGGTAGGAATCATACCGGGGTGAAGGCGTCTTCTTCTATTTGTCCCCGGGTCAGTTTCAGTTTGTTGGTTAGTTTTTCTAATAAGACTGTTTCCCATATTATTTGGTACCATTGGTCCATGTTTACTCCTGACAGATCTTTCCAGTGTCTGGCCATGATGCTTCTGGCTGCTGAGAGTAGGTGGGTTATTAGCTCTTTGTGATGTGAGTGGGCAATATTGTCTTAAAAAATGTTTAGTAGGGCCAGTTCTTGGGTGACTTCTAATACTTGCTTAGTTATTTTGCATATTCCTTGTATGATTGATGTCCAGAAGAGTTGGATTTTAGGACATTCCCACCACATGTGGAGGTGTGTGCCTGTGGAGGTGCACCCTCTCCAGCATTTTGGTGAGGTGCCCGGGCGTATTAGCATTAGTTTCCATGGTGTTAGGTACCAAGCAATTTTGAGGGGTGACTTTACTCCCAACTAAGCTTCCTTCAACAGGGTTCATTTCAATTTTATTTTTGCTTGGTTACTCATTTTAGGAAATAATACTTTTGTAGTTATTTTAGGTTGCATGTAGGGTGAAGAAATGCTTTTTGAAAGTCTAATTCCTAGTAGAAAGTGCCCTTCCATAATGTTTTCCTAAGATTCTGTTACATATCTAAGGTGATTGAGAAATTAGTAAAAAAAAATTAGACATTAGCTACAGGATTTCTGTGTCAAAAGTTTTTACATGTTTGTTCTGGGTCCTCCTTACAAGGGGAGGGAATTATGTTGCAATAGAAAATAAAGACCTTCCTTGCTTTCCAACCCCAGTTCTCTGCATCTAATTTCCTTATTCTCTCTGTCACCCCAATCCCACCCTGGGAGAAGCAGCACACTTACAGATCAGAGCAGCCACATGGGGGGGGGGTATAGCTGCCCCAGCCAAAGAACCCTGAAGGGATGGAGAGAGCCAGCCACCTGCAGCCAAATAGCACAGAGTCACAGGAGGGAGTCAGAAAAGCCCCAAGTGAAAGTGCTTTGGAGTGATGGAGGGGAGACAGGCAGCCCAGGCTCATTGCAGATTGCCTGGGAGGCTAAGAGCTTCAATGGCCCTGCAGCCCCTCAGTGGAGACTGCCATCTTCCCCCACCTACAGACTCTTACTGCAATAATAATAATAATAATAATAATAATAATAATAATAATAATAATAAAAAATTTATACTTATACCCCGCCCATCCAATTGGGTTTCCCCAGCTACTCTGGGCGGCTTCCAAAAGGAGACTAAAAATACATCAAAACATCAGTCATTAAAAAACTTCCCTAAACAGAGCTGCCTTCAGATGTCTTCTAAACATCAGATAGTTGTTTATTCCTTTGACATCTGATGGGAGGGTGTTCCACAGGGCGGGAGCCACTACCGAGAAGGCCCTCTGCTGGTTCCCTGTAACTTTGCTTCTCACAGTCAGGGAACCGCCAGAAGGCTCTCGGTGCTGGACCTCAGTGTCCGGGCCGAACCATGAGGATGGAGATGCTCCTTTAGGTATACGGGCCAAGGCCATTTAGGGCTTTAAAGGTCAGCGCCAACACTTTGAACTGTGGTTGGAAATGTACTAGGAGTCAATGTTGGTCTTTCAAGACCAGTCTTATGTGGTCTCAGCAGCCACTCCCAGTCACCAGTCTGGCTGCCACATTCTGGATTAATTGTAGTTTCCGGGTTACCTTCAAAGGTAGCCCCATGTAGCGCGCACTGCAGTAGTCCAGGCGGGAGATAGCTAGAGCATGCACCACTCTGGCGAGACAGTCCGTGGGCAGGTAGGGTCTCAGCCTGTGTACCAGGTGGAGCTGGTAGACAGCTGCCCTGGAAACAGAATTGACCTGCACCTCCATGGAAAGCTGTGAGTCCAAAATGACTCCCAGGTTGCACACCTGCTCCTTCATGGGTACAGTTGCCCCATTCACAACAAGGGAGTCCTCCACACCAGCCCACCCCCTGTCCCCCCAAAACAGTACTTCAGTCTTGTCAGGATTCAACCTCAATCTGTTAGCCACCATCCATCCTCCAACTGCCTCCAGGCACTCACACAGGACCTTCACCGCCTTCACTGATTCTGTTTTAAAAGAGAGGTAGACCTGGGTATCATCTGCATACTGATGAACACCCAGCCCAAACCCCCTGATGATCTCTCCCAGCGGATTCATATAGATGTTAAAAAGCATGGGGGAGAGGACGGAACCCTGAGGCACCCCACAAGTGAGAGCCCAGGGGTTTGAACACTCATCCCCCAACACCACTTTCTGGACACGGCCCAGGAGGAAGGAGTGGAACCACTATATAACAGTGCCCCCAGCTCCTCTAGACAGACCAGAAGGAAGTTATGGTCGATGGTGTCAAAGGCCATTGAGAGATCCAGCAGAACTAGGAAACCGCTTTCACCTTTTGTCCCTAGCCCACCGGAGATCATCAACCAGCATGACCAAGGCAGTTTCAGTTCCATGATTGGAAGGGATCCAAAGGGTCCGCATCCTCCAGACATGCTTGGAGTTGTTCAGCAACCACCTGCTCAATGACCTTGCCCAAGAATGGAAGATTTGAGACTGGGCAATAGTTGGCCATATTGTCCGGGTCTAAAGATATTTTTTTTAAGAAGCGGTTTAATAACCACCTCTTTCAGCAGGTCTGGGAAGGCTCCCTCACAGAGGGAAGCATTCTCCACCCCACAGAACCCATCACCCAGCCCTTCCTGGTTCACTTTTATCAGCCAGGATGGGCAAGGATCAAGGAGACAGGTGGTCGGTTTCACTTGTCCAAGCAGCCTGTCCACATCCTCAGAGGTAACAGATTGGAATTGATCCCATGCAACTTGATTAGACAGGACTCCAGCACTCTCCCGCCCCAGCCCTTCTCCCACAGTGGAGTCTACTCCTTCCGAATCTGAGCGACTTTATCTGCAAAAAAAACCTTTGCAAAATCATTGTAGGAGATCTTGGGGTCTTTACAAGGCCCCGATGGCAAAGGTGGTTCCATTAAATTGTGAACCACCTGAAAGAGTCTCCTGCTGCTATTTTCTGCAGATGCAACAGAGGCAGTGAAGAAAGTCCTCTTCACTTTCACTATTGCCACTTGGTGGGCTCAATGTTGAGCTCTAAGCTGTGTCCAGTCCAATTCAGAATGAGTTTTCCGCCACTGGTGCTCTAGCTGTTTCAGCGATTGCTTCCTCACCCTCAGCTCCAGGGAAAACCACGGGGCTGTCCGGGTTCCATGCAATCAGAGAGGGCCCTTCAGAGCCAAACAGTTGATAGCCCTGGTTAACGCCGCATTCCAGCGGGCCACCAGGGAATCAGCTGAAAGGTCATCAACATGAGATAAAACATCCCCTAGGGATGCGGGTGGCGCTGTGGGTAAAACCTCAGTGCCTAGGACTTGCCGATCGCATGGTCGGCGGTTTGAATCCCCACAGCGGGGTGCGCTACCGTCGTTCGGTCCCAGCGCCTGCCAACCTAGCAGTTCGAAAGCACCTCCAGGTGCAAGTAGATAAATAGGGACTGCTTACCAGCGGGAAGGTAAACGGCGTTCCGTGTGCTGCTCTGGCTCGCCAGATGCAGCTTGTCACGCTGGCCACGTGACCCGGAAGTGTCTGCGGACAGCGCTGGCTCCCGGCCTATAGAGTGAGATGAGCGCACAACCCTAGAGTCTGGCAAGACTGGCCTGAACGGGCAGGGGTACCTTTACCTTGACCTTACCATTCTCTGGAAACCATTTGGATCCATTAAGTGGTGGGAGCGGGCCATCCAAATCTGTCCCACTTCCCTGCAGAGGAGAAGGGTCACAGAGAAGTCCAGTTGCACCAGGAAGTGATCTGACCATGGCACTTCTTTTGTTTCACTATTACTTTAGTGTTAGATCACCCACGTCAATAAAGGTGAACGCCAGGACTAAGACATGTCCACAACTATGAGTTGGGCCAAACTTATTCAGGGACAGCCCCATGGAGGCCATGCTTTCCACGAAGTTCCGAGCAGCTCCTTGTAAGGTTGTGTTGGCATAGATATTGAAACCCCCTAGGACAGCCAAACTAGGTGTCTCCAGGAGAACATCCGCCAAGACCTGAAGCAGCTTGGGCAGGGAATCCTTGGTGCAGATGGGAGGTTGATACACCAAAAGGAATCCTGTACTGCCCCTATTGCCCAACTTCCAGAACATGCACTCAGAGAACTGGGTCTTCCCAATAGGACACCTAGTGCAAACTAGTGACTTCCCAAAAATCAATGCAACCCTCTGCCCCACCCCACCCCTATGACCTGGGTTGTATATGAGAAACCTGGTGGACAAGCAGCGGCAAGGATAGGCCTATCTGCTACATCCAACCAAGTCTCTGTTACACATGCCAGGTCAAGTCCTCCAACCACAATCAGGTTGTGCATGGCAGTGGTTTTATTCATCATTGACCTGGCATTGCACAGCAGCACCTTCAGGCCCTTGTTGATTCCAGTATCCTTCTGGCCAAGACCAGACCTGGAGGCAGGGATAGTCCTCAAACAATGACTAAACCTTCCTCCTTGGTAATGATGTGGTCTAGAGTTAGTATAACTCCTCCTCCTGCCTGTGATCACTGAGATCAGGTGTCCCAGCACATCTCCCCCTGTGGAACCTGCCCCAGCCGTTGGCTGGGGCCCACTCCCCAACAGTCCTAACCCTAACCCTTAAAAACCAGATACAACCTAAACAAAAAACAACAAAAAAACAAAAAAGTCACATTATATTAAGAATTAAACAAACCCCCAAACCCAACTAAACATTAATCCTACCCCCAACACAGCAAAACCAAACCAAAACCCAAAATTTAAAAACACCAAAAATTAAAACTATTTAAAAACATTTAAAAGCAGTCACTGGACTGGAGCAGGGTGAGCCTGGACCCCACCCCTTAGGCCAGATAGAAAGGGCTTTCCAGGGAGCAGCCTTCAGCACTCACAGTGGTGTCTCTCCCTCCTCCAATTAAAAGGGGAACCCCTCCCTCCCTGCTGAGCAGCAAACAGCCACAGTCCTTATAGAGCCCCCCAGGCCCTGCCCCAAGCCAGATGGAAGAAGGTAGGCAAGGTCCCCAAGCCAGATGGAAGAAGGTAGGCAAGGTCCTTCAGGCCCTCAGCAGCAGGTGAGTCCCTCGCTCTTCCCCCACCCAGAGTCTCCTGCGGCTGCTGCTGTGGCTGTTGGGGGGACTGCTGTCTCCCCTGCTTCGAGGTCTGCTGCTGCTGCTGCTGCTGTTACAGAAGCGAAGAGGACTGCAGAGAGTACTGCATGGACCAGGCCCTGGGCAGGCAGGCAAAGTGGGAACTGCCCCAGCTGGGTGTATTCAGAGTTCCCATGAGATCTCACCAGAGCCTCCCAGAGCCCAGGATGCAAGAGTGAGAGCTTAAAATCTCTTTTCACACTGGGAAACCCCTGCACAAAAGAGAGCTCTCTCTCTGCCTTTTGTGTGTTTAATTTGTGCAATTTCAACTGGCCGGCTGCCAACTGCACCATGTTCAAATTGCATAAGTTAAACGTGCATAAGTTGTGAGTTCACTGTACTCTTAGGCTGACCAGTGGCTGCTGGTGACTTCTTCTGTTTTGGTGTTTTTTAAAAAAATAATATTTATTAAAAGTTTAAAGATTACAGAAAAAAAGAATGAAAAAATAAAAAATTAAATATATAAGAAAGAAAAAAAGTAAAAAACAATACAGTAAAACAAAAATAGAAAAACAAATACATAGAATCATAGAATCATAGAGTTGGAAGAGACCACAAGGGCCATCGAGTCCAACCCCCTGCCAAGCAGCAAACACCATCAGAGCACTCCTGACATATGGTTGTCAAGCCTCTGCTTAAAGACCTCCAAAGAAGGAGACTCCACCACACTCCTTGGCAGCAAATTCCACTGTCGAACAGCTCTTACTGTCAGGAAGTTCTTCCTAATGTTTAGGTGGAATCTTCTTTCTTGTAGTTTGGATCCATTGCTCCGTGTCCGCTTCTCTGGAGCAGCAGAAAACAACCTTTCTCCCTCCTCTATGTGACATCCTTTTATATATTTGAACATGGCTATCATATCACCCCTTAACCTGCTCTTCGCCAGGCTAAACATGCCCAGCTCCCTTAGCCGTTCCTCATAAGGCATCGTTTCCAGGCCTTTGACCATTTTGGTTGCCCTCCTCTGGACACGTTCCAGTTTGTCAGTGTCCTTCTTGAACTGTGGTGCCCAGAACTGGACACAGTACTCCAGGTGAGGTCTGACCAGAGCAGAATACAGTGGCACTATTACTTCCCTTGATCTAGATGCTATACTCCTATTGATGCAGCCCAGAATTGCATTGGCTTTTTTAGCTGCCGCGTCACACTGTTGGCTCATGTCAAGTTTGTGGTCAACCAAGACTCCTAAATCCTTTTCACATGTACTGCTCTCAAGCCAGGTGTCACCCATCTTGTATTTGTGCCTCTCATTTTTTTTGCCCAAGTGCAATACTTTACATTTCTCCCTGTTAAAATTCATCTTGTTTGTTTTGGCCCAGTTCTCTAATCTGTCAAGGTCGTTTTGAAGTGTGATCCTGTCCTCTGGGGTGTTAGCCACCCCTCCCAGTTTGGTGTCATCTGCAAATTTGATCAGGATGCCCTTGAGTCCATCATCCAAGTCGTTGATAAGGATGTTGAATAAGACCGGGCCCAAGGCAGAACCCTGTGGCACCCCACTAGTCACTCTTCTCCAGGATGAAGAGGAACCATTGATGAGCACCCTTTGGGTTCGGTCAGTCAGCCAGTTACAAATCCACTGAGTGGTAGCATAGTCAAGACCGCATTTTACCAGCTTCTTTACAAGAATATCATGGGGCACCTTGTCAAATGCCTTGCTGAAATCAAGGTAGGCTACATCCACTGCGTTCCCTTCATCTACCAGGCTTGTAATTCTGTCAAAAAACGAGATCAGGTTAGCCTGACATGACTTATTTTTCAGAAATCCATGCTGACTATTGGTGATCACAGCATTCCTTTCTAGGTGCTCACAGACTGTTTGCTTAATGATCTGCTCCAGAATCTTCCCTGGTATTGATGTCAGACTGACTGAGTGGTAATTATTTGGGTCCTCTCTTTTCCCCTTTTTGAAAATAGGGACAACATTTGCCCTCCTCCAGTCTGCCGGGACTTCGCCTGTTCTCCAGGAATTCTCAAAGAATTGTTCTGAGTGGTTCTGAGATCACATCTGCCAGTTCTTTTAATACTCTTGGATGCAGTTCATCTGGCCCTGGAGACTTGAATACATCTAAACTAGCCAAGTATTCTTGTACTATCTCCTTAGTTATTCTAGGCTGTGTTTCCTCTGCTGAATCATTTGCTCCAAATTCTTCAGGTCGGGCATTGTTTTCTTTATCGGAGAAGACTGAGGCAAAGAAGGCATTGAGGAGTTCAGCCCTTTCTGTGTCCCCTGTTTGCATTTCACCATCTTCTCCTCTGAGTGACCCCACTGTTTCTTTGTTCTTCCTTTTGCTACGAACATACCCATAAAAGCCTTTTTTGTTGCTTTTAACCTCTCTAGCAAGCCTGAGTTCATTCTGTGCTTTAGCTTTTCTGACTTTGTGTCTACACGTGCTGGCTATTTGTTTGAATTCCTCTTTGGTGGTTTCCCCCCTTTTCCATTTTTTGTACACATCCTTTTTTAATCTTAACTCAGTTAAAAGTTCTTTAGATATTATGACCAACATCTTGTGCCCATTTAATCATAGCAGATTTAACTGTTTCATCCTGCGTGTTCCATTTTAGCAGCAAGTTATACATTCTTGAAAGTGTTTTAGTTTTGGGTTCTAACAGTTCAGTTTCCAATTTTGATTTTTCCACCTGGAAACCTATTTTTTTGTCCAAATTATAAGCCTCTCTTATTTGAAAATAGTGCAACCAATCTCGCACCTTGTCTTTTAATTTCTCAAAACTCTGCAATTTCAATTTATCTCCTTCTTGTTCCAATATTTCCCAATATTTCGGCCATTTGGCCTCCATATTGGACTTTTTCAGTGCCTTTGCTTCCATTGGTGACAACCACCTTGGGGTTTTATTCTCCAGTAGGTCTTTATATCTTAGCCAGACATTAAACAATGCTTTCCTGACAATATGGCTTTTAAATGCTTTATGAGCTTTAACCTTGTCGTACCACAAATATGCATGCCACCCAAAAACATTATTAAAACCTTCTAAATCCAAAATGTCTGTGTTTTCAAGAAGCAGCCATTCTTTCAGCCAACAAAATGCGGCCGATTCATGATAAAGTTTCAGGTCTGGCAGGGCAAATCCACCTCTTTCTTTAGCATCAGTTAGTATTTTAAATTTTATTCTGGGCTTCTTGCCCTGCCAGACAAATCTAGAAATATCTCTCTGCCACTTCTTGAAACAGTCCATCTTGTCCACAATTTGCAAAGATTGAAACAAAAATAACATCTTTGGCAATACATTCATCTTTATAGCCGCAATTCTGCCCAACAAGGAAAGCTTCAGGTTTGACCATATCTCTAAATCTTTCTTCACTTCTAACCAACATTTCTCATAGTTATCTTTAAATAAGTTTAAGTTCCTAGCAGTCATGTTGACCCCCAAATATTTAACTTTCTTTACTATTGTTAGGCCTGTCTCCTTCTGAAACCTTTCTTTCTCAATCGGTGTTAAATTTTTCTCAAGAACTTTGGTTTTTGACTTGTTCAACTTAAAACCAGCCATCTGCCCAAATTCTTGAATCACTTCCAAAACTCTTTTCGAACTAGATTCTGGCTCCTGTAATGTTAAAACTAAGTCATCTGCAAATGCTTTCAATTTATATTGCTTAGCTCCGACCTGAATGCCTTTAATCAAACGGTCCCTTCTAATCATGTTCAATAGTACCTCCAGGACTGAAATGAACAACAATGGGGAGATTGGGCAGCCTTGTCGTGTACCTTTCTCTATCTTAAATCCCTCTGTCACCACATTGTTAACAATTAATTTAGCCTTTTGTTCTGAATAAATTGCACTTATACCATTTTCAAACCCTTGGCCCACCCCCATCCCCTGAAGGTTTTTCTTCATAAAACTCCAAGAAATGTTGTCAAAGGCTTTCTCCGCATCTATGAAAATTAAAACTGCTTTAGTGTTTATATTCACTTGCAACTTCTCCAAAATGTTAATTATGTTCCTCGTATTGTCCGACAAGTGTCTACCCGGGAGAAAACCAGCTTGGTCTTTATGGATCTCTTCCAATAGTACTTTTTTTAACCTATTAGCCAAAATGTCAGCAAATATTTTGTAATCCACATTAAGGAGGGATATGGGGCGGTAGTTCTTAAGTTGCGTCTTTTCAGACTCTGTTTTCAGTATAAGTGTAATGTAAGCTTCCTGCCACGACTCCGGCGCCTTTTTCCCCTCTAATATCTCATTGCACACCTCCATTAGTGGCTGAATTAACCAATCTTTCAAAACTCTATAATATTTGGAGGTTAAGCCGTCTGGTCCTGGAGATTTACCCAACTGCATATTCTGAATGGCACCCTCCACTTCCTGTTCTGTAATTTTGTCACTCAACATTATCTTTTTTTCTTGAGAATTTTTTTGTAATCCATTTTTCCTCAGAAATTGATCTAACTCAGCCTCTTTCTGTGGCCCTTGTGTGTAGAGTTGTTTAAAATATCTCTGGAAGCAGTTTCTAATTTCCAATGGATTCTGTATGATCTTTCCATTTACCTCCAAATTTGTAATAGTGTTTAATTTCTGTCTTTTCTTCATCTGCCATGCTAGCAGTTTCCCACATTTGTTAGCCGATTCAAAAGACTTTTGTCTCATCTGCTTAATTTTCCATTCCACTTCCTGATTTATCATTTTCATATATTGTACTTGATATAACTTAATTTCTCTCAGAATCTCTTGGGATTTTGGTTTCGCTCTTAGTCTCTTCTCTCCTTCTTTTATTTTTTCCAAAATTTTATCTTTTTTCTCATTTTGGGTTCTCTTCTTTATTGCATTCTGTTGGATCAAAAACCCTCTCATGACCGCTTTGCCTGCATCCCAGATTGTTCTTTTTTCAACCGTAGTGTTCAAATTTATCTCGAAATAGTCTCTCAAAGTTTTTTGGGCCTTCTTAGTCACCTCCTGGTCTCTGAACAGGGTGTCATTCATCCTCCATCTAAAGGAACCGATTGGCATTAGTTTCATCTCCATCTTGACTGCATTGTGGTCGGAGCAAGTTTTTGGGCAAATTTCCACTTTTCGTATCTTAGGTGCCAGTCCTCTAGTTATCCATATTTGATCAATTCTTGTCCAGGTCATATTGGCTTCAGAGAAGAATGTTCCCTCTCTTCCAAGGGGGTTCTTAGTTCTCCAAATATCAGTAAGGTCCATATTGTCAACTAGTTCAAAAAAGGTTTTTGGTAGTCTGCCGTCTTTAGTTACCACCTGTCTCTGCGACTTATCCATGTTTGTAGATACCACCCCATTCATATCTCCCATCATAATGATGTTATAGTCCAGATAATCCAACAATGTCTCATGCAGTTTCTTAAAAAATTCAGATTTCCCCTCATTTGGTGCATATACTCCTACGATCAAGTATTTTTCACCTTGTAGTTGGATCTCAATTGCAACAAATCTTCCTTGTTCATCTTTAAAAACAAATTTCGGTGATAGGCTCTCTTTAGCGTAAATAACAACTCCTCTCTTTTTAACTTTGTCCGATGAGATGAATTCTTGGCCCAGTCTTTTATTAATAAGAACTTTTCTATGGAGCCTTACCACATGGGTTTCCTGCAATCAAATTAAGTCCAATTGTTCCTTTTTCAATATATGAAAGACTTTCCTCCTCTTCTCCGGAGAGTTAAAACCGTGAATATTCCAACTTAATAATTGCAGAGACATAGTGAAATTATTTTAGTTTCCTCCGGCCGCTCCCAAAAGCTCGTCAAGTTCTTGCGGTGGTATCTTCTTTTTCGATTTGTCAAGTCCCAAAGATGGTAGTGCTGTGTCTACTCCTGGTCTCAAGGCTTTTAGCACATCCGTCGCTTCTTTTTGTAAATCTTCTTCAAAGTCTCTCAGAAATTTTTCCTTATCTTCCACTGATCTGATTCTAAACTTTTTTCCTTTAAATGTAAAGGACAGTCCCTGGGGGAACTCCCATCTGAAAGCAATGGAATTCCTTCTCAGCAAGGCCACCAAGTCTCCATAGTTAGTTCTCAAATCCAAAAGATGTTTCGGTATATCCTTAAAAATCTCCACTCTGGACTCATTAATCTCTAAGGTCTTCTGGAAGTGAGCACTCAATATTTTATCTTGTTCCTCTTTCGAACGGAGGGTCACCAAACAGTCTCTCACCCTGTTTTTCCTCCCTCCTCTTCCAAGTCTGAAGGCACTCACTATCTTAAAATCTTTTTCCAGCTCCAGATTCCAAAATTTCAAAAATTCCTGTGAAAGATAGTCACTCAAATTATCTTTCTCAAGTTCTGGCACCGCCCTGATCCTCAGGTTTGTCTGCCTCTCTCTCAAATCGACCATGGACAACAAGGCCTGATGGTCCCCAATCTGTTTGCGCATAGGTTTGATTTCTTCCTCCACAGCCACAGCTTTTTCTTTTGCTTCCTCAGCTATTTTCCTGGTAGTCGCAGATTCCTCCAACAGTTTTTCTATAGCTTTTGTATTTGAGTTAATACTAGCTGTGTTCCCTTTAATTTCAGTTGACTGGTCTGCAACCTGTTTACTTAGGCCTTCCAATTTCTCATAAATTTTGTTCAATACAGATGTAAATTCCCCTTCTGAGGCCATTCCTTTTATCTCAATTTGCCCTGAGTCTTCCTCCTGAGTATCAGGAGGGGGGCCATGCACAGATGCTCTGCGTTGCTGGGAGACTTGTTGCATTTTGACCTTGGATCTTGTTGCTCTTTGTTCAGTCATTCCCCTTTGTCTTCTATCAAGGTCAGTTCCCACAGTCAGGCCTTGCAATGGAAAGTCCCCAAAGTTAGCAGTGGAAAATTCCCCCAGTCAGAAACAGACTTCAGTAGTCCTCTAGGGGGACACAGTAACCACCACTGGATTCTCAGTAACCAAATAATAAAGTCTTTTTGTAACTTTCCGTGCCCCCTCTTTAGTTGAAACAAATAAAGGAGACTTTCTGAATGTATCTCCTTGCAGAGTTAGATCTTAAATATTTACAGTATCCACAGTCAGTGCGAGCCCAAATGTAACAATCCTCATAAGTCTGACAGTCCGTTCCCAGGGATTCCGCAAACAGTCTATTTGGTTCCCAGAAGATCCCCAGAAGAAATACAGTCACTTTCTTAAGCTTCCCCCCTCTCCTCTAAGGGGGGAGTTCTTTCTTTTAATGCTTGGAGTTAAAACTTTACAGTCCGCTTTGAGATAATAGCGTTGGAATGTCTTTGCTTTGATCTTTTACAAAACGGAAAGGCGGACTTCCTGTTTACACCTTTCTGCATAAATTGCACCTATACCATTTCCAAAACCTTGACCAACCCCCATCCCCTATAAATTCTTCTTCATAAAACTCCAAGAAATGTTGTCAAAGGCTTTCTCCGCGTCCACAAATATCAGAACTGCTTTAGTATTAATCTTCACTTGTAGTTTTTCTAAAATATTAATTATGTTCCTCGTATTGTCAGACAAATGTCTGCCCGGGAGAAAGCCCGCTTGATCTTTATGAATTTCTTCTGCTAACACCTTTTTTAATCTTTTAGCCAAAATGTCCGCAAAAATTTTATAATCCACATTAAGCAGTGATATGGGGCGGTAGTTCTTGAGCTGTGTCTTTTCAGTCTCTGTTTTTGGTATAAGTGTAATATAAGCTTCCTTCCACGACTCTAGTGCCCTTTTCCCTTCCAGTATTTCATTACAGACTTCCTTTAAAGGTTGTATTAACCATTTTTTCAGAGATCTGTAATATCTTGAAGTCAGACCATCCGGTCCTGGGGATTTACCTAATTGCATGTTCTGAATGGCCCCTTCTACTTCCTGCTCCGTTATTTTATAATTCAGCATTAACTTATTTTCCTGAGAGATTTTTTGTAGTCCATTAGTTTCCAAAAATCTATCAATGTCCATTTCTTTCTGCGTCTCCTGTGTATATAATTGTTTAAAGTACCTCTGGAAGCACTTTCTAATCTCCACTGGGTTCTGTATATTCTTTCCTTCCACTTCCAGATTCGTAATGGTATTAAGTTTTTGTCTTTTTTTCATTTGCCAAGCCAACACTTTTCTGCACTTATTTGCCGATTCAAATGTCTTTTGTCTCATCTGTTTAATCTTCCATTCTATTTCCTGATTCATCATTTTCATATATTGTACTTGATATAACTTTATCTCTTTCAGGATCTCCTGCGACTTTGGTTTCGCTCAGTTTCTTCTCTCCTTCCTTTATTTTTTCCAGGATTTTCTCTTTTTTCTCATTTTGAATTCTCTTCTTGATTGCATTCTGTTGTATCAGAAATCCTCTCATGACCGCTTTGCTTGCGTCCCAGATTACTCTTTTTTCCACAGTAGTATTCATGTTTATCTCAAAATAGCCTCTCAAAGTTTTTTGGGCCTTCTTAGTCACTTCTTCATTCCTAAACAAAGTATCATTCATCCTCCATCTAAAGGAACCAATTGGCGTCAATTTCATTTCCATCTTCACAGCATTATGGTCGAAGCAAGTTTTGGGGCAGATTTCCACTTTACTGATCTTCGGAATTAGTCCTCTAGTTACTCAAATTTGGTCAATTCTTGTTGTCAGGGGCCCGGGAGCAGGAGCACAGGGGAGAGAGGAAATGGAGAGCGAAGGGGAAGAATCCGAGGGTAGCGTAGGGGAGTATGACAGTGACCCGAGAGATTCCATGAGCTTCTCCAGCGAATCAGAAGATTCCCAGAAGGGGGCGCCGATGGTCAGGGCAAGGGGGGGTCCCAGGGGGGACGCACCAGAAACAAGGAGCCAGCGGGGAACCCCAAAGCAGCAGCGGAGGATCAGGACCAGTTTCCCCACCAGAGCGTAGTGGGGGGGAAGAGTCACATGTGTCAGGACCAGCGTCTCCTCCAGCGGGGAGAGAAGATGAGTCAGGGCTGACCACGCCTCCATCAGAGAGTGGGGGAACGGAGGGAAGGTTAGTTGCAGCTAGCCTCCCCGAAGGGGGAAGCAGTGACAGCAGCAGTGAAACGGTCAGGAGGAAAGTTGCTGGCTGGGCGCGCGCGCCAAGTTCAAATGTACAGGCGCGAGGGACAGCAGGAGACCCGGATTGGGAACCAGCTCCTAAAGCCCGCCGGAGGGAGGGGGAAGGCTCAGGGGATTCAGCGTCAGAAGAGTCTAGAAAGGGCGAGACCCCAACGGACAGGCGAAACCAGAGGCGGAAAGAGCAGAGGAAGAGGTGGAGTAAGGCTAGAGTCTTAAACTGGTGTCTGGGGGGAGGAGACTCAGACGGAGCTTCAGCGGTCTGAAGTTTGAGACGTAGAGCTGCACGCTGCGGCTCTGGAAGTGAAACTGAACTTCAATAAAGACTTCCGTACTTAACAACGAAGCAGCGTTGGTCCTTTGTGAGCTGGGACCTCGGGCAGCTCTGACACTTGTCCATGTCATTTTAGCCTCAGAGAAGGAAGTTCCCTCTCTTCCCATAGGATTCTTTGCTCTCCAGATGTCAACTAAATCCATATTTTCAGTCATGTCAAAAAAAGTTTTTGGTAGTCTACCATCCTTGGTGACTACCTGTCTCAGTGCCTTTTCCATATTTGTAGACACCACTCCATTCATATCTCCCATCAGAATCATATTGTAATCCATATAGTCCATCAGGATCTCATGTAACTTCTTGAAAAATTCCGATTTTCCTTCGTTTGGTGCATAAATACCTACTATCAAAAATTTCTCTCCTTGTGATTGAATTTCTATTGCAACAAATCTTCCTTGGTCATCTTTAAATATAAATTTCGGTGATAGGCTCTCCTTTGCATAAAGGACTACTCCTCTTTTTTTGACTTTATCTGATGAAATAAATTCTTGGCCCAATCTTTTATTGCTCAATATCTGTACTCTTAGGCTGACCAGTGGCTGCTGGTGACTTCTTCTGGTGACTTCTCCCTATTACACTTTGCTTTCTAAACATTTTAGTTGGTCTCCATTATCTGAACAGGAGAAAAGCACAGGCATTTGGACGGAGTGTTGAAAACTGCTCAGCAGAAACCTAGTTTGTGGGGCTCACTCAATTCCCTGGCCAAAAAATATAGCTTGTTGACTGAACACTCAAATATGACCAAAGCACTAATTATGTAGAAGTGTAATATGGCGATGTACTACAACTCTTAGGCAGAAATATATTACAACAATTGTAAACACCTGGTCCTTTTGGAAACAAAAAAATTACATTTCAGACCATTTAATCAATTATTACTTACAACAAATAATGTTATCCAAATAGTAATACATGTCAATGATCTTTAAGAGATTCCTATGTTCTTGGCTTTTATTTTTGTAACCCTAGGAAGAGATTAAAGAATGACTAATTTTGCTTACAATTAAATTAAATTAAACAAATAATGCACATGTAGGAAATTGTGGACAAAATGCAGATTTTTGTTGCTGTGTTTAATGCAGTTGTGGTTATACTAGGGGGCAAAGGGCACATTTTCCTGAATTACTTGTGCATTTGTGTGTGTTTCTAGTTTACTGCAATGTAGGAGAGAAAGCAGCCCCCACTTCCGTGTTTTGCTATCAATTCACACCACAAGGTAATTAGAAAGGCAAGCTGCCGCCACACTAACTTTAACTGAATGGAATAGATGACAGTGGCTAAACCTTATGAAAGAATATGTGGTCAATTGCCCGGTGTCCCATGCCTGCCATATGGGGTGTGACCACCCCATAGGAACTGGGCTGCAACTACAACAGCAGCAAGGATGCTATTTGCCCAGAAATGGAAAGAAGAGAAAGTTCCAACGAAGGCGGAATTGATAACTAAGAAGGTAGACTATGCTGAAATGGTAAAGATGACCGGGAAGATCTGGGATCAAGATGAAAAAAAGTTTATACAAGACTGGACAAAATTTATAGAGTACCTTAAGGTTCACTGTAAAGATTTAAAAACATTAGCAGGATTGATATAACATCTATGAAGTAATGTGAATGAAGGTTATAAATGGACTTGAAATTGAATGGAAAAGTTAAGATGTGTAAGGAAACAAAGGGGAGAAATTGGAAACCGGGGGGGGGGGGGGGAGGGAAGTCCAGAAGGGATAATTAATTAATGTAGCTCTTAATTTGTGTTATGTTGAAAACTTTAAAAAAAATAAATTCAAAAAAGAGGTGGGGGGAGAAACTGGGCTGCAACTGACTTAGAGTAGACCAACTGAAATTAATGGACCCAAGTTCATTAGCCATGTTCATTCATTTCAGTGAGTAAATCTCAATTAAATACAGTTGGTAAGATCCAGTAAGAAAACTGGAAATGGAATGTAAGTATCCTTCTGTCTATTTGAATATTTTCAACTTCCAGATTGCCTTTCCTAACAAGTATACAGTTGTCATGTTGAAGATGTACAGAAAGAAAAGGGCAACCATAATAGTCAAGGGGAGGGTGCAACTCCCCTAGGAAGAAAGGTTGCAGCTTTTTCTGCTGTTGCATCATACTGTTGACTCATGTTCAGCTTGTGGTCCACTAAGAACCCAAGATCCTTTTCACATGTACTACTGGCAAGCCAGGTGCCTCCTGGAGGGGCAGTTTTTTTTCACTGAAAGAGGAAACAATAAATTCCCTGAGCCCAAGGAGTAGACGTATGGGAAAGGTATTAGACAGGAAGCAAACCTGGAAGTGTAAGGGTCATAGGTTCAGGATATTCTGCAGAACCAGGAAGCACTCCTCAGAAGGGTCAACTGACTTGTAAGGCACAGACGCTCAGTTAGACGTCCAAGGCTAATTGTTTGTATTGCAATAAATCTTCAAGCTACTTACGACTTGTGTGCTGTGTTATCAAGATGGCAGCCTGGGCGCCTGACATCTCCCATCTTATATTTGTGCATCTGGTTCTTCCTGCCTAAGTGCAGAACCTAACATTTGTACCAACTGAAATTCATTTTGTTAGTTTGGGCCCAGTTCTCCAATCATCTATGAAGCTGGAGCGGGTGTGAGAATGCTAGCATTGCCATTATCATGGTAAACCACTCTGTTTTGTTCTTCAGGACTGTAAACAATGACTTTCTTGGGAGGGCAATATCTCCATAGCTGAGTTTAAGAGGTTGCCGGAACAGGAGGCCAGAGAGTCTTGGTGTCCTTTTTAAAAATCATAATCCTCCAAATGCCCAGTTTGAACTCAAAGAGAATGCAAAAGAAGGCAAGGGGAGAAAAAGGAGTATGGTGGCCCAGGAGCTGAAATTGCAATTGATGCTGATGCAACCTGTTTACAGAATGTTCCAGCAACAAATAGCACATCATAATTTGAGAAGGAAGTGCATGCTGGATAATTTGAGAGTCTTCCAGGGGGTTTATGGGACAGGCGAGCGTCGCAGACTGTCATAGACCAAATAAAAATGAAGTGGAAGACAATCTCATTTAACCATGTTTTCGGGATGTGGTGGAGAGCCAGGAAAGCAGAAAAGCAAAAGGAATGAGGAAAAAGAGGATGACCAGCTGATCCTTCAAAGATATCAATCAGTCCCCAAGCTTTGCAGAAAAAGAATTTCAAGTTGTGCTTTAATTATTGTGTTTTATGTGTGTAAGGGTTGGGATAGGGATGGGAAGAAATCTGCTTGGTTTGCATTTTATTTATTGCTCTTACTCATTAAATATATATATATATCTATTCCACCCTTCTTCCTAAAGGAGTCCCAGACAGCAAACATGAAGAAGCTAAAACCATGCCATTTTAAAAAAGAAGTACAGGCAACCCCCCCCCCATTTACATGGAGGTACCGCGTTCTGAGGTACCGCATATATATGTGAACTCACGTGTGATTGAAGTACCCATTGAAAAAGACTGCAAACACCTTGTAAACATCTGAAAACCCAGAAAGACCTTTTTAAAAACCAGCAGCTCTACCAGATGGGCAGGAACAGTGGCAATGGTGGCACTCCATCTTCTTCATCTCTGGAGGACAATTTGCAAACAATGACAAGTGGCGTAGACCAGTACTTTGAAGTGGTTGGTTGTGGGCAGATGCACTTGTTGAGGCTGATGGTGTCTTGCTGAGGAACATGGTGATGGGCAGCTGGTGCTTTTGCCTCTTCAGCTGGTCAGGGCCCACTTGGGAGCCTCCTGGTCTGTGGATGTAGCTTCAACACGGGGCTGATGTTCTTCAGCCAGCTGGCTCAGAACTCCTGTGAAGGCTGCTTGAAGTGCACATACACTTGCACAAGGTGCTGCAGTCAGTGGGGATACACTGGCGGTTCAGGTTCTCCAGCCACAGGTTGAGTGCCTCCTGCACCTTCACCAGGGCCTTGTCCCACACATGGTACTTGTTGCCCTGGTGCCTGGATTTTCTTCTCCCTTATCTTAATGTCACATACGCCAGACTCATCCCTGCCAAACTTGCATGTCGCAGCACATACACTCATGCCATCCCATAAACAGTCCATCACTTACAATTTCTCCTCCAGAATGGGTACCACTCACTGCCTCTTGGGTTTGCAATCACCCAAGGAAAATGACAACACTGTGCATTTAGATGGCAATCTCAAAGAATAGCTCAAAAAACTCCTCCAAATTCAGCCACAATTGCCACCGCCTTCCTCAAACTTGCCACAGGCCTCCAAGGTCTTTTTACCATGTATCTACAGAATGTCTGTGCATGGCTACAGTCTAGCCAAGGAATCATTTCTTCTGAAATGCTTTTTTTTTTTTTTAAATAATTTTTTATTAAAGGTTTTTATAACAACAACAAACATATAACAAATACATAAACAGACAAAAACAAAAACAAAACAAAAAACATGTACCATTTCATATCTTAATTTCTTATACCTTTCTTCCCCGACTTCCTCATGCCTCCCTTTTCTGTATTCCAAATTCTTATCAATTACTCAGCAAATCTTCCCTTATTTTAATTTGAATTTAATCTAATCTTCCTTATTCTCCTTATCTTAACCATTGCTAATAGTAACCATTTACTTTCCAGTCCAACATCATTCTAACTTTCATTAATTTTGCAATATTTCTTTAAGTAATCCTTAAATTTTTTCCATTCTTCTTGCGCTGCTTCTCTTCCCTGGTTTCGGATTCTGCTCGTCATTTCTGCCAAACCCATGTAGTCTATCACCTTCGTCTGCCATTCTTCCAGTGTGGGTAATTCTTGCGTCTTCCAGTACTTCGCAATAAGTATTCTAGCTGCTGTTGTGGCGTACAAAAAGAAAGTTATATCCATCTTTAACACCCCCTGTCCGACAATACCCAAGAGAAAGGCCTCTGGTTTCTTAGGGAAAGTATATTTAAATACCTTTTTAAGTTCATTATAGATCATTTCCCAGAATGCCTTAATCTTCGGGCACGTCCACCAAAGGTGAAAAAATGTACCTTCCTTTTCTTTACATTTCCAACATTTATTATCAGGCAAGTGGTAAATCTTTGCAAGCTTGACTGGGGTTATGTACCACCTATATATCATTTTCATAATATTTTCTCTTAAGGCGTTACATGCCGTAAATTTTATCCCGGAGGTCCACAACTTTTCCCAATCAGCAAACAAAATATTATGACCAATGTCCTGAGCCCATTTAATCATAGCTGATTTAACCGTTTCATCTTGTGTATTCCATTTCAGCAGCAAATTGTACATTTTTGACAAATTCTTAGTACTGGGTTCTAACAATTCTGTTTCCAATTTTGATTTTTCCACCTGGAAGCCAATTTTACTGTCCAATTTAAACGCTTCATTTATTTGATGATAGTGCAACCAATCTCTCACCTTCCCTTTTAATTTCTCAAAACTCTGCAATCTCAGTTTGTCCCCTTCCTTTTCCAAAATTTCCCAGTATCTTGGCCACTTCGACTCCATGTTTAACTTTTTAACTGCCTTAGCTTCCATTGGCGACAGCCACCTTGGAGTTTTATTTTCCAGCAAATCTTTATATCTGATCCAAACATTTAATAGTGCCTTTCTGACAATATGGTTTTTAAAACTTTTGTGTGCTTTAACCTTGTCATACCACAAATATGCATGCCACCCAAAAATGTTATTAAAACCTTCCAAATCCAAAATGTCTGTGTTTTCAAGAAGCAGCCATTCTTTCAGCCAGCAGAAAGCTGCCGCTTCATAGTAGAGTTTAAAGTCTGGCAGGGCAAACCCCCCTCTTTCCTTTGAATCCGTTAATATCTTAAATTTAATTCTGGGCTTCTTGCCCTGCCAGACAAATTTAGATATATCTTTTTGCCACTTCTTGAAACAGTCCATTTTATCCATTATTTGCAATGCTTGGAACAAAAACAACATTCTTGGCAATACATTCATTTTTATAACTGCAATTCGACCTAACAAGGAAAGCTTTAAGTTTGACCAAATCTCCAAATCTTTTTTCACTTCTGTCCAAGTTTTTTCATAATTGTCTTTAAATAGGTTCACATTCTTAGCTGTCATGTTTATACCCAAATATTTCACTTTTTTAACCACAGTCAACCCTGTCTCATTCTGAAACCTTTCTTTTTCAATCTGTGTTAAATTTTTCTCCAATACCTTTGTCTTTAACTTATTCAATTTAAATCCTGCCAATTGACCAAACTCTTGGATTATTTCCAAAACTCTTTTCGTACTAGCTTCTGGCTCTTGCAATGTAAGTACTAAGTCATCTGCAAATGCTCTCAATTTGTATTGTTTAGCTCCGACCTGAATCCCTTTAACCAACTGGTCCCTCCTAATCATATTAAGCAAAACCTCCAGGACCGATATAAAAAGTAATGGGGAGATAGGGCACCCCTGACGTGTCCCTTTTTCAATCTTGAACTCTTCTGTAACCACATTATTTACAATTAGTTTTGCTTTCTGTTCAGAGTATATTGCACCTATACCATTCTCAAACCCTTGGCCTACCCCCATCCCCCGGAGGTTCTTCAACATAAAACTCCAAGAAATGTTGTCAAAGGCTTTCTCGGCATCCACAAATATCAAAACAGCCTTAGTGTTTATATTCACCTCCAGCTTTTCCAAAATGTCAATTATATTCCTTACATTATCCGACAAATGCCTTTTTGGGAGAAAGCCCGCTTGGTCCCCGTGAATCTCCTCCATCAAAACTCTTTTCAGTCTCTTTGCTAAAATGTCAGCAAAGATTTTGTAATCCACATTCAATAACGAGATGGGTCGGTAGTTTTTAAGTTGGGTCTTTTCAGTCTCTGTCTTTGGTATAAGTGTAATGTAGGCCTCTCTCCACGTATCGGGTGCCCTTTTCCCCTCCATAATCTCATTGCAGACTTCCTTCAAAGGTTGTATCAACCCTTCCTTTAAAACTTTGTAATATTTGGAAGTCAGTCCATCCGGTCCGGGGGATTTGCCCAGCTTCATGCCTTGAATGGCATCTTCTATTTCTTGTGCTGATATCTCCTGGTTCAAAATTGTCTTACTTTCTTGTGAAACCTTTTTCAGCCCATTTTCCTTGAGGAACTGTTGTATATCCATTTCTTTCTGCGGCCCTTGTGTGTAAAGTTGTCTAAAGTAGTTCTGAAAACAGTTCCTAATTTCCGCTGGGTTGCTTATGTTCTTTCCTTCCACTTCTAAATTTGTTACCGTGTTGAGTTTTTGTCTCTTCTTTATTTGCCAAGCCAGTAACTTGCCACATTTATCAGCAGATTCAAAGGCCTTTTGTCTCATTTGCTTAATTTTCCACTCTACTTCTTGATTCGTCAGTTCCATATATTGTGTTTGATGAAATTTAATTTCTCTTAGAATCTCTTGCGATTTTGGCTTCAATCTTAATTTCTTTTCCCCCTCTTTTATCTTTTCCAGGATTTTTTCCTTCCTTTCATTTTGCTTTCTTTTCTTTAATGTATTTTGTTGTATCAAGAACCCTCTCATCACGGCTTTACTTGCGTCCCATACTATTCTTTTTTCTACTTTAGTCCTTAAGTTAATTTCAAAATAGTCTTTCAAAGTTTTTTGGGCCTTCTTACAAATCTCCTCGTCTCTGAATAAGATGTCATTCATTCTCCATCTGAAGGAACCAGTTGTTGTTTGCCTCATCACCATCTTTACTGCGTTGTGGTCGGAGAAGGTTTTTGGGCAGATTTCCACTTTCTTTATGTTCAGCGCCATACTGCTAGTCACCCAAATTTGGTCAATCCTTGTCCATGTCATTTTGGCTTCAGAAAAGAAGGTTCCCTCTCTTTCTAATGGGTGTTTTGTTCTCCAAATGTCAATCAAGTCCATATTGTCAGTCATTTCAAAAAAGGTCTTTGGTAGTCTTCCATCTTTTGTCACTACCTGTCTTTGTGCTTTGTCCATATTTGTTGAAACTACTCCATTCATATCTCCCATCATGATTAAATTGTAATCCATATGGTCCATCAAAGTCTCATGCAACTTCTTAAAAAATTCAGCTTTCCCTTCATTTGGTGCATAGATTCCCACTATCAGATACTTTTCTCCTTGAAATTGGATTTCAATTGCCAAATATCTTCCTTGGTCATCTTTAAAAATTTGTTTCGGTTGCAGCTTTTCCTTTGCATAAATCACCACTCCTCTCTTTTTTACTCTGTCTGAAGATATAAATTCTTGTCCCAATCTTTTATTTATTAATAATTTCCTATGTGCTCTTGTCACATGGGTCTCTTGTAAACAAATCAAGTCCAATTGGTAGAAGGGCCCGAAGATGGCGGCTGTAACAACTTCTCCTTCATGAACCCTCCGGATTACAAACCTTTTATAGCCTTTTATAGCCTTTTACAGCCGTCTTTTTAGCTGTTTTTAATTGACTTTTAAATCATTTTACCTCTGTTAGAAGTTTTAATCGTTTTACTTCTATGGTTGGCCAATACGTATCAACAAGGATATTCAAACCTTCTGCTGATTAGTAACGCCGCCTTGAAGATTGGGTTATGCTGAGCAGTGGAGGAGGAGTAGCAGAGGAGTTGCGGCCATAAAAGATAAGTTCTCTTTTGTCTCCGTTTACCTCTACTTTGAACCTCCGTAGTCAGTGAGACAGCGACAAATGGGTCATGGCAAGCGACCAAGATCTGCTGAGAAAGGTTGTTCACCTCCAAGAGCAAAGCAGTCAAAGCTTGAATCTCCCCCACCATCTACTAACAATAACAGCAAAACGGAGCAAGTAATTGTTTCTGCGGTCGAAACATACAACCGCTTCTGGCCTCTGTATGATCAAGGAGAGTTGGAAAAGCTAGCTGATTCAGCGGGGGATGGAAGCCATAGGGAAGCCCTCCTCCCTGACACCTTAATTACCCCTCCGTCACTGAAACGGGAAGCATTAGGGCAAACTGCCCATGATTTAGTACCTGATCAAATACAACTGGTAATCAGGACTTTAAGCTTCATTTTCAAGGAATTGGAGGGGATTTCTTTGTCATTGAACAAACTTTCACGGGCCCTTCTGGCTCATCTACCTTCCTCAACTGAGCTATCTAATTTGCATCAATCTCCAGTGCAGCTTGTAAGTGCCTTAAAGAGACAACTTGATCAGAAATCTCTCCCTAAGGGCCTAAGATGCAGGCTGCCACTGCTCCAAAGGAATAAGCAATCTTTGATTTTTCAACCTAACAAAATATGTTTATCCATTTTTTCCCGTGACGCCCCCAGTCTTAGGTGGAATAACCTGAGGACGGCTAAAGGGTACCTTCGTGATTTGTTAAATATTCCTTTTTTCCAGATAGATCTTATATCTGTAGCACCCCTAAATGCCACGCCCTGGCCAAGGAAATTTATGCTCTCCTTCCAGTCTGCAAGGATCCCACATCTTCTTGCAAGACAAAAAGATCGGCTGGCACCCTGGGAGATTGTAACAACTAGAGTCTTTAAGGACACGAGTGTTAAACCTCTTTTTGCCAACATCTTAACTGACAATGAACGCTCGTTTCCTTCTTCTGTTCCTATAATAACGGGAAAAACACCTAGCCGGGTATCCCCTGTTCCACCTGCGACCCCAAGTGCCCATCTAGTTACGTTGAGGAATGACCCAATTGCAAGTGGAGATTGGAATATCCCTGAAGAGAGAAATCTTATCTCCTCTTATGGAAAACTCCCTTCAGAAGAACAGCAGGCTATTCTCGATAGATTGGATCTACTCAAACAAAGACTTCTATCGCAAGGGGACCCCTCTATACCGACGAGAGAGGAGAGCAGGCGCTCCACGTCCCACATGGCGTCTCCATCAAATGCCCTGATAATTTCTCAACCTGTTACCTTGTTACCCCCTACTGATCTGAATCAGCAGTCACCTGTTGACCAACAGCACCATCCTACCGTGGAGGAAGTTGATAAACTCAATACTCCCGTCTTAGATCTTATGCCCAATCAAAATATGGAAGTTGATGACTCCTTTGCCTCAATGCCTGAGCTAGAATCTACCCTGCCTGAAGATCACCAGGAAATGACTATGCATGCACCATCCTCACGTTCATGTCCTTTAACACATCTGCGTGATAATTCCTCTCCATCTGCGCAGCAACTACAAGTGATGGCTGGAACACCTCTTAGCGCTACCCTGGCTAAGACTGATAATTCTGACGGATCTACTAGTGTAGCCCATCAAAGACTTGTTACTACTCACCTCAATGAACTGCATCCGACCTCACCAACTTTGCCTAATTCTTCCTTCCCGGCAAAGCCCTTCCTGCCTGTTAATGTTACCAAATCATCGATACAATTAACACAGAAGAAGACCTTATCCGCACAAACTAAAATTACCGATTTCCTTATGGGGCCTCGTTCTACCTCCAAGAACCCATTAAACAACTCAAAGTGACAATTACCGGGACAGCACAAGGACTCGACATTATCAATACTTAGCTGGAACATTGCTGGTTGGAGAACCAAAAAATCAGACCCCGAATTCAGGAAGTACATAAATTCATTTAAAATTATTCTGTTCCAAGAAACATGGGATGAGGAAGAGATTACCATAGACGGCTTTGATCTTCTAACACTTCCGGCCTCCCCTTCTTTGAAAGGTGGTCGCCCCAAAGGGGGCCTTTTGATTGGGATTTCACTCCAACTTCGCGCCAAATTCACTCTGGTACGGGCTTCCCCGCCTTTTGCTCTATCTGGACTGATCACAGAAGGGAAGTCCTCATTACTAATTACTAATGTTTATCTCCCCCCCGAAGGCTCAGCGCCTGATCTTGATTGGAGATGGGAATCATTTGAAAATCACCTACTGTCATGTCATACTAAATGCCCTAACTCGTACTCCTTAATTGGGGGAGACTTTAATGCTCGTATTGCCACAAATTGGGACTTACTAACCAAGTCCAAATGGTGGACTTCCCCATGTTTGGACAATTTTGACTTGGAACATGCCAGAATTAGAACTTCAAAGGACAACAGAGTAAACAAAGCAGGAGTGACCCTTTACCAAATGGCCATTCGCCTGAATCTAGTATTTTTGAACGGCACCTTCCCCCCCGATATACCGGGGGAGTTCACTCACCTGGGACTAACATCTAACAGTGTTATCGATTACCTCCTGATCTCCGCAAATCTGGCCGTTAATGTACTTTCCTTCCAAGTTGAAAACCAACATTTCAGTGATCACCTCCCAATAGTGACCACTCTGTCATTGTTCCGGTGCCAGAATGACAATAAACACTCAGTCCTTCTGGAAACCTCATCATCGATCAAAATAAGAGGGATCAAGTGGTCGGAGGCTGTGGCCCAAAAATACCAGGTTTTCTTCCATAGGGAAATCAACGCCTACTTACCTCAAATAACTACTGATTTACAAGATTCCAATTCGGTTTTGAAACTTTTTAACCTTCTTATAACAAACCTTACCACTTTTTTTACATCACCTCCTCAAAAGGCGAAAGTGGCGCATTGCAGTGCTGGGGCCCCTTGGTTTAACACCTCTTGCAAACAAGCAAGATCCCTTCTTCGTTCCATCTATAATGAATACAAAAACTCTAATGCTCAGGCTCTACCATCTTCCTATTTACAAGCCAAAAGAGCATACAAACAGACTTTAAAGCTGGCCAAACGCGAGTGGTATCAAAAACGTTGGCGAGCCTTGATTGCGGCCTCGAGATCCCGCAGACCACAGGAATTTTGGGCTCTGATAAACAAAAGAGGAAGGAAGTACCCACTGACGATTATCCCTGCGCCCACATGGGAACAATTCTTGAGTAAATATTTCTCCTTGGCAGAGGAATCCAACTCATCCACGGAACTCCGAGCCGACCATCTACCTTTGTGGCCCTCCACTGACCCAGACCTGATAATGGACTTGATATTAGATCTGAAAACGGGCAAAGCCCCCGGGCCGGATCTAGTCCCTGCTGAGGCTATTGTTGCGCAACCAAGGTGGTGGGCTGAAATTCTGGCCAAAGTCTTTGATGCAATTAATTCTACGGGGCTTATCCCTAGGTCATGGAAGGAGGCCGTGATCGTGCCAGTCCATAAAAAGGGTCCCCCTGCTGACCCGGAGAACTATCGGAACATCAGCCTTTTGTCTATCATCGGGAAAATCTATGCAAAATTTTTGCTGTCCAAGCTGTCCCATTGGGCAAACGACTCAAATTTGATTGGCCATGAGCAAGCGGGCTTTAGGAACAATTATTCAACCTCTGACCATATGGTAATCATGTATCATCTTGCCAGAAAATATTCTGCCCCAAGTCGGGGGCGCCTATGTGTCGCTTTTATAGACCTAAAGGCTGCCTTCGACAGTATCCCAAGAAATTGCCTATGGAAGAAATTAGAGAGATGGGGCATAGATAGAAGGCTGTTATGGCTTATAACCCAATTACACCATGGGTCGTCGGCTAGAGTGAGACTCACACCGGCGGGAAACCTATCCAACGAGGTCCCAATAAATAGAGGTGTGCGCCAAGGCTGCATTTTGGCCCCACTCCTCTTCAACCTGTTTATCAGTGATATGATAAACTCTTTCTGAACGAGTCTCAAGCCAACATTCATGCCCCCCGCCTAGCTGATTTTCGCTGCCCTTTGCTCCTATATGCCGACGATGCAGCGATCCTTTCCTACTCTAGAGTTGGTTTATGCAGAGCTCTAAAGATTTTTGCGGCTTATTGCAAACTTAACCATCTGACAATTAATCATGGGAAATCTAAAGTCCTGGTCTTTACCAGGTCTCGGAAAACTTACAGCTGGAAGTTAGATGGAGTCCAATTAGAACAGGTTTTCAAATTTAAATACCTGGGAGTCTTTTTTCATTACAATCTAAGCTGGAAGCCACAGATACAGTATTTACTAAACAAAGGGAAAACAATACTTTATACTCTACTCCAATTTCTTGCGGCCGACGGAGCCTCTCACATCCCTTCTGCATTGAAGGTATACCACGCAAAAGTGGTTTCCACCCTTTGTTATGCTGCCCCGCTCTGGGCCCCAGGGTCCAATTTAACATCACTGGGGACATTGCAGAATCAGTTTCTCCGTCGCCTTCTGAAACTCCCCATGTGTGTGAGCAACGCAGCCATACGTCTGGAGTTAAGGATTGCATCATTGGAGACTGTCATCTGGAAGCGAGTCTTTGGCTATTGGCTGTCCAGCTGGCATAGGCTTCCCGACCATTACCTTTTTCAGTGCCTCTGGCGGGACGTCTTTGTCAATCCGTGGGTAGGGAAAATCCATGCCAAACTTCTGAGCATCGGAATTTCCCCAGCGGACTCCTTAAAGATGAACTTACGCTCAGCCAAAAGCCTTATTGAGCAAAGATTAGCGGACATTGAAAATCAACACAACCTCGCCAGGGGTGGGGGTGTCTGCTCCCCCAGGTATCACGGAATAACCCCACCACTTGGCCTTCCATCATATATGTCATCTCTTTCATCAGTACCACACCGACGTGCATTTATTCGTGCAAGGTTCAATGTTTTTCCATCGAACCTGCTGAACCACAGATTTTCCAAGGGTTTGGTGTCTCCGCTATGTGTGTGTGACGGGGAAACTGTTGAATCTCTTTCACATATAATGTTCAACTGTCCCCTACATAGCGTAGCCAGGGCTAAATTCCTGGGTCCTGCTTTACTGCGCTTGGTTGGCAGGCCTGTTGAGTCACACGCCGCACTGCTTTTGCAGGATACAGATCCTTCTGTAACTCTGCAGGTGGCGAGATTTCTGAATGCGGTTATCTCACACTCAAAAACCACCAAAAACCAACAACAACATCAAAACTAATCGAACTGTTATGATGAGAGTGCATGTCGGAGTTCGTCTTCAGTTTTCCTTTTCTGTGATCTGTCCCTTGGAGCTCTCCTGGCCCCAAGCTGTCACTTGGCTCTGCTCAATGACCCACCCTTGCATCGTGGTGTTCACCTCCTGTTGTCGGATATATCTGTTTTTATGTCCCTGTGTTTTTATGTTTGTACATATTTTATGGGCTAATAGCCGTAAATAAATAAATTGTAAATTATTATTGTAAGTCCAATTGGTCTTTCTTTAAGGCATGAAATATATTTTTTCTTTTCCTGGAAATATTCAAACCATTACAATTCCAGGTTAGAAGTTGCAGAACCATGATGGGGTTATTTACTCTTTCCTCCTACAGCTCCCAGTTTTTGTTCCTCGTTTGTCGGTGGTTCCGTATCCGTATCTAATAAAGGATGCCCTTGTCCTGGAAACGTCTCTTTCTGTAGGTCTTCTTCGTGTTCTCCCAAGAACTTGTCTTTATCACTCACTGTCCTTATTCTTCTTTTCTTCCCCTTGTATTTAAAAGACAAGCCTTGGGGAAATTCCCACCTGAATGGTATGTAGTTCCTTTTCAGCAGTGTCACCAAGTCTTTGTAGAATCCTCTTGCGTCCAAAATACTTTTGGGAATGTCTTTAAAAATCTCAATATGAAAATCTTCAATTCGAAGGGTTGTTTGGTAGTGCAGGTTCAATATTTTGTCTCGCTCCTCCTTTGATCTTAGAGTTATTAAGCAGTCTCTGGGTCTGTTCTTCCTCTGCCTTGCTCCCAATCTGAATGCGCTTTCTATCTTAAATTCTTCTTTGTCCAGCTCCTGCTTCCAAAAGTCAGAAAATTCTTTTGTCAGGTAGTCCACCAGGTTGTCTCCTTCCTTTTCCGGCACAAGTCTAATCCTTAGGTTCCTCTCCTTGCGTTGCATATCCTGCATAGAGAGTGCCAGCTCATACTCATCCAGCTTCTTGTACACTGGTGGGAACTTTTCCTCAGCAGCAGTTGCAATTTCTTTAGCTTCCTCAGCTATCTTTCGTGTTGTAGATGAATCTTCCAGTAGTTTCCCAATTGCTTCTGCATTTGAGTTCACTTTGTTCCCAAGGTCAGTTATACTTTTTGTGTTTAAGTCAATTTTCCCAGAGATTTCTTCAATTTTCTTATTTGTTTCAGCAACTTGTACTTTAGTTTCTGCGCCTTGCTTTTTTAGTTCCTCCAAAGAGTCATTTATCCTCCCCAGTACCTTAGCAAATGATTCTTCTGAAGACATTGTTTTCACTTTTGCCTTTGCGACAACTGTAGTTCTAGAGGCTCCTGTTACAGAAGCCCTTCTTTGCATGGAAGGATCCACTTTGTATTGTCTGCCAGATCTCAAGGTTGTTTCTTGTGAATCCTCTTTCTCCTTACCATCTGCCATAACAAAGTCTTTTATTCAAGGTCATTCCCACACTCTTGAGCTGTCAGACAAAAGTTCTCAAGCTTTAAATTCCATTTGTTGCTGAAACGATTTATAAATCCTCTAGAGGGCGTAAAGTCAATTCTTTACCTTCAAATTAGTCCCACACTCTCCAGAAAAGAAAACAAAAGTCCTCCTAGTTCCTTTCAATTATTCTTTTCTCTTTCTGAAGGATCCAGATCAGTAATCTCCTGCAAGTAACTTTACTATGCAACAAAGTAAATGCTTCAGGTTGAGAGTAGCCAAAGTCAATTAAAGATACTTTTTTACCTTCTTATAGCAACAGTCCTTAGCCGGTTCCTTATCTCCGGCAGTCCGATCCCCAGGTATAAGAGCAGCGGTAAATAGCTCAATTTCTTTTGAATTGGCAGGAAAACACTTTAAAATCTTCTTTTCCCCCCCTCCTGCCTTCGGGGAGGGAGTTCTTTGCTTGGTGGTGGATTTCTTAGTTCCCACAGCTCTCTTTTCAGACAGTTACAGCTTAAATGTCTTTCGCTTTGATCTTGCTACAGAACGGAAAGCAGACTTCCTTTTTGATGCCTGTCCGTCTCGGTGCCCAATTTCTTTAGTTTTAGTGTCCAATTGTATTTTAGAGGTCAATCCTACTCACGGATAGTTGTTCTTTTTAGTCCGAATTCACCGGAAGAAATCAGCGCTCTCCGCTAATGGCGACGCGGCTTCGCTTCGCAGGCTGGGTGAAAACGACTCTCGGCACCGCTCCACACACCCTCCGCTGATCCGCAGCCTTTAAAAAGGCTATTTCACAGCGTCGGGGGGGGCGCAAAGGTGCCCGCCGAGTCTCCGGTTCACAGGCTACACGCCTGTGATTTTTGAGGGTCCCCGCTCCGCCGTAGCTGGCAGGACCCGAACCCACGAAGCAGATCTCTCCCGGAGATCCGGGGGAGATCCGCCATTACGCGCTGGCGCTAACCGGAAGTCCATTTCTTCTGAAATGCTCAAGGTCATAGGCATTGTGAAGGAATTATCCGATAGAAAAGTGGAGACTGTAGAAAGCCAGCCATTAAAAAATAAAACCATGACATGGGTTTTCTTAGAACTGAAAACCCATGTCGTGGTTTTTAGAATTGAAAACCCATGTCAGTGGGGGCAGCGCAATCCTCCACTTGCGGCAGGGGCGGCACGATCCTCCACACATGGCAGCAGCAGGGCGAGCCCCTGCGGGGTGCCTTTTTGTCACCCCCCCTCAGAGATGGCACCCCGGGACAGACCACCCCCACCCCCTTCCCCCGCCAGTGCATGGGGCTATCTTTGAAGGTGACATGGAAACTACAACTAATCCAGAATGTGACAGCTAGACTGGTTACTGGGAGTGGCTGCCAAGACCATATAACACTGGTCCTGAAAGACCTTCATTGGCTCCCAGTACGAATCCAAACACAATTCAAAGTGTTGGTGATGACCTTTAAAACCCAACGGCCTCGGCCCAGTATACCTGAAGGAGCGTCTCCATCCCCATTGTTCAGCCCGGACACTGAGGTCCAGCTCTGAGGGCCTTCTGGCAGTTCCCTCACTGTGAGATGTGAGGTTGCAGGGAACCAGGTAGAAGGCCTTCTCGGTAGTGGCACCCG
Organism: Podarcis filfolensis; assembly: GCF_964270895.1. Classification (NCBI taxonomy): domain Eukaryota; kingdom Metazoa; phylum Chordata; class Lepidosauria; order Squamata; family Lacertidae; genus Podarcis; species Podarcis filfolensis. Next base: position 561,190 of record NC_139610.1, on the reverse strand, counting down.
CCCTGTGGAACGCCCTCCCAAGGAAATAAACTACTATCTGACTTTTAGAAGACATCTGGAGGCATCCCTGTTTAGGGAAGTTTTTAATGTTTGAAGTTTTATTCTGTTCTTAATTTGTTGGGAGCCGCCCAGAGTGGCTGGGGAAACCCAGCCGGATGGGCAGAGTATTATCATCATCATCATCATCATCATCATCATCATTATCACCATTATTCTTGCTCACTAAACCTTTTTGCCTCTTTAGCTTCTGACACCTCCTCCTCCCAATTGTCTTCCTCCTCTCCCTCTGACCACTCATTGCTGTTCCTCCACCCCTCCCCTGGCTCTGAGCCTTCTTCCCCTGGGGGTTCCCCAGTTGGTGCCTCCCACCACTTCTCTGCATCCTGCCAGTCCATGACTTCAGCATGCTTCACCTGCAGAATATTTCTTAATTGATTTTGGACCATTGTATGTGACATGAATCTTGCATATGGACCCTATCACCTTTGGTTATGTAACTTTACTTACATGTGTTGCAGTGGCGGCAGAAGACTGCCTACATGATCTACCCTTTTTCTCCCACCACAACCTACAGTATGTGTGAAAGAGAGAGAAGGAGAGAGACTGAGGGACTGATCAGGGGCAAAGGGCTACTATACATCTGGGATTTCCTACCTGGAAGTAGAAATGCACTGCATTTCCAGCTTTACCACATGGATCACCTATGTGATCCAAACTAAACTTGATGCCTGTTGATGCTTTATAATACTTTGTGATGCTTGAACTGCTTTGGTTCTAACTTTGCACAGCATTCACATAATACTCATGACGTTTGTGGAAGGAAGATGTTTTGCAGAAGCATTTAAGGGAATCTGAGTGACTTGATTTTTTGAAACCAAATGATAGTTCAGAGGTTCTTTTCAAGACAGAGGAGACAGCGTAGAGTCCCGTGAAATATCACAGTCATTTGTAACAATGAACATTCATTTCATAATTAATCTGAGGCAATGGAAGGTGCCTGCATTCAGTATCACGTTCAAAAATAACGAATTTTACTGATACCCCTAACTGTGACCACCTTCATGATGGCTATCTATGGGATGGGTCAGGTGTGGGGAACCTCAGTACACAGAGTTAGGTGGTCTTCCAGATCTGTCTCTCTAGCCCTGCCCTGTGTTCTCCTAAGGTACTTTTGGCTGGCTGGCATGGTCCTTGAACTTCACAATGCCTGCCGCTTACCTGAATGGAGGATGGAGGGGGCAGGGAGCATTTATAGAAACTTCTGGCCTGTATGGCTGGGAGGTAACACTGCTTGTTTCACATTGTCTTCAGCCACTGGAAGGTACCCTATGAGGTAATGAGGCTCTTCCTAATTTGATTCTGCTTAGCAGAGGGCTGAACTAGATGACCCTCAGGGTCCCTTCCAATGCTACACTCCTATGATTCTAACAGTAATACCAGATTTTTCTCATCTAGAGATGTCACTGAATTTGCTACACCCCAACATTTGGAAACAATCTTAATCACTGACTTTTATTTTTTGACCTGTAGAAATGGATGGCAAATCTGGTTCTGCCATGCAGCAGGATGAAGTGAAGGTGGAAGATAGCTGGAGGCAGGAACTGATGTCCAAATGCTACCACAAGTCCTTTTAAAGGGCTGCTTGCCTCTAGCCTCCCCCCACCCCATACCCTACCATCAAGTTGTACTTTGTACTATGTACTCAATCTTTGCAGCCTTCCTTCCTTCCTTCCTTCCTTCCTTCCTTCCTTCCTCTCATCAATGGGCACAGTTAAGGTACAGATTGGGAGAAGATGCTAATCAGATGAAGGAAATGAAATCTGCAGAAACCTGCACACACCCACGCCCACACCCACACCCTTGCAATTCATTTTAGGAACTGGCCACACTAAACCAGGACAAGTGGGATGCAGGATAGAGAGAAGGCCCACTGAATGATAAGGCCATGAGGCACTTTACAAGACACCGGGCTCATTCAGTGTAATCCAAGCAGTTCACCTTTGCTGTGTGAGCAGCAACTTCTCTGGGCCAAGAGGGTGATTTGCAGGAGGGTCAGAGCAAAAAGGGGAGCAAAACGAAATGGGCTGTTCAAGGTTAAGCAAACCAGCTTCTCTCAGTCGACTCCTGTGTCAAGTGTTTGGAGGGGAGCTTAGCGGAGGGTGACAGTTGATGGCAGATACTTCGAGGGGCAACGTGAAGCATCAGGCTCCGTTTGATGCGAACCGGGAGGCTGCACATGCCACCGTGCGCCAGGACAAAGGGCGTCTGTCTAGGCAGCAGGTGGCCCCAGAATAAGTGTCTGGGCAGGGAGGAGCAAAGCTTGTTCCACATCTTTGACAACGCTAGCCGTAAAATTGCACTCCACTGATGTATCTGGGTCAGGCAGTCGGCTGACAGGTCTGTAATTTCATGGCTCCCCCTTAGATTTCTCTTTCACACACATAATGCCTATAAGAGCGTTAGGCCAATTCTCCAGTTAGGATGCTGGTTTTACTTACAACTTCCTCCCCAATTCATATTTATTAATTTATTTAGTCAATTACAAGTCCACCCTTCCTTGTCGCTCACCTCCAAGGCAAGGTGCGAAAGTTTTTTTAAACCCTAAAACATGAAACAATCCAATCAGATTCATATAATGGTTAGAGAGTTGGGCTGGGACCAGGGTTCAAATCTCCAGTCACCTTTTGGCCAGTCTCAGCCTAACCTACCTTTCAGGGTTGTTGTGAGGATAAAAAGGGGAGGGGCAAAACATGTAGACCACTGACCTGTCTTCTGTGTCCCACCCCACCCCCTGGCTCTGAGCCTCCCTCCTCTGAGGCTCCCCTAGGAGGTTCTCTGGCTGGAGCCCCCCCCCCCCATTTCCTCTTCATCCAGCCAGACCCTAACACCTTTGTACAGGTGTATCAAGGATACATTCTAGCGAGTCACAGAGGGTGTGAGGCAAGGCTGTTGAGGGGTGTGGCCTGGGAGGGGAACTCAAGGGCTGGGGGTAAAGGCTGAGAGGGACACATTCAAGGCCCGGACCTGAGGTTCCCCACCCCTGATTTACATGGTCTCAAATCACCAAGTCTGCTCAGACATCTTTGGACCTTTGAACCCCATTTCATCTACATACAGTACTGCTTTGAGCACCAGAGATTTTGGTAGAAACCATACTGCCAGTTTGCGTTCTTCATCCTGTAGTGAGAGCCAGGACAAGGAAAGGGCCGAAGTGCCAGGAGGGTGTTGCAAAGGTGCAAATGGACTAACAGAGCCAATCCTGTGCTCCTGCTCCTGTGTTTGCAGCCCAACAAGCTACTCACCTGCCAAGAAGCGAGAACAGTGATCCTGCTCCACCCAGCGAGCTGCTTCCAATATTAATCTGGGGTGAGATAAATGCCCTTTGCCCTTTCTATTTTGCACCAGGGTTGTGTGGTGGAGAGGGTGCTGGACTAGGGTCTGGGAGACTGGGGTTCAAATCCCCACTTAGTGTACATGAAGCTCCCTGGGGTGACCTTGGGCCAGTCACTGCCTCTCAGTCTAACCAACCTCACAGGGTTGTTGTGGGGATTAAATGAGGAGGAGGGACAAACATGGGTTCTACCTTGAGCTCCTTGAAGAAGAATGGACACAAATACAGTGAATAACAAATAAATAATACCTCCAAGTGAACCTTGGCTTAAATGAAGTTCTGTTCGGGCATCAGACGAAATGAGACCAAAACCAGGCTCTCTGTATTGAGAGATCTCCCTCTGCCCCACCCCCCAATATTCTCACCTCTGGGAGATCCAGCCTTGCTTTCCCTTATTCATAATTCAGCCTGACGCAGCACAGCAAAAATCAATTCACACTTATAAGAAAGTGCCAAGGCAAATTACTTCCTGACGCATCCAGTGCTGCTTTCTTATCTGCCAATGACTCTCTCCTGTGGAATGTTATGGATACCAGGAGAGGATATATTGATTTAATAGTATCCTTTCTCACTCACGCTTGTGAGTCAGCAGCATTCCCCAATATATAGCAGGAAGCTAGTTGGTAGATTCATTTTAATCTCTTTATTTAAGCAATCCAATCTGGCTTTGTCCAGATTGGGTTTTGTTCCTGGTAAGTCCCCTTTTATACCTCCTAAAAAGGAATAAAGACACAACAATCTTCTTTATAAGTAATAAGAAGTTTACTCACATTCAGTTCACAGCTGGATCCCTGAAGGCAGGCTTTAGCTTAGAGTTACAGAAGAGAATGTGGGTTCATCCCATATGGGGATCTGAGCCCATGTCCTGCTGGCTGAGAGCCAGCAGACAGCAAAACACAACAGTATCAGCAGCAGAAGAGAGAGAATGGCATCAAGAGAACAATGACGGCATGACCAGCCCCTTTTATGGGGTCTCCCAGGGTCACGCCCATCTACCTAGTTACATGCAGGGGGAGGTTGCTCCATGCCAGGTGTGACAGGAAATCCTGGGGTGACACCCCCGTGTGTCCACTCTGGGTAAACAGGAAGTGTTGTACTTGACTGCTTATGTTACATCCCACATATCCTTGGTGCTCAGCCCTCCATTTCAAACTGCCCCCTCTGGCTTCTATGTGTTGTAAAAGTTGCTGGGTTCAAGCCACTGGTGGGGCAGGTGGAAAAAGCTACACCCCTGGCATGTCCACCCCACACACCCCTGCTGTGCATGGATGCAAGTCCCCTCTGGAGGCAACATTTTCATTTCCCAAGGAGTGGACATTTGATTCCTATCCATCACCAGTGACTTAATCGCCATGGCTTTCAATCAGGGCAAGGTACATCTTGACTTCTCAAATCAGAATCATAGAATTGTAGAATTGTAGAGTTGGAAGGGACCCCAAGGGTCATCTAGTCCAACCTGCTGCAATGCAGGAATCTCAACTAGAAGATACGAGGAAGTTCCTCAAACAGCCTGACACTATTGAGGCTCAGGATATGGACCTCCCTGCAGTCACAAGAGGTGAAGAGGGAGAAATTGGTCTGGTTTGCATCTCATTCTCAACTGATCTAGCTCACATACTCTGAGCCAGTATGCAAACCAGAATTTGCACTTCTCTGAATTTCCCAGTGAAGCTCTCCAGCCAAAACTGGCCCACAAAAATGAGCACATATGAGGTGAAAATACACACCAAAAAATGTCTGTATTAGTGAAAATACTAAAGTGCATTATATTAGGAAAAAATACTGGCAAAAATGTGTTTATTAAGCAAATTGGCAAATGAAAATACATGTTATAAGAAATGTCCATTAAAATATGTACATGTTTCCCTGAGGATTCTTTTAAAACAAACAAACAAACAAACAAATAGCAAGGTCATTTATAAATGAGAATTGAACTTCCAAGGGGGAAAAATGGAATCCAAAATTAGCAGGTTCATCCAACGCTACCTATGGAGATGAGCTTGCCACCTAGGGACTCAGTCTCCAAACCATTCACTTCAGCACAGGCTTAAGAAGCAGAAGAGTCACAACCAGCAGTCAGGTGCGCAGCCCTGGCTCCATAGAAAGTAGACTTGCCTTCACTCTCAGACTTGAAGGCTCCTCTGTAACTACCAAAAGGCCCCTCTCATTCATGCTGTCAAGACCAGTGGCTGTAGAAGACATTCCAACTAAACTACACACCTCCATGATAGGGCAAAGACCCCTTCAGTCCTAGGCAATCTCCCCCTTCATGCTGCTGCTGCTGCTGCAGGAGATCCTGCTCTTTTCCCACCACACTCAGTGGGCAACTGCAGCCGCGACCCTGGCCTCCTTTTATGTCACCCTCTGCCTAATATCAAAACCCCTCTGCTTGGAACTCTAGCCAGCATGTTTCTCTTGCCCCTCCTGCTGCCAGCCCCTGGATGGGAAAGAATAATAAAATGGTAAAGTTGGGAGGGATCCAAAGAGTCATCTAGTCCAGCCCCCTGCAATGCAGGAATCCAGAAAGACAAGCAGAGGCATACCCAGGCTTCCTTGCACCCTTGGCAAAGAGCTGTATCAACATGCCCCCCCCAGCTGCCCAGACAGTCGGGCGAATGGACTCCCAGCCACTCCCAGCCTGAATGGAGAGATGCGTTTTTTTGCACCCTCTGGGCCTGTGCCCTTGGCAGAGGCCAGCCTGGCCAAGCCCTAGGTACACCCCTGAAGATAAAAGGGGAGAAGAAAGAGAGCAAAAAAGGGAGAGAGTGAAAATGAGGGTGTTAGAAAGAGTTCTGGCTCTCACTGAAGGATAAAGAACTCACACTCAATAGCAAGGTTTCTGCCAAAAACTGCAGTGCTCAGATCAGTACAGGGCATAGGCAAAAGATTGGATCCAACAAGCGACATGCCCCCCCCCCCCCCGGTCCCATTCTATGGAATGGGGTGGGCACAGCTTTAGCGCGGAACACAGGCGTGGAACACAGGGCTGCCCCCCCCCTCTCCGAGCCTTTGCTGGTGACACACACACACCACTGCCCCAATAATGATTCTGGGTCCACTGTCAAACTAGAATTCCACCTCTGACACCATTTGACAACACTGGCTCCGCAGACAAACTCAAGAAATAAACTAGAACTTTATTCTCCCAAGCCTCCAAGACAGCAGCAACTTCTAGGCCTCTGGAACTGCCTGCAAGTTGTGACCCTAAGGCTGTTGGGATACTGCCAGGGAGATAAAGTCCATCATGACTCCACGTCGTCTCCATCGATCTCCCGTAGACACGCAGTATCAGCAATTAGCGACACGAGCTCCAGAAATAACTTGCCACATTCCTGGGCTGATGCACGCTCTATCAGCAGAATTCACACAGCGAAAGATGCACAGCAGGAGAGCATTATTTAGAAGTTTATTCAGCGTTGGTCAGAACAAAGAAAAAACATGACTGCCTGCTTGCGTGTTCAGGCAAAGAGAGAAACGAAAGCAATAGAAAACATAAACATCCTGTGAACAGGAAATACGCAGACTCTGTGACTCACAAAGCCTGCTCCCTTTTAAGGTGGAACAGAAATATCCTAACATCCTCCCCCTTTCCGTGTAACCTGTAGTACCTGTGGTTCAACCCAATTGCAACCTCTGTACGTAAACCTTAAGTTGTTCTCTGTTAACAACCTTAGACAACAGATCAGCAGGAATTTCATTTCCTGCCATGTAAGACACCTGAATGAGTCCTTTCTGAATACACTCTCTTGCACGATGTAGCTTAATCTGCAAGTACTTGGTTCTTTGCTTGAAACTCTCTGAGTTCAGCAAAGCCAAACAGGATCTATTGTCTTGATACACTTGTATAGGACATTTCACAGAAACTCCGATGTCCTTAAACAGTTGCATCAACCATTCACAATCCATGAGTGAAAATGACAGAGCATTGAGTTCTGCTTCACAGGAACTTAGGCTAACTGTCGTCTGCTTTTTGCACAGCCAGTCAAACAAACAGTGGTTGTACATGTAGCATACTCCAGAAGTGCTTGTACCATCCGTGGTGTCACTTCCAAAACTTGCATCTGCAAAGATTTCAAGACCTCCAGTCTTCTGACTGGTGAACCTCAGCCTGTAGTGCATAGTCCCTTTCAAATAGCGGGCTATGCGCTTCAGAGCTTTCCAATCCTGAACAGTAGGGTTGTTAGCATGTCTGCTAAGCAGGTTAGTGCTTACAGCAATGTCAGGTCTTGAGCATCTAGCAATAAAATTCAACTTGCCTAGAATACATCTGTACAGCGTAGTGTCAGAAAACGCTTCAGCAGTACTATCTACCTGGTAACCTGTCACCATCGGTGTGTCTGCTGGGTTTGCATCAACCAGATTCAACCTGGTTAATACATCAGCAATTTTCTGTGTTTGGTGTACCAGAAAATTACCCGCTTGGTCCCTCTCCACCTGCAGAGAAAGATAGTTGGATACCTCACCAAGATCCCTCATGTCAAAGTGCTCCTTCAGCTGAGCTAGGGTGCTTTGGTAAAAAGCCTGATTCTTCCAAAACATCAGAAGATCATCAACAAAACATAAACAATACAGTTTGTTTTGCCCCTCCTCCTTGACAAACACACATGGATCAGCTTTGCCCTGGTGAAAACCTAGAGAAAGCAGTGTCTCAGTGAGTTTTGTGTTCCAACACCTGGCACTCTGCTTGAGACCATATAAGGATTTCCGCAGTTTACAGACCATTCCCTTCTGTATCTGCATTCCATCAGGTGGAAGCATGTACAGCTCCTCCCCCAAAATCCCGTACAAAAAAGCTGTATTAATGTCGTGATGGGAAACATGCAGTATCTCCTCTGCAGCGATCTTGAGCATCAGCCGAATGCTCTCATACTTGACGGTGGGTGAGTAGGTCTCGTGGTAATCCTGTCCTGGTACCTGTGAAAAACCTCTGGCAACCAGTCTGGCTTTGTGTCTGACAACCTTGCCATTCTGGTCTGTCTTGGCCTTGAAGACCCATTTGCTGCCAACCAGTCTCTCTTTTTTTTATTTATAAAATATTTATTGAAATTTTAGAAAAACATAGGTTTACAGAATACAAAAAAAAATAGAAAAAGAAAAAGGTAAAAAAAAGAAAACATACAAAAATACATAAAAAAGAAAGAAAAAAAATAAAAATACAAAAAGCAGATAGATAAAAGAGTTAAAAACAAATCCATTTTTTATAACTGTAAACTCATTAGCTTGTTTCCTTGACCTCCTCACACCTCCCCTTTTTGTATTCCCATTTAAATAATCAAATCAGCAAATCCTTACCCTCTTTCGTTTATCTTAACTCTATATCTTAACATATTATAACTCTGTATTTTCATCCATTATCAATTCATTTTTGCATATTCTCATAACTTTGTTGCTAATGCCACTTATTTTCAATCTAGCATCATTTTTAACATTCATTAATTTTACAGTGTTTCTGCAAATAGTCTTTAAATTTCTTCCAATCTTCTTCCACCAACTCTTCTCCCAGGTCTCGGATTCTGCCAGTCATTTCCGCTAGTTCCATATAGTCCATCACCTTCATCTGCCACTCTACCAGGGTGGGTAAATCTTGTGTCTTCCAATACTTTGCAATGAGTATTCTTGCTGCTGTTGTTGCATACATGAAGAAAGTTCTATCCTTCTTTGGCACCAATTGGCCGACTATGCCCAGGAGAAAGGCCTCTGGTTTCTTCAGGAAGGTATATTTAAATACCTTTTTCATTTCATTATAGATCATCTCCCAGAAAGCCTTAATCTTTGGGCACGTCCACCAAAGGTGAAAGAATGTACCTTCATTTTCTTTACATTTCCAACATTTGTTATCGGGCAAATGATATATTTTTGCAAGCTTGACTGGTGTCATGTACCACCTGTATATCATTTTCATAATATTCTCTCTTAGGGCATTACATGCCGTAAATTTCATACCGGTGGTCCACAACTGTTCCCAGTCCGCAAACATAATGTTATGACCAATATCTTGTGCCCATTTAATCATTGCAGATTTAACCGTTTCATCCTGCGTATTCCATTTCAACAGCAAGTTATACATTCTTGAAAGTATCTTAGTTTTGGGATCTAACAATTCTGTTTCCAATTTTGATTTTTCCACCTGGAAGCCAATTTTTTTGTCCAAATTATAGCCCTCTCTTATTTGATAATAATGAAGCCAGTCTCGCACTTTATCTTTTAATTTCTCAAAACTCTGCAATTTCAATTTATCTCCTTCTTGTTCCAATATTTCCCAATATTTCGGCCATTTAGCCTCCATATTGAGCTTTTTCTGAGCCTTCGCTTCCATTGGTGACAACCACCTTGGGGTTTTATTTTCCAGTAAGTCTGCTGCCAACCAGTCTCATTCCTGGGACTACCGGTACCAGCTCCCAAGTTTGGTTCCTGTTCAAGGAATCAACTTCAGCCTTCATGGCATTAAGCCAAGGCTCAGCATCTTTAGAGGTTAACTCCTGAACCTCTTTGAAGCTTGAAGGTTCCCACACCTTCTCTGAGCTACTAAGAACAACAGTTGCCATCTTGGACTTCCGGTCAGCGCCAGCGATTAATGGCGGACTTTCCCCCGAGCTCCGGGGGAAGTCTGCTCTGCGGGTTCGGGTCCTGCTGCCACGGCGAAGCGGGGACCCTTAAAAATCACAGGCGCGGAAGCCTGTGAACGAGGAGACCCGGCGGGCACCTTTTGCGCCCCCCCAAAACCGCAAAGAAACCTTTTTAAAGGCTTCGGAGTGGGAGCGGGTGAGTGGCGCGGTGCTGAGGGTCGCTTACAAAGCCTGCTGAGTGAAGCCGCATCGCCATGATCGGAGAGCGCTGATTTCTTCCCAAGAATTTGGACTTAAAAGCAACTATTCGTGAGTAGGATTAACGGATTTAATTTGAAACAAAATTAAGAAGAATTTTGGTACTAGCACGGGAAAGGTACAAAAAGGAAGTTGATAAGATGGACTGTTTCAAGAAGTGGCAGAAAGATATTTCTAAATTTGTCTGGCAGGGCAAGAAGCCCAGGATAAAATTTAAGATATTAACTGATGTAAAAGAAAGGGGGGGATTTGCCCTGCCAGATTTTAAACTTTATTATGAATCAGTGGCTTTCTGCTGGTTGAAAGACTGGCTACTTCTGGAGAACACAGATATTTTGGATTTAGAAGGGTTCAATAATACTTTTGGGTGGCATGCATATTTGTGGTACGACAAGGTTAAAGCTCATAAAGCTTTTAAAAACCATATTGTCAGGAAAGCATTGTACAATGTCTGGATTAGGTATAAAGACTTGCTGGAGAACAAAACTCCCAGGTGGTTGTCCCCAATGGAGGCAAAGGCCGTGAAAAAACTTAATATGGAGTCTAAATGGCCGAAATATTGGGAAATTTTGGAACAAGAAGGGGATATAATGAAATTGCAGAGTTATGAGAAATTGAAAGATAAAGTGCGAGATTGGCTCCATTATTATCAAATAATGGAGGTTTTTAAGCTAGACAGGAAAATTGGTTTCCAGGTGGAAAAATCAAAACTGGAGACAGAATTGCTAGAACCCAAAACTAAGAACTTGTCAAAAATGTATAACTTGCTGTTGGAATGGAATACACAGGATGAAACAGTTAAATCAGCTATGATCAAGTGGGCACAAGATATTGGTCATAACATTATGTTTGAGGACTGGGAACGGTTGTGGACCACCGGTATAAAATTTACGGCGTGTAATGCCCTAAAAGAAAATATTATGAAAATGATTTATAGGTGGTACATGACTCCAGTCAAGCTCGCAAAAATTTACCACTTGCCTGATAATAAGTGTTGGAAATGTAAAGAGACTGAAGGTACATTCTTTCACCTTTGGTGGACATGCCCAAAGATCAAGGCTTTCTGGGAAATGATCTATAATGAAATGAAAAAGGTATTTAAATATACCTTCTTGAAGAAACCAGAGGCCTTTCTTCTGGGCATGGTCGGCCAATTGGTGTCAAAGAAGGACAGAACATTTTTTATGTATGCTTCAACAGCAGCAAGAATACTCATTGCAAAGTATTGGAAGACAGAAGATCTACCCACTGTGGAAGAATGGCAGATGAAGGTTATAGACTGTTATGTACTGAGTTGAATAGGATCCAAACTGCAGCAGTCTGATTGGTCCTAGAACAATAGGATCCAAAAGGCAGCAGTCTGATTGGTCCTAGAACAATAGGATTCAGAATGCAGCAGTCTGATTGGTCCTAGAACAATGCAGCAGTATGATTGGCTGGCAGGAACCACCCAATCATGCTCCAGATAGAAGTGAATCCACAACCTGATTGGCTTACAGTAGAATTCCGGAATTAGCCAATCATGTGCAGCCCATTGTGTAAATAATGTATATAAAGCAGATACTTTGAGGGGACTTTCATTCATTCCTCCTCACCACTATGAGCTGAATAAAGAGCATGAAATCACCTTGCGACTCTGAGTATATTTCATAGACTATATGGGACTGGCAGAAATGACCGGCAGAATCCGAGATCAGGGAAAAGAGACGGCGGAAGAAGATTGGAAGAAATTTAAGGACTATCTTAGGAAACATTGTAAAATTATTGAAGGTTAGAACGATGTTGATTCAGAAATTAAGTGGTTATAAGCTGTAATGATTATGTGATCAAGAAAAGAAAGGTTAAAAATTATACAGAAATTAGGGGAAGGATTTGCTGAATTGAATTAATTAGAGATTGGAATACAGAAAGGGGAGGTATGAGGAGGTCGGGAAAGTAAGTTTTATGAATATAAGGGATTGAAATTATACTTGTTGTTGTATGTGTTTTGTATGGTTTGTATGTATTTTTACTGTTTTTGTTTTTTGGTTTGTTTTTTCTATTTTATATAAATTCTTAAAACCTTAATAAATATTTTATTAAAAAAAAAAACAGTTGCCGTCTTAGCAAACTCATCAGCAAATCTCTTTGGAGGTTTGCCTTTGGTCGCCCTTTCAGACCTGCGAACTAGACGCAAGTCTTCTGGACTCATCTCCTCCTTCTTAGGAGAAAAGTGACCAATGGTGAACAGTGGTTCTTCCAGTTCATTGTCAGACGCATCAGATGGTCTGACTGAGGCCTTTGCGCTCTTGTAGTCTGCTGTGTCACCACTGTCGCTGACACCAGCAGCAGCGCCACCCACTGAACTGGAATCCGAACTCTGATCATCATCATCATCCTCATCTTCCTCAGCTTCCTCAACATTATCTGCTTTTTTCACATCACCTTCATCTTCCTCTGGGTAACTCTGGAAAATTCCCACATTTCCCCCCCACTTAGGATTGTACTCAACACTCTTTGTGAACTTAATGGACTTAGAGTCAGTCATCCATACCCTGTATGCACCTTTTTCGTACCCCATAAACAAACCATGTGCCCCACGCTTCCCAAGCTTGTTGCTCTGTGGGGTGTGTACCCACATGTCAGAACCAAAGATTCTCATGTGCTTGACATTAGGTTTCTTACCAAACATCTTCTCATAGGGAGTACAACCAATAGGTGATGACAGTCTGCGATTAAAGGAATAAACAAACGTCAACAGAGCTTCCCCCCAAAACTTCTCAGGGAGATTGGCATCATGCAACAAGGTTTTCAGGCCTTGAAGCAAAGTCTGATTTGCTCGCTCCGCAAGTCCATTCATCCATGGCGATCTAGGCGTTGACAAGTCATGCTGGATTCCCTTCTCAGTCAGGAAAGCTTCAAACTGCTGAGAAGTGAACTCCCCGCCCCGATCAGTAAACAAACAGCCGATACGTTTACTGTGAACATTCTCCAACCAAGCACAGAATGCCTTGAACCTAGGAAACGCTTGCGATTTCTGCTCAAGCATAAACACATGAATGTACCTGGAAAAAGAATCAATTAGAACCATGAAGTACCTTGCTCCACCCAAAGAGGGTGCAAGTGGACCAACCAGGTCTGCGTGGACTAGCTGGTAGGGTTTGGAAGCCTGCCTGCTAGACTCCTTGCCTTTTGGAGCAACCTTCACCTTGTTCTCTGCACAAGATACACATTTCATGCGAAACTTACAGGGTTTGATGTTCAAACCCTCAACCAACCCAGGCATCTTGGCCAGCGCTTGCCAAGACATGTGACAAAATCTTCGATGTGCTTCATGAATACATCCTGCATGAAGAACTTTGTTAGTTTGTGCAACACAACAAGAATCAACATTAGACACAGCAACAGCATTGTCATCATAAGTTAAACAGAACAAACCATCTATAAACTTTGCATGCAAAATGTCCCCTTTGCCTTTCCTGATGACACAGACACTCCTCTTGAAGGAAATCTGAAAACCACGCCCTGTCAGCTGTGGGACACTGAGCAAATTGTCTGCAGCACCTGGAACATAAAGTACATCTCTGATGGTAGTGTGCAGACTTGCCAGTTTCACAGTCCCGACTCCTGCACTTCGCAACGTCTTTCCATCAGCCAGGTGGATCTCACCATCTTGAGGCTTGAAGGAGATAAACAGGTGCTTATCCTTTGTTAGATGGCGCGTGCATCCCGAATCCACAATAAATCTGGCCTTGGCCTTTGGAGCAGCTTTTCTGGCAAGCAAAACCTTGTTTTCCACCAGCGTGGGCTTTTGCTGCTTGCCCCCCTGCTCCTGGCCATCAGACTTGCCTTTAGCCTTTGGTGAAGCTGTGCCAGCAAACAAAGCCTTGTTTTTCCCTGGCTTGGGCTTTCCACCCCCCTTCTGCATCGGGCCATCTGCAGGCATCTGTCTCTGTTTACTTCTGGCCTTCCGGCCTCTGCAAAGTTGACCTTGGCTCCCTTCTGCATCGGGCCATCTGCAGGCATCTGTCTCTGTTTACTTCTGGCCTTCCGGCCTCTGCAAAGTTGACCTTGGCTCCCATGAGAAACAGAGCTCTCAGCTGCCGACTCCTTGGCTCCCCCTGGAGGCTGGAATGCTGCCTGGGATGACATCACAGTCAGCTCCCCCTGCAGCTTGCAACCGGTGCCCTCAGCATCCCTGCATTCACTCGCATTCTGGGAAACAGCCAGGACCTCCGATGCAGTCAAACTCTGGGCTGGGATGACCGGCAGATGAGCTACTTTCAAAGCATTCCACATCTGACGTGCAGTCGTGTTGCCAGCTAGCGTTTTAATTTTCTCCAGAGAGACGGATAAGACTATTACGTCCATGGCCCTCAAATCTCGGGCCTTCCATCTATCTGTCAGAGGAACTGGAGGGGCTTCACACACAGTATGCCACACTCCAAACTGTCGCAACAAACTCTCACACCATTTTGCCCAGGTCTCATAATTGTGCCTGTTTAACTTTGGGCACTCAGCAGCTTCAGAGGCTTGGAAAAACTCCATTCCAGCTCTTTACTTGAGCCGTGAGTCTTTTTCACTTCAGAGACTCCTTATCTTGGCTCCCATAAATCACGAAGCCTGCTTGGCTCGGCTCCCAGGCCAATTAGGCCAGCTGGACATCAGAGACTCTTGCCGCGGCAAACAGAAAAGCCTTTGCTTTTGCTTTTCCCACACATACCTCAGCAGTCTGTCGCAGTCTTACTCTCTTGTAAGTGCCGTGAATCTGGGCCCGAAACCTGTTGTTGGGATACTGCCAGGGAGATAAAGTCCATCATGACTCCACGTCGTCTCCGGACGTCCATCAATCTCCCGTAGACACACAGTATCAGCAATTAGCGACACGAGCTCTAGAAATAACTTGCCACATTCCTGGGCTGATGCACGCTCTATCAGCAGAATTCACACAGCGAAAGATGCACAGCAGGAGAGCATTATTTAGAAGTTTATTCAGCGTTGGTCAGAACAAAGAAAAAACATGACTGCCTGCTTGCGTGTTCAGGCAAAGAGAGAAACGAAAGCAATAGAAAACATAAACATCCTGTGAACAGGAAATACGCAGACTCTGTGACTCACAAAGCCTGCTCCCTTTTAAGGTGGAACGGAAATATCCTAACAAAGGCATCACCAACTTCGTAATGCTAAAGGAATATATTTAAAAATGGACGCTATCATTGCACCCTCTTTTTGCATGGCAATTACGTCCCAGAAGGTTGGGTAGTGCTGGGTGGGGGGAGATAATTTGTGGTAGCCTTAATATCCAGAGCATCACTAATGCTGCACTGTTGCTAGCTTTGTCCTCTCACTGGCATAGGAAGGGGGTTGTGGGGGGTGCAGTCCACCCTGGGTGTCATCACTGAGGGGGTGAAAAAATGCAAAAATATGTGTTTTTACAATAAAAATTAAAAATTGGGCTCACGACACTTTTTTTGAAAAAAATATTTTTTAATAACTTTGTCTGACAATTAATTCACCTCAACAAGTCAACATAATACGTATTGAAACTTTTTAGTTCAGGCAACAAACACAACAAAACGCGGCTGAACTCGACACTGTGTAGTGCAGAGCATGTAGGTAAGGAAGGGAAGGGGGTGTTTCTTTCCGCCAAAGCCTGTCTCTGCAGTTTGTACTCGAGTGAGACAACTGGTGACCCATCATCACTCAACCAGCAACCAATCCTATCCGCTGCCATGCCGGTCAGTCACCCCATGTCATTCTCTTGAGTTAGTTGTGCATGCTCACAATGTTAAGTAAATAAACCAGAAAATAACACTTGCAGCTGTAAGTATCTTATTTTTCCTTCTTTTAATAACTTCAATGTGGGGGGAGGGTGACAAGATATTTTCTGCACCGGGTACCACCTGACCTTGCTACGCCACTGTGTCGTCTTCCTATGTTCGGCCAGATATCCTCTCTCCTGTTTCCCTTTCCCTTTCTTTCTTCTGGCCCACTCCAGCGAGTCCTGCCCATTGTCTGCCTTGCTCAAATGGCTACTCCCATTTAGATTATTCATAATTGTCTCCTCTACTCCTGCTGTGAGGCAGCACTTTGGAAGATAATAAACCTGTTCTTTGCTTGCAAGGTCACAGCCTAAAGTGTGGCATGTTTGATTGTTATGGGGCCTTTTATACTAATTAACATCCTCTTGTCTTTTCCTTATTTGCAAAGAAAGCGGGGGGGGGAGGGCATCCAGTGCTGTAAAAGGGGGCTAGACAAAGTCATGGGGGGGCAGGGGGGAGCAAGGGAGCAGGGGGTGGGGAGAGGGGAAGGCTGAGGCTCTTCTGCTGGTTCCCCACCCTTGGCTTACATGAAGGGATCCCAAACTTTTTCAGAGCACTGCCGCACTGGTTCCATAAACTCCCTGCCCCAGTGCCCCCTACCCTACCCTACTAAAAGTATTATTCAGAATGGCATGAACAACTAAAGAAGATAATAACACAAATTCAGAACAGTAACAATTAATTGCACAGGTTGGGGTGCTACTGCACAATTTTTTTATTGTTTTAATTAATTGCACATTTAATCAAAATGCAATTAAGATTATGTCATTTAATTATTTCAACAGCATTGATGAACTTGGTCCATTGTGAGCAGTCATTGACACCTCCAGTGCCTCCCTGCCGCCGCCCCTTGCCTCTTAGCACCCCCTAGGTAATCTTACCGCCCCCTGGGAGGTGATACCACCAGCTTTGGTGACCACTGGGTTAGACCATTGGTCTTTCCAGCCTACTATTGTCTACTCTGACAGACGAGATCTACAATCTTCAGGAAATGTTATTTTAATAATAATAATAATAATAATTTATTATTTATACCCCGCCCATCTGGCTGGGCCTCCCCAGCCACTCTGGGCGGCTTCCATAGAAACCCAAAATACAGTAAAATATCACTCGTTAAAAACTTCCCTGAACAGGGCTGCCTTAAGATGTCTTCTGAATGTCAGGTAGTTGTTTATCACTTTGACATCTGCTGGAAGGGCGTTCCACAGGGCGGGCGCCACTACCGAGAAGGCCCTCTGCCTGGTTCCCTGTAGCTTTGCTTCTCGCAAAAAAAAAAAAAAAAAGCAGCATAGCATCTCCTAATTGAGTTGCATTGAACTAGAGCTGTCAGGGGATTGACCTGGTGCTCTGCCACTGAACGACTCTCCTTTCTGGAAGCAGCTTCCTGACACATTGGAGGACCCCAAAATATATCTGGAAGGCATTAGGCAGTTTACAGTCTGCAGCAGTAATGATAATGCTGTACCTAAAATGTTTAAAGTCACCAGGTACAAGCCTGAGCAGACTCAGAGGCCAAGGCTATCCTTCTTTTTATGTTTGACAAGATTTCTTATGGAAAAGAAGAAGAGGGGAATCTGTGTAGCACAGCAACACGGATGTCACCAGGGGCTAACATCTCCAGTGCTGCTGGGACTTAAAAAGAATATATATATATATATTTGATTTGAATAGACACACATATTTGGCTTGTGTTCCCTTGTTATGTTATGTTATGTTATGTTTTATGTTATGTTATGTTATGTTATGTTATGTTATGTTATGTTATGTTATGTTTTATGTTGTTATGTTATGTTATGTTATGTTATGTTATGTTATGTTATGTTATGTTATGTTATGTTATGTTATGTTATGTTGTTTCTACATACATGTTGTTTCTACATGCAAGGACATTTTTTAATAATAAATGTATAAAATACCAATGTATGATTCAGAAAGAGTCTCAGAGAAAGAGTTAAAATTTCAAAACTTCTAAAAGCACCTTGCAAACCTTCCTGGAGTTCTGTAAGAAAAATTATTTTAATAGTAGTAGTAGTAGTAGTAGTAGTAGTAGTAGTAGCTGTCGTCGTCATCGTCTAGAGTTGGTCTCTCTCTCTCTCACTGTTTGTCTTTCTGAGCTGAATGTTATTCTATCCCAGAGTGAGAGCAGATGCCTGTAGGCTCCCCAGTCCTTCTCTAGATTTCACTGCTCTATTCAGCTTGACTGTGTAATGTCACAACATATTTGTTCATTCTTAAGACGCTGCAAAACTCCATTGGTGTTTTTTTCAGGTAACATGCTATGGCTGCAACAGTAGGGAAGGGGCTGCAGCTCAGTGGCAGAGCTTCTGCTCTGCATGCAGAAGGTCCCAGGTTTAATCCTGGGCATCTCCAGGGAGGATAGATTCCCTGCTTGAAACCCTGGCAAATGGCTGCCAGTCAGTGTAGACAACACTGAGCTAGCAGAGCCTACAAACAACCCAAATGTTACAAAATAGTGAACAATTTTTGAGTCCACCAAAACTCTTCATCAAGCTGTATATAAAACAAAGCAGGAGCTGGGGTGGGAAGTGAGGAAAACTCTAGCTTGGTACACATTCACCCCAAGTGTTGGTTTTTTGGTTTTTTGGTATAATCCTGGGGGGTGGCAGGGTGGCTATGAGGACTCTTCCCAAGAGCACGCCCCACAAATGTACCCAAGAAGCAACAGGCACAGTTCTATATACACTTGCACTGACAACAATCATATTTGTCAGATCTGTGGGGATGATTAGGGAGGCAGGAGAGGATATATTATTTAATTCGCTAGCAAGTTTCATATTCTAGCAGAATTCCAAACATCCCCCTTTTTAAATTACGCAGCGATCGGCTTGTTGCTGACTCATCTGAGTCTTACTATTAAAGATTCCTTTCTGGTAAAATCCCTTCTAATCCCTCTTAAAAAGAATAAACACAAGAATCTGATTAACGTTAATATAAAGTAGTTTACTCACAGATTCATTCAGGTTCACAGACATATCCCTGAAGGCAGGCTATTCCAGAACTATTCCATAAAGAAGTTAGTCCCAAGTGACTGCAACTAAGCAGTCACTTCTCCAAACACACAGCAACATACAAAATGGAGAAGACACACACATCCAAACATGGAGGCTGTGGGCTCCTCCATGCTAGTACAACAGATCACACCCTCTTGGCAGGGGGTTGGACTCGATGGCCCTTGTGGTCTCTTCCAACTCTATGATTCTATGATTCTAAGTCTGTCCCAGCTCAGGAGGAAACAGGAAGTCTTCTCCTGAGTGGTACAAAACATCCCCATACATGTCCAGTGTAGGAATGTTGTACTTCATTGCAGTTTTACATCCCACAAGATCTTGGGAAAATAAGATGAAAACCTTGTTTAATTAGGCTTGCTTAAGGAACAATTAGTAATTTAACTAACTGCATTTTTTAAAGAAAGAAAGAAAGAAAGAAAGAAAGAAAGAAAGAAAGAAAGAAAGAAAGAAAGATTCAATGAAGCTATAAGCAATTGAAACCTGGTGATTTGTTATATCGAGAAAGAATTAGGAATTTCAAGTGTAGGAACTTTCTTTACAGTCTTGCAGATGCTGTAAGTAATGTTCTCATAAAGGTAAAGGTAAAGGGACCCCTGACCATTAGGTCCAGTCGCGGATGACTCTGGGGTTGTGGCGCTCATCTCGCTTTATTGGCTGAGGGAGCCGGCGTACAGCTTCCGGGTCATGTGGCCAGCATGACTAAGTCGCTTCTGGCGAACCAGAGCAGCGCGCGGAAACGCCGTTTACCTTCCCGCCGGAGTGGTACCTATTTATCTACTTGCACTTTGACGTGCTTTCGAACTGCTAGGTTGGTAGGAGCAGGGACCGAGCAACGGGAGCACCCTATTGTACTAGGCTAGGCTAAGCTTTCAACACTAATCCATCCCTTTCATAATATCAAAGCCAAGTCCTAATGCATTTCTCAACTGGCCCTCTGTGTAATGAAAGATCAGAGACGTTAAGAATCTCCTACTGGAAGCCTTTCCAGTGCGCTCTCCCAAAGCTAATAAGGGTAAAGGACCCCTGGATGGTTAAGTCCAGGAAAAGGCGACTCTGGGGTTGCAGCGCTCATCTCGCTTTCAGGCCAAGGGAGCTGGCATTTGTCCGCAGACAGCTTTCCAGGTCATGTGGCCAGCATGACCAAACCGCTTCTGGCACAATGGAACACCACAATGGAAACCAGAGTGCACAGAAATGCCATTTACCTTCTTGCCGCAACCGTACCTATTTATCTACTTGCACTGGCATGCTTTTGGTTGCACTGCTAGGTTGGCAGGAGCTGGGACAGACGGGAGTTCGGCAAGGATTCGAACCACCAACCTTCTGATCGGCAAGCCTGAGAGGCTCAGTGGTTTAGACCACAGCGCCACCCAAGTCCCTGGGCTCTCCTAACATGCTGTTGACAGGATGGGTCTTGTTAATGATGCAACTAAGGAATTGATCAATGGCAGTCGATTTCCATACACTTGCAACTCTATAGTCTCTCCTACACACACACCATGTTTCTTTCACACAGCTTTCCCAAGAGATTCGGAAGGTTCCAAGCACACTCCATTTGCTCACAAAAGCCTCTCATTGACTGCTAGAATATTACAGGCTTTGTTAGCAGAGGTTAAACACAGTTCAGAGACAGCTGCATACTGCTGGAGGGAGAGCTGAGTAGGTAACGAAGATTCCGGTTTATCTTTGTGGTGTTAATTCAATTAGTTAAATTATTCAGTTTGATTTTTAATGAACTAGTCAAACTCCAAGCGAATTGAGCAAATTACTGCAGTGTCCAAGTTATCAAAGTGCAAATCCTAACAAGGGCGTCTTCAGCCACTGAAACAAATCAGCATAGTTAATCAGCTGATTTTTCACTCTAGTTTTCAACACCGAGATGAACATAAGAAGAGCCTGCTGGATCCGGCCAATGGCCCATCAAGTCCAGTATCCTGTTTTCACAGTGGCCAAACAGATGTCCCAAAGGAAAACCAGCAAGCAAGACTCAAGCACAAGACCCCTCTCCCCTCCTGTGGCTTCCAGCAAGTGCTATTGGGAAGCATAGATGCCTCCAGCTGCGGAGGCAGAGCAGAGCCATCATGGTCATTGAGATAGTCTGGTGGGGCCGCCTCTGAATTTTGTTGTTTGTTTAGTCTTGTCCGACTCTTCATGACCCCATGGACCAGAGCACGCCAGGCACTCCTGTCTTCCCTCTGAATTTAAGAAATGTCAATTTTCAGTTAAGAATTCCCTCATCTTCAGGTCAGTTTCCTGAGCATCTAGACCATGAGCCAAATGTGAATTCTCTTCGCCCCTTCGCCCCATGCCACATCTTTCACTATCACTGCTCCACACCCTCTTTGAGTGCTTTGGCCTGACTAGAAATGTGACAATACCTCTTGCTTTGGTGTGGTACGAAAGTAAGAGTTGCAAACGGAGGACATAGATGATGCCTTCCTGGAACAGATGGCCAAGCATGCAAAAGGAAGGGAGACAGTAGTAATGGGGGACTTCAATTACCCAGATATTTGTTGGACGTCAAACTCAGCCAAGAGCATAAGGTCAAACAGATTCCTCACTGGCCTTGCAGACAACTTCATTGTCCAGAAAGTGGGAGAAGCAACAAGAGGAACAGCCATTTTAGATCTGGTCCTAGAGGAATTCAAACAAATAGTGTAGCACGTGTAGACACAAAGTCAGAAAAGCTAAAGCACAGAATGAACTCAGGCTTGCTAGAGAGGTTAAAAGCAACAAAAAAGGCTTTTATGGGTATGTTCGTAGCAAAAGGAAGAACAAAGAAACAGTGGGGTCACTCAGAGGAGAAGATGGTGAAATGCAAACAGGGGACACAGAAAGGGCTGAACTCCTCAATGCCTTCTTTGCCTCAGTCTTCTCTGATAAAGAAAACAATGCCCGACTTGAAGAATTTGGAGCAAATGATTCAGCAGAGGAAACACAGCCCAGAATAACTAAGGAGATAGTACAAGAATACTTGGCTAGTCTAGATGTATTCAAGTCTCCAGGGCCAGATGAACTGCATCCAAGAGTATTAAAAGAACTGGCAGATGTGATCTCAGAACCACTGGCAGTCATCTTTGAGAATTCCTGGAGAACAGGCGAAGTCCCGGCAGACTGGAGGAGGGCAAATGTTGTCCCTATTTTCAAAAAGGGGAAAAGAGAGGACCCAAATAATTACCGCCCAGTCAGTCTGACATCAATACCAGGGAAGATTCTGGAGCAGATCATTAAGCAAACAGTCTGTGAGCACCTAGAAAGGAATGCTGTGATCACCAATAGTCAGCATGGATTTCTGAAAAATAAGTCATGTCAGACTAACCTGATCTCGTTTTTTGACAGAATTACAAGCCTGGTAGATGAAGGGAACGCAGTGGATGTAGCCTACCTTGATTTCAGCAAGGCATTTGACAAGGTGCCCCATGATATTCTTGTAAAGAAGCTGGTAAAATGTGGTCTTGACTATGCTACCACTCAGTGGATTTGTAACTGGCTGAATGACCGAACCCAAAGGGTGCTCATCAATGGTTCCCCCTCATCCTGGAGAAGAGTGACTAGTGGGGTGCCACAGGTTTCTGTCTTGGGCCCGGTTTTATTCAACATCTTTATCAACGACTTGGATGATGGACTCAAGGGCATCCTGATCAAATTTGCAGATGACACCAAACTGGGAGGGGTGGCTAACACCCCAGAGGACAGGATCACACTTCAAAACGACCTTGACAGATTAGAGAACTGGGCCAAAACAAACAAGATGAATTTTAACAGGGAGAAATGTAAAGTATTGCACTTGGGCAAAAAAAATGAGAGGCACAAATACAAGATGGGTGGCACCTGGCTTGAGAGCAGTACATGTGAAAAGGATCTAGGAGTCTTGGTTGACCACAAACTTGACATGAGCCAACAGTGTGACGCGGCAGCTAAAAAAGCCAATGCAATTCTGGGCTGCATCAATAGGAGTATAGCATCTAGATCAAGGGAAGTAATAGTGCCACTGTATTCTGCTCTGGTCACCTGGAGTACTGTGTCCAGTTCTGGGCACCACAGTTCAAGAAGGACACTGACAAGCTGGAACGTGTCCAGAGGAGGGCAACCAGAATGGTCAAAGGCCTGGAAACGATGCCTTATGTGGAACGGCTGAGGGAGCT
Source organism: Podarcis filfolensis (assembly GCF_964270895.1). NCBI lineage: Eukaryota > Metazoa > Chordata > Lepidosauria > Squamata > Lacertidae > Podarcis > Podarcis filfolensis. The sequence continues at coordinate 538,000 of NC_139610.1, read as the reverse complement.
GGGCATGTTTAGCTTGGAGAAGAGGAGGTTAAGGGGTGATATGATAGCCATGTTCAAATATATAAAAGGATGTCACATAGAGGAGGGAGAAAGGTTGTTTTCTGCTGCTCCAGAGAAGCGGACACGGAGCAATGGATCCAAACTACAAGAAAGAAGATTCCACCTAAACATTAGGAAGAACTTCCTGACAGTAAGAGCTGTTCGACAGTGGAATTTGCTGCCAAGGAGTGTGGTGGAGTCTCCTTCTTTGGAGGTCTTTAAGCAGAGGCTTGACAACCATATGTCAGGAGTACTCTGATGGTGTTTCCTGCTTGGCAGGGGGTTGGACTCGATGGCCCTTGTGGTCTCTTCCAACTCTATGATTCTATGATATTGGACTCCGTCCACTTTTGGTTCTGATATGAGTCCCCTGGAAGTTTGCCAATGGGGGAATGTGGCCCTTGGGCTGAAAAAGCTTCTCCATCCCACTCTGGCATTCCAGGATGTTTGGTTAAAGATCTTGGTCTCCAGAATCTGAAACAATTTCTGGCTAAATCTTTTTTTGGGGGGGGTTATTTTTATTTTTATTTTATTTTTATTCAAAATTATAACAAGACATATTATCCAAAAACTTATCATCCTTGTTTTCCCCCCCATTTTTCCTCCCTCCCCCCTCCCACACAAAACCCACCCACCCCCACCCCACCCTCCAACTTCCCTCAGTTCCAGTCTTTGGTTTCTCTAAAAATGCTGTTTTCTGCATGTTACAAAGTTGTATAGATCCTCAAACTATTTAGCTGATTATTATCAATAAAAGGTTTGTGAATGTTTATTCAAAACCTGCCAAGGAGTCCAGTTCGCTTTGTTGCGTCTTCAGATACTTTGTAAAGGGTTCCCATTCATCCTTAAAGTCACAGTTATCCTTGTCCCGTAGCTTATATGTCAGTGGACGTGCCCGAAGATTAAGGCTTTCTGGGAGATGATCTATAATGAAATGAAAAAGGTTTTTAAATATACCTTCCGGAAGAAACCAGAGGCCTTTCTCCTGGGCATAGTCGGCCAATTGGTGCCAAAGAAGGATAGAACTTTATGTATGCAACAACAGCAGCAAGAATACTTATTGCAAAGTATTGGAAGACACAAGATTTACCCACCCTGGAAGAGTGGCAGATGAAGGTGATGGACTATATGGAATTGGCAGAAATGACTGGCAGAATCCGAGACCAGGGAGAAGAGTTGGTGGAAGAAGATTGGAAGAAATTTAAAGACTATTTGCAGAAATATTGTAAAATTAATGAATGTTAGAATGATGTTGGATTGAAAACAAGTGGCATTAGCAACAAGGTTAATAAGAATATGCAAAAATGGATTGATAATGGATGAAAACATATAGCTATAATATGTTAAGATATAGAGTTAAGATAAATGAAAGAGGGTAAGGATTTGCTGAATTGATTATGTAAATGGGAATACAAAAAGGGGAGGTGTGAGGAGGTAAAGGAAACAAGCAAATGAGCTTAAAGATATCAAAAAATGGATTTGTTTTTTAATTTTTTCCTATCTATTTGTTCTTTGTATTTTGTATTTTCCTTTTTTTCTATGTATTTTTGTATTTTTATTTATTTATTTTCTTCTTTTTTTGCTTTCTTTTTATTCTGTAAATCTCTGTTTTTTGTAAAACCCTAATAAATATCTTATTAAAAAAAAAAAAAAACCTGCCAAGGAGTCCAGTTCGCTTTGTTGCGTCTTCAGATACTTTGTAAAGGGTTCCCATTCATCCTTAAAGTCACAGTTATCCTTGTCCCGTAGCTTATATGTCAGTTTTGCCAGTTCTGCATAGTCCATCAATTTTTCTTGCCATGTTTCTTTAGTTGGGGTTTCTTCAGTCTTCCATCCTTGCGCTACCAGAACTCTTGTGGCCGTTGTCACATACATGAAGATGTTTTTCAACTTTTTTGGCAGGTCTTTCCCTACAATCCCCAACAAAAATGCCTCGGGTTTTTAAACAAATGTTAAATGAAACATTTTCTTCAATTCGTTGTATATCATTTCCCAGAAATTTTTAATTACCTTACAATCCCACCACATATGATAAAATTTCCGCTCCTTTCTCTTACACTTCCAACATATATTTGAACTGGTTTTGTACATTTCCCCTAACTGCACTGGTGTTGTGTACCATCTGTACATCATCTTCATGTAATTCTCCTTCAATAGGGAACAATCTGTAAATTTTAAGTCAGTTTTCCATAATTTAACCCAATCTTCCATCATAATGTTGAGACCTACATCTTGTGCCCATTTAATCATAACTGATTTTACCTCTTCATCTTTCATCTCCCATTCTAATAGTATGCTGTATGCGGCCTTCAGTAGTTTCACTTTCCCTTCAATCACTTCCATTTGAAACCTAGATCTAGTATAACTAAATCCTTTCTTGCTGTCTTCTTTATGTGTTTCATATAGTTGTCGATAATGCAACCAACTCTGAAAGTGGTCTTTGATCTCATCATAATCTCTTAATTTCCATTTTCCATCATGTTCCTTTAATAAATCAGCATATGTGAGCCATTTTCCTTTCTTTCCAAGTGGTTTGCGCAGTAATGCTTCATGTGGTGAGAGCCACCACGGGGTCTTTTGTTCAAATAAGTCATTATATCTCTCCCAAACTCTCATTAGTGATTTCCTGATTATATGGTTGTAAAAACTTCTATGAACCTTCCCTTTCCCGTACCATAAGTATGCGTGCCAGCCAAATCTGTTGTCATGTCCTTCTAGTTCTAATGCCTCTTGCTTGTCCAATCTCATCCAGTCCCTGATCCATACCAAACAAGCAGATTCATAATACAATTTAAGGTCTGGGAGGGCAAACCTTTTCTGGCTAAATCTTGCCCAGGGAGAACTTAGTGCTGTGCCTTATGAAGGCTGGCTAGTCAGTACCACCCCGCTTAGTTCCTTAAAAGGTCATTTTCGGATTCTGCAGCCACTGGCTTCTATTGCATGGGGGTGGCGAGGACTACATTGTGGGGTGGGTATGCTCTGAAACATATCCTTGAGCCTGGAAACTTCTGAGGTGCTGCGAGGGAGGGTGATGGCTTCCTGGGCAATGATTCCTTTCCCCTGACACCCAAGGGGAGAGAGGTCTGGCATGGTGCAACCTTGAGATCCTGACACCCACATCTCACCCTGAGTAGCAAATGATGATGATGGAAATGAGGAGTTGCATCTGTTCAGTAATGATAGCTCCGGGAAGGAAATATAGGAGTGATTGTTCACCTTTACACCCCTTCCTTTACATCCAGATGCCAGCCAAGCCAGATTTGGCTTGCATTCCCTTTTGTTACTGCCTGTTGACTGAAAGAGAATACAAAGGGGGATATTTATGCCTTTGACAATAGGCTGCTTTGGCTCGTACCTTGATCTCTGAGTCCCTCCGTCATTTCAAAGCATTAACCATCTTGGAGAAATTTACAAGGTCTGACAGGCAAAGAAAGATGCAGGTTAAAATGCCTGGCTGCTCACATTGTCAACATTGTCCTACAGCAAAATGTGTTCAAACGCGCAGAGGTGGAAGAGTGACAATTCCGTCAAGGAGCCACCTCCAAGTGAGATCTGACTCTCCTTTCTAAAACCCGGATACAATGAAAATTCACAACCCTCTAAGGGGAAAGAAGAAACACAGCTAAATAATATATGAAGACTGTATGTCGCACCAGACTTTGGCTGCTTAAGGTAGTCTTGGCACCCTCCTATGCTGTATCCATTCATGCTTTATGTCTTCACTTGCTTTTAATGAGCAAGCGATGCATCCGTGCTCTCTAGAGTCCCAGAGAATTGGCTGGCAGTAGGGGAAAGAGAAATGCAAAGTTGGTTTATAAACGAAGTTAACAGTCATTCCTTAATTCACTTCAGTCTCTCATTGCTCTGCATGACCAGGAGGCTAATCCATGACTAACACCCACTGAGAGTATGAATAAGAGCCCCTATCCACCAGGCTATACACCCTGGGAGCAGTGTTTCAGTTCCAGAGCCAGGGGTAGGATTCTTCTGAATAAGGCCAATTGCTGGAAAACACAGGAGAAGAGAGTGATGTTGCCCCCAGTTACTGCTTGTGGGCTTCCCATTGACATATTGTTGGCCACTGTGACAAAGGATGCTGGACTAGATGAGCCACTGCCTGATCCAGAAGGCTCTTTTTATGTTCTTACTGGGCAAAGTGTCATGCACACTGATATGACGGATGTATATTCATCAGCATATTGCAAGATCCTAAGAAGGATCACAGTTGCAAAAAAGGAAAAGAAAAGAAATTGCCCTCAATAAATATAATGAGGCTACAGCAACTGTGCAAACTAGCTCAGGAGAACATGAACAGATTATACTGTACAAACAGAGAAAGACACAAGGAGAGATCCAACCAGCTCTCCATATCCCCGCTGACCTTTCTTAATGACTACTGTCACCATGCAGCTCTTAAATGTAACCTCTTTGTACTTACTGCTTGCAAACTGCTTTATTTGCTATGGTAGTTCTTCTTAGCACCCCACAGCATGCTAATGGAAAACTGGATATCACTGCCTTGAACAGCAGTGTAAAGAAGAGCTGCAGATTGCAGCTACAAATCCTAAGTTAAAGCAACCCTTGGGATTTGTGGACTGTGCAAACAAGCTCAGAAGGATGGAGATAGAGAGGGTTGCACCACCTTTTATTGTGGGGGGGGTCAGAGGGGGGAAGCTGATTGGTTTTCTTTCTGGTGAGAGGCTGTTCTCTGAGATGCAGACTGGATTGATTGATTGATTGACTTCAAATAGGACGCCTTTTCCCCATTTTTGAGGTCCTCATCCTCATCCTCAAAACTGTACAGTGGAGAGCGGGTCCAATAGCTCTTGCCCTTCTCGAGGTGGCACTGAGTTGACTGAAAAGCATCAAACCCTCCCCAAATTCTCCAGCTCCGCTTGTCTTGCTCCCATCTTGCAATTACTTCCACCTTCCAAACATGGGGGACGCCTTCCTCACTCCTTTGCAGGGAGCCCTGAGGGAGGTGTGAGAGAGAAATGCAGGGCTCTCTGGACCCTTCCTCTTCCCTCCCCCCCACATTGCCTGCCATCCCCTCCAAATCTCTTCAGCAGCAATGGGGGCTGCTCCCCTTCCTCCCCCAACCCCCAGTCGAGGGACTCGCTATGGCAGCAGTGGCACCAAGAGGACAGGAAGGGCCTCGGCTGTGGTCTTGGCTAGGAGCAAGGAGAGGGGTGCGCACTCGCTGGCTAGATCTAGTACAGCAAGAGGAGGAGGAGTGCCATTCCCTCCTGCTGCTGCCTGAGACTCCCCTCCCCAGGAAGAAGGACAGAGTTCCAGGGGGGAGGGCTGTGAAATGTGGCTGGGGAACTCAAGTTGTGGGGAGCTGGAAGTAGGGGATGAGGGAGCAGCTGGGGACTAAGAATGAGTTGAGCAGGAGGAGAAGAAAAGTTTCCCCAAAAGGGGGCAGGAGGGGGAAGGAGGGGCTTTGGTGTCTGGGAAGAATATTGGAGGGGGGGCTCCAGGTGGACTTTCCCTCCCAACACCACTGGGTAATCCGCCATCAAGCTGATTCTGATGGCTTCTTAGTACATTCAAATTGCTTGTTGTGTTTTTAAAATAGGTAAGTCTTGGAAGGATTTGTCTGGCACAGAGGGTGTAAAAACAACTTACAGAGTGCAGCAAGTAGGCCCAGGCTGAGCTAGGGGAGAGGGGGGAGGAAGGTGGGGGCCATCTTTGTGCACTGAAGGGAGAGTTTGAATAGATTTCAAATACTCCCTCTCTCCAGCCTCTAATACAGAGATGGGCAGAGAGAACAGAAGGTGAACTGAGGGGTGATAAAGGGCTGGGAGGGGCCCAGGTAGCTCTGGAGGGCAGCTGGAGTTGAAACAGGGGGAATGGCTTGGAGGTCTGCAGGGAGAAGCTTGAGTTAAGGGAGGCAGCACATTGGAAGGCATTCTGTGGCGTGCTTCTTTTGAATTCTCTTTGTCTATATGAAATTTATTTATTTGTATTTATAAAATATATTTATGAAAATGAGGTCTATGTAGGGTTTAACAGTTTAGTTTCTTATGTGGGGCAATGCTATTAAATATACCATTGATGTTGAATGGCACTTGGACATTTGATTAAGTTTGATGAATTTTTTTTTGCTTAAATACACAATGAATTTAAATTCATTCCTAGAACTGCTTGGTGCTTCTGCGTTCTTTTGGCACACTCCGCTGGCATGAGGATGAGCACTCTGCACATGCCCCAATAGTAAAGTGATTTTTAGCGTCCCAGTTCCTGCAACCTCTTCCTTATTTTGCCCGACCAAAGGTGGAACCCCACACAAGCACCCCACAGACAGACAGCCTCCCGATGGCCATCTTGGCAACTATTTTATTTTTATGTCAAAGCAGTGATAGCAAATATTTCTTCATTTTGCTTCAGTAGTTCTGCAGTCTCATCTCTCTTCCACTTTCTTGGCCTAGATAGTTTTCTCCTCTTATGTTTCATTTGATGCTTGAATATATCTTGGCACAACCTTCTGGTTTGGCTTTGCCAGTCCCTCTCTTCTCTTTCCCTCAGACCCCTTTGTTATATGTACACTGCTTTCCACTTTCTGTTTCAACAACCCATCTGCTTTCCCTTTCTTCCATTCTCCTTGATCCTGAAACCTTGTCATATCTGTGTTGATGGGGGCAGGGACATGAGAAGGAGGAGACATTCTTTGTGCAATTTTATTTACAGTTCCATTTAGCAATGAGGGCCTAAAGTCAACTTATTAAAAGAGAAATTTGGGAAATGGGGAATTAAATGGCTTCATGTACTTTGGAGTACATGGGTGGGTGGGGTGCGATATTTGGAGCTGAATAAAAAGGAGAGAGAGAGAGAGAGAGAGAGAGAGAGAGAGAGAGAGAGCTCCTTGTCTTTTTAGCAAATAAAACACATTGGGACTTTTCATAAAAGAGTAGGTTTCCTTAGTGCTGATCTCTAAGAGCACCTCTGGCAGTTGTGCTGAGCCGTCTACTATTCAGTCTAATGGTTAATCCAATGGTCAGTCTAATGGTCTAATGGTCAATCAAGCTCAGGACAGTCTACACTGACTGGCAGCAGCTCTCTGGAAATTCAGGCAGGAGCCTTTCCCTCACCCGATCTGGAGACCGAATCTACAGCCTCCTACCTGCAAACCAGGCACTCCACCACAGAGCAGCACCCCTTCTCCAATATTGGCTGTATTTATTAGTTTTTGTTGCTTAAAAAAAAGATATCCCACTTACTTCTCCCCAAAGACTCAAGGCAGCTAAGAAACAGCAATAAACATAATCCATATATATATAGCTAACCCATTTAACAAATTCCACCAGCCTTAAATGGCACAGACACAAGTCAGCAAAACCAGAAGTCTTCTTACAAAATCCAGGATTTCATCATCTGCCTGAAGCAATATAGTGAGGGAGTTTGTGGAGTTTGTGGAGCTTTGCTTGGCAGGGCAAGGGCCATAAGACAGCGGCCATAACAGAAACACCCCATTGTCACCAGCTTCACCTCCTGAGCATGAGAGATTTAGAGCAGGGTCCCTGACAAAAATCAGAGCATATGGGGAGGAACCTATGGGTCCAAGCACTTTGACCTGAGCCCAGAAACAAATCAGCAGTCAGTGCAACTCAAGCAGAACCCAAGTAATAGAATAAAATTGCCTAGCCAGGAAAACCGAAAAGAGTACTTATCACCACAAGATAAGAACATAAGCAGAGTTTGCTGGATCAGCCCAGTGGCCCATCTAGTCTTGCAGCCTGTTCTTACAGTGGCCAAGCAGATGCCCCACTAGGAACTTATTGAATATATTAATATTGTGCAGCTTAAAGCAACGGGTTGCATAAAAAATAACTCCATTTGGAATAAACATTGTCCAGACCCATAAACATTATTCAAAATTATAAAATTCTTCCAGAACTTTTTCAAAACAGAACAAAAACAATAGTGATACCTCCAAAAGAGTTGCATACAATATCTTGTGCATGTGCAGCAGAGGTTCAGCATCTTAAGGTAAAAGGTAAAGGTACCCCTGCCCGTACGGGCCAGTCGTGTCCGACTCTAGGGTTGCGCGCTCATCTCACTCAAGAGGCCGGGAGCCGGCGCCGTCCGAAGACACTTCCGGGTCACGTGGCCAGCGTGACGAAGCTGCAGCTGACGAGCCAGCACCAACGCAGCACACGGAAACGCCGTTTACCTTCCCGCTATAAAGCGGTACCTATTTATCTACTTGCACTTAGGGGTGCTTTCGAACTGCTAGGTGGGCAGGAGCTGGGACCGAATGGCGGGAGCTCACCCCGCCGCGGGGATTCGAACCACCGACCTTACGATCAGGAAGTCCTAGGCACTGAGGTTTTACCCACAGCGCCACCCGCGTCCCACATCAGCATCTTACAAAATACAAAATAATTCCAACAGACCGAAAATCAGAGGTCTCTCTCTCTCTGCACAGACTCCATTAGCCTGCATTTCACCCTGAGGCTGCTTACTCCAGGATAAGCACATTAGTTTACCTTTACATACAGGCATTCTCCATTTCATTGTGCAGTTAAGCAATTATACTTAACGAAACCTGAAAGCAGAACCCAAGCACAAGAGCACTCTCCCCTCCTGTGGTTTCCAGCAACTGGTATTCAGAATATTGCTGCCTCTGATTACGTAGTATCATACAGAGTAGTATCACAGGGCAGTAACCCCCAAAGGGGCATTTTCTTCCATTGACCTTGAACCTCTTCCTTACATGAAGCATAAGCTATTAGTTGCCTCAGGCATCCGCCTCTGGTTCCGCCTGTCCGTTGGGGTCTCGCCCTTTCTAGACTATTCTGACGCTGAATCCCCTGAGCCTTCCCCCTCCCTCCGGCGGGCTTTAGGAGCTGGTTCCCCATCCGGGTCTCCTGCTGTCCCGCGCGCCTGCACATTTGAACTTGGCGCGCGCGCCCAGCCAGCAGCTTTCCTCCTGACCGTTTCACTGCTGCTGTCACTGCTTCCCCCTTCGGGGGGGCTAGCTGCAACTGACCTCCTTTCCGTTCCTCCACTCTCCGATGGAGGCGTGGTCAGCCCTGACTCCCTCTCTGGAGGAGACGCTGGCCCTGACACATGTGACTCTTCCCCCCCACTACGCTCTGGTGGGGAAACTGGTCCCGATCCTCCACTGCTGTTTTGGGGTCCCCGCTGGCTCCTTGTTTCTGGTGCGTCCCCCCTGGGACCCCCCTTGCCCTGACCATCGGCGCCCCCTTCTGGGAATCTTCTGATTCGCTGGAGAAGCTCATGGAATCTCTCGGGCCACTGTCATACTCCCCTACGCTGCCCTCGGATTCTTCCCCTTCGCTCTCCAATTCCTCTCTCCCCATTGCTCCTGCTCCTGATTCCCTGACATCCATCCCCCCCTCGAAGCCCCCCCTTCCCCCCTCCCCCTCTTCGGGTGTGGGTTCCGGGTGCTCCAGTGCTGTGGGTGTGAGTGCGGGATACCATTCTTCCCCCCTGGTGTGTAGCCGGTCCGCTGGATCCGGCCCAACCGCGACGGGCTCGTCGACGTCGATTTCTTCTGCTTCCATCTCTCTGCTGATGTGCTCGAATCCAGGATCCTCCCCCAACACGTCCATGTCCTCCCCTCCCCCGGGTACCTCTGGTGAGACTGCTTGCAAAGGTCCCCGCAGCAGCTCCCTGCGCCACCCCACCTCCGGTTGAGTGTCCCACCAATAGGAGCGGTCTGTGGCAAACCCCGAGAGTGACCCCTCCAGGGAGCTAGTTTCCGGCGTCGTCTCTTCAGCTGATGAAAAACCCTGGAACGTACTGGCTGACAGTGTGGGTGTGAAGAGCCAGTCGTCGAAATACTCTGCCGGCATAGGTCTGTGTGGGAAGAGTGCATGGAACTCGTCTTTAAGATAGTGCTCCTCCACGGCATAGCACGGTACCCACCTGTTGGCGCTGGCTGGGGTACCTTCCCTGGCGAGGAGGTATTCCACCCCCTCTTCCCCCCACCTCGAGTCCAAAATCTCCGTGACCTCGTTGAGTGGCGTCGCCCTCCGTGACCCCTCCCTCATTGGAGATTCGTTGAGTGGGTCTGGCGCGTTCCCTGGCGCCTGAAACCTGCGGGGTGCCCTGTAGGGTGTGAGCACTGACCGATGAAAGACTGGGTGCATTCTGGAGCCCTCCGGGAGTGTCAACCGGAAGGCCACTGGATTGATTTGCGCCACGACCTGGTAAGGCCCCAGCTGCTTGTGTTTCAGCTTCCTCTTGGCTAGCGTTCTGGCCGGCACTGCCTGGGCAGCTAACCAGACCCAGTCCCCCACCTGGATGTCCTCCCCGACCCTCCTGTGCTTGTCTGCCTGCATTTTGTAGGCGTGTTTCGCCAGCTCCAATTGCCTTCGGAGTTGCTCGTGGACCTCCTGTAACTCTGCTGCTAAGTGCTCTGCTCCCCTTGGCTCCCCCTCCCCCTTCGTCTCTAACCCCGGGAAAGTTCTGGGATGCCGCCCATTATTGGCGAAGAACGGTGTCACTCCTGTAGACCCATGCTTCGTGTTGTTGTAGGCAAACTCGGCCAGCGGTAGGTAGTCCACCCAGGTCGAGGGTTGTTGATTGGCGTAGCATCGCAGGTACTGCTGCATGATGGCGTTGACCCTCTCCGCTTGCCCGTTGGTCTGCGGGTGTCGTGCCGACGCTAAGTTGATCTTGACGTTCAGGATGCCCAGCAGCTTCTGCCAGAAGCCCGAGACGAATTGGCGACCCCGGTCGGACAGGATGGACCGCGGCAAGCCGTGAGCTTTGAACACGTGGTCTATGAACAGCTTGGCGGTCTGTTCCGCTGTGGCCACCTTCATGCACGGAATAAAGTGCGCCATCTTGGTGAACATGTCTACGACCACGAGTACCGCTGTTTTGCCTCGCGAACTGGGCAGATCTGTGACAAAGTCCAGGGCCACTCTCTCCCACGGTTCGAGCGGCGTCTGTAGGGGTTCTAGTAGACCCGCCGGCTTCCTGTGTTGGCCCTTTGGCAGGTGTCACACCTGGAGACGTAATCCGCGACTTTTCCTCTCACCTTGGGCCACCAAAAGTCTCTGGTTACTAATTCCGCCGTCTTGTCCTTGCCGAAGTGCCCAGCGCTGGGCGCGTCGCGCGGAGGTCGTCTCCGGGTACGTAGAGAGCCCCTTTGCGGATGAGCAGTCCGTCTCGTATTTGGAACTCGTCGTCCTTCGCTGTGCCTTTTCGCACCTCCTCCATCTTGGATTGCGCGAACGAATCCGTCTGCAGCACTCGACGCACCGCGTCCAGGTCCACGGCAGCTGAAGCGCACGCCCACGCTTTCGGTGCGAAAATGTGCTTGGCCGCCACCGGTGCCGCTTCCTCGAGATACTGCGGCTTCCTGGATAGTGCATCCGCCATGACGTTGTTGTCTCCCGGGATGTATTCTATCCGGAAATCGAAATCCGCAAAGAACTCCGCCCAGCGAATGTGTCTCTGGTTCAGGAACCGCGCCGTGCGCCAGTACTCCAGGTTCTTATGGTCCGTGCGGACTTGCACTGTGTGTATGGCTCCGACGAGGAAGTGCCACCACGCCTTGAAAGCTGCATGAATGGCCAGCAACTCCCTGTCCCAGATGGTGTAGTTCTGTTCCGCCTTGCTGAGTTTCCTGGAGTAGAATGCGCACGGCCTCCATTCCCCTTGCAGATCTTGCTGCAACAGGACGGCCCCCACCGCTCTGTCCGAGGCGTCCGTCTCAACCCTCATTGGTCTGCTGGGGTTTACATGTAGCAGCTGTTCTTCGGACGCGAAGAGACGCTTGAGTCTCCGAAAGGACTGCTCCGCCTGGTCCGTCCAGGTGAACTTCTTCTTCTTGGAGCTGAGGGTGTCCGTGATAGCCGCCGTCTCCTTCGCGAACCCTTTGATGAACTTGCGATAAAAGTTGGCGAAGCCGATGAACTTCTGGACCTCCTTCCGATTGCGCAGGCTCTTCCAGTCCAACACCGCGCAGACCTTGGTGCTGTCCATGGCGAGTCCCTTGTCGGACAGCTTGTAGCCCAGAAAATCCACCTCCGTCATGTCGAACTGGCACTTCTCTAATTTGGCGTAAAGTCTGTGCTCCCGTAGCCTCTGCAGGACCTCCTTGACGTCCCTCTCGTGAGCCTCCTGCGATTCCGAGAAGATCAGGATGTCGTCCAGGAAGCAAACGCACTTCTTGTAGAGGAGTCCCGCTAACACGTGATGCATGAAAGCTTGGAAGGTATGGGAGCCATTTTGCAGACCAAAAGGCATTACGCGATATTCATAGGTGCCTAAAGGTGTAAACATGGCTGTCTTCCACTCATCGCCCTCCCGCATGCGTATAAGGTTGTACGCCCCTCGTAGATCCAACTTGGTGAAGATCCGTCCCTTCCTCACCGTCGCGAGCAGGTCGTCGATCTTGGGCATGGGGAATGCTGCGGGCTTTGTTTTGGAATTTATGATCCTATAATCAACTATGAGCCTGCGTTGGGGCGTGTCCTCCTTCTTCACGAAAAACACGGGACTGCCCCCCACTGCTTTAGATTCTTGGATGAACCCCCGCTTCAAGTTGTGATCTATGAACTCCCTGAGTTCTTGCAGTTCGTCTTCAGACATGGAATACAGTTTCCCAGTCGGCAGCGTCGCTCCCGGCAGTAGGTCAATCTTGCAGTCGTAAGGCCTGTGGGGAGGCAGGTTATCCGCTTCCCTCTCGCAGAAGACCTCCAAAAACTCCTTGTACTTGTTGGGTACTGCTTGCACCATGCCTAGGTGTAACTGCGGTTCATCCTCTTGCCCCTCCTCCTCCTGGCGGGTCTGGATGCAGTGTTCTGCGCAGTAGGAGGAGCAGAAGGTCAATTGCCGCTGGTACCATGCTAATGCCGGGCTGTGCCTATCCAGCCAACTCATACCCAACACTATGGGCGTGTCTGACAGGTGGGTGACGTTGAAGCTGATGACTTCGCAGTGGTTTCCAATTTGCATCACCATTGGTGGTGTTTGCTGTACCACCTCTCCTCCCAGTAGCTTCCTGCCATCGACCGTGACGACGTTTAGGGGCATGGCGGCTGGCAGGAGTGCTATGCGATGTTGCTTGATAAAGTCCACTCCTACAAAGTCTGCGTTGCTCCCAGAGTCAATGGTTATTGGTACTTGCAGGGTGTGCCCATTGGGCAACTGGAGCGATGCGGTGAGTTGCACCACTGGTTTGGGTGGGAGGGGGTCTGTGGGCTGTAAAATTTCTGGGGACTCCTTCACTGACTCGCCTGGTTGGGCCCCAGTCCTTCCCCTTCCAACCAGGCTTCTTCTTCCCCCTGCAGCTGTTTTGGCTGCTGACCTGTTCCCTTTACTGTTGCTGAGGCTGCAGTGTGCTTCTGGAGCCTCTGGGGACACTCTTTGGCCATGTGCTGTGCACTGTCGCAGATGTAGCACTTCCTGGTCCCTCTAGGAGCCTTCGCCTTGACTGCTCCCGGTGTTTGGGCTCTGCTGGCAGTCTGAGCCCTGGCACCACCTATCTCCATCGGCTCTTCTCCCTTTCCCAATGGAGGCATGGATAGCGCCCGCCCTGTCTCTCTGGATAGGAAGGGGGTTGTCCTGGCTGGGGTGCTTGCCTTACGTCCTTCCTCCCTGCTCCAAGGGCGTCCTTCCAGGCGCACACCAATCGCCAACGCTCTTTGGGCAACTTCTTGGGTAGTTCGGGGCCTTTCCCCTCTTGCCAGCTCATCTTTCACGGCCCCACTTAGCCCCTCCCAGAACAGGTCTCTGACGGCAATAGAGTCCTTCTCCCAGCCCAGCACGTTCAGTAAGGCAAAAAAGCGTGAGTGATATTGCCTCACCGTCGCTTTCCCTTGCTGTAGTCCATGCATTTCCCTCCGAGCAACATCTACATCTACCGTTGATTTAAAGCAAGCGTCCATAGCTTTGATAAATGCATCGGAATCTTGGAGGGCGGGGTCTTTTTCGCGCCACAAATTCCGCAGCCACGCTTTAGCTTCCCCATGCAAATGAGTAATTATGAAACCCACTTTCTCTTCCTCATCTCTAAAGTCTTTCCGAAGCAAATTGAGCGCGTAAACCACGTCAGCTCTGAAGTTAGGGTATTGCTGCAGGTCCCCGTCGAAGTGGGCTACTAGGCTGCCCCCCCTCTTCCCGAGGCCAACTCCCTCCGGTTTGGGTCCTGGCAGCCCCTCCTTGCCCAAACGGTCCCACCTGGTCTGCAGATCCTGGCAGAGCGCTACTGCTTCTTCTTCTCTCTTCCTGGATGCTGCTACTTCTGCGTAAAGCGTCGTGACTGCTTCTTGCAGTTCTTTCACCTGGTTCTCCGTAGTCATCTTTGCCTATCTTCGTGAGCTCGCAAAACACCAAGTCTTGCCCCTCGCTGCACCAACTCACGCTGCGAGGTTTTTATAGGAGACGGAGCATACTGTCAGAGCTACCCTAGGTCCCAGCTCACAAAGGACCAACGCTGCTTCGTTGTTAAGTACAAAAGTCTTTATTGAAGTTCAGTTTCACTTCCAAAGCCGCAGCGCGCAGCTCTACGTCTCAACCGTTAGACCGCTGATGCTCCGTCTGAGTCTCCTCCCCCTTGACACCAATTTAAGATTCTAGCCTTGCTCCACCTTTTCCGCTGCTCTTTCCTCCTCTGGGTCCGCCTGCCCGCCGGGGTCTCGCCCTTTCTAGCCTCCTCTGACGCTGATTCCCCTGAGCCTTCTCCCTCCCTCCGGCGGGCTTTAGGAGCTGGTTCCCCCGACTTCCGGTTCAGCGCGACTCTGAGTCAGGCGGGGATTTTTCTTCAGAGGAAATCCCGAGCTTTTCGGAGAAAATAGGGGTTCCACAGGGCGCCGTGGTCCCCTGAAAAGTATCTGGAGGGGTATTCAGATACACTGGTTCCCGCGGAGCCGAAAAGCGGACCTCCCGGCCGTCAGGTAACTCCGCTCCGGAGCGAAGAGTACGGCGGGGGGAGAAGCGGGCTGAGGGAAGCCATAGCTGTCTCCGAAAAAGCGAAGCCCCGAGCCTGCAGGAGAAGCGCTGGATTCTCAAAAAAAAGAAACTCGAGCTTAAAAAGAGATAAAATTTAAATGGATAACAACTAAGGAAAGACTCGAAGAAGAGGAAGTCAAAAAGAGCTCGACTCTTTCCTGAAATCAGCGTAGACGCAGAGAACTAAACAAAGCGGAGGAAAATGTAAGTGACGCTAGCGGCTAAAGTTCTTCTCCCCGCTCTACTTTTTTTTTTCTCTTTTCCTTTTCTTTTATGACTATATGCGAGGATACAAAATAATTGGCAAGAGAGGGAAGTAGAGGGGGAGCAAAGAGACAATATTTGGATAATGAGTGATACAAACTAGTCTTCTTTGAGATGGTGGAAAGAAGAGGAAGTTAATCTCACTTCTGAAAGCTTTGCATAACGGAAGACTCTACTGCGTTACGGCGTGGACGCCATTACCCACTGTTTTTGAATATCTCAGAAGAAGAAGAGAAAGGAAGGCACGGGACTTCCGGAGGCGGCGCGACCGGTAATGGCTGCCTTCTCCGAGTAAGGAGAAGGGAGCTCCGCTGTAAACGGGTCGTCCGCTACGGCGAAGCGGAGACCCATCCAGGAAAACCACAGGTGGCAGAAGCCTGTGGTCTCGGGACCCGGCGGGCGCCAGAAGCAGCCCCCAAAACGTTGAAGGGACCCCGTAAGGGGCTCCGGATCGCGGAGGGGGTAGCGGCGCTGTGGGTCGTTGCGCAAACAGCGAAGTGAAGCCGCATTGCTGTTGCCGGTCAGCGCTGTCCTTTCTTCCTGCAACTTTTCTGAACTTTGGAAACTACAACCCGTGAGTAAATTTGGACATTGAAAACTTTCTGAAACTTTCGTCAACTTTCTGAAACTTTTTGAGAACTTTATGGAACTTTTAAAACTTTTTAAAAAAAAAGTTGAAATTTGGCTGAAAACGGAGTGAGAATAAGCAGGAAGCCCATCTCCCGCGATACTGAACTTTAAGCAAAGAGCAGGAGGAGTGGAGACAAAAAGTTATGCTTTAACTAAATGCTGGCACCCTGTTAAAGCAGTTTTCTGAGTGAAAGACTTTGAGCTATTGACTTTTGCTGGTCATATGTGGGATGCACTGATATTCTTCTTCTGTGGTACCAGTGGATTATAAAATAAATAAGAATCTCTGGTGCTGGAGCTGCCTGAATGAGCACCAGTTTGCAACTTTGGATATATTGAATTCAGGTTTTGAAACATTCTGAGCTGGAACTGGATACTTTGAAACTGTTGCAGTCAAGGCACTGTAAGAAACACTGTTTTGCTTTAAGTTTTACTCTGCTAAAAATAACACACTGTGGAGGCGATAGACATGGATTTAAATTTATAAGTTTAACTTGGATTTGATCTTTTCCCTGAAGACGTATTAAGCTCCCTCTAGAGGATTTTGGGCTTACAGCAGTGACTTTGTTTTACTTTCCCTTTCCCGGCCTCTGTTTGACTATTGCATCTGGGACTCTGCTTTCTCATGGGAACAACTTGGATTGACCTTGGATTACAGATAACTTTGGAATGAGTGGCGCAAGGAGAAGAGGAAGGACTAAACAAACAACTTTAACTTTATCTGCAGCCTCACAGCGTAGATCTTCTGTGCCGGCCTTGCCTTCCACTTTGCCTCCAGACATAGAGGCGGCCTCCCTAATACAGGCAGGGGAGGGTGAGACAGAGGAGCTGCACCTGGGAGATATGGCTTCAGGGACAAGTAGCTCTGTCTTGGAGAAAATTTTGGAGAAACTGGAGGCTCTGGACAAGAAGGCTGATTTGCATACAGCTAAAATTGAACAGAACACAGAAAGTTTGAATAAGCTGACTGGACAAGTTGCACAGAATGCCCAATCCATTGGAGAATTAAAGGAGGCTGTAGGTGAAAATCGTAAACTGGCTGAAGATACTAGTCAAAGATTGGAAGAACTTGAGAAAGAAGTAAGACCACTCAGCAAACAAGTTGGAGAACATCAGATTTACTTTTTGATGACAGAACTGCGAAACAGGGAGACCAACTTGAGGATACGGTCAATACCAGAGGTGGAAGAAGATAATCTTATTGAATTTCTAACTAAGGAATTTGCCAAGTTTTGGGAGTTAGAGGAAAAAGACTTTAAAATTGCATCTGCTTTCAGGCTTGGCAGAGTCAGAAGGACAGAGAAGCCCAGAGATTGTTTGATAACATTGAGATCAAAGGAGGAAAGGGACAAGATTTTGGGCCTGCACTACGAAAAGTCACTAGACATCTTGGGCAAGAGAATTGAAATCTACAAGGACATTCCTAAGCAGTTGCTGGACCTTAGATCTAATTACACGGAATTGGCAAGACTGTTGAGAAGCAACGCAATTATCTTCAGGTGGGAGTTTCCACAAGGATTATCCTTTACCTACAGAGGGAGAAAGATCAAAATCAAAACAGTGGAAGATAGAGACAAGTTTTTGGGAGCACACGGAGAAGACCTCCACAAAGGACTTGGATTGCCAGCGCCAGAACCTCCAGGGGAGCCCGCCCCCTCGGATCCTCAAGGACCGGAGAACAAGGTACCACCCCAGAAAGAATAACCAGATCTATCCAGGATGTCTCTGCAGCTTTTGAGTTGGAACATAAATGGCTGTAACAGTCCCGAAAAAAGGTCTAAAATTTTTCATATTTTAAAAAAGGAACAATTGGACATTATATGCTTACAAGAAACGCATGTGATTAGGCTCCATAGAAAGGTGTTAATAAATAAAAGGCTTGGTCAAGAATTTATATCATCGGATACAGTTAAAAAGAGAGGTGTAGTGATCTATGCAAAAGAGAGCCTTTCACCAAAATTTCTCTTTAAAGACGAAAGTGGAAGAATCCTCGCAATAGAAATACAGTATCAAGGAGAAAAAATTTTGATATTAGGAATTTATGCTCCAAATGAAGGAAAATCGGATTTTTATAAGAAGTTGCACGAGATCATGCTGGACTATCTGGATTACAACAACGTCATCATGATGGGGGACATGAATGGGGTCGTATCAACAAATATGGATAAGTCACAGAACCAGAACATTACTAAAGAGGGAAGACTACCTAAGACCTTTTTTGAAATGACTGACAATATGGACTGGGTTGACATCTGGAGAGTTAGAAACCCCTTGGGAAGAGAAGGAACATTCTTTTCTGAAGCTCAACTGACTTGGACACGAATCGACCAAATATGGATAACTAGAAGTCTGGCACCTAAGGTGAGGAAGGTGGAAATCTGCCCCAAAACATGCTCCGACCATAACGCCTTGAGAATGGATATGACATTGATCCCAATCGGCTCCTTTAGATGGAAGATGAATGATGGCCTGTTTAGAGATCAAAGAATTGTAAAGAAGGCCCAAAAAACCTTAAAGGACTATTTTGAGATTAATTTGAACACTACGGTGGAAAAAAGAACTATCTGGGATGCAAGTAAAGCTGTGATGAGAGGGTTCTTGATCCAACAGAATTCCTTAAAGAAAAGACTGCAAAATGAAAAGAAAGATAAAATTCTGGAAAGTATCAAAGAGTTGGAGAAGAAGTTAAGATCTAACCCGAAGTCCCAACCGATTCTGAGAGAAATTAAACTTTATCAGGCGCAATATTCCAAGCTGATAAATCAGGAAATAGAATGGAAGATTAAAACAATGAAACAAAAAACTTTTGAATCGGCAAATAAATGTGGGAAACTGCTAGCTTGGCAGTTGAAAAGGAGACAAAGATTAAATACAGTAACAAACTTAGAGGTTGAAGGAAGGAACATTCAGAACCCGGGAGAGATTAGAAAGTGCTTCCAGAGGTATTTTAAAAAGTTATATACTCAAGGGCCACAAGATGAAATAGAGATTACACAATTTTTGGAGAGAAATGGATTAGCAAAGCTGTCAGAAGAAAACAGAACAATTTTAAATGGCAAAATAACACAACAAGAGATTGAACAGGCCATCCTGAGTCTGAAACAGGGCAAATCACCAGGGCCAGATGGACTGACCTCTAACTACTATAAGACATTGAAGGATTATTTGATACAACCTTTGTTGGAGGTCAGTAATGAAATAATGGAGGGGAAGAAGGCGCCTGAATCGTGGAAAGAAGCATTTATCACATTGATTCCAAAGTCAGAAACTGAAAAGACACAACTTAAGAATTACCGTCCCATCTCCCTTTTAAATGTGGATTACAAAATATTTGCAGATGTTTTGGCACGAAGATTTAAGAAAGTTTTAAGTGAGATAATCCATAAAGACCAGGCAGGCTTTCTCCCGGGCAGACATATGTTTACTAACACAAGGAACATTATAGACATATTGGAACTTTTACAAACAAACATAAACACCAAAGCAGCTTTAATTTTTATAGACGCGGAGAAAGCCTTTGACAACATTTCTTGGAAATTTATGAAGGGGAACTTAAAAGAAATGGGAGTGGGACGGGGGTTTGAGAACGGGATTGAGGCAATATATTCAGAACAAAAGGCTAAACTGATAGTTAACAATGTGGTTACAGAAGAGTTTAAAATTGAAAAAGGTACACGACAAGGCTGCCCGATTTCCCCATTACTGTTTATTTCGGTTCTGGAAGTGCTCCTGAATATGATTAGGGGGGACCGGTTGGTGGAAGGGATTCAGGTCGGAGCGAAACAATATAAACTTAAAGCTTTTGCAGATGACCTAGTTCTGACATTACAGGAGCCGGAGTCTAGTTTGAAAAGAGTACTACAACTGATTCAAAACTTTGGTCGAGTGGCAGGATTTAAGTTAAATAAGCAAAAAACTAAAGTTCTGGGGAAAAACATGACAGATATTGAGTTGGAACAGCTTCAGAAAGAGACAGAACTAAATGTGGTTAAAAAAGTTAAATACCTAGGGGTAAACATAACAGCAAAAAATCTGAGTTTATTTAAAGATAATTATGAAAAATGTTGGTCAGAGATTAAGAGAGACTTGGATAGTTGGTCAAGATTAAAACTTTCATTGCTAGGCCGAATAGCTGCCATCAAGATGAATGTATTGCCAAAAATGTTATTTTTGTTTCAGACACTGCAGATTGTAGACAAGACAGAGTGCTTCCGGAAGTGGCAGAAAGATATCTCTAAATTTGTCTGGCAGGGCAAAAAGCCCAGAATCAAATTTAAAATATTAACAGATGCGAAAGAAAGAGGGGGCTTTGCCCTGCCAGACTTAAAGTTGTATTATGAAGCTGCAGCTTTCTGCTGGTTAAAAGATTGGTTACTTCTTGAAGATACGGATGTCTTGGATTTGGAAGGTTTTAATAATGCGTTTGGATGGCATGCATATTTATGGTATGATAAAGCTAAGATAAATAAGGCCTTCAAGAACCATATTGTCAGAAAATCAGTTTTTAATGTCTGGACAAAATATAAAGACTTACTGGAGAATAAAACTCCGAGGTGGCTGTCACCCCTGGAGGCTAAGGCTCGGAAAAGAGCCAATATGGAGGCCAATTGGCCAAAATATTGGGAGATAATAGAAAAGGATGGTGACAACTGGAAATTGCAGAGTTTAGAAAAGATGAGAGACAAAGTGCGAGACTGGTTACACTATGCTCAGATTAAAGAAGTGTTTAAAAACGACAAAAAGTTAGGATTCCAAGTGGAAAAGTCAAAGTTAGAAACTGAACTGTTAGAACCTAAGACTAAGGTACTTTCAAGAATGTATAACTTGCTGCTGAAATGGAACACACATGACGAAATGGTAAAATCAACAATGATAAAATGGGCGCAGGATATTGGGTATAATATTATGTTTGAAGATTGGGAAAGGTTGTGGACCTCTGGGCTGAACTTCACTGCATGTAATGCGTTGAAGGAAAATGTGATGAAAATGATGTATAGATGGTACATGACCCCTGTCAAACTGGCTAAAATATACCATTCGTCTGATAGCAAATGTTGGAAGTGTAAGGAAAATGAAGGAACATTTTTTCACCTCTGGTGGACCTGCCCTAGAGTGAAGGCCTTTTGGGAGAAAATATATAATGAATTAAAAAAGGTGTTTAAATACACCTTTACTAAGAAAGCAGAGGCCTTTCTCCTGGGTATTGTCGGCCAGAGTGTGTTAAAAGAGGACAGAACATTCTTTTTGTACGCAACAACAGCAGCAAGAATATTAATTGCCAAGAATTGGAAAACTCAGGAGCTACCCACTGTGGAAGAATGGCAGATGCAACTGATGGACTATATGCAACTAGCCGAGATGACCGGCAGAATTCGAGACCAGGGAGAAGAAAGGATGGAAGAAGACTGGAGGAAATTTAAGACTTATTTACAAAAATATTGTAATCTGGCTGAGTGCTGAATAGGATGCCAGTGCAGACAATTGTCTACCATTAAAATAGATTTAAAGTCGAATTATATGTCAAACCAAATTAAGATTATTAATTAAGATGAGTTAAATGATAATTTGCTTGAAAATAATTTAATAATGATGTAAGTGTATGCGGGAGGTGTGGGGGAGTCCCATGTAACAATTGAAAGATGTTAAATGGACAACGATAAGTGCTTATTTGATATATGTTTTATTTGAAAACTTTAATAAATATATTATAAAAAAAAAAAAAGAGAAAGGAAGGCACGGAAGTTAAGCTTTCCTCTGCCCATTAAAACTTTGAAACTTTGAATCCTTAACAAATAAATGTAAGTAATTCATATAGACTACCTACAGTTACCATATCTTTTCTTTTTTCCTCTTTTGGAGGAGGGGAATTGGATAATACCTTCCCTTTTTTTTTCCCCCTCCCTTCTTCTCCCTGTGTTTTTTCCCTTTTTTTTTTCTTTGGCGGCTGGCCCCCTGGTGGAAGGGAGAAAAATTGCAACTGACTTTGTTGGCACCTGTTAGCCTCCCTGGGCTGGCTCAACGTTGCTGAAAGCTGGACTTATACACTTGGTCTGCTTGAATTTATTTTGGAACTCTTTGTTGATTTGACTTTCTTTGGGATTTAGCCCAATTGAGGGCAAGAAGACATAGAAGATAAAGAGGGGCTTTATCAAAAATACATCTTCTTTTTGCAAACGATATTACAAGGATTAGCCTATTTGGAGGCAGGAAGAATTGACTTAAGTATCTGATCTGAACTCACTGCAAATTTTGGACATTTATGATCGGAGCACAAATTCGAATTTGGATTTGATTTTTGAATTTTGAATTTGACCTTTCTTTATGCAGGATGTGGGATTACTTCAATTAATGGATTAGCCTAATTGGTGGCACTAAGAAGAACTATTGGAAGGTTATTTTAAATGATCTATTAGAACTGGTTTTGAACTATGTAAATACTGATAGAACTGAACTACTACTATTACTGCTATCTTCCCATATTTGAAAATGTCTCACTTACCAAAGAAAGGTGGGGATGGGGGGACCCCAGCAGAGAGAAAGGGGTCTAAGCAAGAATCAGATTTCAGATCAGAAATCTTAAGAATGTTTGCAGAAATTAGACAAAGTGAGAAGAATTTAGAAACAAAAATAGAACAGGTAAATTTAAAGATAGGGAAAATGGATAAGAAAATAGAGGAGACTGTAAATGAATTGAAAGGCCAAATCAAAGAAGTATCCAAAAGAACTCATGTGTTAGAGGAGGGAATGAAAAAGATGAAATTGGAAGTGAAAGAATTAAAACGTGAAGATGATAAAATTAGGGTAGGCCTTTTGGAAACTAACAGAGTACAAGAAGAAATGTGGGATGCGATTTCTATGAACGAACTCAGACAACGGGAAGTTAACCTAAGGCTGAGGGGGGTCCCAGAAAACCAAGGTGAAAATATTAGACAAAAATTAATAATAGAACTGGCACAATGGTTGGAGCTTCAAGCAGAGGAGGTAGCAGGTATGATACAGAATGCTTTTAGAATGAAAGTGAAAACGGTTAAAGCAAGGAGACTCCCAGGGGATTGTCTAATAACCTTCAAGGATAGAGACATGAGAAATTTGGTACTCCAGAAAAACAGAGAAAAAAGATTATCGATAGATGGATATTATATAATTATTTTTAAAGACATCCCAATCAGATTGCTAAAACGAAGAGACCCTTACAAGCCACAGGTGCAGATCCTCAAAAAGAATAATATAGAATTTAAATGGGAGTTCCCGGAGGGGATCTCCTTTACTTACAAAAATAAGAGACACAGACTGACCAGCCCAGAAGAGATAGGCAAATTCCAGAGGAAATATAAAGAACTGCTAGCAGAGGAAGAAGAAGAATTGAAAGGAGCAACAGGAGGAGTGGAGGTTAAAGGAGTGAAGGATTTGAGGGAGAGGAAGGAAACAGGAGAGGAGTTAGAGGGAGAAGAGGGGGGAGAGGGGGAGGAAGAGGAAGAAGAGGAAGAAGAAGAAAGATTATAAAATATATATATAAAAAAAAAAATAAAAAAGAAAAAAGAAAAAATACATTAGAGGGAATTTTTTTTATTTTTTTTATTTTTTGTTTTTTGAATATTTGGAAATAAAATGGCGTTAAAACTATGGAATTGGAATGTTAATGGATTGAATGATAAAAAAAAAAGGAATAAGGTGGAACAATTCTTAAAGAAGAAAAACTTAGATATAATCTGTCTACAGGAGACACACGTGGCGAAAAGACATAGGAAAATTTTGGTTAATAAAAGACTTGGAAATGAATTCATATCATCAGACAAAGAAAAGAAAAGAGGAGTGATTTTGTATATAAAAAGTAAAATCGAAGCTCAGCAAGTTTTTAAGGATGAAGAGGGAAGAATTATAGCTGTCCAAATCAACTGGCAAGGTGAAAAACTAATAATTGTCGGGATCTATGCACCTAATGGAAATAAAACTGATTTTTATAAAAATTTGGAAGAAAAACTGCTGGAATATGTAGATCAAAAGATAATCCTGATGGGTGATATGAACGGGGTAGTGTCAACAGAAATGGATAGACTGAGAGACAGTGGGACAAAAGAAGGTAAATTACCTAAAACATTTTTCGAAATGGTTAAAGACTGTAATCTAATTGATATTTGGAGGTTAAGGTACCCACTGGAAAAACAATTTACGTATTACTCAGAACCAAATCAGTCGATGTCTAGAATTGATCAAGTTTGGATTTCTAATGAATTAACTCCAAGAATTATTCAAGTGGAAATCGAACCAAGAGTAATTTCAGATCATAGTCCAATTAAATTAGAACTCAAAGGCTTTGAAGAAAGATCATTCAGGTGGAGAGTGAATGAAGGCCTACTTGATGACCAAAATTTTGTCCAAGAGGCACAAAAGAAGGTGAATGACTACTTTGAGGATAATTGTAATAAAGGAACGAAGATGAGTATAGTATGGGATGCAGGCAAGGCAGTGATGAGAGGGTTCTGCATACAACAAAACTCATTTAGGAAGAAGAATAGAGAGAAAGTAAAGACAGAGATATTAAAACAAATTATGGAAAACGAGAAAAAACTAATTAAAAAACCAAACAATATAAGAATCAGACAAAGTATTAAGGCCCTGCAAACTCAATTTGCAATGATAATAAATAAAGAGGTGGAATGGAATATCAAAAGACTAAGACAGAAGAACTTTGAATTTGCAAATAAATCAGGAAAATGGCTTGCCTGGCAGATTAAGAAAAGGAAAGAACAAAGCACAATAAATAAAATCAATGTGGAAGGAGAAGAGATAGTCAGCCCTAAAGGTATCAGAAAAGGATTTTTGGACTTCTACAGACAATTGTACAGGAGTAAAGAAAAGAATAATATGAGGAAAATAGAAAGATATCTAAAAGAAAAAGAGGTGCAAAAGATCCCGACAGATGCAACAGAAAGGCTGAATACTCCGATTAATATAGAGGAGATTAAGGAGGTAATAACAGAATTGAAAAACGGGAAATCCCCAGGACCAGATGGGTTTACAGCAAGGTATTATAAAGAGTTGAGAACAGCTTTAACAACACCATTAAAAGAAGTAATGAATAACATTTTAAAGGAGAGAGAAATTCCGGAGACATGGAAAGATGCATTTATAACCTTTATTCCAAAAGAAGATGCGGACAAAACACAAGTAAAGAATTATAGACCGATTTCCCTATTAAATACAGATTATAAAATCTTTGCAGGAATAATGGCGAAGAGATTAAAAAAGGTCTTACAAGAAATCATTCATGAGGATCAAGCGGGTTTCCTTCCTGGCAGACAGATGAGAGATAACGTGAGGAACATAATAAATACCTTGGAATATCTAACAGCTAGGAATGAGAGACGGGCAATGTTAATGTTTGTAGATGCCGAAAAGGCATTTGACAATGTCTCATGGGACTTTATGTTGAAAAATATGGAATATATGGAACTGGGGAATGATTTCTTTAATGGAATTAAGGCAATATATACTGAACAAAAGGCGAAATTGATAGTGAATAATGTGATAACAGAAGAAATCAAAATATCAAAAGGCACTAGACAGGGCTGTCCGCTCTCACCTTTGCTGTTCATAATGGTCTTGGAGGTTTTTCTGAGTTCAATTAGGAAAAATGAAAGAATAAAGGGGGTGACAGTAGGCCAAAATGAATATAAAGTTAAGGCCTTTGCCGACGATTTGGTAATAATGGTGGAAGACCCGATGAATAGTGCATTTGAAGTGCTAGAGGAGATCGAAAAGTTTGGTGAGGTGGCAGGCTTTAGATTAAATAGGAAAAAAACTAAAATTATAATCAAGAATATGGATCAAATAATGATTGAAGTGTTGCAGCAACAAATGGGTATTGAAATCGTCAAAAAGGTCAAATATTTGGGAATATGGCTAACCCCAAAAAATATTGATTTGTTCCAAAATAATTATGTCCCGGTGTGGAATCAAATTAAGAAAGACCTGGAGGGATGGGGAAGGCTAAAATTATCCTTTTGGGGCAGGATATCAATGATCAAGATGAACGTGCTCCCAAAGATGCTATTCTTATTTCAAATGATCCCAATATTAAAAGGAGTAAGGATATTTGAGGAATGGCAAAGAATGATCTCAAGATATATCTGGCAGGGCAAAAAGCCGAGAATCAAATATAAATTACTAACAGATGCAAAAGAAAGAGGAGGCTTTGCCCTGCCAGATTTAAAACTGTACTATGAGGCATCATGTCTTTGCTGGATAAAAGAATGGATAAAACTAAAAAACACTAAACTATTGGATTTAGAGGGCTTTGATGTTAGATTTGGGTGGCATGCTCACTTATGGCAAGGGAAGAAAATGGGTTATAAATCGTTTGAAAATCACATCTTCAGGAAACCGCTAATGGAAGTGTGGGACAGATATAAGAATATATTAGAAATGGGGGTTCCACATTGGTTATCCCCATTAGAGGTTATGGGAGTCAAAAAAATCAACATGAGAAGTAATTGGATTACTTACGGAGACTTAGTGATAAAAGAAGATGGGAAATGGAGACTGAAACCATATGAGCAAGTAAAAGAACATGTATTTGATTGGTTACACTATTATCAGATAAGTGATATGTTTAAAAAGGAGGTGAAAGAAAGAGGGTATAAAGAAAAGGATTCGAAATTTCAAACAGAAATTATTAATAATGATCATAAGATAATCTCCAAAATGTATAAAATCTTACTGGAATGGCATACGTTGGACGAGGAAGTCAAAGCAGTAATGATTCACTGGGCCAGAGATTTAGGGTATAGCATAGATTTGGAAGATTGGCAAAAAATATGGAATGAAAACTTGAAGTTTACAGCATGTACTACGTTGAAAGAGAATACTATGAAGATGGTATATAGATGGCATATGACCCCAACTAAATTGGCAAAAATGTATAAAATCTGTAACAAATGCTGGAAATGTGGGGAAAAGGAAGGTACATTTATACATATGTGGTGGGAGTGCAAAAAAGTGAAGAGATTCTGGGAAATGATTTACAATGAGTTAAAGAAAATACTGAAATATAGCTTTGTAAAGAAACCAGAATCCTTCCTTTTGGGAATAACTAAAAATGACATAAATAAGAGGGACTGTAAACTCTTCCAATACGCAATAACAGCTGCGAGAACATTGATGGCCCAAAAGTGGAAGCAGGAAGAACTTCCAACCTTGGAAGAATGGAGAGTAAAACTAACAAATTTTGCAGAACTTGATAAACTAACTGGGAAAGTTAGATTTCAGAGAGATAATAAGTTCTTAGAGGACTGGGGAAAATTTAGAGAATATTTGAAAACTGTATGTGAAGAAAATATAACGCTAGTGTGTTTCAAAGAAGCTTTGTGAAAAAATAAGGAATATCGTAAAAATGTAAAAGAGGATGGAAAAATGTATTAAAAGGCGATACTATACTAAGGAATGTGTGGATAGGATGTAAGCATGAATGATTGTCAGAGGAGTCGAGGGAGGTCTACTAAGCTAAAATATGTGATGTTAAAAAATTGTATGATTGGAGATATTACGGAAAAACCTAATAAAATATCATTAAAAAAAAAAAAAAAAAAAAAAAAAGGAGCTGGTTCCCCATCCGGGTCTCCTGCTGTCCCGCGCGCGTGCACATTTGAACTTGGCGCGCGCGCCCAGCCAGCAGCTTTCCTCCTGACCATTTCACTGCTGCTGTCACTGCTTCCCCCTTCGGGGGGGCTAGCTGCAACTGACCTCCTTTCCGTTCCTCCACTCTCCGATGGAGGCGTGGTCAGCCCTGACTCCCTCTCTGGAGGAGACGCTGGCCCTGACACATGTGACTCTTCCCCCCCACTACGCTCTGGTGGGGAAACTGGTCCCGATCCTCCACTGCTGTTTTGGGGTTCCCCTCTGGCTCCTTGTTTCTGGTGCGTCCCCCCTGGGACCCCCCTTGCCCTGACCATCGGCGCCCCCTTCTGGGAATCTTCTGATTCGCTGGAGAAGCTCATGGAATCTCTCGGGCCACTGTCATACTCCCCTACGCTGCCCTCGGATTCTTCCCCTTCGCTCTCCAATTCCTCTCTCCCCATTGCTCCTGCTCCTGGTTCCCTGACAATAGCAGATTTAACCGTTTCATCCTGAGTATTCCATTTCAGCAGCAAGTTATACATTCTTGATAGTATCTTAGTTTTGGGTTCTAAAAGTTCTGTTTCTAGTTTAGATTTTCCCACCTGGAAGCCAATTTTCTTGTCCATGGGGGACAAACCATTTTCAGTCCCAAGGGCTGCATTCGATTCTGAGAAACCTTCCAAGGGCCACCTGCCAGTGGTGCATGGGGGCCACAGCCAAAAGTAGGTGGAGTCAGGAATGCAAATGTTGCTGTTGTTGAGACAGTAGGCTAGCTTCTACACATACTCACACACCCCTCTCTAGCCTCTATGCAGGGAAGCAAGAAGCATTGGCTGGGTGCAAGGACACCTTTCAGCCAGGCAAAAGGCCTCAAGAGGCATAAGAAGCAAGGCTGGTGGAAGGTATAAAGGGCTGGTTGAAAGTGTGTGGCTGGGGGGGGTGTTGACAGAGAGGAGAGTGGAGGGCTGGGTATAGAGGTCTGGAGGGCCATGTTTGGCTCCTAGGCCGGAGGTTTCCCACTCCTGTCATAAACATATAGCGGTGGACTCCACAAAAACTCATCTAAGACAACCCATCCCACTGCCACCATCCAACTCTCACACCCTACAATTATACCCACGCCATTCAAATGTGAAAATACTACCAGGGAAAAACAGGTGTGCTGTGGATGCAGGATGAAACAGCTGACAGTAACCTGGGGTGTGAATGGGTCGGGGAGAGATCAGGGCAGGAATGAGCGGCGTGCAGAGATCCATGTCCCTGCTGTAGCCCCATCCAAAGGGAGGAAAGCCTAAGGCAATGGAATATAACTAGAGTCAGAAGCAGCACCTAAGGAAATCCACAAAGAGTGCAAACAAGGCTAGCTGAAGATCAGGCCACAATTGCTAGCCTGGTCAGCCAACTGCAAAACATTAAGGTAAAATCTGCAGCATTTATCAGCACTCACAGCCATCAGTGCCTGAGTCCCCACTTCTCAAGCTTGCTGTAAAAGCAGAACCCTTTGCAGCTGCACAGCCAGTTTCCCTCAGTGACTCTCCTAATTAGCAGCATGGAAATTGTGTGAAATGTGCGAGGGAGTCGTACAAGGTTAGCAAAGAAGTCAAGTGGCTAATTGGTTGGTTTATAGCTCCTTTTGTTTGAAACAGAAACATTGGTGGTTCTCCCCCCCCCTTCTCCCCACTGAACAAAATGCGATTAAATACATGGAGACTTTTGGCAATAATAGAATTACTTCTGAGGAAGCGTTAATATGTCACCCGGTGCTCTGTGGCCTGCTTGCTCTCAGATTAACATGAATCAAAAGTAAAACCACCAAAAGGGATGGGCAAGGCACTAGAAGGAATACTCAGGCACATCTGTCTCAGAGGGGAGGACATCAAGGTGTGGATGAGAACAGAGTCTGTAGATCACCCAATGTCCTCTCACAGCTGTTGCTGATTCTGGAAGTGATGGGCAGGGTGGAGAGACCTCAGACTGCATGCTACCAGAGGCAAGAAAAACATATTAGCATTTATCCAAACATTTATCCAAACATTCAACACAGCCAGAAGAACGTAAGGAGAGCCTGGCTGCTGGATCAGACCAAAGGTCCATCTAGCCCAGCATTATGTTCTCACCAGATACACATGGGAAGCCTGCAAGCAGGAGCTGAGTGCAACAGCTGTCTCCCCAACTACTGATGTTCAAAGGTGTACTATATCTTACAGTGGAGGAGGAACATAGTCATTGTGGCTAGCAGCCACTGATAGCCAATCCTCATGAGGAAAGATTGAAGGAGCTGGGTATGTTTGGCCTAGAAAAGAGGAGATTGAGAGGAGACATAAGAGCCATCTTTAAATATATAAAGGGCTGTCACATGAAAGAGGGATCAAGCTGGTTTTCTCCTGCTCTGGAGTGTAGGACTCAAACCAATGACTTCAAGTTAGAAGAAAGGAGATTCTGACTAAACATCAGGAAAAGCTTTCTGACAGCAAGATCTGTTCGACAGTGGAATGGTTTCCCTCGGGAGGCTGTGGACTCTCCTTCTTTGGAGGTTTTTTTAGCAGAGGTTGGATGGCCATCTGTCATGGATGCTTTAGTTGATATTCTTGCATTACAGGGGGTTGAAATGACCCTAGGATCCTTTCCAACTCTACAATTCTGTGCTTCTATGCTTCTATGATAGCCTTATTCTCAATGAATTTTCCAATCCTTTTTTGAAAGAGTCATTCAAGCTGGTGGCCAATTATGAAAGGTTTGGATCAATGGACTTTGACATCTAAGTGATATTAAGGCAATACAGGGTTCTGGGAGTTTCCTTTGACAATATAAATTTGGATTAGAATGGTTTCTGCTACATTTTCACAATCAGTTGTCCTGGAATGACCCTCGTAATTTAATTTGTTTTGAGGAACAGCTATTAGGTATGTACTAACATGTCTCAATCCTTTCTGACATCATTCACATTTTCATCTGGTATTTTCTGTTCTATTGCAATTGATTTATTTCATACAACTTGTCTTCCATTTTGCCCTCTGCTGATGCAGAAACATACATACTTTTAACATTTTGTAAAATGCAGCACACAAAGAAAGACATATCTCAAGCATCAGAGATTTACAGATATCTCAGCCAAGCAATATTTACAAATCAATCGCCTTCTCTGTGTGTTCCCTTTGAAAGTTAATGAATGTTCAGAGGGATAGCAGCCCTGTTAGTCTTCTGCAGCAAAAACAACAAAAAGTATTGTGGCACCTTAAAGAAAACGAAGGGACTAATAGCCCATAACTGAAAACCTCACCATGTCTACTCAGAAGTAAGTCCGAACAAATTCAGTGGGGCTGATAAGCTGCAATTATAACTCCACTTATCTCACTAGCTTGATTTCATAGTTCATTATAAACTTCTCATCCTATCACATTTCCCTCACTGAGGCATCAGGGAGGGAAAATTTAAGAGTTTAATTACAAATCGACTAAACTGTTTAGTTTAAAAATTAATCTTACTTTAGAAACTAAGATTTAGAGGATGGATGGATGGTCAAGAATGAGCAGTCAAATCTAGAAGGTTCATCCCAATTTTACAAAGAACCTCAGACTTTAATTAAGAAATACAAATGACGATAACAAAAGAGACCACTTATTTCCATGTGAAAAGAGCAACAATAAGTTATGTATTCTATTGCTTTTTTTAAAAAACATCACTAAGAAGAAGATTAAGGCTAAAATTTTAGCCCCACATGCCTGGGTTTAAGGCTTTCTGAATGCAATAGGATTTATTTCTGAATAGACATGGCTAGGATTGCAGTCTTGGCACATATAGGCTACCTCTGAAAACAAGCAACACTCCAGAAACAGGAAAAGCAAAACAATTGTACATCAGTGAATATTGAAATAATATACATTGCCCACCCCCCAATTGCTTATCTATCTCCATGTAATGTTTACATGGTTGGTTTTTGATACGGAAGGGGGGGGGCATGTCTTCTTCACCTTCTTCTTCGCTACAATATATCCATTTATTTCCGAGTCCAATTGTCAATGTCAAAAGGGACTAAAATCTATAAAATTCATAGAAAATCAACGTGCCAATTTGCTCAATTTCTCTAGGACTCCATGACACCTCCCCTGTCCTCCATAATCCCTCAAGCAAGGTGTCAAGATCCTAATCCTGTCAAATCACTCTGCCAAGCCTTTCCTCCGGGCAATGCCAGGTTGCAGACTATGCATACATGGACCATTGTCTTCTCATCATAAGCACTCAGGATGTGCTTATCTGCACATATCTCCAGCTCTGCATATTCCCCCTCCCTCCTCCATATGTTAATCCTGTGTAACCCAACCTCTTCTTAATGTATTCATGATGTAATCTGTGTAACCCAACCTCTTCTTAATGTATTCATGATGTAACTGGGATGTATTTTGCACTGTATTCTGGGACATGGAGGGAAGTTTTAAAAGTTCATGTCACCCCTTTCTCGCTGTTCAATCTCGCCTTGAACCTGTTGCGCAATAAACTTGGATCTTCTGCAGCTTGCTCCTGTCTCCGGCTGAGCTCATTTTTCTCCGCAGGGACCCGCGGACTTAGTCCGATGAGCTGGGTGGCAGAGCAGCCTCGCACCCAGATTTTACCGTAACAGTTTTTAAAAAACCTTTGTTGTAGAGAGCCAAGATGAAAACCATTCATAGCAAAAGTCTGTGCTGCAATGGGATTAAAACAGGGAGATGGGAGGAAATCTACTTAATAGTCCATTGTGAAAAGATTCATTTGACATCACTAGCACCTATGTAATCCACGAAGATAAAACTTCTTGGTCCCTGGATAATCAGAGTCACCCAATTTAACCATCCAGGGGTCTTTTACCTTTTTCCTTTTACTTGTTTCATCCTGAGATATGCTACTATGTAGATAACATGATAGCAATTATCTCCTGTGTACAGAGATGGCTGATTTTCACTGTTCCTCAGAAGCAAATATTTATTCATTTTATCATTTCTTTATTGCAGGTTTGTTGTTTTTAGAGTTGGGAAGAAGAAGAAGAAGAAGAAGAAGAAGAAGAAGAAGAAGAAGAAGAAGAAGAAGAAGAAGAAGAAGAAGAAGAATAGTAGTAGTAGTAGTAGTAGTAGTTTGGATTTGATATCCCACTTTATCACTATCAGAACGGCTAACATTCTCCTTTCCCTTCCTCCCCCACAACAAACACTCTGTGAGGTGAGTGGGGCTGAGAGACTTCAGAGAAGTGTGACTAGCCCAAGGTCACCCAGCAGCTGCATGTGGAGGAGCGGAGACACGAACCTGGTTCACCAGATTACGAGTCTACCACTCTTAACCACTACACCACACTGGCACTGGGAAATTTTGCCACCCCTCAAAATCAGACCCATATAAAAAAAAAATAATCAGTGACACAATTAGGGTTGGAAATTAAGGGATGTATGCCCAACATGTCTTCTATTTTATTTTTAAAACTTATTATTTTTTTCTCAATATATATATATAACAAAAAATCCCCATAGGTCCTCACCCCCAACAAACACTACATGCATGTATATGTAAATAATACAGTCAACATTAAATCTGTAAGTAGTTCAGTTTGGAATTAATTATGTCAGGTGTCTTCTGCTTTTCATCCTAACAGCTTGTCTCAAAGCAAGCCATGGGTAGGGTGGTGAGAGGGCAATGTTGTCCTTTGTGATGTACTGAATATATGCAGGGGTCAGCAAACTTTTTCAGCAGGGGGCTGGTCCACTGTCCCTCCGACCTTGGGGGGGACTATATTTTTTGGGGGGGAATGAACGAATTCCTATGCCCCACAAATAACCCAGAGATGCATTTTAAATAAAAGCATACATTTTACTCATGTAAAACACACAGATTCCCGGACCATCAGCAGACCAGATTTAGAAGGCGATTGGGCCAGATCCAGCCCCCGGGCCTTAGTTTGCCTACCTATGCCATACAGTGACAAAAACACCTGTGGTCTTTGTGTGCCTGAGTGCTTTAAGATGAACACTTCTTTTTTCTTCTTCTGCATGTGGGGAATAAATATATATTTCTTCATGGTTGCACATTATGCTGTAAGTCAGGCATAGGCAAACTCGGCCCTCCAGATGTTTTGGGACTACAACTCCCATCATCCCTAGCTAACAGGACCAGTGGTCAGGGATGATGGGAGTTGTAGTCTGAAAACATCTGGAGGGCCGAGTTTGCCTATGCCAGCTGCAAATACTGATAAAAAGAACAAGATCTCTTGATGGATTCATTTTTTTAGAATAAAGTTCTCTTTCTGGTACTATATTTAATTATTTGGCTTTTTAATCTAAGGTCTAAAAAAGATCTCTGCCTTTCAAAAGCTCACTCTCATGACAGTTTTATTGTATGGCATGAATAGCCATCACAAGGCAAAGCCAGACTAAAAACAGGTAAATTGCATATTACAGCCTAAAATCTTCTATTTAAGGCTGCTCAAAATAAATGGCACCTGGAAATTTCAATGTTTTTTCCACTCCGCTTTCCATGTCAGTTCCATGATTTACATGTCAATAAATTTAATGCTGGTGCTCAGTTTTGGGGTGATGCAAAATTCTGGGAATATGGGAACTAAAGTCTAAACAAATTGTATATAAGCAGCTACACATTCAGCCCTCCTCCATTGTGTGTGTGTTTGTTCTACCCCAACTGAAGGGATGAGGCAGGCAGACAGAGGGCTTTGCAATGCAGCAACCTGCCCACCCAACTTTCATCAGGCTTAGACAGAAGGAAGTCAGAAGAGTTTTTTGTTCCTAGTCCTAAAGTGGTAGAAGGAAGAGAGGGGTTCCTCCCCACCTTCTTCCACTCAGCTGTATTGAATGGGCTCACTTATTGGTTATGTTTTCCCCTATGGTTCTCATTTGGTGAGGGAAAGACCTGGGATAC
Source organism: Podarcis filfolensis (assembly GCF_964270895.1). Taxonomy (NCBI): domain Eukaryota; kingdom Metazoa; phylum Chordata; class Lepidosauria; order Squamata; family Lacertidae; genus Podarcis; species Podarcis filfolensis. The sequence continues at coordinate 503,623 of NC_139610.1, read as the reverse complement.
ATTGGTAGGCATCTCAAGTATCTGAAGTGGATGGAGGATTGCCAAATCACCTAGGGATGTTGGTTGCTAAAACCCCATGATTGACCCATGAACATTGAATTACAAGAGAATGTAATGGAAAGCAATAGAATACGACTTGGCTGCAGCTGTCATGAATCCCTTTTATGTCAATAACAGTGGTAGCCTGAACTTATTCACCATTATTTCAATAGAACCTCCTTCCAAGCAAATTTTCATAAGACAGCAGTCTCAGTCATGAAAACTAATTTTGCTAGATTGTGTCCGAACCTGAACAAAGGAAACCCCTTCCAAGATCCTTGTTTAAACATCTCTAATACAGAGAGATGATGTAGTTTAAAACTGTCAGACTATGACTATGACAGAAGGATTTTGGGTATAATAATAATAATTTTATTATTATTTATACCTTGCCCATCTGGCTGGGTTGCCCCACAAACAAACAAAGATGTGCTCTCCCAAGCCCACATTCCCAGCCTCTTTGCACTCCAGTCTCAGTGACGTCTATGCTGGCTTGGTCACGTCCACAGAATGTAAGATGGCAGGATCCCCAAGGACCTGCTCTATGAGAAGCTGGCTTCAGGCACCAGGCCCATTGGCCATCCAACTGTGTGCTACAATGATGTCCGCAAACATGACCTGAAACCTGGCAACATTAACCCTTCTGTGTGGCAATCCCTTGCAGACAACCTCAGTGCCTGGAGACAGTCAGGTCATGTATCCACAGCAGTGACCAGAGGAGGAATAACCACTGGAAGAAGCATGGAGAGAAGAAATGCCCAGGTGCATATGCAACAGCACAACCAGAACAACAACAACAGCAACAACAACAACTTATTACTTATACCCCCCCAACCTGGCTGGGTCTCCCCAGCCACTCTGGACGGCTTCCAACAGGAGATTAAAAATACATTAAAACATCAGTCAATAAACAACTTCCTTAAACAGGGCTGCCTTCAGATGTCTTCTATTCTGTAATAAAGAATCTCTTTTTCCAACAGTTCAAACAAACGTGGTGGAAAGAACTGGAAATCCTGAACATTAGGCTGTTTTGGGGGGGGGCGTGGTGCTTTTGGTTCACTGACATGAAGAGCTTCCCTGAAATAAGCATCAACAGCATAGTTCTAGTTACAGGTAGGTAGCAGTGTTGGTCTGCCGTAGTTGAAACAAAATAAAAAAATTCCTTCCAGTAGCACCTTAGAGACTCTAAGGTGGTACTGGAAGGAATTTTTTAAATTTTTGTTTCATCAACAGCGTAGTTTGCTTTTCTCTCATGCTTATGTGGTTCAATCCACTCTGTGAATGCCATCTTTTGCTTCTCTCTATAATCTTCTCCTTCAAAGTTATAGACACTTGACTCTGTAACCACTGTAAAATTTCTGAGTGAGCTTTCACCCATATTGGATAGTTTCTCATTCATTTCTGCAGTTTTCTTTGCACCTCTTTCCAAAATACCATCAATATCTTCACCTGTGATTTCACTCTTCCTCTGCCCCAGTTGCAACAAAACATATCTTGCCCACATCAATCACTACAGCCACAGCAGATGCTGCAACCTTCCCAAAGTTTAACCTCATCCCCAAAGGTCATCCCTCCATCATCTCCCAAGACAGACAGACAGGTGTCGCCAAGAGCAACAACATGACTGAGGAGGACCCATTGCTAATCCTCCCATCAGCCAGGAAGCTCATTGGGCCATTCACTATCTGTCAGCCACCCTGTGTGTTACAGGGTTGTTGTGAGGATGACACAGAGGTAAAGAAAATCTATCAGCCTGAGGCAGATGTGGTCTTCTTTATTCCAATTTTTTTTATTGATTTTCCAATTTTATATCAAACCAAAAAAATCAAAAAACAAACAAACATTTATCCTAACTATAATAATTCCTTTTTTTTTAAACATTGTTAAATGACTTCCTCGAATCCCCCTAGCTGAGTTTCCATATAGTCCATTGCAGCAGTTTTCCAAAACTGTTTTCACATAAAATTTACTTGGTCAAATTACATCTTTCTTTCTTTTCATTTTAACTTTAACATAGCATAGATGTGGTCTTCCAGTTGTTTTGGACTCCAGCTTCCATCAACCGCACCCTGTGCAGACCAACATCTGGAAGTCTACAGCTCCCCCTACATCTCACGCAGGAAGGAGGGAATGAACATGCAATAAATAATAGTAATCCAGGTCTGCCAAGTTTATAATTCTTCAGCCAAGAAAGGTTACTCATGCATTCGAATAGGCATATTCAATTCACATCTCTCTTTACTGCAGATTGAATAGAATTTTGCACTGTGTGGCTTGGAAGCCGTACTCTGCACAATTCCTCCAGAAAGAGAATGGGGGAGGAAAGGGGGAAAGAAAAGCCTAATGGGGACAAGCACATGGAGAACGTTTGTTTGCATCCAACCTGCCTTACAGCACGAGGAAAAGAAATTGTCCAAAACCATACAGGCAATTCTGTTGGCGTACTTGAAACAAACATTCCCAGGAACACAGTGGATATGGCAAAGAGGTTTCAGGAGCTTCCAGCAGTGAGCACTGAGCATAATCAGACCCCAGAGGCTCATGGTGGAAAGGGAAAAGTAATATCTGAGTAAGAAAGTGTGGCTTCAGACAAAGATGCATTTCCCCTTATGGATCTTGATGCCTGGAGAGCTGTGAATGAAGGCAGAGCCTAGCCACCTGGGGTGAAGCCTCCAGAGGGGCAGCACTGAGGCTCCCAGCCTCTGTGTGTGTGTGTGTGTGTGTGTGTGTGTGTGTGTGTGTGTCAAACTGGGTCTTCGACTTGGGTGAAATAAAACCTAGTTTCACCTCTGGGTGAAGGTGTGCCAGTTTCTCTTGTCTCCAAGACACCTGTTCCTCACCTGCAAGTGAGAGTGTAGACCAAGGGCTGCTGGGGGAGGGGGAAAGCCAGACACCTCTGGAGCCAAGGGAAGGGACAGCATCTGTCTCTCACAGCTACAACACGAATGTGTGTGTTACCCCCACCTTACAGCTAATTGCCAGCCAGTGCCAAAGTGAACAAAGCAGTCACAGCAGGGAAATATCTCACCTCACCAGCAAACAATAACACCGTCTAGAAAGGTGTTTCCACAAACACACGCACACACACTGCTTAGTAGCAGAGAATCTTGGCTTTTCCTGAAGAAGCAGCACAAGGAGAAAGTGTGAGATGCTCTGCAGGAACCAGGAAATGGTGGATGAGGGGGATGGCCTAGATGATCCGTTGGTGTTAAATCATGGGTGAACATATCAGACGACACAGCGATTCTTCAAACAGCTCTTGTTTATTCACAGGCCAGAACAGAACTGAACTGAAGGGTTCAGCCTGCCTGCTTATATAGAGCTCCACTACAACGCAGCAGTAACCACTTTCTGTAACTATCCAATCACTGAACTTCACTTTCAATCCCTTATTTGCATATGTGGACATGAGTGAAACTATGTACAGTATCCCCCTGCGGGCCCAGAGTGAGAACCTCAGTACATAACAGTTGGGTCCCTTCCAACTCTACAATTCTACGTTTGGAGTAATTTTAGGTTCCATGTAAGGTGAAGAAATGCTTTTTGAGAGTCTAATTCCTAGTAGAAAGTGTCCTTCCATTGCAATCCTAATATTTTCCTAAGGTTCTGTTACCTACCTAGGGTGATTGGTAAATTAGTAGTTATTTTTTAGACATTGGTTGAAGGGTTTCTGCATGTATATCTAAAGACTTTAACAGTAGTTACATGTTCGTTCTGGGTCCTCCTTACAAGGGGAGGGAGTTCTGTTGCAACAGAAAATAAAGACCTTCCTTGCTTTCCAACCCCAGTTCTCTGCATCTAATTTCCTTATTCTCTCTGCCACCCCAACTCCACCCTGGAAGAAGCAGCACACTTACAGATCAGAGCAGCCACATGGGGGGGGGATAGCTGCCCCAGCCAAGGAGCCCTGGAGGGACGGAGAGAGCCAGCTGCCTGCAGCCAAGTAGCACAGAGTCACAGGAGGGAGTCAGAAAAGCCCCAAGTAAAATTGCTTTGGAGTGATGGAGGGGGGACAGGCAGCCCAGGCTCATTGCAGATTGCCTGGGAGGCTAAGAGCTTCAGTGGCACCCTCTGGAGGCTTCTCCCTCGGGCAAAATTCCCAGCTAACCCCTCTTCATTTTGCCATCGTTTAGTCCAGGTCTGTGGCCAGCTTTGACTTCTGAGCTTCACCTTAGCTCTTGGTGTCCAGCTCCTGATCTTCGACAGCTGCCCAAACACTACCAGCTAGAAAGGGCAGCTACTGAGAGACAGGAGAGATCAATGTGTCTCTACAATGCAGAAGTGGATAAAATAACTATTTGGAAATCTCCAATAAGATGGATAGATTAAGCCTGTAGTCTTCAGCCTTTTCAGACCTAGGGCCCACCTTTAACCAGTGGCGTAGCGTGGGTTGTCAGCACCCGGGGCAAGGCAAGTAATTTGCGCCCCCTAGCCCGTGGATTTGCGCCCCCTAACCCATGGATTTGCGCCCCTAACCCTAACCCCCAGATGTTGCGCCCGGTGCGGCCAGCCCCCCCTGCACCCCCACGCTACACCACTGCCTTTAACCCCAAAATATAACATGAGACTAACTTTTATTACTTTTTGTTTCTCTCCCCCCCCCCTCCATCTCTTACAAAACATCCAACAGGTGTTGCCCACTGTATGATTGTCACTTGATTCAGGACAAAGGAAAGCAGTCATTTACATAGCACATAGTTAAACTATGGAACTTGTCCCCCACAAGATGCCGAGGGCCATCAACTCAGATGGCTTTAAAAGAAGATTAGACAGTTCCTGGAGGATAAGGCTATCAATACCCACTAGACAAGGTGGCTATGTTCTACTTGCACTGTCTGTCACAGGCAGTCAGTGGCGGAGGAAGGGGATGGGGGGCGTGCTGCTCCGGGTGCCATCTTTGAGGGGAATGACAAGGCACCCCGCAGGGCTCGCCCCATTGCCATCGCACCACCACGTGCGGAGGATCCTTGCTGCTGCAGCAGCTGTGAGTGGCACAGTCAGCAAACCGCCCGGTGGCACGTACGCCGTACGTAGCAGCATCGTGCATGTGCTGTACGTAGCAGCGCTGCACATGTGCCACCAGACGGTTTGCCCCACCCCCAACACCCTGCCCCAGGTGCTGGTTAGCCTTCCTTCGCCCCTGCAGGCAGTATGCCTCCAAATGCCAGTTTCTGGGAATCTCAGGTGGAAACAGTGTTACTGCACTTGGGTTCTGCTTGTGGGATTCCTACAAGCATCTGGTTGGCCATTTTGAGAACAGGATGCTGAACTAGATGGGATTGATGCAACAATCTCTTCTTACATTCTTACATCACAACCCACTCGATAGAATCATAGAATTGTAGAGTTGGAATGGACCCCAAAGATCATCTTTGTAAAGATCAGGGTTGGCTGACATTGGACTACAACTCCCATCTGCCCCAGCCAGAATGACCAGCCAGAATGAATGGTAGAAGTTATAGTCTAACAACATCTGGAGGGCCATGAGTTCCTCACCCTTGATGTATGGAAATTTCAGAAAATAAAGAGCCTGAATTTTATTAATGGCTGGAAGGGGGGAGCATCAGAAAATGGCTGAATGTAATGCAGGGTAGTTTCATCTTATTTCATTATCTTCCTTGCTTTATCAGGAGCTTCTTAATGTAGTTCACAATTAAAATGTTATTTTACAAACACAAGTTCCATTTTATTATTTTAGAAAACCACCAGCGGCAACAACAGGATTCTAAACCATTATGGAATACAGGCAATAGATAACGCACGCACGTAGAACCCAGCTTCCAATGACCGACTACAGCAGGAAACCATTTACTGCACATTAAAGAAATAAGACCACCTTATAATAACATTGCAATGTCATAATAGCACATCCCCAAATGCCTTCCTAAAGATGCAATTATCCTCCCTCCCTTCCATGGCAGCTTTTTACTGGTGTGTGAGTAAAGACTACTGGAAACAGCCCAAAAAATGGCACATGGGAGGCTTCAAAAGGTTTCTGCACAAGTTTCTCAACCCACAGATGTTACAACACTCATCATCCTTAAAATCAGCCATAATGCTGCTTTCCACTGATGGAACTTGGAGTCCAGCAACAGTTGGAACATCAACCCCCCCCCCCCAGCTTAGATCAATGCCAGTGAGCCTTTTTTCAGCCTGAAGACTGAAATCCTTCATAGACAAGTTTCAGGGGACCACATGACAGTAGTGGGACGGGTCAGAAGCACCAGATCTGGCTACATTCCCTCTGGTCCTCTCATGGAGAAGGCACACAAAGAAGGGCATCACATGATGATCTCAGGGTCCAGGTCAGTTCATATGGGCAGAGGTGATCCTTGAGATATTTCAGTCCTGAGCCATTTAAGGCTTTATGGGTCAAAACCAGCGCTTTGAACTGGGCCTAGAAACTAATTGGCAACCAGTACAGTCAGGTCAGGATTGGTGTAATATGCTCAAATTGTCATGCCTTGCATGGCAGCTGAATTCTGCATCAGCTGAAGTTTCTGAACAGTCTTCAGAACATGTTGCAGCAATCTAACCTAGGGGTTACCAGAGCATAGGCAACTGAAGTTAGACTACCCCTGACCAGATAGGGGCACAGCTAGGCCACCAGGCAAAGCTGATAGAAGGCACCTGAGCCTCAAGTGACAGCAAAGGATCCATAAGGACCCATGAGCTATATACAGGCTCCTTCAGAGAAAGTGTAGCCCCATCAAGAGCAGGCAACCACCCAGCCATCCAGTCTAGAGAACCTCTTCCTAACAGTGCTTCTGTCTTATCGGGAATGAGCTTCACTTTGTTGGCTCTCATCCAGTCCATGACGGAGGCAAGACACTAGTCCAGCATTTCCACTGCCTCACCTGCAGATGTAAAGGAGAAGTAAAGCTGTGTGTCATCAGAATATTGCTGACAACATGTAGATGTTAAACAGCATAGGGGATCCAACTGAACCCCGTGGAACCCCACGCTGAAGGCCCCACAAGGCTGATGAGCAATCCTCAAGCATCACCCTCTTGAAACATCCATCTAAGTAGGATGAGAGCCACTGCAAAGTGGTGTCCCCTACCCCAACTCAGTCATATGCACTTTTGAACAGATGCAGCTTTCTGATGTAGCTGATAACAAAAATGGTTTGAAGGAGTGTAGTTCAGTGATAGAACACCTGCTTGGCATGCAAAAGGTCCTGGGTTCAGTCCCTAGCATCTATGAAGCTGGGGAGTCCCCTGTCTGAATCCCTGAAAAAAACCATTGGTACTCAGTGCAAGCAAGACTGAGCTTGATGGCTCAGTATAAGGCAACTTTCTATGTACCCTTCTAGATGAGCCATAGCTCGTGGTACGTAGATCATCCACCTTGCATGCAGAAAGACTCCTATTCAGTCCCTGACATCTCCCCAGCTAGAGCTGGGAATGCCTGGAACTCTGAAGAGTCACTGCCAGTCAGAGTAGATGACAGTGAGCTGGATGTACTAATGGACTGACTCGGTATATAAGGCAGTGTTTTATGTTTCCATTTTTCCAATGTTCTTGCAGCACTTCTCTTACTCTCTCACTCACTTTCAAGACCCACAGTAACAGAGAAACAATCCTCAGCTGAAATTATACGCAAATTGAGCCTGCCTTGTTATTTATTTCAACACGCCTCCCACAGTGTCTCTTTGTGCAATGTCAAGCAACACATTGTCGATATGCTGGAATGGCTTTCTTTCCCTTTTGCTTCCTTTAAATTAAAACCTAATTACGAAGAGATGCTGGGATTGGGGGCAGGGGGAGGGAGACGGAAGAGTTCCCGCAGCTCAAATCCTCGCTCAACATTATTAGTCCTTTTACTGGCCATCACCAGCTAATTAAAGCTTGTCAGTTCCATTTACCCAGGCAGAGAAGTCCAGGCATAGAAACCTTTTACAGGCTTTTATGGCTGCAAGAAAACAAGTGTTTGCCTACCCAGCAAAGAACAGAGGGGCATATTTCATGGACTTGGCAATGCTTAAGAAAGAGTCAGTCATCAAAGACTGGGGTGAAGTCAAACAGGAAAGGGCCAACCTCCAGATACATTCCCAGAAGTTCGGCCCTTGGTGGGCTATTATAATTGACTTGGCAAGTCTCTTGCCCTGACAGTTTCTACCTCAAAATAAGAAATGCAACCAAGGAAGGGGAAATAAATCAAGTTTGGTTCACATTTTAATGCAAACCTGTGTAATTCACACTTTCTGAAACAATATGCATAATGCAACACAAGTAGCCTTCAAAGTCACAGTTCTCTGAATTTTGCAATGCAGTTCTCCAACAAAACAATATGTACAGAATATGTACACTATCTCCTTTTTCCCCAGTCAGCAAACTCTGGTCATGAAGTCTACATACCAGAAAAACACATTAAGTGTAAGTGAAACCTTTAATTATTTACATCCGAGGGAAATTGGGGGGGGGGGGGGGAGAGAGATCAGATATTATGGACTGGCAGACCAGGATGGTTGGATAAATGTTAAACTATTTAGCACTCAATTTCTCTCCCCCCCCCCCCAGTTCACTTGACACAATCATAGACACTAGCAGAAGAAGAGGAGTGCAGGAGGAGTGGACCGCCCCCGGCAGCGTGATCCCGGTGGGGTGCTGTCATGGCTGCCCCCCCACGCTTGGCACCATGCCCCCGCAGGCAGCGCGCCACACCCCCAGCACGCACGCACGCCAGACCCACCCCCGCCTGCTCTCCACCCCCCGGTGCTGAAGCATGAAGCTCCGCCACTGATCATAAACTCATAGAATCCATAGAATGATAGAGTTTGTTCCAAGGGTCATCTAGTCCACCCCCTGCAATGCAGGAATCGCAGCTAAAGAATCCCTGACATATTGTCACTCAGCTCCTGTCTGAAAACCTCCAACAAAGGAGAGTCCACCCCCTTCCAAGGAATCTCCCTACAACAAAGTACAGGGCAACTCCTACTGGCCCCCATCCAAAAATGCTATGGCCGGCCTATATAAGCAAAGCTCAAGCACTAAAACAAGGGGGGCACCTTCTTCTTCTTTTTGAGCCTAAGGGCTGCATTCCCTTCTGAGGGTCACATACCAGTGGGGACAAGGCAAGAGTCAAAAGTGAGGGGAGCAAAACATGTATTTTTATTTATTTGTGATTAAATTGATTAGTTACTTATCACCCAAAGGATTTCCAAGTAACTTACATTGCAAAAATAGATATGCATAAATACCTTAAACCACAGGAGGGTTTAATGTCTTGCTCCATCCCCCTCCTTGTATTTCATATATGTGAGGACTTCTGCTGGAGCAAGTCATCAGTGCAGAGCTCTCCAAGATCCTGCTGATGCAGGTAGACCCTTCCAGTATAACTGATTTCCCCCACATACCTTGTGATTGCTCCATGGGCTCTCACTTGTAGGGAGAGTGTAATGCCTGACAAAGATGTCTCAGACCCCCTGAACTGCACTCTTGTTTCAATAGTCACTTCACTCCTTCCTGCCTCTTAAAGTAACAGGCGCCCATCAACCCCAATGCCCCGTGATTCTGTATGCATCTTCATCTGTCAGCAAATTCCCTCCAATAACTTATATTAGCCAGGGAACTGTCCCTAGAGATAAGGCTTGATGGACGCAAATTGGACATTAGATATGAAAGCATATTAAGAGAGAGAGAGAGAGAGAGAGAGAGAGAGAGAGAGAGAGATGGAGAACCCAACCCAGCCGCAGACCATATTAATCTTCTCAGATATTCCACCTTTGGCATTATAACCATTGTACTTAAACAGGAAATAATGGAAAGGACAATTGGAACAGGAGAATACTGCCATGTCCTTGGCCAGAAGCCCACAGGACAGTGAGGCAGATCAGCAAGTTTTGGAGGATAAGGCTGTCAACAACTTCTAGCCATGCTATAATTTTACTATTACAGTGGTACCTCAGGTTAAGTACTTAATTCATTCCGGAGGTCCGTACTTAACCTGAAACTGTTCTTAACCTGAAACACTACTTTAGCTAATGGGGCCTCCTGCTGCTGCCACGCTGCTGGAGCACGATTTCTGTTCTCATCCTGAAGCAAAGTTCTTAACCTGAAGCACTATTTCTGGGTTAGCAGAGTCTGTAACCTGAAGCGTATGTAACCTGAAGCGTATGTAACCCGAGGTACCACTGTATTATTATTATTATTATTATTATTATTATTATTATTATTATTATTATTACTACATACCCAGTTATCAAGAATGCAGTTCCCTGGCCACCATTGCCAGAAACACTCCATCCCCACATACCATCACTGCTGTTTCATCGGTTTATATCCTACATAAGGGCTACACATTGCTGAGAAGAGACCTACTGGATCAGAACAAAGGCCCACCTGGCCAATGTTCTTGTTTGCATGGTGGCCAGCCCGATGCCTATGGGAAGGCTGCAAACAGGGTAAACAATGCTTCATCCTCATGCCACGTATGGCTCTCCAGAAGTAGGTGGCCTCAGCTCCCATCATGCCTGACCATTGTCTTTGTTGGCTGGGGCCTGTGGGAGCTGGAGTCTAACAACATCTGGAAGGCTGCAGATTCCTCATCGCTCCATTTCTAAAACCAAGCCTACAATGGTTCCTCCCAAGCCTCTTTACAACCCTCCTTTACCACTCTGAGCACAGCTTTCCCCCTGGATCACTTCCACAGGCATAAAGGAACTGTATCAAAGCTGAATTGTTCTTCCCACTGTTTACTTGGATTACCCTGCTGTGTGCCTCCCACTCTTCCTTTCACTTTGCAAGCCTGCAATGAGACAAGCGGCCCATGAGTTAATTAAACGACATCTTTGCTTGTAAAAGGAGATCGAAGACATTATGCATGAGAACACAGCAAAGCCCGGGACTTGGAAATAGTATTCTATATCATTAACATTCATCTGAGGCGCATCCTCATTCCATTTTAATGCTCTGCGTGTAGAGATTTGACGAAGGGAGAGCAGCCAAGTAGTCAGCTTTGGCAGAGTCACGTGGGCTTGGCCTGCAGAGACAGACATATGATGTGTGCTAATATTGCTGTATGTATTCTGCTCCATCACTGTTGGGAGGCCTCTATATAGAGAGCAAGTAGGCTAGTGCATATGGCTTCAGAGAAGCAAAATATCTGGTCTGCTTTTCTACATCTGTCTTCCCGATCCTGGTGCTCTCCAGATGTTGCTGGACTACAAGTCTCAACATTCCTGACAATGGACTGGCTGGGGCTGATAGAAGATGGAGTCTATCAACATCTGGTAGGCATCAGCAGTGGGGTTTTTTCTAGATCAAAAGGTGCCGGAACGCACCTCCCTCAGAAGACCCACTCCAGAGCCCAAAGAGGATATTTTGGGGGAGGGGAGGGGGGTCTCCTCAGCTGAGGTGATGGTGGTTTTCTGCACCTTGGCTGAGCAGCTTAATGAGCTCCTCTCCCCCTGCCTCAGCATGGGGGCTTGGTCAGCTGAGGTGTGGATTTCCCACATGTCAGCTGTTAGCTGGGAGGCTGAAGGGCCTCAGCAAAGACCTGCTGCATCTCCAGCTCGACTGTGCCTCTCTGGAGCCCATAGAGGATGTCCATTGGGCTCTGGGGAGGGTTGTCCTTGTGAGCTGGAGGCATAGTGGGGCTTTGCTGAGGCTGATCAGGTCCCCCCCCCCACTTCCAGGGCCCAGCTGAGAGGTGCCAAAACACCATTCCGGTGTTTTCGGGCTGAAGAAAGCCCTGGGCATCAGGCTGGGGAAGGCAGCTCTAGATGGAGGCTAGACAGTATGGACCTGAAAGAGCAGAGGAAGCAGGCAGAGCAATCAGAATACCTTTTTCTTTAGGTTGCACTAACATCCCATTAGCAGGTGGGAGCCAGGTGACAGGAGGAGGTAACCACAACCCTCCATTGCACAGTGGCCAACCAGATGCCTCTGGGATGCCCACAAGCAGAAGATGATGGCCATAGTGTGCCTTCTCGGTCCAATGTATGCCAATCACAGACAGGGATTTTAGTCAAATGCACAGAGCATGATGCAATAAGCGGCTGCTGGCCATGAGAGCCATGCACTAGACTACCTCCAGCTGCATAGTATGCCTCTGAACACCAGTTGCTGGGAATCAGAGGTGCCCCCAGGTCTTGCTTGCAGGCTTCCCAGAGGCATCTGGTTGGCCACTGTGAGCATAGGATGCCAGGCTAGATGGGCCTTAGACCTGATCAAGCAAAGCTCTTCCTTTGCTTTTATAATGCTGAATGTGTCAATTCCTTATAGGCAACATGACTGACATCCATTAATAGACCTCTCCTCCTGCTGTTGCTCCATCATCACCATCAATACATCTAATGCTTTCGAACTGCTAGGTGGGCAGGAGCTGGGACCGAAAGACGGGAGCTCACCCCGCCGCGGGGATTCGAACCGCCAACCATACGATCGGCAAGTCCTAGGCACTGAGGTTTTACCCACAGCGCCACCCGCGTCCCATTTCCAACATACGTTATCACAATTATGATAAATCTTTGCTAGTTTAACAGGAGTCAAATACCATCTATACATCATTTTCATCATATTTTCCTTTAACATTGTACATGCAGTGAACTTGACCCCTCTCTTCCACAATCTTTCCCAATCCTCAAACATTATGTTATGTCCTACATCTCTTGCCCAATCTATCATCACTGATTTAACTTGTTATCCTTTTTATGCCACTCAAAAAGTAACTTATACATTTTAGACAGATTTTTAACTTTAGTGTCCACCAACTCCGTCTCCAACTTAAATTTTTCAGAGGCAAAACTGTTTTTCTTATCTAATTTGTACAATTCATTAATCTGGTGATAATGTAACCAATTTAACTTATCTTTAACTTGATCAAATGGTTTTAGCTTATAACCTTCTTTATCCTCCAGTAACAAATCTGAATATCTCAACCATTTGGTATCCATATTTAACTTTTTCTGGGCCTTCGCCTCCATTGGTGAAAGCCATCTAGGCATCTTCCTCCCCCCCAAAAAATAATTTTTATTAAATTTCCTTTTAACAAACCAATCATATCATATCATATTAATTATTCCAAATTATGCCAATACATATCACAAAATCCAAATATTTAACCGAATTTTGAATTTTTGTGGGGGGTACCCATGCTTCGAGTTCGGTAGGGGTACAATCATCTTATATTTCTGCTGCTTTGGTATTTGCAAGTCCTATCTTCCCATCTCCTTGTTGTATCTTTTTTTCTTCTTAGTAACCTCCGAGTTGTTTCCACAAGTGAGCTGATAGGAACAACGTTGTTTATATTCCTGTGTGAACTTTGTAATGCTCTCCCGTAATTCATCTCAATGCAGATCCAAAAATCCAAAAGTCCTGTTCAAGCGGCCTTCGCCATTTTAGTCAATTCCGATGAAATACAGTCTAGGCGTCCGCTCCTTAATTTTCCCAGACCCGTTGCACATAAATCAGCCTTTCCAGGAGCGCTATTGCCCTTTCAAATTTATGATCCACACCTGATAACCAAGCAGTGGCTCACCCCCCCCCCCTTTGACTGTAGGTCTCGCAACAAGGTCTGTCTCATAATGGCGGATCACTGTAATAACTACGCCACAAGAAAGCCTCTCTTCTTTCCAGATCTTTCACAAAATAAAACCTTTTGTTGGTATTCCCCCCCCCCCCAGTTTATTTTCCAGTCTCACTTGCTATCAGTCATTGTGACGGTTCTTCTGGGGGGTTGTTAGGTAAATCATAATGAAAAAGAAAGTCCCCCCCCCTTTCCGTTCCATTCAACATACCAACATGGCTGTGATTCTTTGATGAGTCTTCTCTTCTCTTCATTCCGTCCCATCACTCTTATCTTCTCAGTGGTAGATTTATTTAGCAGATAATACACCCCTGACTTCGCTTGAAACATGTGCATTTACTTTTCTCCAATTTTTTTCCTTTTAAGCAATGCAACTAGTTTCGCTCTGAAAGCAGCGTCCGGGAGCTCCGAAGCTCGCTCGAGGGCTTTCTGCCCAGTGCCCCCACCCCCTCCTTCTTTCAAACTCGAGGGTGATTTATGGGCAACTGCGGGCGAGGCAGCATCTTCCCACCCCTGGGGAGACGAGGGAGGCTGATATACTCCCCATAATCAGCCTCTAAATTACCTTGTGCGAGCCGGAAAGATGGTATTGTTGGCCATCTTCCAAGGCGCCCCTAGCGGCCCCCCATCTTCCTTTATAAAAGATATTTGTCTTTAATCCAGCAAAGCGCTGCTGCTTCAAAATAGATTTTCAAATCTGGCAGGGAAAATCCCCCTCTTTCTTTAGAATCCATAAGTAATTTTTATTTAATTCTGGGTTTTTTCCCCTGCCAGATAAATCTAGATAGCGCTTTTTGCCATTCTTTAAAACATTTCACATTGTGTATAATTGGGAGGGCTTGAAACAAAAAAAGCATCTTTGGCAGCACATTCATCTTAACCACTGAGATCCAGCCCATCAATGACAATTTTAAGTTTAACTGTATCTCCAAATCTCTCTTAATTTCTGTAATGGTTTTAGGGGTTGCTCGTGCGTAAGTTGCCGCCGCTCTGGGCTAGGTTGCCTGGTTAAACCTTTTCTGTCTGGACAGCCATTCTCTCCGTGGCTGTTCAGTCGCTAGCAGAATCCGTCAGTGGGCGTTTCTTGAACCTCTTCCAGCAAAGAAGTTCTTTGACGCCAAGTTGCCGCCTACTCTCCCTGCGCGGAAGTCTTCTGCGCAGGGTGGGTGTGGGCAGCGGAGGACCCGTGCTCTCCTCGCTGGTCTCCTGCGAGGAGTCCTGGAGCCTCCTCTCCACTTCCCCCATCGGCCCCCCTCTATCCCTGGTGTTACGCTGATTTTCTTCCCCAGCCAGAGAGCTGCCTCTCTCCCTGCTTGGCCCTTCTCCAGCATCGCTGTGGAGCCTTGCCTCCTCCTCTAGTTCCGATGGCAGTTCCCTGACAATTTCATTCCATAATTTCTCATAATTATCTTTGTACAAGTTCAGATTTTTCCCAGACAGATTCACCCCCAAATTTTTAACTTTTTTCCCACAAAATCTAGGCCCGTCTTTTCTTGTAGTTGTTTTCTTTCATTGTCCAGATTTTTCTCTAATACTTTGGTTTTGCTCTTGTTTAACCTAAATCCCGCTACGTGTCCAAATTCCTGTATCAGCTCCAGTGCTTTTACTGCACTGGAGTCTGGGTCTTGTTATGTCAATACTAAGTTATCAGCAAAGGCTTTTAATTTATATTGTTTGGATCCTACTGTAATTTGTTCATCTTTTCTAATCATACTTAGCAAGACCTCTAGGACTGAAATAAACAGCAGAGGGGAAAGTGGGCATCCTTGCCTGGTTCCTATCTCTATTCTAATTTCCTCTGATACCACATTTTTTACAATAATGTTAGCTTTTTGTTCTTGATAGATCACTTTAATACCATTTAAAAAGTCTTGACCAACTCCCCGTACTATCAAAGTTATGCAACATAAAACTCCAGGATACATTGTCAAAGGCCTTCTCTGCATCAATAAACATTAACATTCCTTTACAGCTCTTTCTTGCTTCCAACTTTTCCAAAATATCCACAGCATTCCTGATATTATCTTTCATGTGCCTGGTCCTTGTGGATATGCTTAGATAAAACTTTCTTTAGCCTGCTAGCCAATATATTTGCAAAAATTTTGTAATACACATTAAGTAGGAGATTGGTCTGTAGTTCTTGACCCTGTTTGGGAATCAGAGTAATATAAGCTTCCTTCCAGGTTTCAGGTGCTTTGCCCTCTCGTAGAATCAGAATACATACTTCTTTCAGAGGTTGAATAAGCCAGTCTTTCAATATCTTATATTATTTCGCTAATAGACCATCTGGTCCCGGTGCCTTGCCAAGTTGCATTGAGTTTACTGCATGTTCCACTTCCTGTCTTGTGATTAGTCCCTTTAGTAGGATTCTTTTTATCTTCTGGAATCTTCTGCAAACCATTAATCTTAATGAATTGCTCAATTTTTACCAAGTCCTTTTTATCCGTATAAACTGTACAAAGTTTATAATATTTATAAAAACATTTTCTTATGTTCACGGGTTTCTCTACAGATTTTCTTTCTGTTACAATATTTGTGATAGTACTTTGCTTTTGTCTCTTCTTTAATTGCCAGGCTAAAAGTTTCCCACATTTATTTGCAGATTCAAAATTTCTTTGTCTCATCCTTCTTAACTTCCATTCTATTTCTTGGTTCACTAACTGTGAATACTGGGTCTGTAGAGCCTTAATTTCTTTTTGTATCTGCAAATTCTTTGGGTTTTCTCTAAGCTTATTCTCTTTGTCTTTTAATTGTTCCATAATTTTATCTTTTCTCTCATTCTGTGACTTTTTCCTAATTGAATTTTGTTGAATAAGAAAACCTCTCATTATGTGCTGGTCCCGGGGAAAGGTTACCGTGGGGCGAGGTCCAGGACCTGAGTCGAGGGTCGGCAGACAGTCGTCCACAGGTGAAGCGGGGTTCAAAGCGAGGAGCCGGGCAAGGACAGGAACTCTGGAGGAACAGGACTGGGTGCTGGCCGAAACAGCTCTTCAACGACGTTGCTCCCGCAACCTGGGACCGGGCTGACTGGCCTTTATCTTCTCTGAGGCCAGGAGCGGTCCCGGCCCCCAGGAGACCCGCCTCTCCTGGCCTTAAGGCGAGCACTCCTCCTGGGAGAAACCAGTTCCCTCCGCCTCTCTGCCCTGAGCCTCTGCAGCTCAGGAGAGGCTGGAGGGTTACTGGACCCAGGGGGAGACTCACCTTCCCCTGACAGGGCTGGGAGAGGCGCACCTGTAGGCACTGTGTCCTCAACCACCTCCGGAGCCAGAGTGGATTCACCTGGTGCCTGCTCCTGAGGATCTGGCACAGGTGCAGGCGCTTCAGAATCAAGGCCCTGCCCCAGTTCAGCCAGCCCTGGAGGCGGGGACTCCTGTGCAGGCTGGGATTCCTCTGGTTCAGCCTCTGAATCGGATTCCCAGGCCATCACACATTACTGCTTTACTGGCATCCCAAATAACCCTTGTTTCCATTCCCTGGTTCATGTTAAGTTCAAAATAACCCTTTAGGGTTTTGGGGGCTTTATTTACAATTGAAGTACTTCTCAACAAATCATCATTCATTCTCCTGCTGAAGGAACCCTGTACGAACATTTTCAGGTCCCTGAAAACTGCATTGTGATCAGAGCAAGTTTTAGGGCAAATTTCTGTTTTTAATACTTTAGGAACCAAGTCTCTGGATATCCATAGATAGGCTATTCTCAAAAATGATTAGTTTGCATCTGAAAAAAAGTGAAGTCTTTTTCAGTTGAATTTCTAACTCTCCATATGTCTGACAGATCAAATTTGTCAGTTAAATCAAAGAAAGTCTTAGGTAGTCTGCAAGAATTCAGAATCTTTGGTCTCTGAGTCCTATCCATCAAAGTAGATGCAACTCCATTCAAGTCCCCCATCAAAATTAATTTGTAATCCAAATATTCCAGAAGACTTGTTTCCAAGAATTCCGCTTTACCATCATTAGGTGCACAGATTCCCAATAACAAATATTTTTTGCCTTGTGCTGTAATTTCCACTGCTAAGTGTCTTCCTTCCTCGTCTTTAAAAATTTTGGATTCCATTTTTCCTTAATGTAGAAAACCACTCCTCTTTTTTTCACTTTGTCTGAAGAAATAAATTCTTGTCCCAATCTTTTGTTTATTAATATTTTTCTATGTAGTCTGGTAATATGGGTTTCCTGTAAACAAATTACATCCAAATTCTGTTTTTCCAAAACATGGTAAACTTGTCTCCTTTTTTGAGGAGAATTCAAATTAACATTAACCATTAACATTCCATGTATAAATTCTCAAAGCCATAGTGTCAGATTAAGGGGTTGCTGCTTCTGCCCCCAACAGCTGTGGGCTTTGCAGTCCAAGTTCAACCGCGTGCTTTTGCAGAAATCTATCCTTCTCTCCAACAGTCTTGATCTTTTGCTTTCTTCCTTCAAATTTGAAGGATAGGCCCTCTGGAAATTCCCACCTAAAAAAAATATTCTTCCTCCTCAGGATGTTCGTCAAATCTGTGTATTGGGATCTCAAATTCAAAAAATGACGTGGGACCTCTTTAAAGAGCAATATGGATTTGTCCTGGATTTTAAGGCCTTTTTTAGAATGATGTCCCAATATGATATCTATTTGTTCCTTGGTCTTAAAGATGAAAGAAAAAGAATCTCATACAGTCATAGGTTATTTTAGTATCTTTTTAATGCCCAAATCTATAAGTTCCAGTTACAGATAGGTAGCCGTGTTGGTCTGCCATAGTCAAAACAAAACAAAAAAAATTTCTTCCAGTAGCACCTTAAAGACCAACTAAGTTAGTTCTTGGTATGAGCTTTCGTGTGCATGCACACTTCTTCAGATACACACTGAAGAAGAAGTGTGCATGCACACGAAAGCTCATACCAAGAACTAACTTAGTTGGTCTTTAAGGTGCTACTGGAAGAAAAAAAATTTTTTTGTTTCAAATCTATAAGCTTTCTCTATCCATGACTCGACTGCCTCTTTTTTCAGATCCCTGCATTCCACAAAAAAGTCTATCAGACACTCCTTGAGTTTTTTCTTCTTCTTCCAAAAAGGGGACCCCCCTCAATCTCAAATGAGATTCTTTCTCATTCATCTGAAGAAAGGCAATTGAATTGGCATTTTCATATTGCAGCCGTTCCAAATCCGGCACTCTGTTTCCAGCTGTGCCAACCTTGTGTCATGTGTGGTTATCTCATCTTTCACTTCCTTTAAGTCAGTACTTAAAAGTTCAATCCTTTTATCCAATTTATCCATGCTTGCTGTATTGCGATTTAAGCCTTCTCTAATATCACTCAACATTGTCATCACCGACTCCTCAAATTGTTGACTTTTAGAACCACGTTTTATCTGAACTCATAATGGCTTAGGAATTTCAAGGTCAATACCACAGTCTGGCACAGTGAAGGAGGAAAACAAGTTCCCTTCTCCAGTCCCACTGAAGCCGGCTCAGAGGCAGCGTCCCTATTCTTTTTTAAAAAAAAAATACAGGCTACATAGAAAATAAAATGACAAGGAAAGAATTCTCCCAAACTCCCCTTGGACCTGGGGAAAGAGGACACCTTTTAACTAATTTAATATGTAGCCAGACAGCGCAGGAAAATTTGTAACAAAGTCAGTGGAAACGGAGATTGAATGTTTCCTCTTCCATTGTGACGTCACAATGGAGACTAGTCTTCCCTCCCGGGTGGTCCGCTGCAGAGTGGGGAAGTCTCTATCGCTGTAACTTTCTCCCAAAGTTTTTGTCTTTAAAAATAAATACCCCCTCTTCCCTCAGAGAGGGGGGATAGTATTGCTTGCAAAGTTCAAAATGTTTTTCGCTTCTTTAAGGCTTTGGTCTTTGTACACCGATTTTAGCTTTCTCCAACAAAGGGGGACCGACCTCCGTTTTTAAATCCCCTTTTCTTCCCAATCTTTTTGTGAATTAGCTTTGTAGTTACTTACAGTTCCGAATTTTAAGTCTTTTTTCTTGAAGGAATTGGCCGCTCTTGGAGCTTCGCGCTTTGAAGGAAGCAGTTGTTTCCGCTGTGCCACGTCTCCAACCCCGCTCACTCCTGGGGCTCTTAAGAGCTTACCAGGGAGCGGGGTAGTCGCACAAAGGCACCTGTGGGAACACCAGGTCCTCAGAACGCCCAATCTGAAGTTTTTTGTGGGGAACCACGACGCTCTCGCAGTCTCCCCAACTTCAAAGCACAGGGGCTCTTTCAGCCGAAAGAGCTCCTGACTGCCATTACTGGGAGACCAACCGGAAGTCCTAAGTCATCACATTCTCTTGTGGCAGTGCATTCCATAAATTAATTATGCATTGTGATAAAGTGGGGAGGGGGTCTTTCTTTGGACATTCTCTGTAAAAGCTGCTATGTAAGATCATGTTGACTTAACCTCACAAGGAAACACTAGTGTGAAGCTGTGAACTGAGTGGTGTGGCAGCCATTTCCACTGCAAGCTATTCAGCTGCTGTGCTCATAGGAATCTCTGCCACTCCCCCCTATGTGCTACCTGGTTCTCACACATTTTGCTTTTCAGCTGTGTAGCAACTTCAACAGCTTGCTACAACAGCATGGGCTCCAGAGTCCACCATGCCTTTCATTTTCTGGTTCTACTGGCTTCCCATTAGGTGCTGAAGGAAAGGTCTGGGAGTCTGCATTCATCATTTAAAAGAGTGCACTAGAGAGGTGATCTAAGACATGTTAAGAAGCTTATGAATCTCCTGAACTAAATCAGGGATAGGCCAAGTGTTGGTGTTTGGTTGCATTTATATCCCACCTTTCCTCCAAGGAGCTGAAGGAGGCAAACATAGTTTTTCTCCTCCCTATTTTATCCCCACAACAAAACTTTGAAGTAGTTTAGGCTGACAGGCAGTGACTGGATGGAAATGTGAATGCAAACTGAAGAGAAGAGGATGTTAAAGTGCCAACAGCAGTAGCACTTGTCAGCAGGTGCCTAATTCTTACCTCCTTCCCATCCTTCCAGGCATTGATACCAGGAACTGGAACAGGAACTGCCTTTTCCGGACCTGTCTGGATTGGGGAGAGTTCAGGGCCACTTTGACCTCCATTGGCACCTGCTGATTGCAGTCAACACCTCATTCTGTATCCCCTGTGTTCCTCTTCTTTGGGAAATGCCAAATTAACAAACTGGAGCTGCAATCAGTGGGAAAGAAAGATGTGGGAGCAAGCAGAAATGCAGGCAGGTGACCCAATGGGGCCTGGGATGAAAGGCAGCCCACCTCCTCCAAAAAGTGCATGGGGATCTAAGGGGCAAAGCATCATCCTTGGTAGCATGGCCAAGCCTGCATGGACCTTTGCTAATAGCAACTCCTCAGTCTATTTACTTGTAGGTCTGTCTAGCCTCATGGGTTCCAAATTACTTGCCCAGGTGAACGTACAAAGCTACTTTAGTCATACCATTGGTCTATCTAGCTTTGAATCATAAAATTGTGGAATTGGAAGGGACCCCAAGCGTCCTCTAGCCCTACAATGCAGGAATCTCAACTAAAGCATCCATGGAAGGCCATCCAGCCTCTGCTCCAAAACCTCCAAGGAAGGAGAGAGAGAGAGAGAGAGAGAGAGAGAGAGAGAAGGGTTGTGTATTATAAGATCCCGGAAGTGGTGTTGTACAACATACATTACCCACTCCCACACAAAAGAGAGATCCTTTTCAGTAAGGTATGGACCATGCTGCCCCAAGGTATAATTTGAGGCATAGTTAAGGATGGAGAGTCTTTCCCCATCTAGGACACTTTCACTGCCTGCTCATTTGTAAGTTCATTCCATCTTATTTCTCCATTAATTGGCATTTTTTTAAAAAAAAAAACAACACGCAAATCCAAAAGCTTTGTTTATATCTGTATTTGAATATACACTTTTCAATGTATTTTCTCTCAAAATATGCATTTTTTAATAAAAACAAACAAACCACCACTACATCAGATTATTTAGAAACTGCAAAATGTCACCCCAATGGGTAATGATAATTCTAGTCCACACACTGCTTTGTGTGGTGCAGAACAGGTCAATTCATATAATAACCATAAATCAGGAGTGACTAACTCCTGAGCATTTGTGTTCATGATCTAGCAAAGGCTGTTCATGCATTGACATAAGGGAACAGGAAATAGTGTGTCTGAGTCAACACTGCCAATGCAGGGCCAGCTGGACTCCAACCACAAACTGATTCTATACAGCCTTCTAACACCAAAGCATGGGAATGCTTCTCAGATCCCTGGGCCAATTCCAGCTGCATCCACCAGTCTTCCCACCAGCAGCCAGCAGCAAGTACAGCCAGCTGCTTCCAATGGTGTGGATGGTTGCCAGATAACAGCTTTCCTCAACACCAATAGAAAAGCAGGCAGGAAGTGCTTTGAAGACTAGAAGACTGGTCCTAGATGAGCTCTTCTCTCCAAGTGGTTTGGCAAAATTCCCCAATGTACCAGCAAGACTGGGCAAGGACCCAGGCAGAGGAAGATATAGCACAAGTGAGCCAGGCACAAACCGAGCAGTTTTATAGTTGTTCCACCCCTTTCTAGATCCTCAGTAGGGGCTCTGCTCCATGGGACATGCTGGTTTTTGGCTTTTTCCTGGTGCTCAGAGGGCTCAGAGATGAAAGCATCCGGCTACCAGATGTGTACAGTGTGCAACTTGGCTTCAGCTCAGGCTCATTGCTGTGTTTGCTCCTGGGGGTGATGGCATGCTGTCTGGAGCTGTGGTGTGTATTCAGCCACAAAACATCAGATCCCCTGACTCCACAGGCTCCCAGGGAGGCACCTTCTAAAGTGGCATCAGGATTCAGCCTGACCAGGATTCTATCCATACCTCATCCAAGGAAGCGTCATCAGAGTCTGCAGGAGAACCTGATGCATTGGGGGATTCTGAAGAGCTCACTGAGTTGCCCAGCTGGTCCTGGGAGTTTGGGGAACTAGTAAGGACTTGGCTTCCCTTATAAATAAGGCTTGATTCCCTCAGTCTGAGCAACCAATCACACCAAGTAGGTGAATCAGGACTCCTCCATCGTGGCACCTTTCTTCTAGACTGCAGCATTTTAGAACTTGACTTAGAATCATAGAATCATAGAATCATAGAGTTGGAAGAGACCACAAGGGCCATCGAGTCCAACCCCCTGCCAAGCAGGAAACACCATCAGAGCACTCCTGACATATGGTTGTCAAGCCTCTGCTTAAAGACCTCCAAAGAAGGAGACTCCACCACACTCCTTGGCAGCAAATTCCACTGTCAAACAGCTCTTACTGTCAGGAAGTTCTTCCTAATGTTTAGGTGGAATCTTCTTTCTTGTAGTTTGGATCCATTGCTCCGTGTCCGCTTCTCTGGAGCAGCAGAAAACAACCTTTCTCCCTCCTCTATGTGACATCCTTTTATATATTTGAACATGGCTATCATATCACCCCTTAACCTCCTCTTCTCCAGGCTAAACATGCCCAGCTCCCTTAGCCGTTCCTCATAAGGCATCGTTTCCAGGCCTTTGACCATTTTGGTTGCCCTCCTCTGGACACGTTCCAGTTTGTCAGTGTCCTTCTTGAACTGTGGTGCCCAGAACTGGACACAGTACTCCAGGTGAGGTCTGACCAGAGCAGAATACAGATGCACTATTACTTCCCTTGATCTAGATGCTATACTCCTATTGATGCAGCCCAGAATTGCATTGGCTTTTTTAGCTGCCGCGTCACACTGTTGGCTCATGTCAAGTTTGTGGTCAACCAAGACTCCTAGATCCTTGACCTTTTGATCTTCCATGCACCTCCTTGGACCTTGACTTGCCAGCCCCCCCCCCAATTCTCCTGTCTCTTGCACTCACACTAAGCCCTTGGGTAGGCGACAGCTTCCTGGTGCCCATGAAGCGATGTTGGCTGGCTCCCCAAATGGTCACTGGAGAGCTGGATGGGAGCCAAAGTCAAATGTGTACCAAAGCAGCCCAATGGTAATGGCTGCACTGTTCCAAAATGTGAGGAGTGCCATGAATATTCTCCTTCCAGGAGCTCAGAGCAACTGCAAAGAGCCACGCTAATGTCCTAGAAGCAGTAGATTGTCAGCTGCTTCCTCTATGCAAAATCCAATATATTGATTCAGTGTCTTCAGAAGAGTGTCAATAACATTTATCAAAGGGAAGGTTGGTTGGTGAGTGCCTGCATGACTGAAGCCAGCTCCCCAACACCATCTTCAGATCCACATGTGGGATGATCCACATGCGCATTGCTGAGTCCCAAGGGATTTTGTGCTCATTCCACAGTTTTAGGTGATAAACATCTGCTTGGTTACTTGTTGAGTTTCCTTTACCCCAAAGGTCCTTGAGATGTCAAAGGTACTTGCACCTTGGGGCAGGGGAGGAACCTTTTTCTGTTGAGGGCCATATTTTCTTGGGGGTAATCTGTCAGGGGCCACTTGCTAGCAATGAGCAGGATTGAAGTCAGGGGTGGTCAGCCCAAAGCCAAAAGGGCCGCCCCATTTTCTTTCCTTGACTCTTTCTGCCTCCCAATTCTCCCTCCCTCCCTCCCTCCCTCCCACTCTTCCCTGCCCCACCCCCGGCCACTGTGGGAGTGACAGATCACTCTTGCCAGAGGTCTCAATGAGAAGGATCTAGGTGTCTTGGTGGACCACAAGCTTAGCATGAGTCAACAGTGTGATGCAGCAGCAAAAAAAGGGAATGCTATTCTAGGCTGCATCAACAGAAGTCTAGTGTCCAGATCAAGGGAAGTAACAGTACCACTCCATTCTGCAATGGTCAGATCACACCTGGAATACTGTGCAACCAAGATGATCAAGGACAGGGGTCAGCAACCTTTTTCAGACATGGGGCGGTTCACCGTCCCTCAGACCTTGGGGGGCGGTCTATATTTTTTTGGGGGGGATGAACAAATTCCTATGCCCCACAAATAACCCAGAGATGCATTTTAAATAAAAGGACACATTCTACTCAGGTAAAAACACGCTGATTCCCAGACCATCCATGGGCCGGATTGAGAAGGCGATTGGGCTGCATCCGGCCCTTGGGCCTTAGGTTGCCTACCCCTTATCAAGGATATGGAAACCAAGCCATGTGAGTTGAAGGTGCTGGGTGTGTTTAGCCTGGAAAAGAGGAGACTGAAAGGACAACCATCTTCAAATATCTCAAGGGCTGTCACGTGGAAGATGAAACAAACTTGTTTTCTCCTGCTCCAGAGGATAGGACTCGAACCAATTGTTTGAAGTTACAAGAAAGGAGATTCCAACTAAACATCAGGAAAAACTTTCTGACAATAAGAGCTGTTTGACAGTGGAATAGTCTCTCACGGGAGGTTGTGGACTCTCCTTCCTTGGTGGTTTTTAAGCAGAGGTTGGATGGCCATCTATCATGGATGCTTTAGTTGAGATTCCTGCATTGAAGGATGTGGACTAGATGACCGTTGGGTCTCTTCCAACTCTACAATTCTATGATTTTGTCACCTACCATTTGTTGTCATCTTGTGGTGTAATGCTGGTGTGACTAACCCCAAGGCTTTAGAAGAGACTGTGGGTTTCAACTTGACCTTGTGGGGGAGGGTTTGGCCAGGCACAGTCTGAAAGCCATTTCCTGCAATGGGAATCTTGCCATTTCTGTGCTAGTCCTGGTGTAGACAGTGCGCCTCTGCAGCTATCAATCTGGTGTCCAGCCGGTCTGCCTTGGCAATCACTTTGCAAATGAAATGTTCCTTAAGTGAAGAGAGAGAGAGAGACAGAGAGAGAGAGAGAGAGAGAGAGAGAGAGAGAGAGAGAGAGAGAGAGCGCAACCTAAAGAGAGCATTTCTGCACAAATAAACAACCACAAAGCCCAGTCTTTTTAATCAACCCCCATGTCAACGACAGTGCTTGAGCGGGAGGCCTTCTGCTTCCATCTGTGGCGGCAAAGGAATTGCATCAAACTCCAGGACATGACAGATGAAGGGGGAAAGGCACTTGTTAAATCAATGATAGTGGAAGGCTTTACAAAGGAACTGTACTAGCATTTTCTAGTGCTTCGTTAAAGTTACAGCCCCTGTTCTTTTCTCTTATTGGTTTCATCTGGCACCTTTCACACACCCCTCAAAGGGAAATGGATGCTGCAAAATTGCAGGAGCTAGTTCACTGGAAAAGAAAATGTAACCTGATGCCTTTTTAAGGAAGGTCATGGTTGTGTGATGGGGAGTCTAAAAAGCATAGGCTTCTTTGCATGTTACACTGAGCACAGGTACAAGCTGTCTGTGTGAAAGAGTTTACCCTTTTCAATTACAGGGCTCAACCGTTATGTGAACAAGTCCACAGATTGTACACATATTGAATGTTTCTTGTGAATCACCATGCAAGTATGTGGCTTGCCTCTCTACAGCCAAAGCAGGTGCTGTAACTCTGCAATGGTTTGACTTCACCCCCCAATAGGGCAGACGTCCATCATCTCCTGAGACAGACGGATGCCAACCAACACTATTGAATATTGCAAACAGTAAATAGCTTTACAAGTGCATGGCTTGGCCTGTACACTTTGCACAGGCTGTACACACATTGAACATTACTTGTTACTAATCATATTAATGTCTAGCTTGACTATTGTGTGCATAGGTACACAGACTCTACACTCATTGTAAATTACAAAGAAATAGCTGTGCCAGTGCATAGCTTGACTGGTACTCAGTTTGCACAGATTGTATACATGTTGAATGGAACATGTGAACACCTCTCATCGGTTATGATTGATTGAATGACTTGGTATTTCTGGGTTGTTCATCCTACCTTTGCTCTTCAGCAATGAGCACAAAATCAGGATCCTTCCTTGGGCAGATGGGGCTGCAGGAGGCATGGATTTTATATGGCGGAATTGTGCGGAAGTTCATAAATTTTGCAAACAGCTGATTACAGAAATCAGTATGCTTATGGGTAAAAATATGATATTGGATCCTAAACAATGTTTCTTCGCTTTTTTTAAGGTAAGGCAATTATCTCCTGGTAGCGGCTTAAATAGTAATTGTTCAGGGCTGCAATGACACTAGGCTACTAGTTCAAGAAAGTCATGTTCATTGCTATCTCAGAGAAATTCACATGTAATAATATTCAAGCAGCTAAGGGAGGATGCTAACCTTTCTGATTTTCCCTCTATTTGGAGGTTATTTATTAACTGTATTAATTAATGCAGTCACATGGGTGGCAAATCCTTTCAAAATACAATTTTTTGGATGTATCTGTAAACAGGCAATACATTTTTCTCTTCTTTTCCTTCCTTTATTGTTCAACATAAGCTGTGCTTCTACACCCCATTTATAACCTTAGAACTATAGTCATTCTATTTACTCCTAATTGGTGACTGTTTGGCTTTACCATTCAAAGCCCCCCATACTGAATTCATATTATTTTTGGTTGTCAGTGTCTGTCCCCCCCCCCCACCCCCTTGTACTGTCTGTTTTATTGTTGTTGTTTTTAAAGTATTGTCCCTACCCAAACCAAAAACAAGTGAGCACTGAAGCCACTTTGAAGTATTTTACAAATAATTTTACAATAAAATGGTGCAGGTCAAAGTGCAGCTGGCATTGGGGCATGCAGAAGCTCAGCCAAACGCTTGTCTAAACAGAGCCGTTCTTTAACTGATGGTGCAAAACCATCAATGATGGGAGTGTCATTCTCTCAGGACAGAAAATTCCTTTGTTAGTTAATGAAGTTATTTTGGCGCTGCTTTTCAGCCCACGAAGGGCCCCAGAAGAAGGAGGAGGAGGAGGAGGAGGAGGAGGAGGAGGAAGAAGAAGAAGAGGAGGAATAAAACTGAGAACAGAATAACAAGCAAGGGGAAGGAAAAAGACTTGCATGACCAATGGCCTAGGATGCTGGGAATTATTGCACAGCAACATTTGGCAGCTTTTACATATGCCTTAGGCACATCATGTTTAGACTATTGCAATATGCTTTGCGTGGGGCTACCCTTGAAGAGATTCAGTTGGTTCAAACTGCTCTAGCTAAGCTGGCAAGCAGTGTATGGTACTGGCACCATCTGACGGATACCAAAAGATCTGTGCTGGTGGCCATGTGTTTTTCAGGCTCAATTCAAAGCGTTGATTTTTAACTTTGAAAGCCCTAAACAGTTTTAAACTGTGTATTACAGGGGTGACGGCTATAGGGCTATAGGGGGGCAGAAGGCACCTCAGTCCCCTCAATATTTCAAAGCAGGGGGCTGAACCACCACTACCCAATATTGAGGGGGCTGCCAGCCCCCTCTGCCCCTGGGCAAATGCCAGTGTGCAGGTTGGGGGTAGCAGGCACAGAGGGATCCCCCCCTCCCCAGGAACAAACCTCACTGGAGCCAACTAAAGATAACCAGCCAAGCTATGGGAGCCCCCAACCTCTCTCACTACCGAGAAAGGTGTGTGTGTGTGTGTACAAAAGCATATGAAATAAAGGAATAGAGAACCTACTCAAGTGACTCTGGCATAAAACCCCACAAACACACTAAATATGCCACCCCAACCCCCTCTGCCCCTTCTCTCTCCCACTCTTCTTCTTCCTTCACCTTATTCTGTATAATGTCTCACATCAAATGTAAAAAAGGACTATACAACTTGAAAAAAGACAATGCACACTTTTTGTAAACCATGAAAATATTTAGTAATTTTTTTAAAAAGCAAAAAACAACCGCTAGTCCTAATGGATCTACATTGGTTTGCAGTACAAACAAACATTGGTTTGCAGAGCCTAATTCGAAGTTTGTGTGCTGACTTTTAAAGTCCTAAATGGCCTTGGTCCTGTATACCTGAAGGAGCGTTTCCACCATTCACTGAGGTCCAGCTTTGAGGGCCTTCTGGTGGTTCCCTCACTGCTAGAAGTGAGTTTACAGGGAACCAGGCAGAGGGCCTTCTCGGTAGTGGACCCCGCCCTGTGGAACGCCCTCCCATCAGATGTCAAAGAAATAAACAACTATCTGACTTTTAGAAGACATCTGAAGGCAGCCCTGTTTAGGGAAGTTTTTAATGTTTGATGTTTTATTGTGTTTTTAATACTCTGTTGGGAGGCACCCAAAGTTGCTGGGGCAACGCAGTCAGGGGAGCAGCATATAAATATCATTATTATTATTACTCATCATTTTCAGCCATATGATTCCACTGAGCTACTGGTTAAAGATAATCACATGGCACATAATCACATGGCAGATTCCAGTTACTCTTTGGGCAGAGACTCACGGAGCATTTTAAATGGTTCTTGGCCTCAGTCCCCTGTTGCAAAATCCATTTGGAAATGGTAACATGGAACAGGCTGTGTTTGCAAAAGCGATTCCTGACAATGCATTTTTTAAAAGTGTATGTCTGTATAGAGAGAGTAGCAGCAATAATATTTTTAAAAGCCAACCAAGCATTTGTAGCAGGTGTGTGTGTGTGTGTGTTAGAGAGAAAATAAATCACAAAGATGCACTAGAAGGTGAAGAGACCCATTTCACCAAGACAGCCTGTCATCAATTGCAGGGATGGAAAGAGGGGCTGAAGTGGAGGGAAGCAATCTTTTGTCAAAGCCCACTGAAAGGTTTGCAGTAAAAGAAATTAGCTTCTGTGTGCTAACAGCCTGGGTTCAGCTTGTTGGCCTAAACCTCTGGCACACATCATTGTCAGATATTAATTCCGCAATCCCTCTGCTGGCAAAAAGGGGAGGAAATCTCCTATTTGCACAATCTTATCTCCCATCTAAGGCTGAATCTCCAGAACAGCCAGGAGAACTAAAATGATGGATTATGCAGAACTGGACAGAATGACAGGAAGGATCCGGAATCGACGAGATCAAAGATTTATAGAAGATTGGGAAAAGTTTATCCAATATATGCAAAAACTGAGTGATAATAAAATTACGTTTGTAAGCTTTAAGGAAGCTCTGTGAGGGGAAAGGGTTAAAAGGGCAGAAATGTGTAAAAAGTAACAATAGGAAGGAATGGCAGACAAATTGAGGGAAGTCAAAAAAGAGAAGTAAGATGTAATTAAGATGTATGGAATGTATAAATATGTTTTTGTATTTGAAAACTAATAAAAATATAATATAAAAAAAGAATCTCCAGAACAGCCAAATAAGGAGAAGAAGCAGTTGTGCAAATTGTATCTGCTAAAGAGGAGAAAGGGATCATCACCCAAGACATCGCTCAGGGTCTCAGTTGTTCCCCAATTCATGGGCCAATACACATCGGTCCACCAGGAAGCTATAAGTGTCTGCTGTGAGATACAGTAATCCATACCAGAAGACCGTTCGAATTCCAAAACGTTCAACAACCGAGGCACAATGGGCAGTCGGCAAATTCCATTGAGAAAAATGGAGAAATGCACCTCGGAAGACATTTGACTTCCGAGGCACATTCAAAAATGGAAACATTCACTTCAGGGTTTTTGGCATTCGGGTTCCAAATCATTTAGCTTCTGAGTCACTCAAAAACCAAGAATCCACTATACTGGGAAGACACATCAGGGGCCAATGAAACCTAGGGATCAGATCAAATCAGAAGAATCTTTATTTGCATCAGCCACTAGCCATAGCAATAAAACAAAATAAAATGTACTGAAGATAGAGGTAAAAACTTAACTATACAAAATACATTTTTGAGGTTTACATCAAAATAGATCTTACTCTAATTGCCCCCACTAAAAACTTTGCAGTTTTTGCTGTCACCTGATCATCTTACTCTGGAAAGGATGCAGTAGCAATGGTTGAGTGACCCGGCATGGACAATAGTAGAGGGGTAATAACCTCACTCCTCAAATCTTTATAAAGAGTGCAAGCCAGAAGCACATGAGCCACTGACTCAATACTGCCATCTCCACAGGGACATAACCATTTTTCCAGCGGAATTTTTTGAAATCGACCTTCAAGTACAGCCAAAGGCAGTATATTCAATCTTGTGAAAGTGAAACCGCACCTGTATTTTGGAATTGTTAAATTTTGCAAATAGGGTTCCAAAGTGTCAAAATGACTAGGTGGAAAATAATGAAACCTAGGGAAGTTTTCACAAAAGAGAAAGTGGTCACCCAAGCTTTGCTGTTCTGGAGCATCACTTGCATAATGATCGGAGAAGGAATACTAGACTCAGGCAATAGAAGCATAGAATCATAGAACTGTAGAGTTGGAAGGGACCCCAAGACTCATCTAGTCCAACACACTGTAACACAGGAATCTCAGCTCAAGCATCCCTGACAGATGGTCATCCAAGATCTGTTTACAAACCTCCAGCAAATGGGAAACCACTTCCCATGGGAGTCCGTTCCACTGTCAAACAGCTCTTACCATCAGAAAGGTCTTTCTAATGTTTAGTTGGAATCTCTTTTTTTGTCATTTCAATCTGTTGGTTGGGGTCCTGCCCTCTGGAGCAGCAGAAAACAAGTTTGAAAACGGCTCTCATATCACCTGTCAGTCTTCTCTTCTCTAAGATGGTTGGATGGAGTCTTGTATGCCTCCTTCCAGCAACTCCAACAGCCAAGCTGGTGCCCTTTGTCTTGCTCTGCTTTCATTTGGACCAAACCAGTGGGGCCAAGACAGGGGTCTTGTGTTCTGGGGAGCCCAGCATCCCCATACACGATGCCCAGGTTTGCACCCTGGGGAGCTCACTTCAGTGCTTCTAATGCAGCAGTTTGACTTCACCCCAGGTGCACACTCCACTGTCTCTCAAGACAGACGTATGCCAACAAGAAGGACCATCTTAGTCATTCTCTGTAACTTATCAGCACAGCAGAACCAGGTGGGATCCATAAGAACTCTTGCCAGAGGTTCGTTTATTCAGTCTGAGAAACCACACTTGTCATGTTTTACTTAACCCTGCTCTGCCCCCCTCCAGACTGTAGCCTCTTGGAATCTGACTCTGCCTGGACTTGGCTGTGTACCTGCCTCTGGTGCTTCTGTTCTTGGGTTGTTGATCTAGACCTTTACTTCTACTCTGTGCTCATTTCAAGCCCTTCCAACTGATGCCTTCCATGTATCCTGCAAATCCCTAATGTATACATTCTTTCTCTCACTCCATGCTTGAGCATCAATGGCACAACAAAAAAGATCCAAAGATCTTATACTACTTTTAACTGGTGATAACATGCTCCAATCTAAAAGTTTCAACATTAAACATAAAAGGGTTGGGATCTGCTCACAAACAGGCTTGGCTTGCAGCTCATTTGAAAGCAGCAAAACCAGATATAACGTTTCTACTGGAAACTTGGGGCATTTTCCCCAGCTGCAACTCACTGGGCCTCATTTCTGGCCCCTCTCAGGTGGGCGCCATTGCCATTCTAAGAGAACAAGGGAGGCATCGATGGTGAGTTCCAACACATATTTTTCTAGAAAAATAGCACTGAGGAAACTATGATAATCTAAAACTAAAAATATAATTAAAAAGGCATGAGTTGTGGAACAATATGCCTCTTCTGGCTCTTTGAAAGCCTGAGGAACAGTAGTATGGATTGCAAAGAAATGTTCAGTCCTGTTGGAACAGTCTGGGGAGTTCTGCTCTCATTCTCTGCCACAGTGATAGTCAATGTGGTGTCTTTTGGATGTCTTAAACTCCAGTTCCCATTACCCCTAACAATTGGTCATTCTAGCTGGAGATGATGGGATGATCAGTGCTTTTTTTCTGGGGGTACTCAGGTGTACACAGCACTGGCACCTCTTTTTTCCCAAATGTTAACAGCGTGGCACTTACTGTACTTTTGGGCCGCTAATGCTGGGGGCATCCTCTTCCAAGGCCCCTGTGGGGTGGCATGAGAAGGCACCTCTCGTCTGGCAGGGGGTGGCTCAGGGACCAAGGGCAGCTGCAGTGGCTACCCAGAGAGGAGAGAGGAGAGAGGAGAGGAAGCTGAAGAAACACTCCACAAGGGAGGGTGTTCAAAAAGGGATGAGGGGCTGCCAGCTCTGCAGGCAAGGGGGTTTCTGAGGCTCAGGATGTGTTTCCCCACTGGGGAGCCACAGAAAGAATGTAGTTGGTCATGGGAGCCATGGACTCAAAAAGGTTGAAAACCTCTGCCTGTGAGAACTGAGAAACTTGAGGACCATCACAGGATACTGAAATGTTTATTTATTGTTAGGATTTCTTCTAAATGCCCAAAGAACAGCAAGAGACTTTACATAACGTGAAATTAAACCAGGATGTGCTCTCAGGATAACAGTCTAAATAATTAAGGTTGTAAAGCACACAGAAAATGAGAACTAAAGGAAAGTGGTTTGTGTACAGAGAGGCCCTTTAAGCAGGCCTGAAAACACAGATAGGTTCTTGCGTACTTCTGAAGTTTTATCTTTTCTCTGTTTCCTTAAGTAGAACCATGCAAGTTATGTAAAGATACATGATGGGTGATTAAATCTCAGTGGAAATGTTAGCAATTATTTTCATATTTTAGAAGCTGTTATTATACCCAGCCACATTTCAATGGGTGTTTAGTGCGTCCAGGAAATTTTCTTCCTGACAGTCTTTTGTGTACAGAAATTGGTCTTTCATAATTTGGTAACTATAACTAGCCGCTGGAAGATCCAAATGCAGGCACTTAAAAGTCAACACAATCATCATTTTCATTTTAATAATTGCTGCAGAACTAATCTCTACATGAGTTGCTGTACTCAATAGAAATTTAGCAGGGAAAGTTCCCAAGGAGGGGCAAACCTTTTAGAGACAGAGCAATACGGATCTGACTTCTCAATTTCAAAGTTGATATGAGACTCCATTGTTCACATACTTTATCAATACATTTCATCAGAGAAAGCAATAATCACAAAGAAATCAAGATCAAATAGTGGAGTGGAGTCTCAGAAAGTGGAGTTGTCCCTGCAGGTCCTGCAAATCTCCGTGTAGAACTGTATTTAGGGAAAACAGCATACAAAAAAAATTGTATGCTGAAAGAAATTCACACTAAGATGCTGATTACTCCTCATGATGAATTTATTTTTTAAAATGCAAACTGATGTGGATATATCAAGAGCTGAACTTCAGACTGGAAAACAGAGAAAGACCAAAATCAACAGCTTCACCCATTCCTACTGGGACACAGTTTGCGTATTCCAGAAATGCCACTTCTCTGTTGTCCACCTCCACAATCCTCTCTTCTCAGGGCTAAACACAGCCAGTTCTTCCTTCAACCTTTCCTCATCGAACTCATTTCCTGTTCAAATTACCCTCTCTGCTGCCCTCCTCTGAACCCATTTCGGCTTTTCTATATCCTTCTTAGAGTTTGGTGACCATAACAAGATGCAGCACTGGAAGCAATCCTGTTCTGAGTCACCAGCAGAAGAGTTTATTTTGATGATGGACGAAATGGCTGAGACTGACTTGTCCCCACCCCCCATTGAGCCTTGTTGAACTTTTGCTGTGGGATCAATTACCCTAATGATCCTTTCACGGGCTGGCTGCACGAGTTCCTTGGAGTCAAGTGGAGCAATTCAGGCAAAATCTCCCAGGGTGTCCTTTCTCTATCTGCCAGGTCACTGTACTCAAACAAAAGATGTTTAGAGGGTGGATACAGAGTGAGGTTGCTGAGCTGGAGTTAATTGATAAATCTGACACCATTTGTTTTGTTTTGTTTTTTGGATCTCCAAGCTGCTTTTTTAGTTTTTTATTTATACTTTTCAAATTTATACATTTTATTAATTTTACAATCCATTTAACATTTCAAAATTGACTTCTTTCCCCTTCTTTCTGCCTTTCCTTAAATATTTTCATATATTCTGCATGTCCAAATTCATTTAATTTACTCATTTAATTATCTATTGTAAATATATACTCTTATAAAAAAAACTGCAGGCAAAGACACTATTTGTTTTGGGCCTGAGTTGAGAAGATCTTGGTTGGTCAACTCTCTACAAATACTAATTATCTCCTGCCTGTTGCTCTCACCCCTCCTGTCACCAGTAGCTGAAATCTCATCAATTTCCATAATTTGACTGGCATAATATTCCCACTTTCTGTACACATTTGTTCATTTTGTAATCTCATCTTGCAGTTTTCCACCTCCTCATTCTCCTGGAGTATTCCAGGAACATGGCAATAGTACAATCAAATGGAATAAGGCTATTCTGAGTCCTTTCTTAAACTCGGTATGTTTCTTTAAGTGAGGGGTAAGAGAGGAGTACTGTAAAAGTTGGGTTGCATAGATGATACATCGGGATCCAGCACCAGTTTCACAGACTCATAGAACTGTAGGTTTGGAAGGGACTCCAAGTGCCATCTAGCCCAGCTCCCTACCATGCAAGAATCACAACTATTGCAGCCATGAAACATGGTCATGCAAGCTCTACTAAAAACCTTCAATGAATGAGAGTCTGCCACCTTCCAAGGTAGTCTGTTCCACTGTCAAACATCTCTTACTGTCAGAAAATTCTCCCTAATGTTATGTCAGAATGTCCTTTCTTGAAGTGTGAATCCATTGGTTTGGGTCCTCTACTCTGAAGCAGGAGAAAACAAGCCTGCTCCATCTTCCATTTGACAGCCCTTCAGATATACTTGCAACATACAGCCTGCAACATTTTGAATATATTTGCAACATACTCAGGTAACTGTTAGGGCCAGGGGACCCCACCAGGGACCCCTGTGGCTGGGCTGCAGCCACTGCTGCTACCACAAAGGCTGATGCTGCAGTTGGAGCCTGCTGGCCAGCTGTTTGCTTTTACCCACAGTAGCAAATTTTGGGTGGGGGTGACCCAGCAGTGATATACAGCAGAGTTTTGGGCTGCATGTCTAAGTTTGCCGGCATTCCTGCCTTTCCCCTCAGACTCCCCTGTGTGTGTCATGTGGTCTACCCTGTGCACCCTAAAGCAGACAGATGCCCTCAGACATGGTGGGGGATGCTGCCCCATCACTAGGTGTTGAAGTAAGAGTCACATTGCTAGGCCACTTTGTTTCTATATGTTGAAGGTGGGGGGAGGATTTGCCCTTCAGCTCCAGCAACACAATGCCTTTCTACAACCAACCCTACCAACTGAGCATATGACTGGGGCACATCTCTGTGCCAAAGAAGTGTCCTGGCTCTCAGTGTGTGAAGAACTCAAACTTGGAATATGTGCCAGTATGGTACATAAGCAAAGCACAGATCAAAGGCACAGCAGATTCAAGACTTGAGTAAACAAGCTAAGACATTGATCCAGCAGTTTTAATGGAACAGGGTGGACATATATCTTTGGACTGGGCAAGCAAACAAAAACTCTTTCTAGAGCCCGCTGGAGCCATTCCCAGGATCCGACTCATTACCTGCTGTGTCCCCTCCAGACAATGCTGAAGTCTCATGAGACCCAAATGCATCCTGTCCCAACCCCCTTGCACTATCCCTGGGATCATCAGACAACAATTCCTCCAGCTTCTCCCACCTTTGTCCTGATCCAACCATCCCAACAAGAAGTGGGATCATGCATTGCATTGTAAATCTGTTGGAATCTGTGGAGTCCCTTCCTTCAGTTCAGCTGAAGAGGAAGAGCCATTTACATAAAAGAGATGCATCATGCATCAATAACTATGTGGATGTTAGAAATGTTTGCAGCAGGGTGAAGCAGATTTGTTGATGTGGGTTTCCCATGTTTTTTTCTCCCTACACTGCTGTTTAAATGCTGCAAAAGCTGATCTGGAGGCAGGTGAATAATTAATTGCATCTATAAAGAATCCATCCTTTAATAACACAGAGCAGACTAGTGGTATATAAATGTCCCTGTCAGGATGGAACATGGCACGTGAGGAGAAAGCACTAGAAAAAGCCAAAGGGAAATCTTTTCCCATCTCCTGCCTGCTAGAAAAAAGAAAGAATCCAAGTTGCAATTTTTCTGTCACCCAGCTGTTTCTGACACCTGGGTGTCAAATCAATATTACAACATCAGTGGTACAAAAAATGGTTGTATTACTGCTTGGGAAAATATTTATATTACCTCCTGCTCTCGAGGTGTTGGCTGCTAATTGAACGCAAAGGGTAGCATTTGCCTGGGGCTGGCACAACCTGTTAAGGAAAGAACTGGTGGTGCTGGGAGATGATTGGGGGAAGCCAGCCTGCAAAGAGTGAAGAAGCAAGACTTGAGCGAAGGGGAGGCCTGGCACACAGTCCTGCTAACAACCAAGCTCTAGTACAGTGATGGGGATGCTGCTGGACTACAACTCCCATCACCTCTTACCATTGGTCATGCTGGCTGGGGCTGATGGGAGTTGGAGTCCAACCACCTCTGCTCTAACATCTTAAGTCTTTGCATTATACGGTGATCACCACTGCAGCCTGTCAGATTAAGAGCCTAGCAAAGGCCCTGCTGGTTCCGAGTAACAGCCCCCTAGTCTGGCTTCATAACAGCCTGGCCAGATGCCTCTGGGAAGCTCCCAAGCTGGACATGAGGGCAAACAGCCCTCGCTCCATTTGTGCTTCCCAGTAGCCAGTATTTGGAGGCATACTTCCTAGGTTCCTGGGAAGCAGTACACAGACATCATGACAAGTAGCCATCGATAGCTTCATCTTTCACGAATTTGTCAAATTGCCTTTTAAAGCTGTTCAAGCTGGTGGCCGCTTCAACTTATTGTGGCAGTGAGTTCCACAGTTTAAATATACACTGTGCACTTGGGCTCTGTTACTCAAGGGAGGAGCCACCTCTGTTGCAGCTTCCAACATCATCACACACATGAGCACTCCACCAGCTGATCCCGAAAGTCCATTACTGTCCATCCAGGCCCCATAAAGCCTTAGCCACAGAAGCAGTTCCCAATCTGTCCAAATGGACTCATGAGAAGAAATATTCCTGACTGGCTAAGCTCTTCTTCCCTTTGTCTGTACTGCAGCCTTTCAAAATCTGACATTCCCTCACCTCCTTATCTGGGATGATGTTCTTTGTCTCTGGTCCTCAGTTCTGACCTCTGGAGTATGAGCTCTTGCTTATCCAGAGGCCCATTATCTGCCTGTGTGTGTGCAGCACCCCTAAGTGACAAACCTTTGAACTGCACGTGGCAGCTTCTCTCTGAAGAACTTTCCTGCCCCTGGACTGACTCCATCTTTCAAGGCTAGCATCTGGATCCTCTAGGACAGGAAAAGGTATAGCAAGGCTTTCTTTTGCAGCTAAGGTTT
Organism: Podarcis filfolensis; assembly: GCF_964270895.1. Lineage (NCBI taxonomy): Eukaryota > Metazoa > Chordata > Lepidosauria > Squamata > Lacertidae > Podarcis > Podarcis filfolensis. Next base: position 466,058 of record NC_139610.1, on the reverse strand, counting down.
TCCTGAATGCCAATGTGGTCCTGTATTTTTAGTGACTCTTAAGACCAGAGGACAAACAAGGAGCTGGGATCTGACTTACCCTTCAGTTCTATTGGCTGACCCCAAGGCTCCTAGATTCCAGTCTATGTTTCCCAGAGCCCAATCCTGGTAGATGCAGAATATGAAATTCATTCTGTTTCTTCTCTGGATTACTCTTACTGCCCTGTGGATCCTGAAGCCTACCTGCTTGGGGGCCTGACCTGTGTTGATGTCATGACTAGCAGCAACCAGGACACTGAGGTGGCATCTATAGTTTCACTGTCTAAGGTCCTTGACTGGGTTCCTGGCTCAGAGCTTGTTGCTGGTATTTAGAGGAACAGTGAAGGCTGGCAGATTCACAGACTGTTCACATGTCTTTGATACTCAAGTGAAGGAGGCAAACTGGAAGCAGAAGCTCAAAAGTCCTCTTTCACATCCAGTCCCTGTTGAAGCAGCTTGCTTGCTGGAAGCTGCTCTTGCTTCCTCGATCCACAGACACCCAGGATATCTGGGTCCTGACCCTGTGTCAGCAAATGCTAGTCAGGTTTCCTCTTCAGCCCACAACTTGCTATTGGACTCTACTCCCACAGCTAACTGGGTCAAAAGCAATTTAATTTCAGTCTCCCTTGCTGTGATTTCAGGGTCCAGAATAATTGCCTGTGCTGGATTACAGTAACTTTATCCTCCCCAGGGCTGGCCTCATCAAACAGCATTCCAAACTGCATGCATAATAGGTCTCTGCCTTTCGATCTGTTTTGCTAGGATGAGAGAGAGAAATCTCCTGTGTCGCACTATTTTCTATCCAGCCCAATCTTGCCTACTCTGACTGGCATCAGCTCCCTTCCAAGTGCCCTGTTTTAAGTGGGGCAGCCACATGTTCTTTGAAGGTGCCTTGGGCTCTGTCTTCGTCCCAAGGCGCCCTGCCCTGATTTCGCACCACCTGCGGACGAGGGTGGGAAAAGAAGCTCCTGCAGCAGCAGCTTTGGGAAGGAGGCGGGAGGCCTGGGTCCCAACTTTTATTGACAGAATGTTGGAGTATAGGCAGCTCTCCTGGGTCTCTTGCCATGTCACCTGGGATCTGGTCTTTTAAACTTGGGACACCTGAAAGCTGCTGCCGGCAAATCAAAACAGATGCTAAAATAACAATGAGTTATGGCTTCCCCCTGTCTCAGATACTCTGGAGATGCTTTAAAGAAGTATAGGAGAATGGAATCACTTTAAGGATTTGCAAAATGACCTTCTTCTAATGCTTTTGTATAATTTGGCAGATGAAAATGTTTCCTTATTGTCTATTCAGTCTACTAGCTTCTCAATATACTCATCCCCAAGTAGGGGTGGAAGGAAACTGCTTAGCAATGCATGTTTACTTGGAAGTAAGTTCCATCATTTCCCCTACATTCTGACATATATTTTCTTGGAAGTAAACCTCACTAAACTCAATGGGGTTAACTTCCTTTTCAAATTATTCAGTTATTAAGTTTGCAATAAAATACTGGCAGAGTTTTGTGGTTACTTTTTTTTAATGCAAAACTGGGAAAATGAAAGTAAGATGGAAAAATGAGACATTGGCCACATTCACACCATACATTTAAAGCACTATGTTGCCACTTTAAACAGTTATGTTTTTGTGGGAATGTTAAGGATAGTAGGAAAGGATATATTGAATAAGTATTATTCTTCCTTCACTCACACTAGTAAGTGATGTAGCAGAGCAGATTCCCCTCAATATAGCTGGAAGCTAGTTTGCAGATTCGCTTGAATCTCTAAGTTAAGATTATTTCCTGATGTCCCCTTTAATCCCTCCTAAAAGAATAAAGACACAAGAGTCTTTCTTAGTAAAGTAACAAAAAGTTTACTCTCATTTCAGTTCACGATTTGAAAGGCAGACTTTACTTGGTAGTTACACAATTAAGTCTGAGTTCATCTCATATGGAGACTGAACTCATGTGCTGCTGGCTGAGAGCCAGCAGACAGCAAAAATTACGTTAAGACAACAAAATGGCTGCAGGAGAGCAGCATGGCAGTACGAGAGACAAGACAACAAGACAAGACAAGACAAAACTGCAAGTGAAGACAAGAATCAAGATGACAAGAAGAGACTGAGAAAACGGCTACATGACTCAGCTCTTTTGTGAAGCTCTTTTGTGAAGTCAGCCAGAGCGCATCTCCCAGGTCACAGGCAGGGGGAGGATGCTCCAGACCAGTGGAAGAGGATGTTACACTGACTGGATGTCCCCCTGCCTGTGCCCACTCTAGGGAAATAAGGAATGTTGCATTTGACTGTACCAATGGATTACATTCCACAGTTTTCTCCCAAAGAATTCTGGGAGTTGTAATCTATTAAGGGTGTTGAGAGTTGTTAAGATAGTGCTAACCACATAGGAGACTTTATTATATTGGTTTGCATCCAGACCATGGGCCCGTCTGCACCATATACTAAAGTGCTATGACACTACTTTAAATAGACGTGGCTTCCCCAAAGAATCGAGGGGACTCTTTGTTTTCAGTGCCGCAACTGCTATGAGCTCCTGTTTTCTGCAAAAGCCACTCCTGAGAAGCATTCTTCATTTCAGCAACCTAATTCAGATGTGTATGTTGAGTTGGGAAAGTCGTGCTCTTAAGCAATTGCTTTTTTAAAAAATAATCTTTATTTGGTTTTACAAATTATACCAATACAACCATACACACCCATATTTTAAGATTCCATCAAATCTCTGGACTTCCTACCTTCCCCTCCATGGGTCCCATTGTCAACCTTTTCAACTGCATATTATTCAGTAATCCATATTTTATGTCACTCCATTTTCTCCATAATATTTCCTACATTACAAGTGTAATTGCAATCCTGATAATGTTTTCATCTGCTTACAGTGGTCTGCAAGATGAATTATAAATGTTTCCCATCTTTTGTTAAAGTTTTGATCTTCTTGGTTCCTGAGTTTTCCAGTCAGTTTTGCCATTTCAGCATAGTCCAACATTTTAATGTGCCATTCCTCTCTGGTAGAGACTTCGTCTTCTTTCCATCTCTGGGCTGGTAACATCCGTGCGGCTGTTGTCGCATACATAAAAAGTATTTTCTGCTCTCTTGAAATATCAGCACCTAGAATTCCTAATAGAAAAGCCTCTGGGGTTTTAAAATAAAAGTTAGTTTAAACATTTTTTTCAACTCATTGTATATCATTTCCCAGAATGCTTTTATTACCTTACAAAACCACCACATAAAGGGTGCCTTCTTTTTCTTCACATTTCCAGCAGATATTTCTACTTGTCGTACATTTTTGCTAGTTTACTAGGAGTCAGATACCATCAGTACATCATTTTCATATAGTTTTCTATCAGCATGCAGCACGCTGAAAAAATTAAATCAGTTTTCCGTAACCTTTCCCAAACTGATAATTGGATATTATGCCCCAAATCCCTCACCTAGTGTATCATTACCGATTTAACCTGTTCATCCTTTGTATACCATTCCAAAAGCAATGTACACATTTTTTACAGTAATTTTGTATTATTTTCTAACAAATCTTTTTCAAATCTTGAGGTCTCATAACTGAAAATCTTCTTTTTATCTATCTTTAAAATATCATTTAGTTGGTGAAATTGTAACCAATCAGTTAAGAAATCCCTTATCTCTTCAAAATCCTTCAATTTCACCTGATGTTCTGCTTCGGTTAGCAGCTCTCTATATGTCACCCAATTACTTCTCATATTTAATTTTTTCATAGATATCGCTTCCAGTGGGGAAAGCCACTGCGGTGTTTTCTGTTCTAGTAAATTTGTGTATTTTCCCCAAACTGTAAAAATTGATTTTCTTATTAGATGATTCTGAAAACCTGTATGTACTTTTGCTTTTTCGTACCATAAATATACGTGCCAACCAAATCTGTTATCATGTCCTTCCAAGTCTAAGATGTCTGAATTTTTAAATGTTATCCATTCCTGGAGCCAACAGGACACCTCATAGTATAATTTTAAGTCTGGCAAGGAGAAGCCACCTGTTAATAATTTCTGTTTTATTCTTGGTTTCTCCCACAGCCAGATAAATCTAGAGATATATTTTTGCCATTCTTTGAAGTGTCCTGCGCCGCTGATCACGGGTATAAACTGAAATAGAAATAATAATCTTGGCAATACATTCATTTTTATCATTGATATCCTTCCCCAAAGCAATAAGTTCATGCTTCCCCAAATCTCTAAGTTCTTCTTTATTTATTTCCAAGTAGTTGTGTAATTATCTTTACAAATATTTATGTTCTTAGCTGACAACTGTGGTTTTCCCAGTAGTGAGAGCTGGACCATAAAGAAGGCTGATCACAGAAGAATTGATGCTTTTGAATTATGGTGCTGGAGGAGACTCTTTAGAGTCCCATGGACTGCAAGAAGATCAAACCTATCCATTCTGAAGGAAATCAGCCCTGAGTGCTCACTGGAAGGACAGATCCTGAAACTAAGGCTCCACTACTTTGGCCACATCATGAGAAGAGAAGATTCCCTGGAAAAGACCCTGATGTTGGGAAAGATTGAGGGCACAAGGAGGACGAGATGGGTGAACAATCTTCTCGAAGCTACCAGCCTGAGTTTGACCAAACTGTGGGAGGCAGTGGAAGACAGGAGTGCCTGGCGTGCTCTGGTCCATGGGGTCACGAAGAGTCAGACACGATTAAACAACTAAACAACAACAAAAATCACATTTTTCACCAAGACCTTCATTTTATTTTTTATTTAATTTGAAACCCACTACCTGACCAAACTCCTGGATCCTCTCCAAGACCCTCAGTATACTGCTCCCCGGGTCTTCCACAGTGATCACAAGGTCATCTGCAAAAGTTTTCAGTTTATATGCTTTACTTCCTACCATTATTCCTTTTATTCCATCATCCGATCTTATATTTCTCGCCAGTGTCTCTAAAACTAAAATAAACAATAATGGTGACAGGGGACACCCTTGTCTTGTCTCCTTCATTATTTTACATTTTTCAGTTATCACACTATTCACAATCAGCATAGCCTGTTGGTCTGAATAAATTGCCTTGACTCCTCTGCAAAATGCCTCTCCAAAGTTCATCATTTCTATCTTTTTTCCATATATCTTTTTTTTTCTTTGCTGATGTACCTACCACCCAGTGCTAAAGGGACCATAGAGACAAGATGGAGGGGTATAAACATCTCCCCCTCATCCTTTGTAGCTCTCTTCAGAGGCAAACTTGTTCCTTGAAAGAAGCTGGTTAATTAAGCCCCTGTTTATCAACCTTTAAGTATGTGCAAGGATTTATTTATTTTTAATCCTGACATTATTTCCAACCTCCTTTAGGTCTGGCCTGGAAGAAATTAGCTTGAAGGGGCTTAAACTGTGCTGTAATACTTAAATGGCTCACAGCAGGCAGAATTGCAATCTTGGCAGGAGATCCTTTATGTTCTATGTGTAGGATGAATATTCCTAAAAAAACTTCTTACTCGTACGCTTGCTGCACTCTTGAAGCTGGATGCTAAGCAGTCAATACTTCCTGGACCTGAGAGCCCGTCCTGCATTCTGAAATTGTTGCAGTTGGAACTGGAACAATGTAGAGTTCACTAGCATTTCAGAATGCAGGGCGGGCCCTCAGGTTAGCCCCATTCCTAACCTTGTCAAGTCAGTCTTGACTCCTGAATCATCCAGCACTGAACTGGCTTTGGCTGACTCAGCTCTGAACTGGCTTCAGTGAAGTCTTGGAGGACAGAGCTATGCATTCTATGGGGCCTGTTTTGTATCTCCTAAGCTAGCCTCCATCTCACAGGTCTAATAGAGGACATACCATAGCCAGTGCTGAACTCAGATTAATTTGCCACGGAGCAGAGTATCTTGACTGTCCACTGCCTTGGGCAGTACTGGGGCTGCTCCACACAGGACCAACTTGAGCTTCCCAGAGCCATCTGCTTGGTCATTGAAGGATGTAGGATGCCCAGCTAGGCGGACTATAGGTCAGATCCAACAAAGCTCTTTCTGGAAAGCCTTTCTCAAACTCACTGCTATACTGACATCACCTTTTAAAAGGAAAGAGGGGGAGGGAATCCAAGAAGGAGCCTTGTTCAGCAGCTCCATCTGCCATGCTCCAAGGAAATGGAGTGTTTTATTTGGTATGACAATTTTTACAGCTTGAAAAGTGGAGAGGCAACAGCGCAGGAAGCCTTGCATCATGTCAGATTAATGAGAGCTGCCGCCGGCAGGTGCTTCTTAGGGTGCAGAGCTGGGTTCAGAAAGGCTGGAGATCTGAAAGTACATTAATTAGCACCCACCCTGAGGACAATCATGCTTCTGCAGTGGCTGCCACCCCATTCAATGCTTCTTTGGCAGCGATCAATTTGGTGCCAAATTTGGTGCCAGGCAGAGCATAAGAGGAGAGCTATTAACAAGGAATCCTCCAGAGCCTTCCTCCTCATCCTGGTGCAGGCTGCTGCAGAAGAGATCTTTACCATAACAAATGGTGTCGAGTTGCCTTCTCCTTTACAAGCCAGCCTCCCTGAAGGTTTCCAGAGCCCCACTTCTTTGCAGATGGACCCAGGAATCTGAACATGTGAAATAGATTGAACTAGGGTCACATTCATTACAAAAAAACATCTGCAAAGGAAACCAAAGCAATGTGGGAAGCTGTTCTCAGTTTGGCCAAGGCCTGTCCTTATCCAGGGGCATGATAAGGCGTAGGTCTAAGCAGTGATTTTCTTCTAGGGAAAAAAAGTGCCAGTACTGCATACCCCAGAAAAAAAGCACTGGGCCCAAATAAGAATGGCCAAATCAGCCAGTTTCAGTTTCTCTCATTATCGTCCGCCCCCCCTCCATTTTAAGTTCAGTTCACCAGATCAGTTTGCAACTTAAACACAAACAAATTCTCATGAAAATTCATCCTCATTTTAGAGAAAAAATTCTCCCAACATTTCCCCATGCAATTTCAACAAACGCAAAAACGTTCTTGCAAACTGGTTTTGCCTAATATAATGTATTTTTGTACAGTGGTACCTTAGTTCTCAAACGCCTTGGTACTCAAACAACTTGGAACCCAAACACTGCAAACCCGGAAGTAAGTGCTTCGGTTTGCGAACTTTTTTGGGGCAGCCAAACATGCTCCATTTTGAGTGTTACACTTCCGATTTGAGTGCCACACTTCTGTTTTGAGTGTTATGCTGAGTGGTCTGTCTGTTTTTGCTACTTATTTTGCATTTTTGTTTTTGCAGCTCTTTTTTGTTTTGTTTTTGTGACTGTGTGGAACCCAGTTCAGCTACTGATTGATTGATTGATTGATTGATTGTGTGACTGCAATACATTGTTTATTGCTTTCATTTTATGGATCAGTGGTCTCATTACATAGTAAAATTCATGTTAAACTGCTGTTTTAGGGGTTGTTTTTAAAGTCTGGAATCAATTAATCCATTTTGCATTACTTTCTATGGGAAAGCGCACCTTAGTTTTGGAACAGACTTCCAGAACGGATTAAGTTTGAGAACCAAGTTTGAGAACCATTGTATGCTATTTTAACCTCCTTATATAATTTTATGCACATGTATTTATTTTATTTCATAAAATTTATACACCGCTTGATTTTAAAACAAACCCTCAAAGCAGTTTCTGCATTCAGATGGAGAACTGCAGACCTTCCAAGTGTTCCTGTTTTCCAGGGACAGTCCTAGATTTACAGAAGCTGTCCCAGTTTCTGATTTGATCCCAGAATGTCCTGCTTTTCCTTAGGATGTCCCTATTTTCCTTTTTTTCTTTCTTTCTTTTTTTTAGGACGTCCCTATTTTCATCTGAGAAATGTTGGGGGGCTACCCTCAAGCCATCTGAAGGGAAGTTTTTAATGTTTAATTTTTTACATATACTGTATATATATGTTGGAAGCTGCCCACTGTGGCTGGGGCAACCCAGTCAGATAGGTGGGGTATAATTAGTAAAGTTGTTGTTGTTGTTGTTGAATAGGATGTCCTTATTTTCATGGAAATGTTGGAGGGTACGGAAGTGCATTGCAAAATTCAGAAAAGTGCCAATTCCCAAGGATGGCTGTGCTTCAGAAAGTGCAAATTGGGTAGGTTGGCGTTTAAGGGTGAATTGGATGACTTGTCTCCCACCTTCTGGTGAGCGGGGAGGCTTTCCTGCTCACACCTCCTCCCAGAGTCCTACAACTCCAGGTCACCAAGGCAAGGTAGTGCTGAGAATGTTAGGGCTCCACAACCCAGAAGCAGCTGGCCCTGAAACACCCCTCACTTTCAAAGCCTGTGATCTTCTCTTCCACCAACTTTTCTTGCACCTCCCTGCCCAAAGAATAACCTATTCATCTATTTAAATGTCACTCACCATTATTACCTGCATCCTCTAGTACAGAGAGAAGACAGGAAAAATTTGTCCAATTCAGCTAATCCATGAAGATGCCTTCTTATACTGATGGTGCATATGTCCAAAGCTTGTGAACTCTCCTTCCTTGGTGGTTTATAAGCAGAGGTTTGCTTTAGCTGAGTTTCCTGCATTGCAGGGGATTGGACTAGATGACCCTCGGGGTCCCTTCCAACTCTGTGATTCTATGATTCTGTGATCACATCTACTCCTGGCCAGTTGTGTGCCCAGGCCACAGCAATGCACAGCCAGGGAGAGCAGTATTGGGGAGCTGGAGCCAATGTGCTGCATGCATTTTTATCAAGCTACCATTGCTCTGGAGCAGGAGGCAGGGAACCTCCAGCCCATGAGCCAGTCTTGGCCTTCCAGGGGGTCCAGTTTGGGGTTCCCCAGACCATGCCCCCTTGCCCATCAACTGACAACAGTGGTGATGTCAGTGTATGGACAGGAGGGCGGGGTATAATTATTCCTTGGTAGTGTGTCTGGTTGCTAGGAACAGGATCACATAGCCAAGGCAGTGGGATTTAATATCAACACATCAGCTGATTAGCGGAGATTAAATGCTGCTCAGAAAGTGCTGTTCGAAGCAGCTTTCATGCTTCTTCTGTAAGTGGGGAGGAGGCCGCAGCCTCCCTGCTGCTGCCCATCTGCTCACAGGAGAAGCCCATGAGCTGCTTTAAACAGCCCTTAAAGTGCTGCCTAAAAGAACTTCTCAGAAGCACTCTTTGAAGCATCCTCCCCAGTACTTCAAACAGCACTTTTGGAACCCAGCATTAAGCAGGATCTCTTCCCCCTTCATAAGTTAAGGAGGAGTGGTCCTGCTAGATCCAGGTGTGCAAACAAGCAGGTGCAATAATGCATATGTTATTGAACATACAAAAAAATGCATGGCCTTAGAGGAAATTGTGTTGCAAAATTATGTGTATTAGGCAAACAAAAATGTCTATATTGGCAGAGATTCACACTAAAATGCTGATGAGTTTTCAAGCGGTCTTCTTTTTTACAAAAGAAATCACAAAGTGATGAGGAAATGTGGAGAACTGAATTTAATATGGGGAAAAGGAGAAATGGAAATTCACAGATTTGTCCATCCCTAGCTCTGAGCCTATCTCAAGTGAGCCAGTATGGTATAGTGGTTAGAGTGTTGGGCTAGGGCCTGAGACACCAGGGTTTGAATCCCCACTTGACCATGGAGCTCACTAGGTGACCTGGGCCAATCACTGCCTCTCAGCCTAACCTACCTCACAGGGTGTTGTGGGCATTAAATGAGGGGGGAGAAGAACCTTGTATGCCACCTAGAGCTCCTTAGAGAAACAAGTCAGATATAAATGCAATGAATATATAAATCTCTTTTTGAGATTCAAATTATCAGGGCTGGCTCCTTTGCAAACCTTGTAAACCTCCCACGAAGACACCTTAACATCACAAGCCTATGCATCTTTGCTTGGATGTAAACTCCACTGTGAGGCTCATGCCCAAGTCAGTGTGTTTAGGATTTCAGTTTTTGTCTTCAGGGCTCTCTCCTTTTGGTTCTGGTAAGGCTGCATGAATTTTCTCAGCTGTGGGGAAGTAATTAAGAGCAAGATGAAGATATGTGTGGGAGCGGGAGGAATCTTCTACCTACCTATTCAGCTGGGTTGCCTGCATTATTCCTAGGCTGGGGAAAGAACAGTAATAAAAGTTATCATCAGTGCAAAAAATTCTCATTATTGCAAAGAGCCTGACATGAGCATGAGCATGAGCAAATGCACATCCCCTCTTGGAGCCTTGGCAACAGCAGGAAGCATCGATGCAGCACTGCTGAGAGATGTGTCTTCAGCCGCTGCTCCCCTGAGCAAAATCACTCAGCAGTATGGTAATAAAGTGGGCAGGGTGAAAATGAAAAAAAAAAAAGCAAAAGCAAACGCTACAAGGCTCTAGAGAGCTTTGCCTGAGCTCTCTATGTTATAATCCCCGTTATCTGCACCCTAGGGCCTTGTTAGATCTGCTGCAGCCCAGACTGAGCTGAAGGAGGGGCAGCTGGGAGCCTTAGGGTCCCTGTGTCACAAGAACAGCTGAAGGGCTCAGGTGACAACATCCCAGTTTCTGCCACTTTCCAAGCAAACATACCTCCTCAGGTGTGCCTGAAGAGGATGGAAAGCTGTGGAGCGCAAGGACAGAGGAGGCTTGTTTTCCAAAGGCCCTTTGCTAGAGAATTCCCTCAGCACCAGCGTTGCCAGACTGCCGTCAGCGACAACCCCTGGCAGATGACAAACTTGTCTTTGGGATTACTGAGCACTTGTGGGAAATAGGATCAGTGGCGTCGCAATAGGGGGCCGGGGGGAGCGCACCACCCCGGGAGGCATCCTGTAGGTGGGTACCATCCTGAGGGCCCCCCGCCCGCGCCTCCCAAGCCTACAGCGATTGGCAAAGCACCGCTTGGGAGGCGCAGGGGGGCACCAAATGTCACCCCCCCCCCCGTTTGGCGCCGGGACCTTGGGAGAAGATGCGCACGCGTGGGAAATGGCGCCACAAAGGCTCCTCTCGGCATGGCTGGGTGAATGAGCGCGAAGGAACGGGGCGCGGGCTGGCTCGCTATTGGATAAGGAGGGGAAGAGATGGCGGGATGAAGTGGGGCGAAGGCGAGCCGCAGGCGGAGGGAAGGAGAACCGGGGCGCGGAGTCTTTCCCCGGTGAGGAGGACCGAGCACTGTTCGTCCCCCTCCTTTATTTTCTAAAGCAGGCATGTTCAACATGTCAATCGCAATCGACTCATGGGTCGCTGACTGGTTTGGCTTTGATGGCAGACTGAGAAAGAAAAGCCTTTCTCTGCAGCTTGGGACGCGGCAGCCTTCCTTCCCCGACGCCCGTGGGTGGGCGGTTAGAGCAGCGGCGGTGGGTGAGGGGGGCGCGGTGCCCCGAGGGAGGACTGGAATGTAGGGGGGTGTTGCTACGGGGTAATAGCTTAGGGGTGGGGGCGATAACATACTTGGACTCGAAACAAAAAGCCCCAGATGTAGAAAGACTGAGCTTGAGGGAGAGAGGGAGAATGCCGTGAGAGAGAGCGAGGCAGAGGCACGAAGGAAGCTACTCGGAAGGGAAAGAGCTGAGAGAGAGAGAGAGAGAGAGAGAGAGAGAGAGAGAAGCTGGCTCCTCAGATGTGTGTAAATAGTTACTTGTCCATCTTTCCTGGATCTTTCATGGTGATATCCAAAAATAACTACTGTATCTGTGAAATAAAGATCCATTTATTTATTTATTTATTTATTTCACTAACTTAAATGACTTCGGAGGGTGGTAGATCACTGAGTTTTTGATAGGTTGGAGGTGCTTGTTCTAAAGTAAATGGAGCCACTATAATTCTCCCATCTCCTCTCCAGCCTTTACACGCGGGGGGGGGGGGCGGTGAATCTAGTCTGATGAGACTGAAGAGCTGACGCTGAAATTTGGGGAAATTTGGACATTTCTCTCCAACCCTGCCATTTCTGGCATCCATTTATGAAGTGTGTCAGATAACTTTTCCTCTCTGGTCTGCTGTCCCTTAAGGCAAGCGTGTGCAGAAGGGTAGATCAGAGTCTACTGGCAGATCTCTGCGTGATTTGCAGCAGATCAGGGAGGATTTCTGACTCCGTCTTGTTTTAAGAATAATAGCAAGAAAACGATGGCAACTCTCTTGTTCCTAAATTATACTGAACAGTAACCAGGCATGGATTTTTTATATGATCGCTGCTCACTTCTGGTACTCAAAAGCAAATTCCTGGGTTCAGTGTTCTTTAATTCTGTCTTTTACACCAGGATTTGGTTGGTGGAGATTGGGGCTCTAGTAATCCCCCCCCCCATAAGGCTGCAATCTGCCCACCTTTCCCCTAAATTGTTCTGTAGCATCTGGATTCTGCACCAGGAAAATTGTGTGTTTAGTGACTTTTGGTTAGTTTGCTCTTCTGCAAGCTTTGGGAAAGTGCTTTGCAGAGCATGGAATTCTCCCTGCAAACCCTGACCATGATGATTTTATTGTGCAGGTTGCGGTGTGGTCTAAACCACAGAGCCTAAGGTTTGCCAATCAGAAGGTCTGCGGTTCAAATCTCCGCGATGGGGTGAGCTCCTGTTGCTCGATCTTGGTCTAGATTGCAGGGTAGCCCAGTGATTGAAAAATGGCATGTGCCATAATAATAAAAAATATAAAAATAAAAATTCAGAGCCAGCGGCGCTGGGCCTGTGTGCATTTTGCCATTGGAACCCTGAAACATTCCATATGCAAGCTTGAAAAAGAAACTCAGGTCCCCAAATGAGTCTGGAACTGGAATGGGACTTTAACCGCCCATTTTTAAGCTTCACAACTCTGGGTAACCATCCCCCAAAATTTCAAAGGGGGGGTTGACAAAACAATTACCACACCACAGTTGCTGGAAACAACAGTGTTCAAATCCTGCATGCAGATTTCCCAAAGGTATCTGGTTGGCCACTGCGAGAAGAGAATACTGGACTAGATGGGCCACTGGCCTGATTCAGCAGGTTCTACTTATGTTCTTGGACGCAGGTGGCATTGTGGTCTAAACCACAGAGCCTAGGACTTGCCAATCAGAAGGTCGCGGTTCGAATCCCTGCAACGGGGTGAGCTCCCATTGCTCGGTCCATGCTCCTGCCAACCTAGGAGTTCGAAAGCACGTCAAAGTGCAAGTAGATAAATAGGTACCACTCCAGTGGGAAGGTAAACGGCGTTTCTGTGCACTGCTCTGGTTCGCCAGAAGCGGCTTAGTCATGCTGGCCACATGACCCGGAAGTTGTACGCCGGCTCCCTCGGCCAATAAAGCGAGATGAGCGTCACAACCCCAGAGTCGGTCATGACTGGACCTAATGGTCAGGGGTCCCGTTACCTTTACCTTTACTTATGGTCTTATGGAAGCCCTCCAGTTTCTGTTGACTCTAACTCCCATCAGCCCCCAGCCAGCATGGCCAATGGTCAGGGAGGATGATTGGAGTCAGAGTTCAACAACATCTGGTGTGTGCTGTGATGGTACCCCTGACTGGGAGCAATAACTGTTTCCAGGATCTTGAAGTCTTCCAGAAATGGCACTGGAACCTGCTCTGTTGCCAAAATGCACACTGTGTGATTTAATTGTGGTGAAGGGGGGTCAGCAAGTTCAGAGACCCCTGCATGTCCAGAGCATCCAGGGCTGTAACTGAGAGCCCTAGACTTAGTTGACTCTACCTCTCATTGGCTCTAGCACCACCTGCTGTTGGACTACTGGCACCATTTCTCACCCCTAACACAGATTTAACTAAGAAACTATTTTTAATCAAAACTACACAGTGATTTTCTTTATTGTGGAGTTTGGAGTTTACAGGGTTAAAACTCCTTGGTGTCCTGTATCTGGGGAGGGGCCTGACGCAGGGCCATACTCAGATGCTTTGTACGTCTTTGTCTGTGAGAGTTGGTTTCACTTTAGACTGAGAGACGCTGCAAGGAAGCTGCGTGTGCTTTTTAGCACCGGAGAAATGCCGGAGGTTTCCAATGGATTTATGGCTTGTAAATAAAACGCTTTAGAGATAGCAACGAACTGTCTCTGGACTGATTTATTCCTCTATCTCACACGGACTGCAGGACCTCTGCGACTCTGTATTTTCTGACCAGGTCAGCCCCAGCAAGGAGCGCAGGGAAGCGCTGACTGGACGGCAGGATTTAATCAGCAAATTTATCGCTCAACTGTTCAGCTATTATATTCCAGCAATTGTGCCTCTACTCTTCCCCCAATAATGTTTAGATGTCATTTCCTCCCAACATCCAATTACTTTAACAAACACAGCTGAAGTGCCCTGCTTTCTGTACTGTGGCTTTCATCCATGTTCCTTTAATGACACTTATTGTTACAGAGTCACTGTCAGCCTGTTATTTTACAAGGCTGATATAAAACATTCACTGAGTTGGGGAGTGGGGGAGAAATGCCATTATATTCTTTAGAAATCATGTCTTGAGTAAGTAAAAGTGAAGAGATTTCTTACACATGTTCTAGCCACCCTATGCAGAAATGCAAAAGAGAAATAGACTTCTCTCTGCTTGGAAGAGATACTTCCGGCCATGTAATAGACCTCTATGGTTCACCCCACAACCTCAGAAGCTAAAAGAAGTTATGAAATATGTAAAGGGGAGATTGGGCTCATTGAAATTCTGCTATTAGCCTGATTGAAATGAATTCTCACAGCCATCCCTCTCAACCACAGTTGGCCCAACAGATGGATACAGGGACAGAGGAGAATTTAGCTTCATTCACATTTTTAAGTGAACTGATAAAACTAGTAGCTCCAGGATGAAAACACAGATTGGAACAAAACTGTTCAGATTTCTCTGAATTTTGTGATACTGTTATTTATTTATTTATTTATTTATTTCCAAGATGCATTTTTAAAAGAGTAGGTCTTTTAGTATGATATATTTTTAAGTGCATGCTTTGAGATGTGCATTTAAATACTATTAATTTTTGTATGGCAATGAAAATTAATGCAGAATGGAGACTGAATGGACTAAGGAATAAACAAATTGTGTGTGTGTGTTTCTTTGTGGCTGATTAGCTGCTCTCCCTGTGCAAAGGTCAGAGGGGGCAGGGTTTCTGTTGAGGCAGGTGATTAGCTGTGGGAGGAGATTATGATGGAGGACCGCTGTAGCCACCCCCAATGACACGTTCTCAAGATGGAGGGGGAGGGAACAGCTGCAGTCGCCTGCGGTTCCTGCGCAATGTTTGCCATCTTGCCAAAGGTTGCAGGCAGCTTTACCTGCAGCAATTGCATGTTGATTGCCCTCTTAGAAGACAAAGTCCAGCAACTGGAGGAACGTGTAGCTACGCTCCAAAGAATTAGAGAGCTGGAGCTTTTCTTGGAAGCAACAGAGCACGCCGTCTCCACCAAGGAGGAGACAGGGGACTCCCCTGAGAAGGAGGCTAGTTCACCAACACAGGAGCCAGATATATGGAGAAACGTGACTCAAAGAAGTAGGAGGCCTAGGGTTCACTCTGATTGTTTAGAAATACACAGTCGCTTTGAGGTCCTCTCCCCTAGCATGGAAGACGAAGAGCAGACTCCATTTGAGGATCTCTCCCTCATTACAGTCGATCAGGTATATGAAGACGAGCAGCAAAGTCAGTCCTCAGGGAATGTGCAGGCGACCTTGGAACGGACAGCTCACGGAAGAACCCCCACCAAACCTAAGAGGAGGCGTGTAGTGGTGATAGGGGATTCCCTACTGAGGGGAACAGAAGCAGTGATCTGTGGGCCTGACAAGATGTCTCGGGAAGTGTGCTGTCTCCCCGGGGCTAAGATCCAAGATGTAACTGAACGACTGCAAGGAATCATAAAACCCACTGACAAATACCCCTTCCTCTTGGTTCATGTGGGAACCAATGACACTGCAAGCAATAGCCTCCAGAAGATCAAAAGAGACTACGAGGCTCTGGGCAGGAAATTGAAGCAATTAAATGCACAAATTGTCATCTCATCTGTCCTCCCAGTTGAACGACGTGGCCCAGGGAGAGAGGGAAAAATAGGGGAAGTGAACAGCTGGCTTCGCAAATGGTGTAAACAGGAACAGTTTGGATTCTTAGATCATGGACTGCAGTTTCTTGAAGATGGACTTCTGGCAAGCGATGGGCTGCACCTCACAACGGTTGGGAGGAATGTTTTTGCCAAAAATCTCAGAAACCTCATCAGGAGGACTTTAAACTGACTAATGTGGGGGAGGGAGACAGTGCTCCTGAAGGTAGGAGTCTATCAATTGATGAAGATGATCATCCAAATGTCATAGACCAAATGGAGCAAACAGCATGCAGACCTAGTGGTGGGGGGAAAAATCCTTAAATAAGAGACACGGGGGAATGATTAATGGACTTCAATGTCTGTACACTAATGCGCAAAGCATGGGAAATAAACAAGATGAGCTTGAGCTCTTGGTACAGCAAACTAAATATGACATAATAGGCATCACTGAAACCTGGTGGAATAAGTCCCACGATTGGAATGTAATAATGGAGGGATACAATCTATTTCAGAGAAACAGACCAGACAAGAAAGGAGGAGGAGTGGCGTTATATGTCAGGGATGTGTATACCTGTGAAGAGATCCAAGATTTAGAACCTCAAAGCCAAAGTGAGAGCATTTGGGTCAAAATTAAGGGAGAGAAGAATAACAGTAACCTCATTGTGGGAGTTTACTATAGATCCCCAAGCCAAACGGAGGACATAGATGATGTCTTCCTGGAACAGATGGCCAAGCATGCAAAAGGAAGGGAGATTGTAGTAATGGGGGACTTCAATTACCCGGATATTTGTTGGATGTCAAACTCAGCCAAGAGCATAAGGTCAAACAGATTCCTCACTGGCCTTGCAGACAACTTCGCTGTCCAGAAAGTGGGAGAAGCAACAAGAGGAACAGCCATTTTAGATCTGGTCCTAACCAATGTTGATGACCTGGTTAGTGGGGTAGAAGTGGAAGGATCATTAGGCGCGAGTGATCATGCTCTTCTGAAGTTTACTATACAGCGGAAAGGAGCAGCCAAGCATACTAGGACTCAATTTCTTGACTTTAAGAAAGCCGACTTCATAAAACTTAGGGAAGTGCTGGGTGAGATCCCATGGACAGTAATAGTAAAAGGAAAGGGAGTTCATGATGGCTGGGAGTTTGTTAAGAGGGAGATAGTAAAAGCACAACTTCAGGCAATACCAATGAGATGGAAACATGGAAGGTGCCTAAAGAAGCCAGGGTGGCTATCTAAAGAACTTTTAACTGAGTTAAGATTAAAAAAGGATGTGTGTAAAAAATGGAAAAGGGGGGAAACCACCAAAGAGGAATTCAAACAAATAGCCAGTACGTGTAGACACAAAGTCAGAAAAGCTAAAGCAAGGAATGAACTCAGGCTTGCTAGAGAGGTTAAAAGCAACAAAAAAGGCTTTTATGGGTATGTTCGTAGCAAAAGGAAGAACAAAGAAACAGTGGGGTCACTCAGAGGAGAAGATGGTGAAATGCAAACAGGGGACACAGAAAGGGCTGAACTCCTCAATGCCTTCTTTCCTTCAGTCTTCTCCGATAAAGAAAACAATGCCCGACCTGAAGAATTTGGAGCAAATGATTCAGCAGAGGAAACACAGCCCAGAATAACTAAGGAGATAGTACAAGAATACTTGGCTAGTTTAGATGTATTCAAGTCTCCAGGGCCAGATGAACTGCATCCAAGAGTATTAAAAGAACTGGCAGATGTGATCTCAGAACCACTGGCAGTCATCTTTGAGAATTCCTGGAGAACAGGCGAAGTCCCGGCAGACTGGAGGAGGGCAAATGTTGTCCCTATTTTCAAAAAGGGGAAAAGAGAGGACCCAAATAAATACCGCCCAGTCAGTCTGACATCAATACCAGGGAAGATTCTGGAGCAGATCATTAAGCAAACAGTCTGTGAGCACCTAGAAAGGAATGCTGTGATCACCAATAGTCAGCATGGATTTCTGAAAAATAAGTCATGTCAGACTAACCTGATCTCGTTTTTTGACAGAATTACAAGCCTGGTAGATGAAGGGAACGCAGTGGATGTAGCCTACCTTGATTTCAGCAAGGCATTTGACAAGGTGCCCCATGATATTCTTGTAAAGAAGCTGGTAAAATGCGGTCTTGACTATGCTACCACTCAGTGGATTTGTAACTGGCTGACGGACCGAACCCAAATGGTTCCTCTTCATCCTGGAGAAGAGGGACTAGTGGGGTGCCACAGGATTCTGTCTTGGGCCCGGTCTTATTCAACATCTTTATCAACGACTTGGATGATGGACTCAAGGGCATCCTGATCAAATTTGCAGATGACACCAAACTGGGAGGGGTGGCTAACACCCCAGAGGACAGGATCACACTTCAAAACGATCTTGACAGATTAGAGAACTGGGCCAAAACAAACAAGATGAATTTTAACAGGGAGAAATGTAAAGTATTGCACTTGGGCAAAAAAAATGAGAGGCACAAATACAAGATGGGTGACACCTGGCTTGAGAGCAGTACATGTGAAAAGGATCTAGGAGTCTTGGTTGACCACAAACTTGACATGAGCCAACAGTGTGACGCGGCAGCTAAAAAAGCCAATGCAATTCTGGGCTGCATCAATAGGAGTATAGCATCTAGATCAAGGGAAGTAATAGTGCCACTGTATTCTGCTTTGCTCAGACCTCACCTGGAGTACTGTGTCCAGTTCTGGGCACCACAGTTCAGGAAGGACACTGACAAACTGGAACGTGTCCAGAGGAGGGCAACCAAAATGGTCAAAGGCCTGGAAACGATGCCTTATGAGGAACGGCTAAGGGAGCTGGGCATGTTTAGACTGGAGAAGAGGAGGTTAAGGGGTGATATGATAGCCATGTTCAAATATATAAAAGGATGTCACATAGAGGAGGGAGAAAGGTTGTTTTCTGCTGCTCCAGAGAAGCGGACACGGAGCAATGGATCCAAACTACAAGAAAGAAGATTCCACCTAAACATTAGGAAGAACTTCCTGACAGTAAGAGCTGTTCGACAGTGGAATTTGCTGCCAAGGAGTGTGGTGGAGTCTCCTTCTTTGGAGGTCTTTAAGCAGAGGCTTGACAACCATATGTCAGGAGTGCTCTGATGGTGTTTCCTGCTTGGCAGGGGGTTGGACTCGATGGCCCTTGTGGTCTCTTCCAACTCTATGATTCTATGAAATGTGAAATTGACACAAACCAGGAACAAATTGATTTATCCATCCCTTGTTGAATATTCTTTAGAATCTGAGTTGGAATCAGTCCAGGAATAGAGCATATTAAGTCTAATGGGGGAAAGCATCTTTCAACACCTCTTCGGATTCAGGTAGATGGTCCTTTGGTGTCATTTAGCAGCACTTTTGGAACCCAGCACTAAGCTAGATTGCTTCCCCTTCACATTAGCCAATGTTAACAAAGAGTGATCCTGCTTGACCCAGGTGTGCAAGTAAGTGGAGATAATAATGCATAGGTTGTTGAATATAACATATAAAAATGCACTACATTAGAGGAAACTGTGGTGCAAAATTATGTATATTAGGCAAGGACAACAGCACACCAGCTGGACCTTATCCTACCCTTCCAAGTAAATACTTGCTAGTGCATGGCAAGTCTGCTGGCTGCTCTGGGAGATGGTTTTCGCTGCATTTCCAGTAGAAACCCATTAGCCTCTTGACGTTGCAGCAGAACTCCTCTTGGCCCATATTAACAAGACACCTCAGTACCAGTTAGAATCATTGGGCATAACAGCCAGGGGCATTGAGGGGGGTGCGGGGGGTGAGGTCCACCCAGGGTGTCATCCTTGAGGGGGGTGACAAAATGGCACACCGCGAGGGGCGGCACTTACTGCGGGGCCTGGCATGCAGCACGTCCGAGCCACGCAACTCTCCTGGGAGTGATGCTGTGGCTTGGTCCCCCGGCAGCATGGGGCTTGCATCCGCCAGGCAGACTCCATGGGCAGCTCACTGCACTAGCCCCCTGGACAGATAGCCACGGTGCCCCCATGCGCGGATTGCTGTGGTGCCCCTGTGGGCAGCTCGCCCCGCCCCGCCTCTCGGGGTGCCAGAGCAGCTAGCTACACCCCTGGCAACAGCAGCAACAGAGCCTAATTATTGCATAAAAGAAACACTCACACATTTGTAGTAAGGAAGTGACCTTTAAAATAATCAGAAGCCACAGCTAGTAACCAATCTGGCCACGGGTTTGGCAGTCAGAGATGTCTCCCATGTTTTAACCAGAGTGTGAAGCCAATGGGAGAGATGAAGCCAGGAAATATTAATTTCTACAATGTCACTGTCCATAATATTACCAGCTGCTATGATTGGTTGGCTCAGGCCTGGTGAAAAGACCAGGACAGCCTTTTCGTTAACCTTGGTGTCCTACCTGTTATTTGACTACAACTCCCATCAGCCCCAAGCAGCATAGTCATACTGGGTAGGGCTGATGGAATTTGAAATCCCATAATATCTAGAGATCACCAGGTTGGTGAAGGCTAGACTACGATGTGTCTCTCTTGCATGCTATACTCCAGGCCTTGGCTTAGTTCATCTGCTCTTACTTCTTATGCACCTCCAAACTCCATATCATGACTGCGGAGACCTTTGGTGTTGAATTTCTAGGATGCAACTCAAATGCTCCCTAAATATCGTCATTCAGAACATAGTTGTGGCATTTGGTGGAATCATGAAACTGATCTTCACCTTGACCTTTGATACTGGAGATACAAAGTAAAAAAGAAATGGGGGAGACTGTGACTAATTCTAGCAATACTCATTTTAACAGATGTGCATTGTTTTTCCTTATGCCCATTAGCAGTAAGCACTGTGTAGACAGAGCTGTGTTTGAGGAAAATAATAAATGGACATAAATCCAATGCTTGGAACAGAGAGTCTGAGTGAACATTTTGACTCTTCTGGACACTCCATCAGAGACCCCAAAGTAGCCAACCCATAAAAGATCAATTGTAGGGAAGGATGGAGGAAAAGATGGCTAAACAGGGATTTGTTTTAAAATGTAAATAGGAATTATGGTTTCTTCTCACATCCTAAAAGCTAAGAGAAAGGTTTCTGGTGTTCTGTGCTGAATCTTTCCAAGGTATGTTTCATCATTTAAGAAACTGTCTCTTGCAAGATTGAGCATAAACATTCCTTCAACTAATTTTTCTGAGTTGCCATCCACAGTTCCATGCTAACATCAGATGAAGTAGGTGATCATCACCCTCAAAAGCCTCCTGTTCTTGCCGTAAATTCATTTTAGTTAGTCTTAAAAGCAAAATGTATTCTTTTTATACATCCTTTTTCTGATCCTATTCTATCAATGTGTTATGAGGAAAATGACTCCTCACTTGAGTGGTGTCTTGATTAAAGGAACATAGATGGGTGTTCTTCATGCTTCACTTGTGAAAATGAGAAGGGCTAAGTCACTTGGGAATAGCATTCACACACAAAATGCAAAACCTGAGTTATTGGAGCAGCTTTCTCCCTGGTTACAGGACCAACTACTATCCTATGCTGTATATCCTGCCACCCCATTTGCAACCACAGAACTACCTGACTCACCCATGAGACTTGAAGGCACTGATGCATACATTAACTCTTTGCACATGACTTTTAAAAGCAAACATGACACTTTCTTCAACCTTTTCAACTCTCATAATGCTACTTTATTTGTATTTATTTATTGCATATATTTGAATCCTGCTGTTTTGCTGGAAAAAAACCACCCGATGATCAGTCAATGATAAAGAAATTATTGCCATCAGGCAAGACACAGCACAAAAGGGAAAGTGTTTGGGAAGGAGGAAAACCAACACAGACACAATTTATTACTTTCCTTGCTACCTGACATGTGTTGCATAAAGTGTCCCTTCCTCACTTCTACTGTGCATGCAGCTCCCACTATGTGAACACAATGTGTTCACAGGAAGTAGTTCACATAATGATTTGACAATTTCCACTGATTCCTAGGTGGAAATTTCTAATGCATTCCCAACCATGGAATTTTGATGCCAAAGTGACAGGAAAACCCTCTGAAACATTCCAAAAAAGCAAACAAAGGAAAATGTTCTCTTATTTATCCACTCTCTCATCCTTCTTCTCCTTCCCACCACACTTTCTGGCAAAACAGCTGCTTGTACCAGAAAAACAGGAAACTGCAAGCCTTATATAAGGTTGCTTGTTTCCAGTAAGGTTAAAAAAAAAAGGTAAAGGACCCTTGGATGGTTAAATCCAGTCAAAGGCAACTATGGGGTGTGACGCTCATCTAGCTTCAGGCGGAGGAAGACGGCATTTGTCCCCAAACAGCTTTTCCGGGTCATGTGGCCAGCAGGACTAAACTGCTTCTGGCGCAAAGGAACACCATGACGGAAGACAGAGTGCACAGAAACACCATTTACCTTCCTGCCACAGCAGTACCTATTTATCTACTTGCACAGGCATGCTTTCGAACTGCTAGGCTGACAGGAGTTGGGACAGAGCAACGGGAGCTCACTCCGTTGCAAGGATTTGAACTGCCAACCTTCTGATCAGCAAGCCAAAGAGGCTCAGTACTATATGCAGGTCTAGCTGTTTGGATATCTGAACATGTGAAGCATATAGTGACATTTCCTCATTATTCAATAAATGAATTTTTATATAACAATCGTTTGGAAAGTGGGACTGGTGGGTACGTTGTTACTCTTTAGAATGCCTCAGAAAAACACTGCATTGCAACACAGTGTCCACTCCTTGCATTCTAGGGGATTAAAATGGTGGATAGCAGCATCAAATATCTGGAAGGAGGCAAGTCAAAAGTACAGCCCATCACAGGAAAGGAACACTTCCAGTCCACGGCAACTGCAGACAGAATATCAAGGCAGTCACCCAAGTAGTTTCCATCAGACTGGATAGCCCTACTTGACCAGAGGCCACGGTCATCCCTTACAACAACAACAACAACAACAACAACATATTATTTATACCGCGCCCATCTGGCTGGGCTTCCCCAGCCACTCTGGGCAGCTTCCAACAAAATATTAAAATACAGTAATGCATCAAACATTAAAAGCTTCCCTAAAGCCTTCAGATGTCTTCTAAAAGTCTGGTAATTGTTTTTCTCTTTGACATCTGGTGGGAGGGCATTCCACAGGGCGGGTGCCACTACCGAGAAGGCCTGGTTCCCTGTAACTTGGCTTCTCACAGTGAGGGAACCACCAGAAGACCCTCGGTAGAACGATGAGGGTGGAGACTATGGGTCATGCCAGTTGGGGCTGATATGAGCTGAAGTACAACATCGTCTGTGGGTCACAGGTTCTATATGTCTGGTCTAGACTGACTGGCAGCCATTGTCCAGGGTCACCAGGAACTAGAGCCAGGATGGTTAGCCTGTGGCCTGCTGGATGTTGCTGGACTACAACTCCCATCAACCCTGACTATTGGCAATGCCAGCCAGAGCTAATGCAAGTTGGAGTCCGGGGTCCACACCCCTGCCTTAGGAAGAGTGACCTGGCCATTTGAGGCAGTGGATACTGAAGGCAGGGAGTAGTTTGGAGGCATGGGGGGGGGACATGTCTGCCCCACAGCTCTTAAGCAAGCTAGCTACCATCACAGTTCCCTGGAAAGAGGCTTTGATTGTTGAACCACTCTGGGAATCAAAGTGCTGGGAGAGAAATAGAGGGGCTCCTAACAACTCTCTGCACCCTTAACAAACTACAGCTCCCAAGATTCTTTGGGCAAAGCCATGACTGCTGAAGGCTGTGTTTCAAATGTATGGTGGGAGCTGGGAGTCAAGACCAGGATCCGAGATCAAAATGGAGTTGGGCCCAAAGAGCAACCCTAGAAACACAAAACGCAGCTGAGCTCAAAGCAAGAAGCCTTCCTACACTCCTTCCCATGCAGAAAACATGGATGGCCAGCCTGGTGGGCAGAGCCAGTCCAGAGTCTGAAAGGTTCTTCAGTTTGGTGCAGAGGGGCACTTTTTGTTTGTTACTATGACAGGTGTTTTTATATTGTAAACCGCCCTGTGGTCCTTGGATGAAGGGTGGTATAGAAGTTTAATAAATAATAATCTGGAGAGCACCAGGATGGCAAAGGTTACTGTAGAAGTATAAAATAGTGAAGACTGTATAGTGGACACCTGAAAACCTTGGTTTTCAAACCAAAAATACATTTCAAAATGTGGGGAATTACTTCCTGAACTCTAAGAGCAGCAAGACAAGGGTTTGTGCCTTGAATAGCTCATCCCCTTTGACCAGCAAAACCAAAATAAATTATACAAAAAAGGGGTGTCAAGTTTTTATTTAAAAAACAAAAACAGAACAGAATAAATCTGTGCAAATTATGAGAAATTATGCAAACCTGTTCTATTTCCATAGCTTATGCAGGCCACAAACTCCTGCTTCTCTTGGCACAGAAATTGGCTTGCTCAGGCAGAGAATTAGCACAGAATAAACACAACCCTAGTAAGTGTGGATTCACACTGAGCTTTGCCTTTAGCTCAGCAGCCTCCTCTGTTTATCCTCTTGCCTACAGATTATGTGCATGCCTAAAGCACCACTTAGCTAGCTCTGCAGCTCCCCCTGGAGGTCCTACAATCGGCTGCCAAACAGATGAGAACTTTCCAAGATGCAAGTTACCGTAATTCATAAGAAAAAAGGAAGGAATGGTTTTTAAAATACTCCCCCAAAAGGCAGATCGTTCATAAATGAACTCCCTTGCAGTCTGATCTGGAAACACAATGTTAGAGTGTGAGTCATCAGGAAAACAGCAGACCTATTGGGAAGAAGATTTTTGCAGCAGAGAACCTGCTCTGTCTGATACATTTTTGTAGAACCCTGAATATCAGAAAATAGTAGAGTCATAGCATGGCTTTAAAAGTCTCTTTGAGGCAGAAATTGCATTCAGAGCAGGAACAGGAAGAGATGCAAGGTCGTTTGTTTCTTCCAGTTTTATAACCAGCTAGGCAGGTGTCCTTTCTTGCTCTCATTTATTCTCATAATTAATGCAACATTTTCTCACATGCCAGTTAACAGACTATAGTAAAGGAACGTAGGAAGCTGCCAGATTCAGACCACTGGGCTTTCTAGCTCAGTATTATCTACACAGATGCATAGGTGCTGACTTCTAGCGGCCATGGTGCTTTCAGGCCCCCCCAAAGTGTTTGAGGAGGCTGGACACCCCAAAGTTGATGGCCATGGTCCCTGTGCGCACTGCTGCTGCCCTGTGTGGCCCTCAGGAGCCTCCCCTGCTCAGCTCAGACCTCCAGTAGGGCAGCAACTGTGAAGGAGCCATTCACCAAGGGAAGGGGCTGCACGCCGGCCAGCCCTTGCCACTCCCTGGTGCCCCCCTCTCACCTTGGCTTCTCACATTCGCACACAAGCAAGCAGGCAAGCAGCTCTCTTGTCCACAAGCCATGTTACTCACAAATGCTCCTTCCCCAGCAGCTCCCTGGCGCTGGCACCTGCTTCTCCCCGAAACAGCATGTCTACCAGGTGCTCGCCTGGTCCTGGCCCTGTTCCCTCCCTCTCTTCTTCGTGCTCACATGGTCCCCAGCAGCAGATGCCCTCCTTCTGCCTTAAGGGATCACTGCAGGGCAGGAGGCGCTTGAGGTCCTCTCAGTTTGGGTTGTCAGGCTCATTACTCAGGCTGCCTGTCTTCTTCCATGATTGTGGTAAAAAAGATGAAATTTCCCTTCCCTTCCTACTGTAAATTGCCTCCCCATATCAACCTTTAAAAAAAAACACCATCAACGCTACACATTTAATGTAACACACCATTAGGTCCTCAGAATGTCTTAAAATCCAAATATTTTTATGCTCTTTTTTCTTTTTTCTGTATTTATTTTATTTTATTTTATTTTATTTTATTTTATTTTATTTTATTTTATTTTATTTTATTTTATTTATTTATTTATTTATGATTTGTATATACCACCTTTATCTTCACAAGTCCATGGTTCTCCTCCCCATTTCATCCTTACAACAACCCTGTGAGGTAGGTTAGGCCAAGAGATGGTCAACCAGTGAGCTTCATGGCTGAGTGGTGATTTGAACCCTGCTCTCCCAGGTCCTCTAGTCTAACCATTATGCCACCACCATTATATCTGTCGTAGACAAGCACAGGTGTAGAAACAGTTGCATATTTTTACATGATCAAAACAAATCCTTGCAATGTTTTTCACCAATGTACAGTACATTACTATCTTCTGTTGTTGAGCAGAGAAGACTCCACATCTTAATATCTTTCATCTTTCTGTCTTGGCTGGCTCTGCACACCTACATTAAAGTCTGTTGCTTTAAAAAAAGAACGCCCCTCTTTTTCCATATCTTTCCACATTGTAACATCCCCTTAGTATGGAATGTTGAATAGGTCCTATTTTAAATTTCTGTTACTATACATAAAATTCCCATCTAAACTGCAGTGTATTGTTATGCGTTTATGAGTTTGGGGGAGTGGTTCAGTCTGGATGATGTCCTGAGTCCCTTCCGATTCTTGAGATTGGGATCCTGTATCTGTAACAAAACAAAATGTAGCTCCTGTCTGCCCTGTAAGAATATTACTCATTACTCTTTCTGTTGAAGCCACTTTGAACAGACATTGCCTGGAAAGGCTGTCTAAATTTTTTTAAAATAAACTAAAATTTTAAAAGTCTGAGATTCACCAATCAATCTGGTGCTAAAAAGAAAAAGAAATCTGAGCTTGGGAATCTGCATGAGTACCAGAACTGAGTGGTGCTCAGAACCATTCCTGTTTGCCACAAGCTTCTTTTATATCCATGGCGAAATTGGTGGGGAGGGCAGAGCTTTGGCAGGGAGTGGCCCTGATCCTTTGTGCTGAGCTGCAGATATTTTGCACCTTCCCACCTGTCAGGAGCATAGCCGGGCCAAGTAACAAAGGAGATGGAAGAGAAACAGGGTCTGACTCTGAATATGGCAGCCTGCAGTTAGAGCAGGAGGAAGGGGGCCTGGGCACAAAGGATCAGCACAAAGGATCAGCACTGGAGGGGTTACCAAGCAACAATGAGATAGGCAGAGGACTGAGAGCTCATCCTTGGACCAGTGGCAGAGGAAGGCTCTCGGGCAAACTGCCCATAGGGGTGGGGTGAACCATCCATAGGGGCAGGGTGCGGTGCCCATAGGGACGGGGCACGCAGCATCCTGTGCCATTCCTATGGGCGCCACGGCACACCCCGTCCCTATGGACATCGCACACCCCGTGCTGTGCCATCCAGTGGGTGCTGCACATAGGGATGATATGGGACACGCAGCACCCATAGGGATGGGGTGCGCAGCAATGCCTCAGCCACCCTACAGCTGGGGGGGAGGCAGCAGGCGGACAGTGTGGAGCCTGCGGGTGCCGAGACGCATGGCTTGTGCGTGCTGCAGGCCCTGTGGTGACGAGTGCCGCCCGCCATTTTGTCACACCCGGGGCGGACCGCACTCCCCGCACCCCCTGCCTCGG
This sequence comes from Podarcis filfolensis, assembly GCF_964270895.1. Taxonomy (NCBI): domain Eukaryota; kingdom Metazoa; phylum Chordata; class Lepidosauria; order Squamata; family Lacertidae; genus Podarcis; species Podarcis filfolensis. The sequence continues at coordinate 438,754 of NC_139610.1, read as the reverse complement.
ACAGTGTAGATTTTCCCCCTCCCTCTACTCAAGGCTGAAGAGCTGAAAAGGCCAGATTGCAACAGAAGTGCCAAAGGGGAAAGGCGGGACGTTGGTGTTTTTCCTGTTGTCAGAGTGACCAACTGATATCTATGGAGCAGAGGGCTGTAGCGTGCTCTGATTGTATTGTGAATGAATGAAACCATTTTAAAAAACTGCCAGAGACTCGTTAATTCTTACCTGGGCTTGGAAGCCTGCCTGGAAATCATTATACCACCCTTTTAAATTTAATGTAAACAACTACTATCTTGCTTTCAGAGCTGCTAAGACCCTTGAAAAATGCAGGGACGGTATGACATCAGTTGCCCACCAAGTTAATTTGTCCAGACACCTGAATTTGCATTTATATTTTTCAGTCCCAGAACCACATTCCCTTCTGGCAAATGTGAGTGGAACTATTACATTTCAGCTTTTGCTACTTTATTAATATGTATACACACTCACCCCTCCCTCCACCCAAGCAAGTATTATCAGAATTAAAGGGCACATTTCAGCTAGGCAAAAACTCTTAAGGAGGTGCAAAGTGGGACTGGTGTGGGTTGTGGTCTGGGAAAAGCACTGAGGGCCAGATAGAGAGAACTTGGATGAATCTACACACGAGGGGAAATGTTATAAGAAGAAGAAGAAGAGTTTGTATTTGATATCCTGCTTTATCACTACCCTTAAGGAGTCTCAAAGCGGCTAACATTCTCCTTTCCCTTCCTCCCCCACAACAAACACTCTGTGAGGTGAGTGGGTCTGAGAGACTTCAGAGAAGTGTGACTAGCCCAAGGTCACCCAGCAGCTGCATGTGGAGGAGCGGAGACGCGAACCCGGTTCCCCAGATTACGAGACTACCGCTCTTAACCACTACACCACACTGGCTCTCTTACTAATTAATAAATAAGTCAGAAATTAAATTGTTATAATAAAAGAAAAGAATGCTATGTAAAATTGCACAGAAAAGTTTGTGCTGTACAGCACCATCTGGTGCTGCACGCTTATAATGCATTTCAAACACTGGTTTGTTTGTTTTCCAATGTAGCTGAGTCCCTGTATTGTCCAGGCCTGAGGTTGCCCATCCCCTGATCAATATATAAAAATTAGAATGTGTAAAATTTATGCAAATTTGTGCTGATCACCTGGCTCTACAGCTTTGCCAATCACCCAGAGGCCTGCCTGTGAATCCTGATCTACTGTTGCCACCGGGTGTGGGAAACTTGACCATTGGACCACCTTGCTGGAGCTGATGCAAGTTTTGTTCAGTAACATCTTTAGGTTCATTGTAACCTGGATTTCTTTAACAGGAACAGGAGGCCAAAGTTAAAATGATATGTTTAATTTAAAAAGAAAACACTCCCTGTCTCCCCACCCCCCCACCCCCATTCTCATCTGCCTGTTCAGGGAAGAGAGGCAATCTGTATAGCTGGTCACCTCTTCTCATTGAGTCAATATTTTACTGAGATTCAACTGACTGGTGCAACTGGACTTCTCAGTGACCCTTCCCCTCCGCAGGGAGGTGGGACTGATTCGGATGGTCCGCCCCCGCCACTTAATGGATCCAAATGGTTTCCAGAGAATGGTAGGGGATGTTTTATCCCACATTAATGGTCTTTCAGCTGATTCACTGGTGGAGAGTGCTAGAGTCCTGTCAAGTCTAGTTGCATGGGATCAATTCCAATCTGTTACCTCCGAGGATGTGGACAGGCTGCTTGGACGAGTGAAACAGACCACCTATCTCCTTGATCCTTCCCTATCCTGGCTAATAAAAGCAAGCCAAGAAGAGCTGGGTGATGGTCTCTGTGGGGTCCCTCTGTGAGGGAGCCTTCCCAGACCCACTGAAAGAGGCGGTCATTAAACCGCTTCTTAAAAAAACATCTTTAGACCCATCCAATATGGCCAACTATCACCCAGTCTCAAATCTTCTATTCTTGGGCAAGGTGTTTGAGCAGGACCTTTGGAATTCCTTGCAATTGGGACTGAAACTGCCTTGGTCGCGCTGATCAATGATCTCAGGTGGGCTAGGGACAAAGGTGAAAGTGGTTTCCTGGTTCTGCTGGAAACAGCATTTGATGCCATCGACCATGACATCCTTCTGGTGCATCTAGAGGAGCTGGGGGCTGGGGGTACTGCTATACAGTGGTTCCGCTCCTTCCTCCTGGGCCGTGTCCAAAAAGTGGTGTTGAGGAATGAGTGTTCAGACCCCTGGGCTCTCATTTGTGGGGTGCCTCAGGGTTCCATCCTCTCCCCCATGCTTATTAACATCTATATGAAGCCACTGGGAGAGATCATCAGGGGGTTTGAGCTGAGTGTACACCAATATGCGGATTGTTAAGTTGTGGGTGAACATACCAGACGACACAGCGATTTTTCAAACAGCCCTTGTTTATTCACAGGCCAGAACAGAACTGAACTGAAGGGTTCAGCCAGCCTGCTTATATAGAGCTCCACTGGGATGCAACAGTAACCATTTTCTGTAACTATCCAATCACTGAACGTCACTTTTGATCCCTTATTTGCATATGTGGACCTGAACTATCTACAGTACCCCCCTGCTGGCCATAACACAGGTGACATAACATAACACGGATGATACCCATCTCCATCTCTCTTTTAAATCAGAACTAGTGAAGGCAGTAGGGACGCAGGGGGCGCTGTGGGTTAAACCACAGAGCCTAGGACTTGCCGATCAGAAGGTCTGTGGTTCGAATCCCTACGACGGGGTGAGCTCCTGTTGCTCGGTCCCTGCTCCTGCCAACCTAGCAGTTTGAAAGCACGTCAAAGTGCAAGTAGATAAATAGGTACCGCTCCAGCAGGAAGGTAAATGGTGTTTCCGTGTGCTGCTCTGGTTCGCCAGAAGCAGCTTAGTCATGCTGGCCACATGACCCGGAAGCTGTCTGTGGACAAACGCCGGCTCCCTCGGCCAATAAAGCGAGATGAGCACCGCAACCCCAGAGTCGGTCATGACTGGACCTAATGGTCAGGGGTCCCTTTACCTTTACCTTAGTGAAGGCAGTGAAGGTCCTGTGTGAGTGTCTGGAGGTAGTTGGATGGCGGCTAACAGATTGAGGTTGAATCCTGACAAGACAGAAGTACTGTTTCTGGGGTACAGGGGACTGGCAGGTGTGGGGTACTCCCTGGTCCTAAATGGGGTAACTGTGCCCCTGGAGGTGCACAGCCTGGGAGTCATTTTGGACTCACAGCTGTCCATGGAGGTGCAATTCAATTCTGTGTCCAGGGCAGCTGTCTACCAGCTCCATCTGGTATGCAGGCTGAAACCCTCCCTGCCTGCAGATTGTCTCACCAGAGTGGTGCATGCTCTGGTTATCTCTCACTTGGACTTCTGCAATGTGCTCTATGTGAAGCACACCTGTCAGGGGCTCAGGAGCAGGAGCACTGGGGAGAGAGGAAATGGAGAGCGAAGGGGAAGAATCCGAGGGCAGCGTAGGGGAGTATGACAGTGGCCCGAGAGATTCCATGAGCTTCTCCAGCGAATCAGAAGATTCCCAGAAGGGGGCGTCGATGGTCAGGGCAAGGGGGGTCCCAGGGGGGACGCACCAGAAACAAGGAGCCAGAGGGGAACCCCAAAGCAGCAGTGGGGGATCAGGACCAGTTTCCCCACCAGAGCGTAGTGGGGGGGAAGAGTCACATGTGTCAGGGCCAGCGTCTCCTCCAGCGGGGAGAGAAAGTGAGTCAGGGCTGACCACGCCACCAACAGAGGGGAGGTCAGTTGCAGCTAGCCCCCCCCCAGAGGGGGAAGCAGTGACAGCAGCAGTGAAACGGTCAGGAGGAAAGTTACTGGCTGGGCGCGTGTGCCAAGTTCAAATGTACAGGTGCGGGGGACAGCAGGAGACCCGGATGGGGAACCAGCTCCTAAAGCCCGCCGGAGGGAGGGGGAAGGCTCAGGGGATTCAGCGTCAGAAGAGTCTAGAAAGGGCGAGACCCCAACGGACAGGCGGATCAGAGGCGGAAGGAACAGAGGAAGAGGTGGAGCAAGGCTAGGAAGAGGTGGAGCAAGACACTTAAATTGGTGTCTGGGGGGAGGAGACTCAGACGGAGCATCAGCGGTCTGACAGTTGAGACGTAGAGCTGCGCGCTGTGGCTCTGGAAGTGAAACTGAACTTCAATAAAGACCTTTGTACTTAACAACGAAGCAGCGTTGGTCCTTTGTGAGCTGGGACCTCGGGCGGCTCTGACAGTATGCTCCGTCTCAATTGAATTAACCCTCGCAGCGTGAGTTGGTGCAGCGAGGGGCAAGACTTGGCGTTTTGCAAGCTCACGAAGATTAGCAAAGATGACTACAGAGGACAAGGTGAAAGAACTGCAAAGCGCAGTCACGAGGCTGTATGCAGAAGTAGAAGCATCCAGGAAAAGAGAAGAAGAAGCAGTAGCGCTCTGCCGGGATCTACAAACCAGGTGGGAACGTTGGGGCAAAGAGGGGCTGCCAGGATCCAAGCCAGAGGGAGTTGGCCTCGGGAAGAGGGGGAGCAGCATAGTAGCCCACTTCGACGGGAACCTGCAGCAGTACCCTAACTTCAGAGCAGACATAGTTTACGCGCTCAATTTGCTTCGGAAAGACTTTAGAGATGAGGAAGAAAAAGTGGGATTCATAATTACTCATCTGCATGGGGGAGCTAAATCGTGGCTGCGGAATTTGTGGCGCGAAAATGATCCCGCCCTCCAAGATGCCGAAGCATTTATCAAAGCTATGGACGCTTGTTTTAAATCAACGGTAGATGTGGATGTGGCGAGGAAGGAAATGCATGGGCTGCAGCAGGGGAAAGCAACGGTGAGACAATATCACTCACGCTTTTTTGCGTTAGTGAACGTGCTGGGCTGGGAAAAAGACTCCGTTGCCGTCAGGGATCTGTTCTGGGAGGGACTGAATGGGGCCGTGAAAGATGAGCTGGCAAGGGGAGAAAGACCTAAAAGCACCACAGAGGTCGTCCAAAGAGCACTGGCGATAGGGGTGCGCCTGAAAGACCGCCCTTGGAGCAGAGAGGAGGAGCGCAGGGCAAACACTCCAGCCAGAACAACTCCCTTCCTACCCAAAGAGACAGGGCGTACGTTATCCACGCCTCCACTGGGGAGGGGAGAAGAGCCGATGGAGATAGGTGGTGCCAGGGCTCAGACAGCAAGCAGAGCCCAAACACCAGGAGCAGTCAAGGCGAAGACACCTAGAGGGAGCAGGAAGTGTTACATCTGCGACAGTGCACAGCACATGGCCAAAGAGTGTCCCCAGAGGATCCAGAAGCACACTGCAGCCTCAGCAACAGTAAAGGGAGCAGTTCAGCAGCAAAAACAACTGCAGGGGGAAGAAGAAGCCTGGTTGGAAACGGAAGCACTGGGGCCCAGCCAGGCGAGTCAGTGAAGCAGTCCCCAGAGATTTTACAGCCCACAGATCCCCTCCCACCCAAACCAGTAGTGCAACTCACCGCATCGCTCCAGCTGCCCAATGGGCTCACCCTGGAAGTCCCAATCACCATTGACTCTGGGAGCAACGCAGACTTTGTAGGAGTGGACTTCATCAAGCAACATCGCATAGCACTCCTGCCAGCCACGATGCCCCTAAACGTAGTCACGGTTGATGGCAGGAAGATACTGGGAGGAGAGGTGGTACAGCAAACACCGCCTATGGTAATGCAAATTGGAAACCACCGCGAAGTCATCAGCTTCAACGTCACCCACCTGTCGGACACGCCCATAGTGTTGGGCATGAGTTGGCTGGATAGGCACAGCCCGGCATTAGCATGGTACCAGTGGCAATTAACCTTCTGCTCTTCCTACTGCGCAGAACACTGCATCCGGAATGGCCAGGAAGAGGAGGGGCAAGAGGATGAACCGCAGCTACACCTAGGCATGGTGCAAGCGGTACCCAACAAGTACAAGGAGTTTTTGGAGGTCTTCTGCGAGAGGGAAGCGGATAAGCTGCCGCCCCACAGGCCCTACGACTGCAAGATTGACCTCCTGCCGGGGGCGACGCTGCCGACTGGAAAACTGTATTCCATGTCTGAGGACGAACTGCAAGAACTCAGGGAGTTCATAGATCACAACTTGAAGATCATCCAAGAATCCAAAGCAGTGGGGGGCAGTCCCGTGTTTTTCGTGAAGAAGAAAGACACGCCCCAACTCAGGCTCGTAGTTGATTATAGGATCATCAATTCCAGGACGAAGCCCACAGCATTCCCCATGCCCAAGATCGACAACCTGATCGCGACGGTGAGGAAGGGACGACTCTTCACCAAGTTGGATCTACGAGGGGCGTACAACCTTATACGCATGCGGGAGGGCAATGAGTGGAAGACGGCCATGTTTACACCTTTAGGCACCTATGAATATCGCGTAATGCCGTTTGGTCTACAAAATGGCTCCCATACATTCCAAGCTTTCATGCATCACGTGTTAGCGGGACTCCTCTACAAGAAGTGCGTCTGCTTCCTGTACGACATCCTGATCTTTTCGGAATCGCAGGAGGCTCACGAGGGGGACATCAAGGAGGTCCTGCAGAGGCTACGGGAGCACAGACTTTACGCCAAACTAGAGAAGTGCCAGTTCGACATGACGGAGGTGGATTTCCTGGGCTACAAGCTGTCCGACAAGGGACTCGCCATGGACAGCACCAAGGTCCGCTCAGTGTAGGACTGGAAGAGCAATCGGAAGGAGGTCCAGAAGTTCGTCGGCTTCGCCAACTTTTATCGCAAGTTCATCAAGGGGTTCGCGAAGGAGACGGCGGCCATCACGGACATACTCAGCTCCAAGAAGAAGAAGTTCACCTGGACGGACCAGGCAGAGCAGTCCTTTCGGAGACTCAAGCGTCTCTTCGCGTCCGAAGAACAGCTGCTACACGTGAACCCCAGCAAGCCAATGAGGGTTGAGACGGACGCCTCGGACAGAGCGGTGGGGGCGGTCCTGTTGCAGCAAGATCCGCAAGGGAACTGGAGGCCGTGCACGTTCTACTCCAGGAAACTCAGCAAGTCGGAACAGAACTACACCATCTGGGACAGGGAGTTGCTGGCCAGTCATGCAGCCTTCAAGGCATGGAGGCACTTCCTAGTCGGAGCCAGACACACAGTGCAGGTCCGCACGGACCATAAGAACCTGGAGTACTGGCGCACGGCGCGGTTCCTGAACTAGAGACACATCCGCTGGGCGGAGTTCTTTGCGGATTTCGATTTCCGGATAGAATACGTCCCGGGAGACACCAACGTCATGGCGGATGCACTATCCAGGAAGCCGCAGTATCTCGAGGAAGCGGCACCGGTGGCGGCCAAACACATTTTCGCACCGAAAGCGTGGGCGTGCGCTTCAGCCGCAGTGGACCTGGACGCGGTGCGTCGAGCGCTGCAGACGGATTCGTTCGCACAATCCAAGATGGAGGAGGTGCGAAGAGGCACAGCGAAGGACGACGAGTTCCAGATACGAGACAGACTGCTCATCCGCAAAGGGGCTCTCTACGTACCCGGAGACGACCTCCGCGTGAAAGTCCTGCAGCAGTTACACGACGTGCCCAGCGCTGGGCACTTCGGCAAGGACAAGACGGCGGAATTGGTAACCAGAGACTTTTGGTGGCCCAAGATGAGAGGAGAAGTTGCGGATTCCGTCTCCAGGTGTGACACCTGCCAAAGGGCCAAGCCAGTACACAGGAAGCCGGTGGGTCTGCTGGAACCCCTACAGACGCCGTTCGAACCGTGGGAGAGAGTGGCCCTGGACTTTGTCACAGATCTGCCCAGTTCGCGAGGCAAAACAGCCGTACTCGTGGTCGTAGACATGTTCACCAAGATGGCGCACTTCATTCCTTGCGCGAAGGTGGCCACAGTGGAACAGACCGCCAAGCTGTTCATAGACCACGTGTTCAAGGCGCACGGCTTGCCGCGGTCCATCCTGTCCGACTGGGGTCGCCAATTCATCTCGAGCTTCTGGCAGAAGCTGCTGGGCATCCTGAACGTCAAGATCAACTTAGCGTCGGCACGACACCCGCAGACCAACGGACAGGCGGAGAGGGTCAACGCCATCATGCAGCAGTACCTGCGATGCTATGCGAATCAACAACCCTCGACCTGGGTGGACTACCTACCGCTGGCCGAGTTTGCCTACAACAACACGAAGCACGCGTCTACAGGGGTGACACCGTTCTTCGCCAACAATGGGCGGCATCCCAGAACCTTCCCGGGGTTAGAGCCTGAGGGGGTGGGGGAGCCACGGGGAGCAGAGCACTTAGCAGCAGAGTTACAGGAGGTCCACGAGCAACTCCGCAGGCACTTGGAACTGGCGAAACACGCCTACAAAATGCAGGCAGACAAGCACAGGAGAGTTGGGGAAGACATCCAGGTGGGGGACTGGGTCTGGTTAGCGGCCCAGGCAGTGCCGGCCAGGACGTTAGCTAAGAGGAAGCTCAAACACAAGCAGCTGGGGCCTTACCAGGTCGCGGCACAAATCAATCCAGTGGCCTTCCGGTTGACTCTCCCGGAGGGCTCCAGAATGCATCCAGTCTTTCATAGGTCAGTACTCACACCCTACAGGGAACCCCACAGGTTTCAGGCGCCAGGGAACGCGCCAGACCCACTTAACGAATCTCCAATGAGGGAGGGGTCACGGAGGGCGACGCCACTCAACGAGGTCACGGAGATTTTGGACTCAAGGTGGGGGGAAGAGGGGGTGGAATATCTCCTCGCCAGGGAAGGTACCCCAGCCAGCGCCAACAGATGGGTACCCTGCTATGCCGTGGAGGAGCACTACCTCAAAGACGAGTTCCATGCACTCTTCCCACACAGACCTATGCCGGCAGAGTATTTCGACGACTGGCTTTTCACACCCACACTTTCAGCCAGTACGTTCCAGGGTTTTTCATCAGCTGAAGAGACGACGCCGGAAACAAGCTCCCCGGAGGGGTCACTCTCAGGGTTTGCCACAGACCGCTCCTATTGGTGGGACACTCAACCGGAGGTGGGGTGGCGCAGGGAGCTGATGCGGGGACCCTTACACGCAGTCTCACCCGAGGTACCCGGGGGAGGGGAGGACATGGACGTGTTGGGGGAGGATCCTGGATTCGAGCACAACAGCAGAGAGATGGACGCAGAAGAAATCGACATCGACGAGCCCATTGCGGTCTGGCCGGATCCCGCGGACCGGCTGCACACCGGGGGGGAAGAATGGTATCCCACACTCACATCCACAGCACTGGAGCACCTGGAACCCACACCCGAAGAGGGGGAGGGGGGAAGGGGGGGCTTCGAGGGGGGGATGGATGTCAGGGGCTCAGGAGCAGGAGCACTGGGGAGAGAGGAAATGGAGAGCGAAGGGGAAGAATCCGAGGGCAGCGTAGGGGAGTATGACAGTGGCCCGAGAGATTCCATGAGCTTCTCCAGCGAATCAGAAGATTCCCAGAAGGGGGCGCCGATGGTCAGGGCAAGGGGGGTCCCAGGGGGGACGCACCAGAAATCAGGAGCCAGAGGGGAACCCCAAAGCAGCAGTGGGGGATCAGGACCAGTTTCCCCACCAGAGCGTAGTGGGGGGGAAGAGTCACATGTGTCAGGGCCAGCGTCTCCTCCAGCGGGGAGAGAAAGTGAGTCAGGGCTGACCACGCCTCCAACAGATGGGAGGTCAGTTGCAGCTAGCCCCCCCAGAGGGGGAAGCAGTGACAGCAGCAGTGAAACGGTCAGGAGGAAAGTTACTGGCTGGGCGCGCGTGCCAAGTTCAAATGTACAGGCGCGGGGGACAGCAGGAGACCCGGATGGGGAACCAGCTCCTAAAGCCCGCCGGAGGGAGGGGGAAGGCTCAGGGGATTCAGCGTCAGAATAGTCTAGAAAGGGCGAGACCCCAACGGACAGGCGGAACCAGAGGCGGAAGGAACAGAGGAAGAGGTGGAGCAAGGCTAGAGTCTTAAACTGGTGTCTGGGGGGAGGAGACTCAGACGGAGCATCAGCGGTCTGACAGTTGAGACGTAGAGCTGCGCGCTGTGGCTCTGGAAGTGAAACTGAACTTCAATAAAGACTTTTGTACTTAACAACGAAGCAGCGTTGGTCCTTTGTGAGCTGGGACCTCGGGCGGCTCTGACAACATCTATCTTTGAAGGTGAATCACATCTATCTTTGAAGGTGACCCGGAAACTACAGCTAATCCAGCTAGACTGGTGACTGGAAGCGGCCGCCGAGACCACATAACACCAGTCTTGAAACACCTACATTGGCTCCCAGTACGTTTCTGAGCACAATTCAAAGTGTTGGTGCTGCCCTTTAAAGCCCTAAACAGCCTCATCCCTGTATACCTGAAGGAGCATCTCCACCCCCTTCATTCTGCCCGGACACTGAGGTCCAGCTCTGAGGGCCTTCTGGCGGTTCCTTCACTGCGAGAAGTGAACCAGGCAGAGGGCCTTCTCAGTAGTGGCACCTGCCTTGTGGAGCACCCTCCCATCAGATGTCAAGGAAATAAACAACTATCCAACTTTTAGAAGACATCTGAAGGCAGCCCTGTTTAGGGAAGTTTATAATATTTGAAGTTTTATTCTGTTTTTAATGTTCTGTTGAAAGCTGCCCAGAGTGGCTGGGGAAACCCCGCCAGATGGGTGGGGTAGAAATAATTTATTATTATTATTATTATTATTATTATTATTATTATTATTATTATTACTACTACTACTACTACTGAAGAATTCTACCTCCTTTTTCAGCCTGCAAGTTGTCTGCAAGCTGCTTTTCCATACCCCAACCCCCCTCTCTCTGGTATTTTCTTTCTCTGCTGAGCTCATTTCTGCAGATCAAAATTTGGCCTGTAAAGACTTGTGGCTGGCAACTTGAAAAGCAACCAAGAGCCATGCTGGGGCATATCTGAAACTGTCTCCCAAGGTTTGTCTGTGGTCTCTGACTGGAAAAGTCTATTGATGAAACAGAAAGAAGCTTTTGCGGATATGATTCCTGCTAATAACAAATTTGATGTCCCAGCTCTGGCCAGCAGAACAGTGAAATGCAGCTACATAGGAATGGCTTTCTGTAATATGACTTTGTGGTGGTGGTGATGATATCAAAACTCTACAGTGAAGGTTGTGTATGTATAAAAACTTAAGGTAGGAACAAAACATTAATAGAAACAATTAGGGTAGGAAGCAAAGCCATTTCTTCCAAAGTTGGTTTATCAAGCGAACCAAATCAGATTCACATTTTCCACACATTTGGTCAATTTGGATTTTCTCAAGAAACCTATGGAGGAGCTGTGGAACAACATGAAAAGCTCTCAGACATAGGGAAATTGAACGGTGCGCAAGCTGAGCAAAACACAGTTTGGATGGGCCCCCAAGTATCAACTGCATATTTGCCCCAAACTAATTCAGTGAAGATAAATATGTGAAAACAATTTGCAGCAAAATGTCTGTAATTTTCTATTGTCTCTGTTTTCTTTCTAGCAAAAGGCTTGGCTAAAGTAGTGGAGGAGGCAGAGGAAAGATAAAAATATGAGTGCACTCACTATTTTTTGCTTTGGTGTTGTTTTGCCTTCTATGAAAAGGACAAACCTGCCAGATAGTCAGATGCTAAACTGACAATTCCAGGCAACCAACTCCTTCTGACACGAGCAATTATCCAGAGGCTGTGGGTCTCCTTGATAATTTTGTTACCACTTTGGTACACTGGACTTGCTTTGAGCCCAACATCGGCCTATTCTGGGACATGAGCACAATTTAATTACGGTAATCACATGGGTTAACGCTCTTCTAATGGGTGAGCACAGGAGGTTTGATGCTGAGTGGACAGGAGGCTGGATATGGAGTTATGAAAGTCAACCATGAATAATAAAGGGGAAGGGTCATGACACAGGCTGTAGCGAAAGGGAAGGAAGACAAGCAAACCAGCCAAAGGAACCCAACATTAACTTCGTCTCTGCCACCAGGTCAATATTTTCACCTTTCTCTGACTACCTCCACTAAACCTCTTTAGCTTTCTGATCTTGAACTGTACTAAGCAGCTGGCATGACACTTAGGTGGAGGGTGAATAGCAATTTTTTTGGGCCATTCCTCCTGTTATGTACTGATGTTCTCACCCTGGGCCAGCAGGGGGATACTGTAGATAGTTATGCAAATGAAGAATCGAAAGTGACGTTCTGTGATTGGATAGTTTTAGAAAGTTGCAACAGTTACAATTGTTCTGGAGCTCTATATAAGCAGGCTGACTGAGCTCCTCAGTTAGTTCTGTTCTGGCATCTGAATAAAGAAGAGCTGTTTGAAGAATCGCTGTGTCGTCTGATATGTTCACCCACAACTTAACTCCTCCCACCCTCACCCAGGTATCTTTATACTTAAGATAAGGCAAGAAGTTCAGCAGCTTTTATATATACCTATATAAATAGAGAAAAACACATCAGGACAAACCTCTTCACAATCTATTTTAATGACCCTGAACAATTTAGTACCATCAGCAGCCGCCTCATGGCTCACTGCTAACTCTAGATCCCTTATGAACAAGTGAAGAAGCACAAATCCAAATGCAGGTCCTTGGCGGACTTCACTTTCTACATCTTTCCATTCAGAGAAATGTCCATTTAGTCCTTCTCTTTTTTTAAAAAAATAATATTTATTGCTTTTAAAAGTTACAAAAAAGGAGAAGAAAGAAAGAAAAAGACAAAAAGTAGAAAAAACAAAAGAGAAGAAAAGCAAAAACAATACAATACAATATATAAACAATACAAACCCAACCGAAACCCATTAAACTAAACACATGAATAAAGCAAAACAAAAACAATTTAAAAACATCCCTCCTTTTCCATACTCTATCCTTCATTCCCTTGTTTCCTCGACTTCCTCACACCTCCCTTTTTGTATCCCACCTCTAGTACTTGTTTCAGCAAATTCTTTCCATCTTTCTCTGTTTTCTATCATATTATAAATAACATATAAACCTTATTTCCCATTAAGACTAAATTACTTATATGTACTTAACTTCTCATAGCATTTCTGCTAAATCCATAAAATATCATTCCACCATTTTTCTAACAGTCATTACTTTTACAATATTTCTAAATGTACACTTCAAATTTTCCAGTGTTCTTCCACCGTCTCCTCTCCCTGGTTTTGGATTCTGCCAGTCCTTGCCGTCAGTTCCATATAGTCCATCAACCTGGAGATCTTATGTCCGAGGCTCTTAAATCGTTTCCAAGTCCCTTCTGCGGATCTTCTTCATAATCTTTGATGCTCAGGAGCAAATCTCGGGAAAATTCCAACCTAGCAATACTTTTATCCCTTCTGGATAGTTTGGCCAAGTTTCCATGGTTAAAACTAAAGTCCATAAAGAATTTCAGGACGTATTTCAGGATTCCTCCAAATCTAGAGGCCCCCAAAACTTCAAGCTCCTCCGAACCCTGGCCCATGTCCCAAAAGTCAATCAATCCCTGGATAAAGGGATCTTTCCAACTTTCCTTCTTCAGTCCAAGCCGGGATCCAATCCTCAAGATCTGACTTTTGCTAGGTTCAATCGTGGAAGGCCTCAATTTATAATCCTCAATTTGCTTCTGAAAAATTGAGGATCCCACTTGTACTACTTTAGGTTTCACAACAGCAGCTTTCTCCTTTTCCTCCACCATTTGTCCTGCCAAGGTATGTTCCTGTGCCAAGTCCTGAATTGTTTCTGTGTTGGTGCTCACTTTTTGAGTCAAATTAGTCACTTTCTGTTCCAAGTTGTCAATTTTAAAAATCGTGTCATCTGTCTTTTTATGAAGCTGTTCCAGCGTGTAGTTTATCTTATATAATACAGTCACAATAGCTTCTCCTATCAACATTTTGAATGGTCCAAGGTCAATCTCTGGTTCTCAGAATCCTTATCTTGCAGCTGGAAATCTCCCTGTTACATTCCTGTAACAGTTTCACATGCTCCCTCTAGAGGGAAACACTCCACTTGTATCAATTATTTCAAGCACAACTCAAACAAATAAAAATAGTTTCAATTTTCAGTTACTTTTTCCTCCTTTTTTGAGCGCAAAGGAGGACAGTGGAAACAGTATCTTTCTTATTTTAGCTAACTGTCAAATCCGTTCTGTCAGTGAACATTCCCCAAACGTCATCTGGCAGCCCTTTTCCAGGTTCAGAGCAGTGGTAATTTAATTTTCACTCTCTCCTGCAGGCTCACTAGGTCCAGAGCTTCCCCCCTCTTCTCCTGCTTCCAAGGGGGGTTTTATATTTTTGTCCGGTGAAAATGTAATCCTTTGTCAAAATCTTTCAGAGACTTTAGCTTGTAACGTCTTTGCTTCAATCTATTTACAAAAGCGGAAGGCAGACTTCCTGTTTAGAACCTTCCCGCTTCGATGCCAAATAAAGGTATTTAGAAATCCAATTTTCCGTTCTACTCACGGGTAGTTGTTTAAAATCCAATTGTCCACAGGAAAAAGTCAGCGCTCTCCGGCAGCAGCAATGCGGCTTCACTCCGTGAAAGAAGCAGTCGATTCAAAGCACCGCGCCACTCACCCCACGTCGCTCCAGATCCCCAAAACAGGGTTTCCCCGCGAGTAGGGGAGGCGCAAAGGGTGCCAGCCGAATCCCAGGTTCACAGGCTTCTTCCGCCTGTGATTTCTATGGGTCTCCGCCTTCGCCGTGGCGGTCAGACCCTGCTTTTCACGGAGCAAGTTCCTCCCAATCGGAGGAGCTCCGCCATTGCCGGAGGCGCCAACCCGGAAGTCCCATTTAGTCCTTCTCTTGGCTTCCTGCTCCTTATTCAATGCCTGATCCACAAGAGGGTCTCTTCTCTTATGACTACTAAGCGTAAAAGTAAAGGTAAAGGTACCCCTGCCCGTTCGGGCCAGTCTTGCCAGACTCTAGGGAAGTGTCCGCAGACACTTCCGGGTCACGTGGCCAGCGTGACAAGCTGCATCTGGTGAGCCAGCGCAGCACACGGAATGCCGTTTACCTTCCCGCTGGTAAGCGGTCCCTATTTATCTATTTGCACCCGGAGGTGCTTTCGAACTGCTAGGTTGGCAGGCGCTGGGACCGAACAACGGCAGCGCACCCCGCTGCGGGGATTCGAACCGCCGATCATGCAATAGGCAAGTCCTAGGCGCTGAGGTTTTACCCACAGCGCCACCCACGTCCCTCCGACTACTAAGCGTACCAGGGAGTTATGGGGGGGTCCCCATATTAATTTCTTTGTTTATTATTACATTTGTATCCCTTTCTTCCCCCCCCCCAAGAAGCTCAAGGGGTCCCCCTCCCCATTTTATCCTCACAACATTTCTAATGAGGTAGTTTAGGCAGGTAGAAGGCAGCTGGCCCAAAGTCACCCAGTAAGCTTCATGGCTGAGAGGGAATTTGAACCTGGGTCACCCAAGCTGTAACCACTGTGCCAAACTGGCTCTCACATCACCCTAAGGGTGACCAACTGAAGGACCATCCAATCATGTTTTTGGAGGGGGTGCTGCTCCCTGCAGCAGCTTTGCTTTTGAAGCTGATCTTCCTATTATGCAAACTGATGCCTGTCAGATGTGATAGCTCAATTTCCATCATGGAGACAAGGACTCCATCTCTAGCACTCACATTAATTTGCTTGCTCTAAGGCTTGCGGTTTCCCCTCCTAACTGGTTAGGGATGTTGCTGCTTTTTTGGTTTTCATAGTTGTTGCTTAGGGACAGATGGGGGGGTGGCTATGGAAAAAAATGTAAGACTATGTTTAGCAATAAAATGTTTTTGAAGGTGGAGCACAGCATGTGTGTGATTGAGAAAATGTGAGATGAGGAGAGATCTGTGTGCAGAGTGCATCCTACCTACAGGGAATGCTGATTACCAAGAAACATGCTGAAATGAAAAGGCAACTAGAGTACCAACGGTGACCAGCTAATTATAAAAGAGGAAATTGCTATTTTGCACCAGAAATGGACGCTCTTACCAACTTAACCTTAAGGGGCAATGAAGGACCAGTGTATTGAGTGCCAGTGGTTTTTAAAGCAGGGTTTTAAAGCAACGATTGGACGGCCATCTGCCAGAGTTTCTTTAGCTATGATCAGTGGCGTAGCATGGAAGGACTGGTGGGGGCATGGCCCTGGGCACATTTTTTGAGGGAGTGTGACCAGACACTCCACGACAGGCTCCCTCATCAGAGGCTGAATCAGCCCAATGCTGCCAGTCGCAGCTGCATTCCCAGGCCAAGGGTGACCCGGGCTATGATTCTTGCATTGCAGGAGGTTGGACTAGATGACTCTTGCAAATCTACATTTCTACAATTCTAGGCCACAAATTTCCATCCCACCTATTTCCTATGGAGCCTTTCAATACTTTTTGACAAAATACATAATTAATTCAATTGGATGATACATTTGCTCTCCCACAAGACACTCATTTGGCACCAACATCTGGCCAAGACAATTTTATTCTCCTGAACTTTTAATTGAAAGTTCCACCAATTTCACCCCTCCTCTTTTGTTTCCTGCTTCAGCTTGTTGCATGCAGCAGGATTTTAAGATATGACTGGAACTGTTCACTTTTCAGTTTTCATTGTCAACTAATGGAGGCAAGTTGAGGCAGCACGTGGTCAGAACAGCTGATGGGGGGGCAAATGATTTCAGATTAGGCTAGACAGTGGAGAAGGCTAGACATGTTGCTTCAGCACTGGCCAAGACCCAACTGAGGGTATAAATCAGGAGCAGGAATCTTAGAATCATAGAATTGTAGAGCCTTGTGGCCCTTCAGATGCTGGTGGACTCCATTTCCCATCAAGCCCAGTCAACGATCAGGCATGATTTGAGTTGTAGTCCAACAATACCTGGAAAGTGCAAAGATGGGGAAATCTATGGCCCTGCAAATGTTGCTCCCATAATTCCTGACCTATGTTGCTGAGAGGACGGGGGCATTTTTCAAATGGGATCTGTGTCTTGTTGAATAATCTAAGCCACCTCAAGTGTCTCTCTTGAGACAGAAAGTGTGCAATGCAAATTATTTGTTTGTGTTTCAGGGTTTATAAACCACTCTGCATTCAGAGAGCACCTGAGCAGTGTACAGGAATAGTAAGCAAAATAGATAGAACATAAGAATAGTCTGTTGGATCAGGTCAATTTCTCATCTAGTCCAATATCCTGTTCTCAAAGTGTCCACTATATGTCTGTGGGAGACCAGCAAGCAGGATTTGAGCACAAAAGTGCTCTCCCCCTGCGTGGTTTCCTGCAACTGGTATTCAGAAACATTGCTTCCTCCAACTGGGGAGGCCACAGCCATCATGGCTAGTAGCCATCAATAGTCTATGAATTTGTCTAATCCTCTTTTAAAGTCATCCAAGTTGGTAGCCATCACTGACTCCTTTGGGGGTGAGTTCCATAACTTAACTATGCATTGCAGATCATAAAACATTATTAAAACATAAAAACCAGGAATAATGGGGGGCCCTCAAAGACATAAAACAGACCAGTTTGGAAAGGCTTAGAAGAAAGGAAAAGGTTTACAACCTTTAGAAGACATCTGAAGGCAACCCTGTATAGTGAAATTTTCAATGTTTAATGTTTGATTATGTTTTTGTATACGCTGGAAGCTGCCCTGAGTGGCTGGGGCAACCCAGTCAGATGGGTGGAGTATAATAATAATAATAATAATAATAATAATAATAATAATAATAATAGTTATTTGTCAACCAACTTCAAAAGCATGACAATATTGGGGCTTGTACTGCATACCTTCTAAAGGAAGGGAATTCCAGTGAGCTGGTACCACAATGCTAAAAAGCCTGGGATTGAGTCACAGCAGGGACACATGGCACCATCAACAGATCTATGGGACCAAGGTGGGATTTAGGGAGAGAGGCAATTTCTCAGCTAGCTTAAAGAAATAAAATAAATTCAGTGTGGTCTCCACCTGCAGCAGTCTGTGCTTATGTGGAATTTCAAACACAGAGAGCAGGGGGCATGAAAGAGAAAGTGTGTCATGGCTACATCCTTAAAGAAGAAGCTGGCGGAATCAGGGAAAGTGTCCCCCTTTAGGAGGAGATGGGGAAGGTTGTGTTCCATCTGCCTCCTCACTCAGGAAGGCTCTCCTGTAACCAGTCAGCATCCCCTCCTCTTCCCATTGATCAGAAGCCTGTGAACTCTGTGAACCCTCAGCCTCACCTAGGCAGTCACTTCCACCATCTCGGCCTGGCTTC
This sequence comes from Podarcis filfolensis, assembly GCF_964270895.1. Taxonomy (NCBI): domain Eukaryota; kingdom Metazoa; phylum Chordata; class Lepidosauria; order Squamata; family Lacertidae; genus Podarcis; species Podarcis filfolensis. Next base: position 420,646 of record NC_139610.1, on the reverse strand, counting down.
TTTCTGCAGACTGTGTGATTAGCAATGCAGACTTTGAGGCTCCCTTAATAGTGGCACCATTAAGACTTCTCCTCCCAGCTCAGCCCAGGGTCGCCATGGATGCCGTGAGCAGCAAAAGCAGCTGCTGCCAGCAGGTGCCCTTGAGGAGATGCAGCAATTTTGTGGGGGTGTTTCTTGCATTTCAACGAGAGTGACCAGGGCATCGACATTCACCCCACACCTGGGAGAACTGAACAGCCAAGCCCAGCTCAATGAATGATTGGTAGAAACATTTCTTGCCTTTCCTTGGAATAGGAATAGGCAGTCTTTTGCCTGCCTCTGTATGCAAGGTCGGCTGTTTCTAGGGCTGAGCAAAGAGATGCCCCCCACAAACCACTTTCACAGACCCTTTCAGAGGCTGTGAAAGGAGGCAGCAAGGATAAATGTGGGAGGTTGGCCACGTCTGGGGACTCTTGTCCACTCCATGCTGTGCCCAGGCTGACTTGATGGAGGCACAGTGTGATCAGAAGTAGCTGTGAGGGGTCAGCTGCTTCCTCTCCACACTTCCCAGTGCTGTACAAAGAGCAGAGGCAGCCACGGAGAAGGAAGACAAGAAAGGAATCAGGAGAGAAACTGGGACCCAACATGGAAGCGTTCCAAGAAGGAAGCACATTCAGGAAACTCTCCTAGGGAGATGTGGTGCATCAGTAGAAGGGGGGGCAGAGCCTGGGGGAAGCCTCCAGAGGGGAGCCATTGAGTCTGCACGTGGGGGGTGTCAAACTGGGTATTTGACCCGGGTGAAATAAAGTTTCACCCCTGGAGAGGAGATGTGCCCCTGAAAGAATCACCTGCCTAAAGGCCAGGAATGCTCACAGGGACAAGGAGTCTCGCAAGTAGCCGAGCCTTTTCTGCCTCTGCTTAAAAACTTGGTGGGGAGGTGGGTAAACTTGTTGCAGCTCCCATGCAGTCTTGGATCTCTTGCCCTTGCTCTTGGGCTGCATTTCTTGTTTGCTATTCCTCTGACTTGCAAGAACACCCTCACTGTTGTGTTCTTGCTCCCAGGTTTGTACTTTTACATTGCTTTGGAAGTTTGCTTCTTTAGACTACAATACAGCAGCCTAGCCAGCTGCTTGGGTGACCATGGTGGCACACACACCCTGCGCTCGGGGGCGAGCTGCTCACAGGGCAGGGCGAGCCTTGGGCAGGGCGTGCTGCACGGAGCCTCCATGGAGTCCATCCACTGCCTCCCCCTCAGCTGTAGAGATGCGTGGAGAGATGCGTGGCTTGGGCGCACTGCAGGCCCCATGTCCCCCCCCCCCACGGTGTGGCACCCAGTGCGCCTTGCCTCCCCCCCCAGCTGTGCCTCTGCTACAATACACATCATCCCTGAGCACTGGCCATACTGATTGAGGCTGATGGGAGCTGGAGCCCTACAAAACTGGAGAGCCACAGGTTCCTTATCCCCAGTGTGGACAGCACTGTGCCAGATGGACCAATGGTTTAACTTCGTATATGGCAGCTTCCTACCCATTGCAAAAGGTTCTACTCCACCTTCCTTTTGTTGTGCCCATTTTGACTGATTGCTAATATTTGGCCAATTTATCTCCTATCTCTATATATCTCCAAAATACATGGAACTCTCATGGAACGGCGGGGGGGTGTGCACTAGAGGCAACAGCAATCTACTTCCCACTTTCAAAACATAGTTTCCAGAGACTCCAGGAAAGGAACTGAATGCTGAAGAAGATGAACTGTATTGACTCACGCTACAAAACTGTTGTATGGCAACTCCAAAGGTTTTTTTTAGAGGTGGGGCCAAGAAGTATTCGATACCCACAATGAAATATTTGAGCCCCATCCCCAAGTTGATGGGCATTGCCATTCAAATGGTGTGTGTGACCATGTCATGTGATCGATTATATGGGGTGGGGCTTAGCTCCCCCCCCCAATATTTTGTTCAAGTTGGCGCTCCTAGGTGGGGGACAAAATAGGGACAATGATAGATCAGAGACAGGGACATGAAAATTGGGAGTATTCTGAGAAAGTGTCATGGAGCATATGCATGGTGATGCAAATATAAGCTAGAACAGACTTTCCATTTTGGAAAATGGTTTGTTTGGGGACCATTTTTGATGCCCATTGTGTACTGATGTTTTAAAAGCAGAAGATATCATCAGATGTCAGGTCTAACTCTTTTGACATTCTCTGTGCTTGCTTAATGTAGAGAGAGAAAGAATACTTTCCATCAAATACTAGAAGACCAAGCATTCCCCCTCCTCCTTACTGTGGCAGATGTAGGGGAAATCCCAGAAGGGAATGGATCTAAGGCCCTGCTGAAGATCCAAAACATATCTAGGCTCAGTCCTGCTAAGGTGGCTTGCCATTGCCCAACATACAGCAGGAATATGGAGGCCAGGTCCCTCACACCTTTTCTTTCTCTTTGGCTGTGTGCTTCTGATCTCTCAGCTAAGTAGAAGGATTTGAAAGCTGCAGGAAAATAACAGTCTCTTATCCTGGGCTACTCAGTCCTTTCTATTTCATTGTTCTTGTCCCCACCCCCCATGTGTTGTGCGTCATTTCCCAGACCGAGAAGAAGGGAATAAAAGGAAGGAGGAGGGGAGATGGGGAAGGTCAGTCCTGGCTACAAAAAGCTTGCCTTGCAGAGATTAGAAGCTAAACTCTTTCAATATCAAACAGCTCAGATAACCGATTATAGGGAGGAAGGCCTCCTAGATACATAGCAATGAAATCAATCTGTCACAAAGGCTCTGTTCCTCCCCTTTCCCATTTTCTTAGAGGTGAAAAAGCTGCTGTGCATCTTCGGAAAGGAGTATGTTAGATCTTCCGCCTTCCATACCTGTAGGGCTCATGCTATTTCTAGCTCTTTAGAAGATGCATCCAGAGTCCAACCTTGTGATCTTGGATTAAGGAGATACCAAAGCAGTAAGTGGCCTCAATAAAATTCTTTCCCAAACTTGGAGGAGCAACTTGATAATCCAAAATTCAGATCATAAGTATGGCTAGTTGGTAAAGTCATACCAATGGCTGCTAGTCATGATGGCTATATTACGTTCACTTTGAAAGGCACCCTATATCTCTGAATGCAACCTGCCGGGTATCACAAGCAGGACAGTGCTACTGCTCTTGTGGGCATCCCAGAGGAATCTGGTTGGCCACTTTGAGAAGAGAATGCTAGACTGGAGGTGTCTTTGGAACTCTGAGCTAGCCAGGGTGGTTCTTACATGATCCAATCACAGGAGAGTACACCAGTTTCACAATGTCACTTTCGGGGGTCTAGAATGATGGGATTAGCACATTAGCACCTTGTTTAGGACTAGTGCATATGTTGCAATTCCAAGGAAGCAAAATTTTGAAACCCACAAAGATTTATTCAACCCTTATCCCCACAACATTCACAACTCCACATACAGGAGCTAGTGCAGGGGTGGCTAACCTGTGACCTTTCAGATCCTCCTGGAATTAAGAAGGGAACAGCTGCATAGGGCATTGGGATGAAAGGCCAAGTTATATTGCATGATGGGGAGCCTGTGGCCCTCCAGATGTGCTGGACTGCAACTCACATCCTTCCTGACCCTTGGCTAAGCTGACTGGGACTCCAACAACATCTGTAGGGCCACAAGTTGGCCACTCCAAAGCAAATGCATTGGGTCATCCTGGCTATCTGCTTAAATTCTGCACATACATTTACTTTTTGCTCATGCTTTGCTCCATCCTAGCACTTATAATTTCATTTTGATTGATTTTCTCCTTTTCTCCAAGGAGCTCAAGGTGGTACACACACTTCCCCACCCCCTTCCATTTTATCCTCACAACATTCCTGTGAGGTAGTGTAGGATAAAAAACAGTGACTGACCCAAGGTCACCCTGTGGGCTTCATGGTTAAGTGGGAATTTGAACCCTGTTCTTCCAGGTCCCAGTCCAGCACTCCAACCACTACACCACACTGCCTCAACCTATAATCTCAGAAGCCATGCTTTTCCTGATTTTGATATATTTCTCAGGCTGCAACCCAACCCAGTTACACTTTCCAGATCATCATGTCATGTGAATTTTAGCTGATTAATCTATCAAATTAATATACATACATTTTAACATGGGTAACCACAATATTTCTATAGCCAGATGTCTACTTTCTTTGATTTTTTAAAATGTTGTACACATGTGTTAAATCAGACATGGTCTTAGGAGAAGCATTCCCTCCAGACTGAAAAATAGAGGATGCAACTTTGAAGATGGCACTTTCCATCTTCAGTTGTTATAAGTACTTCTATACAAAAGTAAGTATTTCTTTCCCCAAAAAATCTCTTCCCTGCTTAATTGGGAGCAATTCTTTATCAAAGAAAATATTTTGAATGGATGCATCTGGCCAATTAATCTACCAAACATTGCAACCTGGGGAGTTTGTGTATTTTGTGTGTGTGTTTGTATGTATGTGTATAATATTGTGCTGTGACTTCAAATATTGGTTTGTAGAATAAAGGGAACATCCCCAAGCACCTAAATAAATAAATAAATAAAGCAGCCAAGTTCACCAGGAAAGGAGAGCTAGCAGGAACCAGCTTGCTTGCCTCAGTCTAAATCTTTGCAGCAGCCCGCTCCATTTAGCAAAACACTTATCTGCCATTTTCCCACCCCATCCATCTTTGCAGCAACCACCAACTAATTCTGTGCTGAAAAAATCCTCATTTTATTTTATACTTTTTGAGTGGGTTTGTGCATGTTGAGAAGTGGGCTGAGGGAGAGGGAGAATTACACTGCACACGCACCCATCTCCCAGGCCAGAGGGAGTTTGTCTTTTTAATACTCACCCACTGCTTAGAAAGCAAAGTGACAGCTGTAGCCTGTTCCCTGAAGGCATCAGTTACCCGTCAGAGCCTTCACTCACTCAAATGCAAGCTGTCAGGTGGCAGCAGGCAATGAAAGAGGGGAAGGAGGAAGGAGGCATATTACTTTATTTCCTGTCAGCCCATCAAATGAACGAACGAACAGACGGACAACCTGCCAATTTATTATGCTTCATGTAGATGGAGCCAAGGTAAGAATGAAGTATCTCTCAGACACCATCTTCAATGACTTTCACTAGTCATCACTTTAAAGGACTCTGGCAGCATCACAAAGCCCTTATTCCCACCCTTAATGAGCACTTCAGAACTGTCTCACCCTTTTGATTAGGACATCCCAGGCAACAGCAGCAACTGACTACACACAGGACATGGGGTGGGAGGAGAAGAGGAGCAGGAGGAGGAATTTGGTGGTGCTATTTTAAAGACTAAAATAAAGGAAATCCTTTGTGGTGATCTGACAGCCCAACAGCCTGAATTAAGCATGGCATTTGCAAGGGATGAAACAACAAGACCTTTGGGGAAGGGTTGTAGCTCAGTGTTAGAGCATCTGCACTGCATGCCAAAGGTTCCAAGTTCAAACTTGTGTCTCTCCAGGTAGGGCTGGGAAAGGCACCCCAGTCTGTGTGGACAATTCAAATTAGATGGAACAATAGTTTGATTTGGATCTGTGATTTGGATCAAGATTGGAACTATCAGAAGCCCACCCACAGAAGCAGCCTTGATGGACCATGGGACCACAAGGAAGAAACATGCGAACACCAGAGGAGATTTGGGATGCTCACTGCAGAAATTTCCTTGATCCTAGAACCTACCAGACTTCAGGAATGCATTGTCTACATTTCACACCTCACTCAAAGCAACCTCCATCTCCAGGATGCTCCACTCACCATTGCCCACAGCAATAAACACACAGAATGATTGCCACCAGAAAAAGGTAAACTCATCTGGCTAGCCAAGGCATGAGTGTAGCAGGGGAGGGGGCAGGGGGCAGCTGCCCCCCCAATCAATCAAAATACAAATCACTACAAATCTGAGAGTCTGTCCCTGCAACAAAATCCTGGCTATGCCTATGAGCCAAGGCATTCCTATTTCTAACACTGCTCTAAAAGAGTAAGGTGGTGACAGAGAATTTGTGGTCCTCCAGATGCTGCACAATTTGACCACAGCTGACAACGTTTCCCTTTTTTAATGGGAAATTCCCTTATTCCAAATAGGATTCCTCACAAGAAAAGGGAAAAGTTGACAGCTATGAATTTGACTGATGGCCAGGGATTGATGGGAGTTACTGTCCAGCATCATCTGCAGGAGCTTGGGGTCCCCACCATGGGTGTAGTCAAGGTGGGGGCAAGGCGGGGCAGCTGCACCCCCTCAATCAATAAAAATCAATAAAAATACATAGCAAACTGAGGTTCTGCCTTTCCTAACAGGAGGCCTGCCCCCCACAACAAAAATCCTGGCTACACCGATAATCCCCACTCCTGGTCTAAGGAGTCAAGTGTTGTCAGAATCAGGCTCCATTAAACAGAACTTTTAAAAAATGCAGAGTGAATGATACTATGAATAATAAATCATGATTCCATGGAAGCACAATGGAGCATACAGTAATAGATCCTGGAATACAATCAAATCCAGTTAAAATAATATTTTGCAGGTCTTAAGTTTTGTCTTTTGACATAAATCTTAAATGACTATCATTTAGCTGCATAAACCATAGTTTTGACTAGTTTGGCTCGTTTTGACCTCTATCATGTGTGCTACCTCCCACTCAGTGAGGTCAAAACCAGGATGTTGAACCAGGAGGCAAGATTTGGGAGGTGCTTTATTTAATTCTGTGTAACATGTGTTTCGGGATGGGAGCCGCTCTTGGTTCCCCACCCCTATGTATTTTTGTTTCAGCAGCCTAATTTGGAAAGAAAGGGGAGGTTTATAGGTAGAGGTTGATGGCCATCTGCCAGGGATTACTTAGTTGTGATTCCTGCATTGCAGGGGTTGGGCTAGATGACCTCTTCCAGCTCTGCAACTCTATGATTCTCTGTATCTGCAAGAGATATTCCATTGAAACAGGGAAGGGGAATCTTTTTTTTTTTTTTTAAATTCTTTTTATTAAGTTTCAGTTACAACATAAAAAGAAAGAAAAACAAAAAACAAAAAACACAAAAGACAAGACAACAATTTTAAAAAGAAACAAGGAGAACAAGAAGACAAGAAAAAAAAAATATCCACATCTAACACCAAAAAGCAACAATCTCTGTACAGTTCTATCTCTTATTCATTAAGATTTTATATAATTAGATATTTATGTCTTTCTTCTACTCCCCTATTGACCTCCTTCCCTCCCGATTTCGGACTTCTTGATAAAATTTTCCATTTTCTGCAGCTAGTATTTGTTAACGATTTGCACATCATAAGTTTTATAACAGACCTGCTATAGTTTTTAGGTTTCTATGGTTTCCTTCAATGTATGCCATAAATTTATTCCAATCACTAATAAACTTTGTATTTTTTTGGTTTCTAATTTTTTGCGTCATTTTTGCTAATTCAACATATTCGAATAATCTTGTTTGCCATTCTCTAACCGTTGGTATATTTGTACTTTTCCAATTCTGTGCAATTAATATTCTGGCCGCTGTTGTCGAATACTGGAATAAAATCCTATCTTCCCTTTTAATTTCATCCCCAATTATACCTAGTAAAAAGGCCTCCGGTCTCTTAGGAAAAGTATATTTAAATATTTTTTTTAACTCATTATAAATCAAGTCCCAGAATTTCTTCATTTCCTCGCAAGTCCACCACATATGGTAGAAATTGCCTTCTTTGATTTTGCACTTCCAGCAGGCCTTATTTCCTGTTTTATACATTTTTCCTAATTTTGCTGGTGTGATATACCACCTATATATCATCTTCTCCAAATTTTCTCTAAGGGTGACACTTGCCGTAAATTTTATTCCATTATTCCACAATCTCGACCATTTTTCATAATCTATATTGTATCCCAAGTCCATTGACCATTTTGTCATAACCTCCTTTATTTCTTCGTCTTTGGTGTCCCATTCCAATAGTATATCATACATTCTAGATAATAATTTGGTTTTACCTTCAATTATTTCTATCTGAAATTTGGATTTTTTTTCACTTATCCCTACTTTTTTATCTTCCATCCACATTGCGTTTATTTGATGATATTGTAGCCAGCCTGTTAATTTTTCTTTCAAATCCTCATATGTTCTTAATTTCCAGCCGCTTTCTGATCTTATTAGTAGGTCTTCGTACGTTAATCTTTTTCCTTCCATATTTGTTTTCTTAATTATTAAAATGTCCATTGGCGACAACCACCAAGGTGTTTTCCATTCTAGGAGTTTTTTATTTTTCTCCCAAACTTCATATAGTGGTCCTCTAATGATGTGGCTTGAAAACCCCTTATGTACCTTTTCTTTATTTGACCATAAGTAGGCATGCCAGCCGAACCTATTGTTGAATCCTTCTAGGTCTAATAAGTCAGTATTTTCCAAAGTTATCCACTCTTTGATCCAACAAAGGCAGGCGGCCTCGAAATATAATTTCAAATTTGGGACCGAGAATCCCCCCCTTTCTTTTCGATCTGTAAGCAATTTAAATCTAATTCTCGGTCTTTTCCCTTGCCATATAAACTTCGAAAGGGTTTTCTGCCAATCCTTGAACATTTTGGAGCCTTTAATCACTGGTATACTTTGGAACAAGAACAACATTTTTGGAAGTACATTCATTTTTATTGCTGCCATCCTTCCCATCCACGAAAGCTTAACTCTATTCCATATATCTAGATCTTTTTTAATTTCCTTCCATGTTGTCAAGTAGTTATCTTGAATTAAATTTATATTTTTTGTGGTTAGCCAGATTCCCAGATATTTTATTTTCTTAGCCACCTTGATTCCATTTTGTTTCTCTAATTTTTCTCTTTCGTCCTTTCCCAGATTCTTAGTCATCATTTTTGTCTTTAGTTTATTCAGTTTGAAACCGGATAGTTTACCGTATTCTTCTAATATTTCCAGCGCCTTGCTAACACTTTTTTGCGGCTCTTCTACAGATAGCATCAAATCGTCTGCGTAAGCTTTTAATTTATATTCTTTCGTTCCTACTTTAATCCCTCGAATCTCTGGTGTTGCTCTTATTTTACTCGCGATGACCTCTAATACTATAATAAACAAAAGCGGGGAAAGAGGGCAACCCTGTCTTGTTCCTTTTTCTATTCTAAATGGATTTGTTAAGTTGTTATTTATAATCAATTTGGCAAACTGACTCGAATATACTGCCTTTATTCCTTTCATGAATTCGCCCTCTATCCCTGCTTTTTCCATACTTTTTAATAGGAACGACCATGAGACATTATCGAATGCCTTCTCCGCATCAATAAAAATCAGCGCCGCAGGTATCTCGTTCTTACACTCCAAATATTCAATAATGTTTATAGTATGCCTTACATTATCTTTAAGAAACCTGTTTGGGAGGAATCCTGCTTGATCTTTGTGAATTAGATTTACTAAACACTTTTTAAGTCTATTTGCCATTACCTCTGCAAAAATTTTGTAGTCATTATTTAGTAGTGATATAGGCCTATAATTTTTGATGTTTAATTTATCCGTGTCCGGTTTGGGGATCATCGTGATATGGGCCTCTTTCCATGACTCTGGTATCTTTCCTCCCGCTAATATTTTATTCATAGTATCACATAGCACTGGCGTTAGTTGGTCTTCTAATACTTTATAGTATTTTGCAGACAGTCCATCCGGGCCCGGGGCCTTCCCTAATTTCATTTTTCTTATTGCGTTCTGGATCTCTTCTATTTTTATAGGTTTGTTTAATTGTAATCTTTCTTCCTCTGTAATAGTTTTTCCGCTGCAGTCTTCTAGATATTTTTCTATTTGTTTTGAGTCTTCTTCTTCCTTTTTGTACAATTTCTCATAAAATTTGAGGAAATTTTCCTTTATTCCCTTTGGATCTTCTATCAATTGCTCCCCTATTTTTATCTTATTTATCACATTTTGTTTTTGCCTTCTTCGCAATTGCCAAGCTAGTAGTTTACCTGTTTTATTAGCTGATTCGAAATATTTTTGCTTCATTAACTTAATTTTCCATTCGATTTCTTGATTTGTCAGCATTGAGTATTGTGTTTGTAATATTTTTATTATTTGTATGTTTTGTTCATCTTTTGGATTTTTTGTTAGTTTTTTCTCACATTCTCTTAGTTGGTTGAGAATTTCTTCTTTCTTTTGTTCCCTTATTTTCCTCTTGTAACTATTTTGCTGGATAAAGAAACCTCTTAAGACTGCCTTGCTAGCATCCCAGACTATCTCTATACTTGATTCTGTATTAAGGTTCAAATCGAAATAGTCTTTTAAAGTGACTTTAGCCTTTTCAATAATTTCCTCACTCTCCAATAAATATTCATTCATTCTCCATCTGAACCCCCCCTGTGATACACCTTTTATTTCCAACATTATCGAATTATGATCAGAGAGGGTTCTCGGTTGGATTTCACATTTTGAGGTTCTTAAGGTGAGTTCTCTTGAGATCCAGATTTGATCAATTCTACCCCAGCTTTTGTACACTTCTGAAAAAAAGGTATATTGCTTCTCTATTGGATGTTTGTGTCTCCAAATGTCTATTAAGTCTAGATTTTCTTCTAAATTGTTAAATGATCTTGGCAGCTTCCCTTGATTACGCTTTTTCTTTTCTGTTTGTCTGTCAATTTCTGGTACCGGTACTCCGTTGAAGTCTCCCAATAATATCGTCTTGTTATCCTCTAACTCTAATAATACTTGCTCCAATTTCTTAAAGAATTCCAATTTATCCGAATTCGGTGCATATATGTTTATCACATTAAGTTTTTCACCCTGGAAATTAATTTGCACCCCTAATATCCTTCCTTCATCATCTTTGTAAATCAGTTTAGGTTCCCATTTTTCGTTAACATATGTTACTACTCCTCTTTTTTTTCTGTAATGGAGTTTATGAATTCAACTCCCAATTTTTTATTTATCAAGATATGTTTATGCTTTTTGGTCACATGTGTCTCCTGCATACAGATTAAATCAAGGTTCTTTCTTTTCAAAACATTCACTATTTTATTCCTCTTGGTTTTCTCGTTCACACCGTTCACATTCCATGACAGAATTTTCAGATTCATTGTTATGTTTACTTGCCGATATCCAAATACTTAATTTATATCCGAGTGGTTTTGTTTTCTATTCCCTCTTCCTCTTTTTCCACTTCCTCTTCCCCTACTCCTTCTTCCCCTTCCTCCTCCTCTTCTCCTCCTTCCCCTCCCCTTTCCTCCTGTTCTCCACCCTTCTCTCTTCTTCTACTTCTCTCTTGTAAATCACCCTTTCTCCCTCCAAATCTCTCCTCCACTTTCCCAAGGTCTTTTTCATATCTGCGTAGAAATTTACCCACTTCCTGACTTTCAGTAATCTTAAATCTTTTATCTTTATAGAAAAAGGAAATCCCTTCAGGGAATTCCCATCTGTGTTGTATCCCGTTCTTTTTTAGAACGCTTGTTAACTGTTTGTACCCCTCTCTTTTGCGTAGGAGTCTGGTTGGTATTTCTTTAAAGATAATAATTGGTCTGCCTTCGATTATTAGTTTCTTTTGGTAGCTTTCTCTTAGGATTAGATTTCTCATCTCTATCGAATTAAATATAACTAAACAGTCTCCCAGTGCTTTTTTAGATTTTATTTGTTTAGACCTTATTTTTATTCTGAAAGCATTTTCTATCGTATATGCAATCTCTTCTTCCTTCAATTCTAACCACTTCGCTAGTTCTTTAGTCAGTTTCTCTTTAATATTCTCATTAGATTCTTCTCCTACTCCTCTAAACTTTAAATTTAGCTGTTTTTGTTTCATTTCCATCATCGCTAAATTGTCCAGAACTTGATCTTGATTCCTGTTCAGTTCTCGAAGTTCCTCTTTTATCCTATCTGTCTCCTTCCTTTGTTCCTTTATCTCTTTCTGTGCTCTTTTATTCGATTCTTCTAAAATCTTTGATCGAACCGTTAAGTCTTTTACTTTACTTGACAGTTCCCCTACTGCACCTTCTATCTTCTTATCAATCAACTCATGTATCTCTCCTAGCTTTTTCTCCATGTGAGTTTCGTTCTGTTTAAATTCCTCCTTTATTTTTAACCATAGAATGTCTAAGTCTTTAATTTCTTCTTGTCGAGATGCTTTCCTGTCTGATGGGGTCCCTCCTATCTTTTTTCCATTTTTCCCCGACATTTTCTCCGTTTCCACTCTTTCTCCTTCCCCCCCCCTCTTCAAAATATATATATACTATAAATTTCTTGTAATATTTATTCTCTCCCCTAGAGGGCGCACAGTCTTAACAAGTTTTAGTTAGTATCAAAAAAAAAAAGTAATTGCAACGACGTTCCCTTAAACAATCTAATTCCAGTTTTTACCAATTGCAATCAGGCGAAGAGAAATGGAGTAGTTCTTTAAACTTAGCCAATCAAGTTATTCCCTGACCCTTTAATTTTCTCCTAATGCACCAGAATGTTATTTATAATTTATATTTCTGGATTTTCCAAATCAAGATCTGTAATTCCAAATATTCTCAAATCCTGTACCTACTCAATTCATTTGCCGTCCATATATTTCGTACCCTCTAAATGTGGATAAGTCCAAACTAAATTCCTAATCAAACAATTTTGTCTGGGACTTATCAACTATGTAAGGATAAGGGCCCTCTGATAAGGCCCTTAAAGAAATATCAACCTTAAAGGGGACCCTTATGATAGGTGTACAAAGACAGAAGAAACGAAAGTTTAACCTGTAGCCAACTTTTGTTTTAAATAGGAGCAGTTTGTTCTTTCCTTTGTTCGGTCTTCAGCCACTTGGTTGGCTTAATCCAGATCAAAGGAGGATAGGCAGTATTTGTGAAACTGTCTTCGTAGAATCCCGTGAAGGAAAGTGGGTTCTAAGTTCTAGGCTTTTCGTCCACTTGCTGGGTTATTCCAACATAAAACTGTGATTGGGAAAAGATCCAGGAGTCCAACATTAACTCCAGTCCATTAAGTAAAAAGGGGGTATATGCCTCTTAGCTCACCCCTCTTTAACTCAGTTCGCAAGTGATTCAAATCCAGGGGGGGGGGGAAAAGACATTCCAAGTCTTTAAATATTCGAAATATTCCAAAAATTAATCAGGAAAAAACAAAACAGGAAAAAGGAAAGAAGGTAAATGTCCTACTGGGGATATATATATATAAGACCCTATAAGCTCAGTTCGTATGGAATCCCCAACCATTCAACAAGAGGGGGTAAGGGGAAAATCCAAAAATCCAAAAATCCAAGTTCTTTTAAGAGGGGGGGAAGGTAAAGTCCAAAGTTAAAGGTTTGAGGAAAAAAAGAAGGGAACATTTACTTGCCCGGAATATAATATAAGCAATCCAAAATTTGAGGCAGACAAAGTAATAAGTGGAGCGCCTTAGTCTCTTTAAAGCCTTTGAGTTTATTCTGTCTTTTCCTCCTCTCCCTTCTCCTTTAAAGTTCCGCCTTAAAGTTTAAGTCTTCAACGTGTTCTTTTTCTTTATCACCACTCTGTTTAGTTCTTCCCTTTATTCTTTCGTACTTTCCCCAAAAGAAATACAAAGTCTCTAAGTATCTTTTCTTTCTGCTACTTTTATTTTATTTTGTTTCCTTTGCCTCGCTTAATTGCTGCTGAGGACTTTCACTTTTCTGGTTCTACAGCGGGTGCCTGGTCATTTCCTTTTTTCACTCTTATGACTTTATATCCTGCGCCATTTTGACTCCGAAAAAGCAGGTCGGGCTCCTCATTTAAATTCTTTTACATTCAGAGCTCACTTAGTGCATAGTCCAACTTTTTAGCTCAAGATTATTCCCAAAACACTAAGGGTTCCGCTCTTAAAGTTACGGAGGTTTGTCGCCTTTCCAGTGAGAGCTAGAGGCATTGCCACACGGGGTCCGCAGAGCTTACCATTTGCGTTTCTCAGTCCCGTCGTTCCCGAGTCTCTCAGAAAAAAAACCCGAAAAAACAACGGAGCTACTCCAACGCTGCTGGTTAGCTTTTCCCTCAGGGGTACCCCTCCTGAGATTTTTGGGGGTCGCAGTGCCTTTGCGTTGCCCCCAAGCCCCCGTATGGCTCGGAAAAGCCCTTCAGCGGCTTTTCCGCGCTCCCTGCTGCTTGCAGGGAAGGGGAATCTTGAGCCCTCCAGATGTTTTGGGGCTTTAACTTCCATCAGCCCTGACATTAGTTGGGCTAGCCGGGGTGGACAGAAAGAGTCTAAGTACCTCTAAGGCCACAAGTTCCCTATTCCTTGATTTTTGAAAAATACTAAATGGGAAATTGGGAGGGGGGAGTCTCTCTCTTGGCCTCCTTTTTGCTATATCTTCATGCCTGCAACAACTCAGTCGACATTTTGTAAAAAAAATAAAAAATACCGTATTTTTCGCCCTATAGGAAGCACTTTTTCCCCTCCACCGCGCACCGACCCCTCTCGCTCTCCAGGCTTCAGGAGAGCCGCAGCGCCAGCCCCACAAGGTCAGGGGACAGCGGGGAGGCGGAACGCCGCCATCCCGCTGTCTCCCGATGTGGTTTGGAGGCTGATGGCGGTTTGGAGGCTGAAGGCGCAGCGCATCTTCCCGCTGTCCCCAGACCTGGTCTGCAGGCGGACGGCAGGGAGAAGAGCGCTTCTCCCCGCTGCCTGCCCCGCAAGCTCCAGGGACAGCTGGGAGGCGCAGCGCGTCTTCCCGCTGTCCCTGGACCTGGTCTGCAGGTGGGTGGCAGGGAGAAGAGTGCTTCTCCCCGCTGCCTGCCCCGCAAGCTCCGGGGACAGCTGGGAGGCGCAGCGCGTCTTCCCGCTGTCCCCGGACCTGGTCTGCAGGCGGGCGGTAGGGAGAAGAGCGCTTCTCCCTGCTGCCTTCCCCGCAAGCGCCTGGGGGGGTGGGGAATAATTTTTTTTCTTTATTTCCCCCCCAAAAAACTTGGTGCGTCCTATGGGGCGAAAAATACGGTAGTTTTTCACATTTTTACACATATAATCTCTGAGATAGCTTTTATATCCAATTACAAGGTTCTTTGAACCTTCCGACTTCCTCCCACGGGTTCTTATTTTTTAAAAAAAAAAATTGCATCTTATACTTTTTCCAACTATTATGTAAAGTTAAAGGACCCCTGGACGGTTAAAAGGTAAAGGTACCCCTTGCCAGACTCTAGGGTTGTGCGCTCATCTCACTCTATAGGCCAGAAGCCAGTGCTGTCCACAGACACTTCCGGGTCACTTGGCCAGCGTGACAAGCTGCATCTGGCGAGCACACGGAATGCCGTTTACCTTCCCGCTGGTAAGCGGTCCCTATTTATCTACTTGCACCCGAGGGTGCTTTCGAACTGCTAGGTTGGCAGGCGCTGGGACCGAACAATGGGAGCGCACCCCGCCGCGGGGATTCGAACCACCGACCATGTGATCGGCAAGTCCTAGGCGCTGAGGTTTTACCCACAGCGCCACCCGCATCCCTTCCCTGGACGGTTAAGTCCAGTCAAAGGCGACTACGGGATTGCGGCACTCATCTCGCTTTCAGGCCAAGGGAGCCAGTGTTTGTCCACAGACAGCTTTCCAGGTCTTGTGGCCAGCACGACTAAACTGCTACTGGTGCACAGAGGACCATGACGAGTGCCAGCGTGCATGGAAACACCATTTACCTTCCAGCCACAGCAGTACCTATTTATCTACTTGCATTGGCATGCTTTCGAACTGCTAGGTTGGCAGGAGCTGGGACAGAGCAAAGGGAGCTCACCCCATCACGGGGATTTGAACCACTGACCTTCCGATCAGCAAGCCCAAGAGGCATTACAAATGTCATTACAACACTACCAATTGTTTTAACTGTTTGCAGTGGTTTTTAAAATAAACTACAAATTTACTCCAATATCTAACAAATACTTGGTCTTCTTGGTTTCTTATCTACTCCATCAGTTTCTCATTTCTGCATGGTCCATCAGTTTCATCTGCCATTAACTCAGTCAACATTTTGTTGAGGAGAGATTTTTTCACTTCTTCCAAAAGCTTTTGTGGTCATTATATTGCACCCGCTGTAATTTTTCACTTAGAAAAATTAGTATGTGGTAAGCATTCAAGCTCAACCCTTCATTTCACATTTCATCTGATGAGCATATTAGGAGCCCCATGGCATGCAAAATCTGAGGATCAAACCTACTGCCTGCAGTAGCAATTTTGTGGAAGATGCATTGAGTTGATGCACTATTTTTCCTCAATGCAAGAAAAAAGAGGAGACTGGGAGGAGATATGATAACCAAATATCACTAGGGCTGTCACATGGAAAAGGGAACAAGCTTGTTTTCTCCTGCTCTGGAGGGCAGGACTCGAACCAATGGCTTCAAGTTACAAAGCAGATTCCAACTAAACATCAGGAACAACTTTCTGACAATGAAAGCAGTTTGTGGTGGAATGGTCTCCTTCAGTAGGTTGTTGACTCTCCTTCCTTGGAGGTTTATAAGCAGAGGTTGGATGGCCATCTGTCACGAATGCCTTAGCTGAGATTCCTGCATTGCAGGGGGTTGGACTAGATGACCCCTGGGGTCCCTTCCAACACTACAACTCTATGTTTCTATTATTCCAGACTAAACATACCCATCTCCTTCAACCGTTCCTCATAAGGCTTGGTTTCCATACCCTGGATCATATTGGTTCCCCTCCTTTGCACATGGTTCCAGCTTGTCAATATCCTTCTGGAAATATTACTTCCCTGAAAGATAATATAAGAAACATAATTAATATAATCGAATATCTAACTGCCAGAAATGAAAAACAAGCGATGTTGATTTTTGTAGATGCGGAAAAGGCTTTTGATAATATAGCTTGGGAATTTATGTTGAAAAATTTAGAATTAATGAATATCGGACAACCCTTCCTAAAAGGAATTGAAGCAATATATTCAGAACAAAGAGCAAAATTGATTGTGAATAATATAGTAACAGAAAATATGGAGTTTAGGAAAGGTATAAGACAAGGGTGTCCATTATCACCGCTGTTATTCATATCGGTACTGGAGGTTTTTCTAAGGACAATAAGGAAAAATGAGATAATAAAGGGAATCTCAATTGGTCAGAATGAATATAAAGTAAAAGCGTTTGCCGATGACTTGGTACTGACAATAGAAAATCCAGTTATAAGTGCTAAAGAAATATTAGAAGAAATAGAACAGTTTGGGCAGGTAGCTGGTTTTAAATTAAACAAAAAGAAAACTAAGATGATTGTGAAAAATATGAAACAAGATCTGGTGGAAGTGTTACAGCAACAAAATGGTATAGAAGCAGTTTAAAAAGTTAAATATTAAATATTTAG
Source organism: Podarcis filfolensis (assembly GCF_964270895.1). Lineage (NCBI taxonomy): Eukaryota > Metazoa > Chordata > Lepidosauria > Squamata > Lacertidae > Podarcis > Podarcis filfolensis. The sequence continues at coordinate 403,449 of NC_139610.1, read as the reverse complement.
GAATTTGGTTAACTTCTAAAAATATAGATCTTTTTCAAAACAACTATATTCCAGTTTGGAATGGAATTAAAAGAGATCTGGATATATGGGGAAGAATGAAATTGTCATTTTGGGGAAGGATTGCTGCTATTAAAATGAACGTGCTACCAAAGATGTTATTTTTGTTTCAGTCAATTCCAATAACCAAGGGGGCATCAATTTTTTAAAACTGGCAAAAAACAATTTCAAGATATATCTGGCAGGGGAAGAAGCCGAGAATACAGTATAAATTATTAACAGATGAGAAAGAAAGAGGAGGCTTCGCCCTGCCAGATTTGAAATTGTACTATGAAGCATCGTGTCTCTGTTGGTTAAAGGAATGGATGGTATTAGAAGATACAGAATTGTTAGACTTAGAAGGTTATGATAATAGATTTGGTTGGCACGCATATCTATGGTATAACAAAGCAAAAATTCATAAAGGATTTGGAAACCATATATTTTGAAGATCTCTAATAGAAGTATGGGATAGGTATAAAAACCTATTGGAAAGAAAAATATCACACTGGTTATGCCCATTAGAAGTGATCAGTGTGAAAAAGATCAATATGCAGAAGAACTGGGTAACTTATGAAAGGTTACTACAGAAAGAAGGAAGTAAATGGAAGTTGAAACCATTTGAGGAAGTCAAACAATATGTTAGAGATTGGTTACACTATCACCAGGTAAGTGAAATGTTTAAAAAGGATTATAAAGAAAAAGGATTTTATGAAAATAAGTCTAAGTTTGAAGTTGAGATATTAAGTAATAAATGTAAAATTTTGTCAAAAATGCATAAATTACTGCTGGAATGGCATTTAAAGGATGAAGAGGTAAAGTCAGTTATGATTAATTGGGCTAAAGACTTTGGGTACAATATACAACTGAATGATTGGGGGAAATTATGGAAAGAAGGTTTAAAATTTACGGCATGCAATGCCTTAAAAGAAAATGTGATGAAAATGTTTTATAGATGGTATATTACACCCGTTAAACTTGCAAAAATGTATACGGTAAGCAGTAAATGTTGGAAATGTAAAGAAAAAGAAGGAACATATGTGGTGGGAATGTAAAAAGGTTAAAAACTTCTGGGAAATGATATATAATGAAATGAAGAAAATGTTGAAATATACATTTATTAAAAAACCAGAAGCATTTTTATTAGGCATTGTAGGAACTGATATAAATAGAAGTGATTGTAAGTTGTTTTTGTATGCAATGACGGCAGCACAAACTTTATTGGCACAAAACTGGAAGCAAGAAGAATTACCAACGAAAGAAGAGTGGAGGATGAAATTGATGGACTATGCAGAACTGGACAAATTAACGGGAAGAATCCAAAACCGGCGGGACCAGAGATTCATAGAAGATTGGCGTAAATTTATGGACTATATGAAAAGTAATTGTAATGATTTGATTACATTTGTAGGTTTGAAGGAAGGTTTGTAAGGGGAATAATTCGAATTATTGCCTTATTGAATGAAAGGGATGATATCGGTTATGAGGTTAAAGGTAATATAAATTTAAGAAATGCAGGAGAAATCTTAAAGATGGGAGATCATCAGAGGAGCTGACGGAAGTCCAAAAGATTGTATAAGAGCTGGAAATTTGTAAAATGTATGACAATATAAATGTTTTTAAAACGAATAAAAAATTATATATATGAGAACTGAAAACAGCCATCCCTTGAAATGTGCATGCCTCTGAATTTTTAAATGTGGTTTTCCAGCCAATTAATGGATATTTAGGTGAAGTGTGCATTAAAAATTACTATATTAATGAAAATAACAAAAAGAAAAGGGGAAGATGCTTTCCAAAAATGTGTATATTGAGAGAAAAAGCACTAAAATAATGATCAATTTTCATGAGGACTTCCTATTTTTTTAAAAAAAAAACACCCCACAAATGATCCAGGGGTCTTAGCAGACCCCCGATTAACATGAGTCAACAGAGTGATGCAGCAGCAAAAAATGCTATCATCCTGATCAAGGGAAGGAATAGTCCCACTCTATTCTGCCTTGGTCTGACCACACCTGGTATACTGTGTCCTGTTCTGTGCACCGCAATTTAAGGAGGATGTTGACAAGTTGGAACATCTGCAGAGGAGGGTGACCAAGATGATGAAGGGTCTGAAAAGCAAGTCTTATGAGGAACAGTTGAGGTTTGTTTAGCCTGGATAATGGCAATCTTCAAATATCTAAAGGAAAGATGAAAGATGGAGCAAGCTTGTTTTCTCCTGCTCTGGAGGATTGAACCAATGGATTCAAGTTGCAAGAAAGGAGATTCCAACTATACATCAGGAAGAACTTTATGGTGGTAATAGGCATTTTATAGTGGAATGGACTCCCTTGGAATGCGGTGGACTCTCTCTCACTGGAGGTTGTTAAGCCAAGTTTGGATGGGCATCTCTCATGGATGCTATAGTTGAGATTTTCTGCATTGCAGGGCTTGGACTAGACAACCAGTTTCTGATTTTATTTAATATGATTAGTGTTACCATATTATGATTAACTAGTGTTGTTGTCCTTTTACAGGCTTAAGAATAAAAGGGTTGCTGTTTTTTTGTTTGTTCTTTTAAAGATTTGAGTTTAGGAGCTCCAGAATGGTGGGACCATCACAAAGAAGACTGACTTATTTTTCTTTGATGTTTTTTAAAGTAAATGGTAATTGCTTAACTGTTGGAACTGTGGTGATCTTAATTAGGCTGTTGGAACTTCTTGTAAACAGTTTTGAGCGAAGATATTTGGAAAATGTGGTATAGAAAAAATGGACTATATCTATGATGCCAAACATGGATTAGCCATCAGTGCTGGAATGGCTCAATGGCCACTCTAGTTGTGTGTGTGCGCACGCACACACACCAGTATAAATGCCTAGCAACATTTACAAGTGTTCTTTTTGTTTTCCAGCCTAATGTTCAGATCAAATAAAGAACGCTTGCTCAATTTTCTCTGTATCATTTAGCTGACAGTGAAACTCAATATTTCCCCTTCTTCTGAAATGCTTCAGGAAAGAAATCTTAGAAGCATTGCAGTTGGGCGACTATTACCACTGTTCAGCAAGCTACTCTCTGTATAGAACCGTAACTTCCAGTCAAATTGGATTACCTGCAGCTGCTGCTCTGGACAAGAACCACTTTCAGATAAGGACATAAGACAGATAGCTTCAGAGGACCTTGATCTCCCTTCATAGACAACCCTGACTCAAATTCTCTATCATCAAAATACTTTAAAGTGTGCTTACTTGAGAATAAAATGATTCCACTCTGAAGACAACATTCAGCCAGGGCTGCTGACAGCTACAAGTTTAAAAAGGTATTTGTGTGTCTGTCTGTCTAGAATTAATTTGGATTTTACTCTTTGGGTGCACTGTAGGATGGTCCTCGCAAAGATAGTTGCTTTGCTACTGAAGGACGACTTAATCGGTGACTTGAACTCATAAAGAAGATATGTTGCTTCTGGGCTTCTCTGATATATATAGACGTGTGTGTGTGCATTGGTGGTGTTACAAGTGTGTACCTGCAGCCAGCACTCATGTATGTTCATATACACACTGCTTTAAAAAATATATATACTTTATTTAGAGTTTGACAATAACAAAAAAAATGGCAATAACTACTACATCAGTTCATTACAACTATCTTTAACAATAATTGAAAAATTACAGAACATCACTTTAACTTACTCGAATTTTCATATTTAACTTTTTTTATCTCTTTCTTAGCAGATCAAAGAGAAAAGGACCAAAGAAAGAGGTACAAAGACAGAAAGAAAAAAGAGAGAGAGAAGGGAGGGGGGAATCAAAGAAAATCAAAGAAAAAAAGAAAAAAGAAAACAAAGAAAAAGAAAACGAAGCAAAACAAAATAAACACATTTGACTTCCTATTAGACTCATTGTGTTGTTATTTCTACTATTTTTTCACACACAGTTCAAAATTGTATTACTTTCTTTGTTTTCCTCAGATACCAAAAAACCCCTTATATTTCTTGTTTTTCAAGGATCATTCTATTTCTGCCAAGGGATGTTTATTATTATACTTTTCCAGATACCCTTTAAAGATTTTCCATTCTTTCTGTACTTTCTGTTTTGGATAACCTCTAATTCTCCCTGTCAACATGGCCATTTGCAGATATTCTATCATTTGGACCTGCCACTCATTTATCGTAGGTGTTTTGTCACTTTTCCAGTTTCTTGCAATTAAGATCCTGGCTGCTACTGTTGTATACATAAAAAGTGGTCTAATTTCATTTTTGATTTCTGGTGACATTATACCTATGAGGAAGGTTTCAGGTTTTTTCTTAAATGAGAACTTAAATAATTTTTTAAATTCATTATAGATGTTATTCCAAAATTCCTTAATGGTTGTGCATTCCCACCACATGTGCATATATGTCCCTATACCATCTTTACACCTCCAGCAAGTTGGTGATCTATTTTTATACATCTTTGTGAGTTTTGCTGGTGTGTGGTGCCATCTGTATTGCATTTTCATAATACTTTATCTCAGATTATAGCACGCCGTAAATTTAATGTTCTCCCTCCACAATTTCTCCCATTGATCCCTATAGATATTATACCCTAGGTCTTCCGCCCATTTCACCATTGATCCTTTCACCAATTCTTCTTTCACCTCCCATTCTAGGAGATGTCAAGTCGTCCTTTGGATACAAATTGATAGTTGGACAGAATTTGACAGGTTGATACTTTGGCAGAGTAGAAAGTAAAAAGACTTGGATAAAAGTGTTGTGGAAATACAAGTCCCAATCTTAAACCCTGGCACAAAGCCGAAGCTAAGCAGGGGAACTCTCCATCATACTGGGGGATAAATTTCCCAAGAAGGAAGGGTAATCTGGAATAGTTTTGGAATTAATATTTAGTGCTTACTGAAGACCAGGGGATTTATGCAATACTACCTGAAAGATTGGAGACTGTTCATTGACAGCAGCAAGTGATCACTGAAATGTGTTCTGCTACACAACGGCAACCAGTTTGCCTCTATACCCCTGGCTCACTCGACTACACTGAAGGAGAACTATGAAGCGGTGAAGTATGTGCTGGAGAAAATTGGTTATGATCAGCATAAGTGGTTTATTTGGGTTGACCTGAAGGTGGTGAACTTTTTGTTGGGACAACAGTCTGGCTTCACCAAGTACCCATGTTTTCTGTGCATGTGGGATAGTAGGAACCGTGCTCAGCATTACACAAAGAAGGACTGGCCTGTGCGGGAGGAATTGGTGCCTTGCAAAGAAAGGAACGTCATCAACGACCCTCTGGTGGACAGAGACAGAATACTCTTCCCACCGCTGCACATCAAGCTCGGCTTAATCAAGCAGTTCACCAAGGCTCTGGACAAGGATGGTGATTGCTTCACTTACTTGTGCCAGGCTTTTCCAGGATTGACCATGGAGAAGTTGAAAGCTGGCATCTTTGACAGTCCTCAGATCCGTCAGCTCATCAGAGATCCAGAGTTCGGAAACTCAATGAACGAAGTGGAACTGGAAGAGTGGAAGGCATTTGTTCTGGTAGTGAAGAACTTTCTTGGCAACAATAAGGCCAGAAACTACGCAGAACTTGTCAACAACATGCTGACTGCTTTCAGAAACCTGGGCTGCAACATGAGTGTCAAGATGCACTACCTATTTTCACATATGGACCGGTTTCCTGAGAACCTGGGTTCAATGAGTGACGAGCAGGGGGAGAGATTCCATCACGACATGAAAGAGATGGAGACCAGGTATCAGGGTCGCTGGGACGCAGTCATGCTGGCTGACTACTGTTGGACTCTGAAGAAAGACCTCCCTGCGGCTGAGCATTCCAGGAGTTCCAAGAAATGGAAGTTCAAGCCCTGAAGTTTGAAAAATGGTGAAGCAGACTTCCGGAGGCGGTGCCAACGGCAATGGCGGTCTCCTTCTAACTACGAGGGAGAGGCTCCACAGAAATCGGGTCTATCCGCTACGGCGCAGCGGAGACCCTTTAAAAAACCGCAGGCGGGGGAAGCCTGCAGCCGTGGGACTCGGCGGGTGCCAAAAGCGCCCCCCCAATTGGCAAAGGGACCCCGCAAGGGGCTCCGGAGCGGAACGGGGGTGGCGCGGCACTGAGAGTCGATCGCTACTTCTGTGGAGTGAAGCCGCTGCAGCTGTTGCCGGAGAGCGCTGTCCTTTCTTCTTTGAAATTCGGCTTTTAAACTACAACCCGTGAGTAAGACTTTTTAAAGTTGGAAAGATCAAAGGACTTGTTTCTTTGATCGGAATAAAGAACTTGAATCTGGCTCTGAAGCGGGGAAGACGTAAAAGGAAGTCCGTCTTCCGGTTTTGTAGACAGTATTAAAGCAAAGACTATTGGAACTAAGAACCGTGAAAGCTGAATTAAAAAGACTTAATTTTAACGTCAGATCTAAGAACCCCCCTTCAGAGTGGGGGGGGGGAGAAGAAAGTATTTTTTGAAGGGAAAAGTGGGAGGAAAGAAGAGACCACCACTCAATCCCTGATATTGGTCTGCCAGGAAAGTGGAAAGTATTGCACCGTTTAGAGACATTGTAATTTTATGTGTTTAACCTGCATTTGAACTGTATTGAAGGACCCCCTTTGCAACTGTTGCCACCCTATGGGAAAATTGGAAAGTTAAAAAGAGATACTGCTGCCTTTAGACAAAAGTGGCTTTGAAAAGAACATTGTTGCCATTGTGCTCCCCTAGAGGAGGATTGGGATACAACTGGGGAATTTCCACTGCAGCTGGCTTGGAGATTTTTTTATAACAAAACAAGTCAAGTCGTGAGAACAACCTTGGGATTTTAAGATAAAGTTATGGATCAGGATAAACCCCAGGAAAAATCTACAAGAATAAAAACTAGGCAGCAGCAACGAAGACAGTCGATAGTAGTTCCATCTCTCCCAGAAAAAGAGGATACTGGGCAGACAGGAACAAAGGGAGTAGGCCCTGATGAGACATTAAATGCATCACTTGACAGAATATTTGGAGCTTTGGAAAAATTGTCAGCTAAAATTGATGTAAACACTACAACCATTAGCTCCAATACACAGGCTATTGACCTGCTGCTCCAGGAATCTAAAGAGACAATGAAAATTGCTGAAGAAGCGAAAGAGAAGGTGACGGAGATAGAGGAAAAGATACCTCCAATTAATAAGCAATTGGATGACCACAAGGCCCAACTATCTCTAACTGAACTTAGAGACAAACAGAATAATCTAAGAATCAGGGCAGTACCGGACGGGGAAGGAGGTAATTTGTGTGATTTTCTTACTCAGGAGTTTGAGGAATTTTGGGGCCTTGAGTCAGATAAAGATTTCAAAATAGTGAGCGCCTTCAGAATTGGCAAAGGGGGAAGAAAGAACAAAGTGAGAGACTGCTTGATTTCACTTAGATCTAAAGAAGAGAGAGACAAAATATTGAGCTTCCATTATAAGAATCCATTGGAGATAGGAGATTCGAGAGCAGAAATCTTCAAAGACATACCAAAGTACATACTGGATTTGAGAGCTAGCTAACTACGGTGACTTAGTTCAACTGTTAAGAAGAAAAACATTATTTTTAGGTGGGAGTTCCCCCAGGGTTTGTCCTTCAATTATAAAGGGAAAAAAGTGAAGATAAGAACAGAGGAAGATAAGGTGAGATTTTTGAACTATCACGAGGAAGACCTACAGAAAGAGGTGGAAAAAGAGCAGAAGATATTAAGACCAGGAGTCCTGGATATAGGGAACCCACCATCAGGCTTGGAAAAAACAGAGAAAGCAACACCACCCACTGATCAAGAACAACTGACGGGAGCAGTCGGAGGGACTACAGAATAACAACACAATGTCTCTGCAAGCATTAAGTTGGAACATTCGGGGTCTGAACTCCCCTGACAAGAGGAAAAGAATTTTTCATTTGTTGAAAAAAGAAAATTTGGACTTGATTTGCTTGCAAGAAACCCACGTGATTAGAACACATAGGAAAGTATTGACTAACAAAAGATTGGGCCAAGAATTTATCTCATCAGACAAAGTTAAGAAGAGAGGAGTGGTGATCTATGCGAAAGAAAGTTTATCCCCAAAATTTGTTTTTAAAGATGAACAAGGAAGATTTGTGGCAATTGAAATACAGGCCCAAGGAGAGAAATTCTTGATAGTAGGTGTTTACGCACCAAACGAGGGGAAATCAGAATTCTTCAAGAAACTGCATGAGACGTTGTTGGACTTTATGGACTATAATATCATTATGCTTGGAGATATGAATGGTGTGGTATCGACAAATATGGACAAATCAGATAGACAAATAATTACAAAAGATGGAAGACTACCGAAATCTTTTTTTGAAATGATAGACAATATGGACTTAATTGATACTTGGAGAACTAAGAACCCCCTAAGTAAAGAAGGGACTTTCTTTTCTGAAGCCAAAAAGACCTGGACAAGAATTGACCAAATCTGGATAACCAGAGGAATGGCTCCAAAGATTTGAAAGGTGGAAATCTGCCCTAAAACTTGCTCTGACCATAATCCTGTGAAACTGGAAATGAAACTAACACTGACTGGCTCCTTCAGATGGAGGATGAATGACACCTTGTTTAGAGATCCAGAAATTATCAAGAAGGCCCAAAAAAGGGTGAAAGACTATTTTGAGATAAATTTGAAGACATCAGTGGAAAAAAGGGTAATCTGGGACGCAAGTAAAGCCGTTATGAGAGGATTCTTGATTCAACAGAATGCAATAAAAAAGAGAACTCAAGAAGAGAAAAAGGGAAAGATCTTGGAAAAAATAAAAGAAGGAGAGAAGAAGCTTAGAGTTAAACCAAAGTCGCAGGAAATCTTGAGGGAGATTAAATTTTACCAAGCACAATATATGAAAATGACAAATCAGGAGATAGAATGGAAAATTAAACAGATGAGACAGAAGACTTTTGAATCTGCTAATAAATGTGGGAAATTGTTAGCATGGCAATTGAAGAAAAGACATAAGTTAAATACCGTGACTGATCTTGAAGTGAATGGAAAGAACATACAAAACCCACAGGAGATTAGAAATTGCTTCCAGAGTTATTTCAAACAACTTTACACACAAGGGCCACAGACAGAGACTAAAATTTTGCTGATATCTTGGCTAGAAGACTTAAAAAAGTTTTAGCAGAAATGATACATTAAAGACCAGGCCGGCTTTCTCCCTGGTAGACATTTATCGGATAATATGAGAAATGTAATCAACATTTTGGAAACGTTACAAGTCAATATTAATACAAAAGCGGTGTTGATATTCGTAGATGCAGAGAAAGCCTTTGACAACATCTCTTGGATTTTTATGAAGAAAAATTTGCAGGGGATGGGGGTTGGACAAAATTTTGAAAATGGTATAGGTGCAATTTATTCTGAACAAAAGGCTAAACTTATAGTTAATAATATAGTGACAGAAGAATTCAAAATTGAGAAAGGGACACGACAAGGCTGCCCAATTTCCCCACTGCTTTTTATTTCGGTCCTGGAGATTTTGCTAACTATGATAAGAAGGGACCAGCTGATTCATGGTATTCAGGTCGGAGCAAAACAATATAAACTTAAAGCCTTTGCAGATGACCTTGTATTGACATTACAAGAGCCAGTACCTAGTACCAAGAGGGCTTTAGAATTAATCCAGGAGTTTGGTCACGTGGCAGGCTTTAAGTTAAATAAGTTAAAAACTAAAGTTTTGGAGAAAAATTTGACGCCGATGGAGAGAGAAAGGTTTCAGAAAGAGACAGATCTGACATTAGTAAAGAAGGTAAAATACTTGGGGGTGAATATGACTGCTAAGAATGCAAATTTATTTAAAGATAATTATGAGAAATGTTGGTCAGAAGTGAAGAAAGATTTAGAGATTTGGTCGAATTTGAAGCTTTCCTTGCTGGGTCGGATTGCTGTCATTAAGATGAATGTATTGCCGAGAATGTTGTTTTTGTTTCAATCACTACAAATCATTGACAAGATGGACTGTTTCAAGAGGTGGCAAAGAGATATTTCTAGATTTGTCTGGCAGGGCAAAAAGCCCAGAATAAAATTTAAGATACTTACTGATGCTAAAAACAGAGGGGGGTTCGCCCTGCCGGACTTCAAACTTTATTATGAATCAGCAGCTTTCTGCTGGTTGAAGGAATGGCTACTTCTTGAGAACACTGACATCTTAGATCTTGAAGGCTATGATAATGTATTTGGGTGGCATGCATATTTGTGGTATGGCAAGGTTAAAGCGCATAAAGCATTTAAAAACCATATTGTCAGGAAAGCACTATTTAATGTCTGGGCAAGATATAAAGATTTTTTAGAGAACATATTTGTGGTATGGCAAGGTTAAAGCGCATAAAGCATTTAAAAACCATATTGTCAGGAAAGCACTATTTAATGTCTGGACAAGATATAAAGATTTTTTAGAGAACAAAACCCCAAGGTGGTTATCACCTATGGAAGCGAAAGCTATGAAAAAACTTAATATGGAGGCAAAATGGCCAAAGTATTGTGAAATTTTGGAACAGGAAGGTGACAAGTTGAAATTGCAGAGTTATGACAAGCTCAAAGGGAAGGTGCGAGACTGGTTACATTATTTTCAAATAAGAGAGGTTTATAATCAAGATAAAAAAAATGGTTTTCAGGTGGAAAAATCAAAGTTGGAAACAGAACTGTTAGAACCCAATGCTAAGATATTATCAAGAATGTATAATCTGCTGTTGAAATGGAGTACTGAGGAAGAAATGGTAAAATCTGCTATGATTAAATGGGCACAAGATATAGGACATAATATTATGTTTGCTGATTGGGAGCAGTTGTGGACCACTGGGATTAAATTTACGGCATGTAATGCCCTAAGAGAGAATATTATGAAAATGATGTACAGGTGGTACATGACCCCAGTCAAGCTTGCAAAAATCTACCATTTGCCCGAGAATAAATGTTGGAAATGTAATGAAATTGAAGGTACATTCTTTCACCTTTGGTGGACATGCCCGAGGATTAAGGCTTTCTGGGAAATGATTTATAATGAAATGAAAAAGGTGCTTAAATGCACTTTCGTGAAGAAACCAGAGGCCTTTCTCCTAGGCATAGTTGGCCAATTGGTGCCAAAGAAGGATAGAACTTTCTTTATGTATGCTACAGCAGCAGCAAGAATACTCATTGCGAAGCATTGGAAGACGCAAGATCTACCCACCTTGGAAGAATGGCAGACGCAAGTAATTGACTATATGGAAATGGCTGAGATGACCGGCAGAATCCGAGACCAGGGAGAAGAGTTGGTGGAAGAAGATTGGAGGAAATTTAAATTTTATTTACAGAAGTATTGTAAAATGTATGAATGTGGATGACATTGAAATAAAATGAAGGGGTTCTAGTAACAAGAGATAAAAATTTGAAACTATAAATTTGGGAGGTAAAATATTTAAGGACAAAGTAGTAGGATATGAATTTGCTGAACTAATTGTTAAAGAGAGATACAAAAAAGGGAGGTGTGAGGAAGTCAGGAAAATAAGTTAATCAAAGATGAATAACTAGAAAAGAGCGATTTGTGTTTGCCCTATTTTATTTGTTGTGTGTTGATTGTTTTGTTTCCCCCCCCCCTTGTTAGGTTAAATGTTTGTATTTTATGTATTGTGAAAGATTGTATTGTTGTGTCTTATATTTTCTTTTGTGTTTTTATTGATGTATGTTTGGTTGTATCTTTTTATTGTTAAACCTAATAAAATATTATTATAAAAAAAAATTTAAAAAAATAGTGAAGCAACATGCAATTTACGTGTACTTACCTTTATCAATGCCCACCATTCAGTTTACAGTAATCGATGTTTCTATCAGGTAATCAATATATGTTGTTGGAAAAACATTTTTTCTTTTTTTAAAAAAAATAATTTTTTTTTATTAAAGGTTTTTATAACAACAACAAACATATAACAAATACATAAACAGACAAAAATAAAAACAAAACAAAAAACATGTACCATTTCATATCTTAATTTCTTATTCCTTTCTTCCCCGACTTCCTCATGCCTCCCTTTTCTGTATTCCAAATTCTTATCAATTACTCAGCAAATCTTCCCTTATTTTAATTTGAATTTAATCTAATCTTCCTTATTCTCCTTGTCTTAACCCTTGCTAATAGTAACCATTTACTTTCCAGTCCAACATCATTCTAACTTTCGTTAATTTTATAATATTTCTTTAAATAGTCCTTGAACTTTTTCCATTCTTCTTGCGCTGCTTCTCTTCCCTGATTTCGGATTCTGCTCGTCATTTCTGCCAGGCCCATGTAGTCTATCACCTTCATCTGCCATTCTTCCAGTGTGGGTAGTTCTTGTGTCTTCCAGTACTTCGCAATAAGTATTCTAGCTGCTGTTGTAGCGTACAAAAAGAAAGTTATATCCATCTTTAACACCCCCTGTCTGACAATACCCAAGAGAAAAACATTTTTTTCTCTTAAAAACATATTTAGGATGATATGTGTTGACAAAAATCAGCTGATAATGCCACAAAAATGTAATCGATTTTGTCACAAGATCTGATTTTTTTCAAATCAACATAGCACAAAAACCTGACCTGCTGGAGAGAAACGGATGCCATTTCCTGATTCAGCAGTGCAAAAATACCCTAAATCAATTGTAGAAATCTAGACAACATTCAAAAAGTAAAAAATTGTTGCCCAGTGTAATGATTTGCAGCTGAGGATATTTCTATTCTCAAAATGTGTTTTTGTTTTATTTATTTATTGCATTAATATCCCACCTTTCCCTCCCAAGGAGCTCAAGGTTCTCCCCGCTCTTTATTGAATCTCCATAACAACCGTGTTCGGTAGGTAAAGCTGAGAGACTGTGTCTGGCCCAGGGTCACCTGGTGAGCTTCATGGCTGAGTGGGGATTTGAGCCCTGTTCTCTCAGGTCCTAGTCCAACACAGTTCTACCACACTAGCTCACTCAAGGACCAAAAGCCCATCTAGTCCAGAATCCTGTTTGTGCTCCAGCCCACTGCATAAATGGAAGGAAGAGCCATTGCTTCATTTAATACATCCGTAATAAGAAAATAAAATGCATTTAAACCAGTGAGGGAAGGCAAGGCTTTAAAGAGGCCTTTGCCCATTTAGTTATCAACAGATTATAGTCACTCACTGACTGGAACTACCCCAAGTCACAATGCAGCTTTAGAGCTCAGACGCCAACAGTCAACATGATCCTCCAGATAAAAACCTGGCAAACCAAAGGCTTATATTGCCTAACAGACTTCTATGAAAACAACAAACCCTTGTCAACACAAGAAATACAAGACAAACTAGAAGACACCCAAATGCCCTGGTTAACACACCACCAATTACATGTCCTCGTAAACAATCCAGTAGTAAAATCAGCAGCAACTAGGCCTCTGACAACCTTCGAAAACCTCCTCCTAACAACAAAGGGACACTATGAAATTAACCCCACTCAATGGACCAGAATGTGGTCTAACACCCCCCCCCCCTTTAAATCCATATCAACGAAAAGGAAAGAACTCACTCTGAAACTCACCTACAGGTGGTACCTAACACCAATAAATTAGTGCTAAGGAACCTCACCAAAATGCCCAGGAACCTCACCAAAATGCTGGAGAGGGTGCACCTCCACAGGCACATACCTCCACATGTGGTGGGAATGCCCCCAACTCCAACTACTCTGGACAACAGCCATACGAGAAATATGTAAAATAACTAAGCAAGTATTAGAAATCACCCCAGAAATGGCCCTTCCAAGACAATAATGCCCACTCACATCACAAAGAATTCATAACCCACCTACTCGCAGCAGCCAGAAACATCATAACCAGATACTGGAGAGACCTATCAGGAGTAAGCATGGACCAATGGTACCAAATAGTATGGGAAACAGCCTTACTAGAAAATTTAACCAATAAACTGAAACTGACACAGGGACAAATAGAAGAAGATGCCTTCACCCTGGTATGGCTCCCCTTTATCACATACACAGCCAACAAGAAAATGACAAGAATCCACCAACAGCATAGGAATCAATATGGCTAACCTGATTCAAAAACACCCACCCATCCCACTCACACACAAAAACAAAGTTCACCACAGCCAATCACAAACAAGCAACCTCACCCTAGGCCAACCCCAATTTCTCTCACCACCAAAGGAACACTAGCGAATAGCAAAGAGAACTCGCAAAAGCGATGCTGACACAAAACCCCACACATACTCTAAGTAAAATAGAAACATTGCCACCCCAGCCCACCCCCACCCACCATGGCCCCCTCCACCTCTTCCCCCCTTTTCTTCCTAATGTAACACTAATGTCTCAACAAATGAAACTGACCTGTAGAAAATGTAACTTGAAAAAAGAGACATTGCACATACTTTTGTAAAAAAAAGAAATCTTTAATAAAAAATACAGTGATACCTCGGGTTACATACTTTTCAGGTTACATATGCTTCAGGTTACATACTCCACTAACCCAGAAATAGTACCTCGGGTTAAGAACTTTGCTTCAGGATGAGAACAGAAGTGGTGCAGCGGCGGCGCAGCGGCAGCGGGAGGCCCCATTAGCTAAAGTGGTGCTTCAGGTTAAGAACTGACTTCTAGAACGAATTAAGTTCTTAACCCAAGGTACCACTGTATATTTAAAAAAAAACAACCGCTCATAATGATTTTCTCACTGCACCAGGTGCCGGAGAAATGCTGAGAGCAGAGATGCCCCTTCATAGACCTGACAAAGGCCTTTGACCTCATCAGTCGAAAAGGACTCTTCACGCTGCTGAACAAGATGGGATGCCCACCTAAGCTTCACAAAATGATTATGTCCTTCCATGAGAACATGTGCAGCACCATCCAATATGTTGACTCATCCTCAGACACCTTCCCTATAAAGAGCAGCATGAAACAGGGCATGTTGGCATATGCTTCTCCCTGTTGCTCTTATATGCCTTCAGCTCAACTGAGGATAGTGAATACATCCCTACAAGGAGCAACAGGGCACGTCTCCATGGCAAAACAAAAGTGTGGTGGACCCTTATCCAAGAGAAATTGTTTGCAGACAGCACAGAGACTCATTTACCACTTTTCCCAAGCCAGCAGAGAATTCAGCATTTCCATCAGCCTGACGAAGACTAACATATTGGGTCAGGACGTCATCAGCATTGGTGACCACACACTTCAGGTGGTAGACATAAGCAGCAATCTCTCCACTGACACCGAGTTGGACAAGCATATTGGCAACGCAGCTATTGTCAATGGCTCGTGTCTCCAAAAGGGTCTGGGAGAATGGGATACTAATGGTCAATGCCAAGATGAAGATTTCCCAGGCTTGCATGTTGAGCACACTCCTTCATGGAAGTGAGTAGTGGGCGACTTACAACCATCAGGAGTGACACCTCAATGACTTCCACATGTGCTGCATCAGGATTTTAGGTATCACATGGTAGCACAGAATTCCAAAGAAAGATTGTGCTCTCCCAAGTCCACACTCCTGTCCCAGTGACGTCTACACTGGCTTGGTCATGGTCACAGAATGGAAGATAGCAGGATCCCCAGTGATGTGCTCCGTTGGGTGCTGGCTTCTGGCACCAGGCCAATTGGCAGACCAACTCTGTGCTACAAAGATGTCTGCTAATGTGACATGAAGGCTGGTAACATCAAGCCTGTCATGTGGGAATCCCTTGCAGACAACCACAGTGCCTGGAGACAGGCAGTCAAGTCATGTATCCATAGCAGTGACCAGAGAAGGAATGACTGCTGGGAGGAGCGCAAGAAAGAAGAAGCATCATGGTGCATCTGCAGCAGCACAACTGGATCTCTTCATCTGCCCCAGCTGCAACAAGACATGTCTCTCCATTGTCGGTCTCTATGGCCACAACAGGCACTGCGACTTTACAACAGCTTGACCTCATCCCCAAATGCACACTTCTCCATTGTCTCCTGAGACAGGCAGATGCCAACAAAAACAATCTCAGCTGGCAGTGGAGTCATTCATTTTAGTCATTATAACACAAGAATAGCCTTCTGGATCAGGCCAATGGCCCATAAAGGCCAGCATCCCGTTCTCATAGTGGCCAACCAGATTGCTGTGGGACACCCTTAAGCAGGACCTGAGGGCAAGAGTGAATATCCCCTCCTGTGGTTTCCAGTAATTTGTTTTCAGAAGCACTGCTGTCTCCAACTGTGGAGGCAGAGCAGAGCCACCATGACTAGTAAAGGTAAAGGTAAAGGGACCCCTGACCATTATTTTTTTATAATATTTTTATTAAGATTTTTACATTACAAAAAATAAAAACAAACAGAAAAAGAAAAAAGAGAAGAAAAAAAAAAAGATCTTTCCATCACATTATTTTTCATTTACTTGTTTCTTGGACCTCCTCATACCTCTCTTTTTTGTATTCCAATTCACTTTATTAACTCAGCAATTTGTTTCCCTCTTTATTCTACCCATATCCTTATTCTTAAATTACGTTCTTAATATTTTACTTTAATAAACCCATTATTTTTTTTCCATATTCTTTTAACTCATTACAGCTAGAAATCTCTTAATTTTAATCCAACATTATTCTAAAATTCATTAATTTTACAATATTTCTGTAAATACTCTTTAAATTTCTTCCAATCTTCTTCCACTGACTCTTCCCTCTGGTCTCGGATCCTGCCGGTCATTTCCGCCAATTCCATATAGTCCAGGGACCCCTGACCATTAGGTCCAGTCGCGACCGACTCTGGGGTTGCGATGCTCATCTCGCTTTATTGGCCGAGGGAGCTGGCGTACAGCTTCCGGGTCATGTGGCCAGCATGACTAAGCCGCTTCTGGCGAACCAGAGCAGCACACGGAAACGCCGTTTACCTTCCCACTGGAGCGATACCTATTTATCTACTTGCACTGGCATGCTTTCAAACTGCTAGGTTGGCAGGAGCTGGGACCGAGCAACAGGAGCTCACCCTGTCGTGGGAATTCGAACAGCCAACCTTCTGATCGGCAAGTCCTAGGCTCTGTGGTTTAACCCACAGCGCCACCAGTAGCCTTTGATAACTCTTATCCTCCATGAATTTGTCCAAATCCTCTTATGAAGACATCCAAATTGGTGGCAGAAGACCATCCAACCTCTGCTTAAAATCTTCCAAGGAAGGAGAACCCACAACCTCTTGAGGGAGACCATTCCAATTATATTTAGTTTCTTGAAAGCTTTTCTTAGAGGGGAAATTTAATTTTTACTTGTTCTGGAATTTCAAACATTAAGATTCTTGTTGTTTTGTAAAAATACTAAGATATGGTGGGGGAAGGACATCCTGAGTGAGGAACTAAGGTGTTGTTTTTTAACAAAATGATGGAAATCCATCTCATTTAACACTGAGAGAGAGCCTCTTCTCCTAAAACAAAAGCACTTGTTAGTGCCTGCTTAGAAAGATATAAAATGTGTCTATTAGAAACTCCAAGCTGAAGAGGTTATGCTCAGAAAAGTAGCCAAGCTTTTTATTTCACAATCCCAGCATGTCTTAATTCCATTTTCTCTCATTGTTCTCTCAAATCATTTCCATGACCCTGCCTGAATGAAACTCAGCCACACACCTCAGGAGTATGTTGTGGCTGCTGAGGATTCCAATACAAAAGAACGGTGGAAAGCAGGTTGTTAATTCATTTTGTTGCCTCCCCCCACCCTTTCTCTTTTCATAATGCTTTATTCAGGTCTTTAAAAGGTGAAAAAATGGGAAGGAATGATGTGGCCCAACTAGGCTTATGTAAAGGCCCAAATTGAGTCCGTATGCCATTCTCCAAGGGAAAGGGCTAGTGTCACTCTTAATTACAGTAGGACAAGGGATGGCTGTGGAGGGGTTTCTATGGCAACAGCAGGGAAGGCAGCACAATGCAATGCATGAGGGGATGGTGGCTCAAGAAGAATCAGGTCAGAAAATAACTTCATGCACAAACATATCCAAGAATGCGCCGCAGAAGAGGCTCTGGAGGCCACAGAATTCCCCTCCCCATCATATTTCTATGGAAACTACCTGCATACACAGAATTGATCCTGGCTTCCAAAACTGAATGTGATGCATTCAGCTGGGATGGACCAGCCCTGTTCCTAAGATGCAAGCAAGGAGCTTCAGAAGACCAGGCCTGCAGGGGGTGGGGGCAATAATTCAGACTATGACTGTGGGTAAGGATTCACTGTGATCTCTTGACCTTAAAGAATGTGTTTGTGTTATGGCTGGACATTCCACCTGCAGGACTGGATGTTCTTCCCCACAAAAGGTCTATCTACATCAGTGTGGGGACCTCAGGCCCAGAGATGAAATGCATTCTTCTGGGTCTCTTCATCTGGTCCTTCACACCCTCCCATGGGCATAGCCAAAGGTGGAAGCGGGGCAGCTGCTCCCCCAATCAATAAAAATTAATAAAAATATTTAGCTGAGGTTCTGCCCCCCGCCATAAATCCTAGCTACGCCCATGACAGCTTGTAAGGTAGCTGGCATTCATTTTTCCAGGTTCATACCTGGTGAAGGAGTTGAAGCAACTGTTGAACCATTTCCTCCACTTCCAACATGTCCTGTGCCCCTTCCTCAGTCTCTGACTGCTCAGCCCCTTCCCTTTCCTCCTGGCTCCTCATGGATGGCACCAAACCAGGGGCGCAGGAAGGGGGGCAGTGGGGGCGGACCACCCCGGGTGTCACCCCCTTCTGGAATGACACCCGGGGCGGCTGCTGCACCAATTGCCCCCCCCCGGGCGGATCGCTGCTGTGCCGATACCCCCCCCCCAAGCGGATCACCTGGCTCCCATGGAGGGAGGGAAGGAAGGAAGGAAGGAAAGGAGGAAAACACATTTGGCCCTCACCTGCTGCCTTCTGGGTCAACGCACTGGATCAATGTGACAACTGATCCATGCCTGTCAGAGCCTGCATCACTGCAATGGGGACCCTTCCTGGCTCTGCCATTGAGTGAAACACATCAACTAGCCAACTCAAATTAACCACTACCCCCGATCCTACAGTGTGGAGTACATGAAAAAGGAAGCAGCCCAAATGCTGAAATAAATAAATAAATAAACCACTACTTTATAAATGGTGACCAGCTGTTCCCACATTGCTAGTGAGAGATGGGGGGTGGGACAGAAATTCATGCAAACTTCTGAAGAGCTCAGGGGACGAGCAGCCCTGGACTTAATTGTCCAGGGATCCTTTACAGCCAAACCTCGTTTCTCAAACGGCTCCATTTTCGAAGTTTTTGATTCCCTAACACCAAAATCCCTGAAATAAATGCTCCAGCTTTTGAACATTTTTTGGAACTCGAACGTCCGACATGGCTTCTGCTTGAGTGCAAGAAGCTCTTGCAACCAATTGGAAGCAATGCCTCAGTTGTCGAACATTTTGGAAGTTGAACAGTCTTCCAGAACAGATTATGTTCAAAAACCAAGGTTTGACTGTACCTTTTAACTTTACCACAGTAAAATAACTCCAGGAGTGGAAACAGCCAGTGCTCAATTATTTGTCCCAAATCCAGAATGGAAATCAGACTTCAAACCATATGTTGTCAATTATACTTCCTCACTTGTATTGCCTTTTTAAAAAAGAAGTAATGGAACAGAGTAACATAATGACAGTGCAATAATGTCAGTTCCACAATCAGCATAGCTGTCAAGTGTCCCTTATTTGAAGGGACAGCCCCTTATTCCAGTGCCATGTCCCGCTGCTGTCCCTTATTGATGGATGTCCCTTAAATGTCCCTTAAATGATGTCCCTTAAATTTCAAAGGAAGCAGCTCCTCTCCTTCCCTCCCTGCCGGCCAGGGAGGAGGGAGGCTCCAACTGTGTTGCTTGGCTATGTTGCTCACCCAATAAGAAGTCTAAGAACGACTGGGGGGGTGGAGCTTGCATGCCTTGTGTGTGGCTAGTTAATGCAAGCTGAGGGGGTTTTTGAATTCTGGACGCCATTTTGTTGCACGTGCTGCTGCAAACTTTGCAGTGCAAAGCCAGGCCGGGGAGCCATCTTAAGTTGAGGCTGCATAGGCCTTGTGGTGCATGTAATTCAGATTCTATTCAGTTGAACCTTTGGTTACAAAGTTGGTTGGACAGTGTTCTCGAAGCTACCCAGCATGAGTTTGACTAGACTGCAGGAGGACAGGAAGACTGGAGTGCCTGGAACAGGTGAGGCTGCAGGTCCCTTATTTTGGCTGCTGGTCCCTTATTTTCAAGGCTGCTGGTCCCTTATTTTCAAATCTGTAAGTTGACAGCTATGACAATCAGTTGCCTAAGTTCCATAATTTCACCAGCAGCAGGCAGTGGGACAAATAACATACTTATTGGTGGAATATGAACTGTAGCAGAACAGAAATGGTGCTGCATGCAACAAATAAGTGGGTGGGATAGAATATGATGCCTTCTTACAATGCCCAAGCAGCCCAGTCTCACTCTCTCTGGGTGTGGAGGGGAAAGGGATGCACAGAGCTCATGAACATAATCCATGTGGCCTACATTATAAATCAAACGCCTAATGAAGGTGGCTGATGAAGGCTCAGTAGGTGCATTAGTCATCTCAAGTTGACAAAATCCAAAATTGCAGTCTAAATTGGATTTATTTATTTACTTACAGTATTTGCATTGACTGTCCTATACATTCACTCTCTGGAAGGCTCTCCAAGATACACTGGTAAAACACAATATTAAAAACAGGTCCCTCATTATGCAGACATTTGATTCTCAGTGTAAATAGAACAGTAGCAAGAAATATAAATATTTATACAGTTTTGTAAAGAAAGGGGGTATTACTTATAAAATTATAAAACTATTTATTATATGAGCAAAAACAGCATCTTAGTCTTCTTCCCAAGAATCTACTCTAACAGAAAATGAATGAAGAGGTGGGGGTAGAAACTCTTTGCCCTGTGCTAGCCAGTTCCTGGGGGAAAAACAAGTTAATGCACACTGGAAGGAGGCAGAACAACAGAGAAAGGATTTTGCTAACAACCAAGTCAGCCTCCCTGTCTTGAAAAGGAGGGCTTTCCTAAGCCAAGAGCTGCCTAGCCCCACCCCCAATTACCTGACCCTGGCATAGCCCAAACGTGTTCAAAGTTCATTGGAATCTCGCCAGCTGTTTACACCTGCTTGCTGACAGTGTCACAATGAGATATTCTGGAGGTGCATCTCCCCAAAGGAGTAAGTCACCTCTGTGGCCTGTGAGTTCATCCTCACTCTTTGAGTAAACTGGAGGCATGCCATGAGAATACTCGGAGTAACAAATCCCAAGACTGAACCGTGGGGCTCTGGGTTTGTTGGTGGTGACCAGCTCCGCATTGTAGTCAGGGGGTTCTGGTGTATAGCACTTGCTGGAGGAAGCAAACCTTTGGGAGGTGCTGTTGGTGGTGCAGGTAAACATCTGGATTGGGTATGGTATACATTGCTGGGCCAGACCCTCTCACCAGGTCTTTAGCCTATGCACAGAGGCACTGGATGCCATTGAGAGGCAGGGAGCCACTGGTTTGCCAGGTAACTGAGAAATGTAGATCAGTTTTTACTCCTTCCTTCTTTGGTTCACAAGAACAAATGAAGCCCCTGTGGATTAGGCCAGTGACCCAGGAAGTCCAGCATCCTGTTCTCAAAGGGGCTAACCAGATGCCTGTGAAAGAAAGCAAATGACTGAATACAAGCCTAGCCTTCAATACAATATTGTACCATGGAGCATTTCAGCTCAAGGTTCCAGCCACTCTGTTCCACCACCACCCCAAATAGTCAATTCAGTATGCAATTTTCACTAAGTATGCTAAATTCTCATTGGGCTATTGGGGGTGAGGGGAGTGTTCTCCTCTGAGAGATTTTTTTATTTTATTTTATTTCATTATTTTCAAACCTTGCAGTTTTTCCCAGGCTTGCTGAGCCCCCGCTTCTTGCACACAGATGGTGCTGTTTATGTGATTTAAGGGTGTGTCCCCAGGCCAGGGTAGTCAACATCATGACCTTAAGATGTTGTTGGACTCCAACTCCCAACACCATGGTTAGTGGCTAGGGATGATGGGAGTTTTAGTCCAACACACAGAAAGCAGCCCCTTTATAGCCCCTGCCCTTTGCACTGTAAGGCCTGAGGGAATGAGGGTAAATTCAGGGGTCTGGATGCCTTTGTTTATTTAAAACAGGAATGGGAGGATCAGCCCAGGGGACACATGTGACCCACCACACCTCTCTGTCTCTGACCATTAGGACTCTCCCCAAGCCACAAGCCTCACTGCCATGGGCATAGCCGGGGGGGGGGGCAGCTGCCCTTCCTAAATCAAGTAAATCAATGAAAATCAATTAAATCAATGACAATACAAATGAAAAACTAATGGAGGTTCTGCCCCCCCCCCCAACTTGAAGCCTGCCCCCTAAAATAAATCCTGGCTACACCCATGCTCACTGCCCCTGCTTTGTGCCCTCAAGTGCATTTGCCAGGCTAGAATGTAAGATTGAAGAGAGATGATGCCTCTTGCTTACCTGGATGAATGTGTGTGTATGTGTGTGTGTGTGTGTGTGTGTGTGTGTGTGTGTGTGGAGCTGGATTGTAGCCAGTGCCAGATTTACATATAAGCTAAACAAGCTATATAAACTCTCTTGATGGCCCCAAAGAAATTTAAAGGAAAAAACACCTGGATGTACATTACCAAAATATAAGATAAAAAACAAATAAAATAAAACCTACATACAGCAACAGTGTTTTGCATTATTTGGGCTCCTATTTGTTATGTGCAAATGGCTTTAGATAACTATTAGGTCCATAAATTACCATATAGCATCTATTCAACACAAAAAACAGTGACAATTTGTCGTTGACAAAGGACGGCTGGACATATAAAGGGCCCCATTACCTTCAGTAGCTTAGGTAAATCCGGCCCTGATTGTAGCCTAATGCACAGAGTCCCATCTGCCGCTCCACCCAGTTTTTGCCTCTAACTCAACTCAACACTGGCACATGGCCCTCAGAAGGTTATCACAAGGGCTCAAAAAAGGTCCCCCACCCCTGATTTAACTGGGTCCTCCCGCTTGCCTTTCAAAAAACAAGGCCCCCAAGGCAGCTCAGAACAATTTAAAATGAACAACATGGAATGAAATTGCAGCCATAAAATACAATTACAAGCAGCTCAAGCCTGAAGCAACAGTAGCATGATCCCAAACAGCTGAAGGAAAACAATAGAGAGGATTAAACAGCCCAAATTCCCAACTATAGCAAAGCAGCCATGTAGAAAACACACCAAAAGAAACATGCAAGAGGAACCAGCAGGAGCTAGGGAAACAGATTCATGTGTGTTGATAGCAGGGCTTTTTTCCTAGAAAAAGAAGTGCCAGAATTTACCAAAGTTTGGTAACCAAAGTTTGGTTTGGTAACCAAAGTTACCAAAGTTACTGAGTTACGGCTGAAAAAGCCTGCTTGATAGCATAAAGCAAAGTCCCAATTTACTTATTCACTCTGCGCATAGTTGAACTATGGAACTCCCTTCCACAGGAGGCAGTGATGACCACCAACTTGGAAGCTTTAAAAGAGAACTGGACAGATCCACAGAGGAGGAGAAGGCTTTCAATGGCAACTAATCAGGATGAATCTGTCCAGTGGTGGAGCAAGCCGATCGGGCACCTGGGGCGGCACGCATGCCCTGCGCCCAGGGGCGGGGCCAGCCACCCATGGGGTGGGGTGAGCTGGGGCAGGACGCTTCACAGGGCCTCCAAGGAGTCTGCCTGCCTCTTCCCACTCAGCCACCCTGAGAGACGCATGGCTTGGGCGTGCTGCAGGTCTTGCGGTAAGTGCCACCAGGCATTTTGTCACCCCCCTCAGTGGTGACACCCAGGGCAACTTGCCCCTACTGTACCCCTTCCTCTGCCCCTGACTCTATCCTGCTTCTGTAGTTGAATGCAATGATGCTTCTGAATACTAGTTGCTGGAAACATGGGAGGAGAGAGGGCTCTAGTGCTCAGATCCTGCTTTCCAGCAATTTTCTTACACTTACAATTGCCAGTAGCATTCCCCCTCCACCCTGGTTTTGGTTAAATAAAGCAATTTTTAAAATGTATATTTATCTATTAAGGGTTCCCCTCCCAAACTAGGTACAACAAAATAAAATAGATACAGAAGCATGCAAAGGAACACAAATGAAACACAAACATTTTTTTGCTTGGGGCAGCATGGAAGAAAAGAAAAGTTGATGTTCACAGAAAGCATTTATTTCATGTAAAAGGTGAGTTCAAGTAAGTGCATCAATTAGACAAGCCCTGGTGACTATTTTAAGCAACGAGAATGGTATGAAACTCTCCAAATAATAAATTAATAAATAAAAGCTGAGCAAAATTGGCCATGGAAGATTCGGACCATGGTACTTGGAGAGGATGCTGAGCAGAAGCCAAATGGAAACCTGCTTCAACTTAGCGCACTCCAGATGTTGTGAACTACAGTTCTTATCAGCCCCAGTCGGTGTAGCCAAGGATCAGCAATGATAGGAGCTGACATCCAACATTTGCAGGGCCCCATCACAGGAAAGGCTGAGCCAGAGGAATGCCTCCTCAGGAGCAAGAGGCCTACTCATGAGCAAGGCAGTTTTGCTAGTCATGACTTGCTAGTCTGACATGACTTGTTTTTGATAAACCCATGCTGGGTTTTCTAAGTGCTCACAGACCACCTGTGGAATTATCTGTTCTAGAACCAAGCTCACTGGTTGATAGTTACCTGGGTCTTCTCTCCCCTCTTTTGAAGATTGGAGCAACATTTGGCAACCTCCAGTCTGCAGGGACCTCATCTGTTCTCCAATAATTCTCAAAGATTATAGACAGAGGCTCTGAGATTATATCCGCAAGCTCCTTTAGTTCCCTGTTCTACATCTTCTCCAGTCTATGTCATGTTCCAGGGAATTAGGCCCCCTTCAATCAGGATGAGGGTCCAAGAATGCCAAGGAGGATGAGTGCTGCATGCAAGAAAGCACCTGCCCCAAGGGAAAACTCTGGAAGACATCATCCAAGTGGACACCTCAGTGTAAGAGGAACCCCCGGAGCTTGCCTAGCCATCATGCCTGCAGCCTAAGGACACTCTGCCCTTCTTCTTGGATTCCACAGACACATCCTCCAACCCTTAGCAGAGCTGGAGGCCTCCCATACTGCTGGATTGAGCAGGAGCAGCAGAATTGATCAGTGTTTCATGGGTAACATGGAACATGCATGTGCACACATGGGCACATATCTCTTGAAAGATGTTTCCTAGAGAGATGATTCCTTTGTGTGTGTATCTTCAAAGATGTGTGTAACAATGCCTTTCCACCCAAGAAAAACGCATCTCGAAAGATCAGTTTATTACAAGAAAGAAAACTGTGCAAACCCAAATACACAGCAACTGTTGTGAATTCATCTTTACTGAGATGCGTTGGTCAGCACTATCATTTAAGAATAAGAACACAGTCTAATCTAACAGAGCAAAGCAGTTGAATTATGACACTCCTACAAAATGAAGGAAGATTGCACTTCTCCTTTGCCGGAAGGGGCTCCTGCAGCATTAATGTGCAGCAGTCAAAAGAACCAGTGGCTGAGGCTAAGACCACTGTGCCGAGAGTTTCCTTAAGGGACCCATGAGCCTTGCAATAGGGTTAGGCTCTGGATTAGGCTCACAAGGAGGAAAAAAAGGCTGCAAATTCCTCCAGGCTTCCTGGTTTCTTGTTTTGCTAAGAAGTCCTTACAGGCTTAAGTACAGGGTAGAGTGAAGGGTGAGTGTATACCTGCTGATTCTGCCTGACAAGAATTTTCTTCCAGTATTTGTTCTCCTTGTCAATGATCATGACAGCCAGGCTTGCCTTTTCCGTGGGTCTAGGCACTGCATTTATGTAACCTCATCTCTTCTATTAGTTTCTACTAGGTGATATTATTTTAATAGACTAGCATAACAGAACTGTAGAGTTGGAAGGAAACCTAGGGGTCATCTGGTTCAGCAATGCAGAAAATCTCAACTAAAGCATCCATGAGGGATGCCCATCCAACCTCTGCTCAACAGCCTCCAGTGAAAGAGAGTCCACCACTTTCCACGGTAGTCTGTTCCATTGTCAAACAACCCTTATCACCAGAAAGTTCTTCCTGATGGGATCTCCTTTTGTGTTATTTGGATCCATTGGTTCAGGTCTCCTGGAGCAGCAGGAATCCCACCCCCTATGTTCCATGTGACAGCTCTTCAGATATTTGAAGGTGGCTTTATCAGTCCAGAAGAACTGCCCCCCGCCCCGATCCAACACACTCTGCCTCTGTTCATGTCATTCAGCAATGGAAAGGTGGATCTTTCAGATTTTCCCCCATTTCAAGCTGCAAAAAACGTCCACAAGTTTCAGTGTTTAAAAATGCAAAGAGACTCATGCCCAGCCCACAGTTACCAGGAGCTAGATGTAGAGCAGAAAGAAATAGCCTGCTGTCTGCTTCCTGCTAAAACGCTTTTTGATCAATCACAATCCAGATGGCTAATCTGGTTTCAAGATGGAAAATGTGTACGTATCTATCCTTAGGAATACTGAGTCAGTATAAATCAAATAAACTGGGCTCTTGTTGCCTACTGCAAGGCTATAAAAGCCTGTCATCTATTAGAAACGGTTGGTCTCTGCTACCCAAAGCTTTGGAGAAATATTATTGAGTTTATTCTGTAGCATTTATCTCTGTGTCTGTTTGGCATCAGGAAATACATTCTTCTTCAGAGTTCAATGCTGGTGTGGAAGCAGCTTACCAAGAGGCTGTTTTCTGGGACACTGCTGACACCCACCAATAGCATCCCCAGTGAAAACATGGCACTGGTGAAATTTACAATGCTGAGCGTATCTTAAGGAAAGCCTAATGTGATGGGCCCCACCAGCAGAGAGGGGTTATTTCATGCTGTCAGGAACTGCTGGAATCTATATGTGGCTGCCCCGTGAGATGAGTTGGGATGGACTAATCTGTCAAATTCCATTTCTCTAAGTTCATTTTTCTGAATCCTATATTTAGTTCTCTACATTTCTGCAGCAATCTGCTTTTTTAAAAAATCCTAATGGAAATTCAGCAGCAATGTAATGCAAATGTCTCCTTACAAACACATTTTTGTACAAAGTATTGACTATTATATATGCATGTGTAAGCAATTTCCCCATGTCAAGTACTTTATTACGGTCATAGAGCAGCATAAGCAAAACATCTAAATAAATAGCGTAACAGTATGAATCTTCTGGTTGGTCGCCCGGTAATGGCAGTCAGGAGCTCTTTCGGCTGAAAGAGCCCCAGCGCTTTGAAGTTGAGGGAGACCACGAGAGCGCCGTGGTTCCCCACAAAAAAACTTCAGATTGGGTGTTCTGAGGACCTGGTGTTCAGGCGGGTGCCTCTACATGACTCCCCCGCTGCCCGGTAAGCTTGTAAGAGCCCCGAGAGTGAGCGGGGTTGGAGATGTGGCACAGCGGAAATGACTGCTTCCTTCAAAGCACGAAGCTCCGAGACTGGCAATCGTGAGCGGCCAACTCCTCCTTGAAAAAAGACTTAAAATTTGGAACTGTAAGTAGTAAGAAAATTCAATTTGAAAAAAGATCAGCGAACAAAAAAGGGATTTAAAAACGAACCTTGGCCCCTTTCGTTGGAGAAAGTTAAAATCGGTGAGCAAAGACCGAAGCCTTAAAAGGAAAAAAAAGTTTGGAAATTTTGCAGGCAAAGTTCTACCCCTCTTCTCTAGAGGGAAGAAGGGGAAATTGTTTTAAACAAAATTCACTTTGGGAGACACCAGTATAGTGTAAAGAGACTCCTTCATTTTGCAGTGGACCACCCGGGAGGGAAGACTAGTCTCCATTGTGACGTCACAATGGAAGAGGTAACATTTAATCTCCGTTCCCACTGCCTTTGTTACAATCTATCCTGCGGCTGTCTGGTTACAATTTAAAGTGGTTAAAAGTGTCTTCTACCTTCAGGACTTTCTATAAATATTAAGGGGAGATTTGGAGAACTTTATTTTTTCTCTTCTAGCCTGCCTTTAAAGAACATGGGGGCTGCTTCTGAGCCGGCTTTTGTGGGGCTGGTGGAGGACACTTGTTTTTCTCCTTCACTGTGCCAGACTGTGGGACTGACCTTGAAATTCATAAGCCACTATGTGTGCGGAAAAAACAAGACTTGGCTCCAAAAATCAACCTTTTGAGGAATTGGTAATGTCAATGCTGAATGACATTAGAGATGGTTTAAATCGTAATACGGTAAGCATCGATAAGTTGGATAAAAGGATTGAACTTACTAGAGGGATTAATTACAAGACAGGAAGTAGAACATGCAATAAATTCAATGCAACTTGGCAAGGCACCGGGACCAGACGGTCTGTCAGTGAAATATTATAAGACATTGAAAGATTGGCTCATTCAACCTCTGGTAGAAGTATGTAATTTGATTTTAAGAGGGGGCAAAGCACCTGAAACCTGGAAGGAAGCTTATATTACTCTGATTCCTAAACAGGGCCAAGATAGATCTAATGTGAAGAACTATAGACCAATCTCCTTACTTAATGTGGATTATAAAATTTTTGCAAATATATTGGCTAACAGGCTTTGTCTGAGCATATACATAAGGACCAGGCAGGATTTCTGCCAGGAAGACATATGAAGGATAATATTAGGAACGTCGTTGATATTTTAGAAAAGCTGGAAGCAAGAAAGAACTGCAAAGCAGTGTTAATTGATGCAGAGAAAGCCTTTGACACTGTATCTTGGAGTTTTATGTTATATAACTTTGAAAGTATGGGGGTTGTTCAAGACTTTTTAAATGGTATCAAAGAGAGCTATCAAGAAAAAAAAGCTAAAATTATTGTAAATAATGTGGTATTGGAGGAAATTAGAATTGAGAAAGAAGCCCACTTTCCCCTCTGCTGTTTATTGCAGTCCTAGAGCTCTTGCTAAGTATGATTAGAAAAGATGAACAAATTAAAGGATCCAGTAGGATCCAAGCAATATAAATTAAAAGCCTTTGCTGACGATTTAGTATTGACACTACAAGAACCAGACTCCAGTGCAGTAAAAGCACTGGAGCTGATACAGGAATTTGGACAGGTAGCAGGATTTAAGTTAAATAAGAACAAAACCAAAGTAATAGAGAAATATCTGGATAATGATGAAAGGAAACTATTACAAAAGACGGGCCTGGATTTTGTGAAAAAAGTTAAATATTTGGGGGTGAATCTGTCTGGGAAAAATCTGAATTTGTACAAATAACTATGAAAAATTGTGGAATGAAATCAAGAGAGATTTAGAGATTAGGGTCAAATTTAAAATTGTCATTAATGGGCCGGATTGCAGTGGTAAAGATGAATGTATTGCCAAAGGTGCTCTTTTTGTTTCAAGCCCTCCCAATTATAGACAATGTGAAATGTTTTAAAGAATGGCAAAAAGCGCTATCTAGATTTATCTGGCAGGGGAAAATACCCAGAATTAAATATAAACTACTTATGGATTCTAAAGAAAGAGGGGGATTTTCCCTGCCAGATTTGAAAATCTATTTTGAAGCAGCAGCGCTTTGCTGGATTAAAGAGTGGATACAACTAGAAGACACTGATGTTTTAGATTTGGAGGGATTTGCCATTGTGTTTGGATGGCATACATATTTATGGTATGATAAAGTAAAGGCCCATATGCATTTAAAAATCATGTAATTAGGAAATCGTTGTACAATGTTTGGATAAAATATAAAGATCTTTTAGAAAGCCCAGATGGCTTTCACCAAAGGAGGCGAAGGCCCAGAAAAAGTTAAATATGGATATCAAATGGTTGAGATACTCAGATCTATTATTGGAGGATAAAGAAAGATACAAACTAAAACCATTTGATCAAGTTAAAGATAAGTTAAATTGGCTACATTATCACCAGATTAATGAATTATATAAATTAGATAAGAAAAATGGTTTCGCTTCTGAAAAATCTAAGTTGGAAACGGTTTTGTTGGATTCTAAAGTTAAAAATCTGTCTAAAATGTATAATTTATTGTTGGAGTAGCATACAAAGGATGAACAAGTTAAATCAGTGATGATAGATTGGGCAAGAGATGTAGGACATAACATAATGTTTGAGGATTGGGAAAGACTGTGGAAGAAGGGAGTCAAGTTCACTGCATGTACAATGTTAAAGGAAAACATGATGAAAATGATGTATAGATGGTATTTGACTCCTGTTAAATTTACAAAGATTTATCATAATTGTGATAATCTATGTTGGAAATGTAAAGAAAAAGAAGGTACTTTCTATCATATGTGGTGGACCTGCCCCAAGGTGAAAGACTTCTGGGAAAAGATTTATAATGAATTGAAAAAAATGTTGAAATATACATTTATAAAGAAACCAGAGGGCTTTCTTCTTGGAATAACAGGTTTGGAATTGCCCAAGAAAGATGTAAAATTATTTTTGTATGCCACAACTGCTGCTCGAATTTTATTAGCTAAGAACTGGAAAAAGCAAGAAGTACCAACTGTGGAAGAATGGCAGATGAAGATGATGGATTTTTCAGAGCTAGCCGATCTGACTGGAAGAGTCCGTGACCAGAAGGAGGAGGAGTACCAGGAAGAATGGACGAAATTTAATGATTATTTAGTTAAATATGTTAAGTTAAATTAATTAGAAAAAGCTTGCAAATACCAGATAGGCTTAGGATTTAATTAAGTAATGTGATGAATTAATATGTTTAATGCTGAATTGGAAAGAAAGAAAGATGTTAAGTGATTAAGTTAATTTTATAAGACTATTGATTTGGAAAACCGTTATAATGAGATGCAATGAAATCTAACCAGGGGGATACGAGGAAGTCACTTAACAATGTTAATTAGATTAGCTTTAATAAGGTTATGATTTATGTTTGTTTGTCTATTTGTTTGTGTGTCTAAATTTTTGTAAAAAAAACCAATAAAACTTTTTGAAAAAACAACAACAGTATGAATCTAAGT
This sequence comes from Podarcis filfolensis, assembly GCF_964270895.1. NCBI lineage: Eukaryota > Metazoa > Chordata > Lepidosauria > Squamata > Lacertidae > Podarcis > Podarcis filfolensis. Next base: position 372,555 of record NC_139610.1, on the reverse strand, counting down.
GAATAATTATAGAAGAACCAAACGTAGATTTAAATGTATACATAGAATACTTAATTAAGCATAGATAATGGGTGAGTAAAAATCTGTAAGAAAAATTAAAAGATTGGTTAACACAGCTATATGGGGTGGGCTTGAGAAGTGCAGATCTAACAATATGGGCCTTCAGTTTAGGATTGAAATGTAGCATAGACCATTCTTTGTCAAATATCTATCATGGCAGCGCAAAATCTGGCGACTGAATATGTGACTTCTGGGCTCTGTCCTGTAGTAACAGGGAGATGTTATGTTATTCTGAACACCCAGGAAACTTATATAAAATGGGTTGGATAAACCTAGTTCGAATGTCTATGTAATACTGGCAATGAAGAAGGGCACGCTCCGTTGTTTCCTGCTGCCCAGAGCCACATGGGCATTTCCTCTCCTCATTAAGGTATCTTCCTATAATGGCTTTCCTGAATTTCTGATGGGAGGGCCTGGCAGCTGGCCAAAGTGAAAGCCCTTCATTGTTTTGGTATTTCGAGATTAGCTATGTATGGCATTTGGGAAGTCAAGTATCTTCCAGTTTTGCTAATTAAAAGTTTTGGGGACCTGGCTAAGTCGTTCTATATCTACCACATGCTGTTTAATGCTTGTTGAGGAGGATCTGTGGATTGAATCCTAAAGTTGTTATTATATTTTCCACTGCCCGTTTCCATGTGGACTGAAATTCGTCTGTAATAGTCAGGGAAGCAAGGCCACTTGGAAGAAAGGCTAGTCTCAGCTAGTAATTAAGAGTGGCAAGCCACACTTTGGCCTCAATTCTTATGAATCCAGTTTCGAGGCGTATGGTTGCATTGGAGACATATTTAGGTACTTGTAGAACAGATCTTAGGAATTTAGATTGCACCAATTCTAATGGAGCACAGTTGCCGAAGGGGCCTAATTGGGCACCGTATAACAATTTTGCAACTGATTTGGCATCAAACAGTATGTAGGCAGTGGTGGAGCTCCATGCTACGGCACCAGGGGTTAGAGAGCAGGCGGGGGCATGGCTGGCGTGTGTCCTGGGGGTGTGGTGCGCCGTCCGCAGGGGTGTGGTGCGTGTCCTGGGGGCATGGCATGCCACCTGCAGGGGCGTGGTGCCCAGCGTGGGCAGGGGAGCAGCTGCGATGGCATCCCACTGGGATTGCGCTGCTAGGGGCGGTGTGCTCCCCCCCCACACTCCTTTTCCTCCACCAGTTTTGGAGGATGGAAGTTTATATTGCGTAGGTAAGGGATCATATCATTTATATAATAATTGAACAAGGATGGGGCCAGTATGCATCCTTGTTTGACTCCTTTCTCTTTTTTTATATAAATTTTTATTAGATTTTCTTTTACAAATTATTCAGCACATCCTAATCTCATGTTTCACATTTTTTGTACTTCCACCAGCTCCTCCACCAATCATCCATATTATCTATTCATTACACATTTTCCATTTCTCATATTGCCGATTGGTACTCACTTATCAGATTATTTTTCTTTTACAATACGTCTTTAACATTCACAAGGCTTCTTTAAAACCCACTAACGTTGTCTGTACATCACATATATTTTTCAGATAGTCCGTAAACTTTCCCCAGTCCTCAATGAATTTGTGATCCTTTTGATATCTAATTTTCCCAGTCATTTTGTCCAATTCTGCGTAATCCATAAGTTTCATTCTCCACTCCTCAAGTGTCGGTAGTTCTTGTTGTTTCCATTTTTGGGCCATTAATATTCTTGCCGCTGTTACTGCGTATTGAAAAAGTTTATAGTCCCTTCTGTTGATCTCTCTTCCTGTTATCCCTAACAAAAAGGCTTCTGGTTTCTTTGCAAATGTGTATTTAAACATCTTTTTCAACTCATTATATATCATTTCCCAGAAACCCTTAACCTTCTTACATTCCCACCACATGTGAAAGAAAGATCCTTCTTTTTCTTTACATTTCCAGCACTTATTACATGTTTTATACATTTTTGCTAGCTTGACCGGTGTAATGTACCATCTATATACCATTTTCATAATATTTTCCTTTATCGCCAAACATGCAGTAAATTTCATATTTTCATTCCAGACTTTTTCCCAATCAGCTAGTTGTATATTATAACCAAAATCTCTGGCCCAATGTATCATAACCGACTTAATCTCCTCATCCTTCGTTTGCCATTCCAATAAAATTTTATACATTTTTGACATTATCTTCACATATGTTTGACTCCTTTCTCAGTTTCTATTGCGTTGGATAAGTGGCCCTGGGAGGTACAACACACTTTTAGTGAGGTCCCTTCATGTAACATGCATATTAGGTATAGCAAGCATTTATCTAGTGTGGAGGTCTCCAGTTTTTCCCATAGTTTTTTTCTGGAAATAGAGTCAAAGACTGCTCTGAAGTCCATGAAGGCCAAATAAAGAGAAGCGATATTGCTGGATGTGTACTTCTCTATTAGATGTTGAAGAACTAAACATTGGTCGATGGTCGAACGGCCTTCTCAAAATCCCGCTTGCTCATCTGAAAGGATGTTTTCTTGTAGCCAGTCTTTGAATTTCCACTGCAAGTGTCTTGCGTACAATTTGCTTATTACGTTTAGAAGACTGATTGGTCTATAGTTGGCAGGATCATCTTTTTTGCCTTTTTTATATATTGGGACAATGATTGAAAGTCCCCAGTCTTCAGGAATATATCCGTAGGTGTCTATGCTGGTGAAAAGTGAGGCTAAAAGTGGGCCCCAAAAGTCTAAATTATTTTTTATAGCTTGTACTGGTATTAAATCAGTCCCTGGGGCTTCCCCCTGTTTCAGTTGGGCTACCAGACTCTAATCTCTGACGTTGTTACTGGGGCACATTTTGGGAGATCCACAATACTTTCAGGGCTTTGGCCTTTCTCCACTGCTTTGTCCTTATAAAGTTCTCTAAAATGTGACCCCCAAGCCCTTGGCATTATATAGGGTTCTTCCATTAGCGATTTGTTTGGTTGGGAAAGCTTTATAACATTCCAGAAGAGGGCTAAGTTATTGGATTTAGCTGCCTGAATAACCTTTGTCCAATTATTTCTTTATGTTTATGTTCTTATGCTCTTTATGTTCCTTCTGTATAATTTCGGTTAGATGTACAGTAGTAGGACTGGGAAGTGGTCACTCTCAAATCTCGGTATGACCTCTATATTACTTGCGTATTGGAGAAGGTCCTCAGAGACAATTATATAATCTATGGCACTCATCCTAATTCTGTACAGGAAAGTGAACTTGGCTGGATGGTCCTTTCCAAGGGCACCATTTAGAATATAGAGACCTAGTTTAAATGACATTTGTGCCAGGCAAATACCTGCAAAGTTTGACATTTGGTCTTTTGAGGCTTCTGTTGTTAGCGGTCCTGCAACCTCCAGCTCTGGTAGGGTATGGCTGAACCATGCATATAGGGTTTGATCATTCGGTCCTAGTTTAGTGTTTAGGTCCCCTCCCAGTATCACCATTGCTTCAGGATTTTGTAGAATAAGGTCTGCAACATATTCTTCCAGCTCACTCAGTTGGGCTCTAACATCAGATTTCTGGCACATTAGGGGCATGTAGGCATTTATAATTAGTAGAGCCTTCTCGTTGAGGTAGAGCAGGGTGGCCATGGCAAGTGTCTTAAGAGCAGGAAGGGGCCTTGGTGTGGATCAGAGGCTGGTGGAAATAAGGGTCCCCAGTGCCCCCTTTACTCTGCCATGCCTCTTCCCTGGTTCTGCTCCAATTGTAAAGGAGTGGTCATATCCCTTGCCGTGGTGAAAAGATCCCTCCCCCCCCCGTTGTTGGGAGTTTTCAATCTTTTTTGGGGGGGTGGAACCACTGGACTTACTCCCAAGTAAGCAGGTGTAAGATTGCAGCCTCACGTGCTTAATCTACTGCATTCTCCCTGTTTCTTCTCCTCACTTTCCTCAAAATGTGAAATCCTTGCATCTAATCAAAAAAAAATCTACTGGCAGCGTTGGGGTTAGGGAGTCCACCTAACCCCAATGCATGGGGATTTGAACCGCTGACCTTCCAATCGGCAAGCCCAAGAGACTCAGTGGTTTAGACCACAGTGCCACCCATGTCCCAGCCTCTTTCTGTGTTAATTCTTATTTTCTCTTCCCTCTTTCAATTCCTTTCATTCATTTTGGGGATGGGCAGTATGCTGGTTGCTTGTGGGGTGTGTGTCAGAGCTTAGAATAAACCCCACTTACACTCCCATATTTTATCCCCCCAATGTACCCATAAGGGTGTAAAAAGATGGAGACTTACAGTGCCATCCTATGCTTGTCTACTCAGAAGCAAATCCCATTCAGTTCAATGGGACCTAGATAAGTTGATACAGGATTTCACAGGATTCAGTCCCACGGACATGATTAATTGGGACTGAGCTCAATGGGGCTTCTGAGCAATCCTCCACACACTTTGAAAAAGAGTTTGGATTTGATATCCCGCCTTTCACTCCCTTTAAGGAGTCTCAAAGCGGCTAACATTCTCCTTTCCCTTCCTCCCCCACTACAAACACTCTGTGAGGTGAGTGGGGCTGAGAGACTTCAGAGAAGTGTGACTGGCCCAAGGTCACCCAGCAGCTGCATGTGGAGGAGCGGGTAATCGAACCCAGTTCCCCAGATTACGAGACTACCGCTCTTAACCACTACACCACACTGGCTGAACCACTGAATTTAATGGATCAGACTCCTAAATATATATTGAAATTGAAATACTTTATTGTCACTTGTACAACTTATGGTGGTGTCATCAGCAAACTTAATAATTGCAGTAGATGGGTCAGATGATACACAATTGTATGTATACAATGAATACAGGTAGGGACTTAGCACATAATTATATATGCATAATTAACCAAGTAATTTGTTTGAACTCTCTAACCCCTACACTAGCTGTCCACAGAAAGTTATTTACACTCTCAACCATTTATTTGGAAACCTGAAAGTTTAACTTAACTGGGAAGCTTAACTGGGACTGACTGAGCTCAATGGGACTTATTTTTGAGCAACTCTCTGCACACCATGCAGTAAGAATCACTGACTTTCATGGATTTAGCTCCTAAATATATGTGCGTAGTCCTGAGTAATTGACCAAGTAATGTAGAGAGGCAGGATCTGAAGTCTCCCCTAGCTAACCGCTACAACTCCATTGAAAGATATCCACTCCTTCAACAATTTATCTCAAAACTTAAAAGTTTTGCTTTTAAGGATGCCTAGAAAGAGGGACACCTACACTTCCATTTTGTTTTTTCTGCATCTCCCCATCCCAGCCGCTCTAGGGAAGTATTGCAGGAAAGGAGAGAGGGGGCTGCCACAAACCAGCTGCGCACGCCCTGATCTTCCAGGTAGAGGTGTTTCGCTTTTTATGTATGTGCACTTGGGGAGGCAGGGAGAGACAGAGAGAGGAAAGGGGGGGCCCACAAACCCACACCACCCAACTCCAAAAAAGGGAGGGGCGGTGGAAAATGTCCTCTGCCTCCCCCACTGCCCTGATCCCTAGTGTGGTGGCGGTGGTGATCAAGCAGGAAAACATGCTGGTGGACATGCTCTCCAGCGTCAGGGTGCCCGAGAAGGCAGCCTGGGAAGGCTGCGTGCCGCCTTTTGCCAGGGAGCAGGAGGAGGACGAGGACGGGGAACAGGGCTGTCTTTAGCAGATGCAGAGGCTTGGGAGGGAAGCTGCACGCCTGCTGGTAGGCCTGCAGGGAAAGGGGAGGCCGCTGGCAAAGCCGCACAGCTCCCCCACTCATTGGGGTGCCCCTGAGAGGCTGGCGCCCTGGCGCAATGAACCACTAAGCCCTAAGGGAAAGACGGCTCTGGGAGCGGTATCCATTTAATGATGAAACCTTTAGACCAGGTTTCCTGAATCAGTAGGATGTGATGTTGGGACATACAAGGCAGTGAAACAGGTTTCCCTTATTGATGCAGCCCATCCGGCTACACTCCAGGTTAGTAGGGTGACGTTATGCTGGCCTGATGACGGTCAATCCCTCTTTCCCTCATGGGGTAATTGAGGGGTTGTAAATTCCTTCTATATGGGGACGCGGGTGGCGCTGTGGGTAAAACCTCAGCGCCTAGGACTTGCCGATCGTCAGGTCGGCAGTTCGAATCCCCGTGGCGGGGTGCGCTCCCGTTGCTCGGTCCCAGCGCCTACCAACCTAGCAGTTCGAAAGCACCCCCGGGTGCAAGTAGATAAATAGGGACCGCTTACTAGCGGGAAGGTAAACGGCGTTTCCGTGTGCTGCACTGGCTCGCCAGATGCAGCTTGTCACGTTGGCCACGTGACCCGGAAGTGTCTGCGGACAGCGCTGGCCCCCGGCCTCTTAAGTGAGATGGGCGCACAACCCTAGAGTCAGACACGACTGGCCCGTACGGGCAGGGATACCTTTACCTTTACCTTTAAATTCCTTCTATGCATTTGGATATATTAAAGAGGCATGTGCTGCAAAGTAGGGGTCGTTAACTTGCAAGGAGCCACCTTCCTGAGGAGGTGCTTCATTTGTCCTGTTCAACCAAGGATGTTGTAAGGGATGTTGATCCTCCTGTGAGAGGATGAGTGTCTGGGCACCCGTTGGGTCAAGAGTTTTGGAAGGGTTAGGCAAGAGTGCAATTGTAGCCTCAAGGCTGTTATGTAGTTTAAGCTGTCTGTTGTTGCCCTGAGGTTCCTTGAAAGGTTTTGTGTGTTTTTTTAAGTGCTTTGGAATTTTTATTATCAGAATCTAAAGACTTGTGTGTTTTGAACTGTCTCTTGTCCTCTTTTTAAAATATATTTTTTATTAAATTTTTCACTTTAAACAGTAATTTCAAACATTCACCTACAACTCTCATTCCCTACTGCTCTGCCAAGCTTATGACTTCCCTCCATCCCGCCTGTTAAGTTGTGGGTGAACATATCAGACGACACAGCAATTCTTCCAAAGCAGCTCTTTATTTGTAAGCTGGAACAGAACTGAACTGAAGGCCTCAGTCAGCCTGCTTATATAGAGCTCCAGTACCTTGTTACTGTAACAACTTTCTAAAACTATCCAATCACTGAACGTCACTTTTGATCCTTCATTTGCATACAAACTATCCAATCACTGAACGTCACTTTAGATCCTTCATTTGCATAACTATCTACAGTATCCCCCTGCTGGGCCAGGGTGAGAACTTCAGTATATAACACCGCCAACAAGCTTTCCCTTTTCAAATCTAAATCTCACAGTTTAATCTTATATTTTAAAGTCCACGTCATAGGATTTATTTCAATTCTGCTAGTGTCTTCAAACTTCTACAGTTATTATTTATGTAGTCAATGAATTTACTCCAGTCTCTTTGCAATTTTAAATCATCCTGGTTTCAAACCTTGCAGGTCAGTTCTGCCAATTCCGCATAATCCATCGTCTTCGTCTGCCACTCCTCCATCGTTGGTAATTCCTGTAACTTCCACTTTGGGGCTAATAGAGTTCTCACGGCAGTTGTTGCGTACATAGTCTTTGATCTACCTTTGCAATTTCCTCTCCCATCAGGCCTAGCAAAAACTCTTCTGGCTTTTTGGGAAAGGTGTATTTAAACATCTTTTTCAGTTCATTATAAATCAATTCTCAAAATAATTTTACCTTGTCACATGTTCACCACGTATGATAAAAGTCTCCATCTTTTTCCTTACACTTCCAACACAATTTGTTACTCATCCTATACATTTTAGCCAGCTTTTCTGGTGTTATGTACCATCTGTACATCATTTTCATTACATTTTCCTTCAAGGTGACACATGCTGTAAACTTTAAACTTTCATTCCATAATCTTAACCATGCATCATATTCAATATTGTGCCCAGTCTTTTGCCCATTTTATCATTATTTCTTTTGTCTGTTCATCCTTTGTATATAATTCTAATAAAAAATTGTACATTTTGGATAACAATTTACTTCTGCATTCCAACAGTTTGATTTGAAATCTAGATTTTTTAATCTTCATATCCTACTTTCTTATCACACAAAAAAACATCATTTACTTGATGATACTGCAACCTATCTGTAAAGGCATCTTCAATTTGTTCATATGGCTTTAATTTCCAACCTCTATCGGTTTTCATTAAAATCTCTTCATAGGTGGCCCACCTCCCCTCTATATTCAATCGCTTTACAGTTAATACCTCCACAGGTGATATCCACCATGGTGTTTTCCTTTCAAACAGGTTTTTATTCCTTTCCCAAACCTCATATATAGATCTTCTTATCACGTGATTTGTAAAACCTCTATGTACTTTGACTTTATCATACCAAAGATAAGAACGCCAACCAAATCTGTTGTCGTATCCTTCCAAATCTAATAAATCTGTATTTTCCATTCCTTCAACCAACAAACACAGGACACCTCGTAGTAAAGTTTCAAGTCTGGCACAGAGAATCCACCTCTTTCTTTCTTATCTATTAATAGTTTAAATTTTATCCTTGGTTTTTTCCCTTGCCAGATGAATCTTGAAATTACCTTTTGCCATTCTTTGAATTGTCCTGTTCCCTTAATTACCGGAATTGTTTGAAATAAAAATAACATCTTAGGTAATACATTCATTTTAACCACAGTTATTCTACCACAGAATAACAACTTTAATCTATTCCAAACTTCCAAATCTCTCTTAATCTCTTTCCACACCAGTTGGTAATTATCATTAAATAAATTAATATTTTTTTGCGGTCAATCAAATTTTTTTGTTGCAATTCCTCTATTTTTTCTTTAGTCATATTTTTGACCACCATTTTAGTCTTAATTTTGTTCAGTTTAAACCCTGCTAATTGCCCAAATTATTCAATTTTCTCCAATGCTTCTGGTACACTGTAATGAGGCTCTTCTAATGTTAAGCCCAAATCATCTGCAAAGGCTTTTAACTTAAATTCCTTTACACCAATTTTTATACCTTTCATTTCTGAGGCTTCTCTTAACCTAGTTGTCAATACCTCCAAGAACTGCAATAAACAATAATGGAGACAATGGACACCGCTGTCTAGTACCTTTTGTTATATCAAAATATTCTGTCAATACATTATTCACGATCAATTTTGCCTTTTGTTCAGCATATATTGCATCTATTCCTCTCAGAAAAGCTCCTCCTACTCCCATCATTTCCAAACTTTTCTTCATAAAATGCCAAGAAATATTATCAAAAGCTTTTTCCGCATCTATGAACATTAATGCTGCTGGTTTGTCATTCCTGATCTCCAAATATTCTATTATATCCACAATATGTCTTACATTCTCTTTTAGTTGTCGACCAGGAAGAAAACCTGCTTGATCTTTATGAATCAACTCATTAAGAGTTTCTTTTAGTCTATTTGCCATAATGTCTGAGAAAAGCTTATAATCATTATTTAACAACGATATTGGTCTAAAGTTCTTGACATTCAAGCGATGTGTATCTTGCCTGGGGATTAGTGTTATATATGCCTCTTTCCATGTATTCAGGATCTTCCCTCCTTTCAAAATATTATTCATCACCTCCCAAAGAACAGGTGCCAATTGTTCATGAAGTATCTTATAATATTTTGCTGTGAAACCATCCAGTCCTGGAGCTTTACCTTATTTCATATGCTTTATTGCTGTTTGAATCTCCTGCATTGTTTTTTGTGTATTTAATTGTTTCATTTTTTCTAATAGAATTTGTTTTATTTTATGAATTTCCAGATATCTATTTTTTCATATCTTCTTTCTCCTTCCTATATAGATCTTTATAAATTTTTTGAAAGGCTTTTCTTATTTCTTTTGGATCTTCTGTCACCTTATCTCCTATTTTAATCTTATAAATTGTATTTTGACTTTGACGTTTCCTTAATTGCCAAGCTAATAATTTCCCAGTTTTATTCGCAGATTCAAAATTCTTTTGTCTCATTAATTTTATCTTCCATTCTACCTCCTGATTCACCAGCATGGAGAACTGAGTTTGCAACATTTTAATATTTTATTTTATTTGTTCATCTTTAGGTTTCAATGTTAGCTTTTTCTCATTCTCCATGAGGCGATTCAGGATTTCTTCTTTCTTTTCCTCTCTTTCTCTCTTTTGGAAGCTATTTTTCTGTATCAAGAAGCCTCTCATTACAGCTTTATTTGCATCCCAAACCATGTCAAGTCCAGTTTCTTTATGTAAGTTCCACTTAAAATAATCTGTTATTACCTCCTTTGTTTTTTCCACTATTGTTCGGTCCTCAAATAAACTTTCATTCATTCTCCATCTGAAGGAGGACTGATCTTTTCCTTTCAGTTCCAGAAATATTGAATTATGAGCTGATAATGTTCTTGGTGTGATCTCATTTTTAATTACTTTTGGGAATAGTTCCTTGGATGTCCATATGTAATCCATTCTTCCTGAGCTTTGGTTCGGTTCAGAAAAGAATGTAAACTATTTTGTAGTTGGATGTTTCAATCTCCAAATATCAACTAGTGCAAGATTTTCAGTCAAATCAAAAAATGCCTTTGGTAACTTGCCTTCTCTCGTTGCTTTCCTGTTTACTGATCTATCTAGTTCTGGCATTACCACTCTATTGAGATCTCCCATTAAAATTATCTTCTGATCCATAAATTCCAGCAGTCTCTCCAATATTTTTATAAAATTCGGCCTTATTTTCATTTGGTGCATAAACTCCAACAATGATCAGTTTTCCCCCTTGCAGCATCATTTGGGCTATAATCACTCTCCCTTCTTCATCCTTAGAAATCAACTTAGGATCATATTTCTTCTTTATATACAAAACTACTCTTTTTTATTTACATCTGAAGTTATAAAGTCTCTCCCCAACCTTTTATTAATCAAAACATGTCTATGTTTCTTTGCCACATCTGTTTCTTGTAAACAAATTATATTTTTAATATGTGTTCAATTTTATTTCTTTTGGATTTATTATTAAGTCCATTCACATTCCAAGTAATAAATTTCAGTGCCATTTCTCTAGTCACTACAATCAAAAAAGAAATTTAACTTAAGGTTGGGTAGCTTTATCCTTATCAATATCTTCTTCTTCTTCTTCTTCTTCTTCTTCTTCTTCTTCTTCTTCTTCCTCCTCCTCCTCCTCCTCCTCCTCCTCTCCCTCCTCTTCTTCTTCTCCCTCTTCTTATTCTTCCTCCTCCTCTTTTCCTCCTTTTTCTTCTTCTTCTTCTTTACCTCCATTGAGTCCAGAGTGGGTCCAGTAGGTCCAGCAAGGCTAGCATCCACCTTTCCTAATTCTTTCTCATATCTTCTGACAATTTTCTTAACTTCCTGAGCATCAGTTAATTGAAATCTTTTATCTTTATAATTAAAGGAGACACCTTCTGGGAATTCCCGTCTGTGTTGTATTCCATTTTTCTTCAACAATCCTACTAATTGTTTATATCCATCTCTCTTTTGCAAAAATCTGGTAGGGATCTCCTTAAAAATTATGATTGGTTTCCCATCAATGAATAATTTCTTTTTACAGAATTATCCTTAAGATTGCAATTCTCATGTCCAATGAATTAAATATCACCAAACAATCTCCAGGAAAAATTTTTGCTTTAGCTTTCACCGACCTCACTTTTATTCTAAAGGCACTCACAATTGTATATTCTATTTCATCTTCTTTTAGGTCCATCCATCTTGCCAATTCCTTGTTCATTTTTAATTTTATATCCTCATTCGCCTCTTCAGATATTCCTCTAAATTTCAAATTCATCTGTTTTTGCCGCATCTCCATCATAACCATATTGTCCCACATTTGTTCCTGTGCTTTATTTAAATCCGCTACTTCATCTTTTACCCACTCTGTCTCCTTTCTTGTCTCCTTTGCTTCTTTCTGAGTCCTCTTCATCGATTCTTCCATTGTCTTAGATCACACAGTCAAATCTTTTATTTTGCTTGAGAGTTCTCCCACAACTCCATCATTTTTTTAATCTAATGTATCTTGGACCTTTACTAATTTTCTCTCCATATGTTGTTCATTCTGTTTAAATTCTTCTTTTATCTTTAAGCATAAGTTATCCAAATCCTTAATTTTTTCTTGTTTTGATGGTCTTCTATCTCCTGGAGTTCCCACCCCCTTTTTCCCATTCTTCCCAGTCATTTTAAAATTTAAATATCACATTATATTAGTTTGTCCACAAGGGGATCACACATTCCTATGATAAAGAGAAGTTTCTATTATTGCAGTTCAGATATGCGCCCCTAAGTAAAGGTAAAGGGACCCCTGACCATTAGGCCCAGTCATGACTGGGGTTGTGGCACTCATCTCGCTTTATTGGCCGAGGGAGCCGGCATACAGCTCATGTGGCCAGCATGACTAAGCCGCTTCTGGCGAACCAGAGCAGTGCACGGAAACACCGTTTACCTTCCCACTGGAGCGGTACCTATTTATCTACTTGCACTTTGACGTGCTTTTGAACTGCTAGGTTGGCAGGAGCAGAGACCGAGCAACGGGAGCTCACCCCGTCGCGGGGATTTGAACCACCAACCTTCTGATCGGCAAGTCCTAGTCTCTGTGGTTTAACCCACAGCGCCACCCACGTCCCTAGATAGCACCTAATAAATCTTCCTTTCCTCACACAGTCACTTTTGATTTCTTTGTCTATACAGCTAAAAGGGAATAGGAGGAGAATGGGGGGGCAGTTCCAACTTATTGTCTAAATTAAGCTTATAATCCAAAAAGTTTACTCCACAATAGGGCCAAGGATTTCAGTCAAAATATTATAAAAATAAAAGCCAAGATATAAATAAAAGCCACTCTTCAGCCACTTGCTGGCTTAATCCACATAAAGAAAATTGAACTGTAATCCACTTGTATAAAGTGTTGAGGCAAGGATTAACTTTATTGCAAATTCTTGTTTTTTGTGGGAGTTAAAGAGGAGTTTTCTTTGTCCTGGTGAAGACTTTGTGGTTTGGTTGGGTGAACTCTAACGTGCTGAGCTCCAGCCCTGGGGAAGAAATATATTCTGCGAACAACAGTTTGAAAGCTAGGATTGTTATTAGAGCTACAGCCCAATTGTTTTATTTTATGGCGTGAATATTTTTATATGAAGTCATCCGCACAAGATGTGAAGAAAAGCAGAGATTCCCAGTCATAAAAAGTACAGAAAAGTACAGAACAATGTCTACAGCAGAAAAAGGGGGAAATACGATCCCATACAAATCCCCAAAAAATCAAAGCTTGAATGTATTTAAGGGGGGTACTTAAAACTTCACCCCCCAAAAAACGCCATAAAATAAAACAATTGGGCTGTAGCTCTAATAATAACCTCACAGTGTTTGTTGTGGGGAAGGAAGGGAAAGGAGAATGTTAGCCGCTTTGAGACTCCTTCGGGTAGTGATAAAGCGGGATATCAAATCCAAACTCTTCTTCTTCATCTGGGACTTGGGTTGGTGCGTCATTGATGCAACTATGCCGTGTCATCCTTTTAACCCCTTGTGAGTTTATAAGGGAAGTGTCCATATCCAATTTTTCCTCCATGTTAACAAGTTTGGTCAGAATCTCATTCAATCTTTGGAGAACTAGGACCATAGTTTCTGCAGACATTATGCAGATTTCTTGGTAGGGATGCAAATTAGACATTTGTTGAGTGCATGCTTCCCTATTATGCTGTTCTGAGGAGATGAATGGACCAGAGTTTGGAATAGGGGGAGCCCCTCTTATTCCCAGCCTCTGTGTCGGCTCATCTCCTTTCCTTCCTGTAGTGTCATTACTTACAGTTTGATCACTTTCCAAGCTGGGAATGAAGGTGTTGATTTTAATCTGCTTCTCTGCCTTAAGAGATTTATTTGTCCCAATTATGCTGTTTGGGTTATTCCTGTCTCTCCCCACCCCCCCACCCCGGCAGTCATTCTGGTAGAGTTAGCCGAGTTTTGGCTTCAACTTTCAGTTTGAACTAGTGCCAGATCTCCCTGACCCGATGTTAGTCTAAGTTTTTAGCCAGGAATCAAAGCAGGCAATCAATCACAGGAGCCGCTTCTTTAGGCATTTGTTGATGGGGAAGGGCAGCTTGGTCAGTAGCACAGCAACAAGCCAGTAAAACAATAAAACGTTAACTAAGAAAAACAGGGGCAGTGGTGAGGTGATAAGGCAGCCAATAAATCATTAGTAAAATTAGAGTCCAGGAAGGCTAAAAAAAACTACTTAAAATCTTAATTGAAGGCAGGCGAACCTGACTATGCTGCTATCTCCATCGCCATCTTACCGGAAGTCCTCGCCATTTCTCCTAGTATGATACATTTTTTGTTTTCCCTAGTATGTATATTTTTGTGCCCATTTGGTTGCAGGATTGCATAGCAAAATTTGTACAAGTGTTCTGCTTTGCTTATTGGTTTGAGAAGTATGAATTAAGTAGTTTCTCATTAAAATGCAAACAAAATCAAATCTCCCCCTCCAATAATTCCTAACTCATTGGTTCTACTTTGATGGTGGGGAGGCCAATAACCCCTTGTGAAGTTCAGCTGAAGAGAATAGGGTTGCTTCTGCTTCCAGCCACTGGTCCTGATCTCCACACTGTATAGTGTTCAGTTGAAACACAGAAGTTTACACATGCAGGGTTTGTCAACATGGAATCTTGAACGTGTCTATGAGTGCAGGGTCTTTCATGCAGCACTTCAGAAGGCAAGGGACCCTGCACCTATTATTATTATTATTATTATTATTATTATTATTATTATTAACCTTTTGAGACATTCCCTATGACATTTGTTTTACTTTTAGAAAGCTACAGTAAGCATAGATTTGTTTCAAATGGAATGAGGAGAGTGCTTTCAGCTGAGAGTATGTCTGGGGGGGGATGGGGCCCACAGCTGCAACCCTGCCCCCCACCCTGATGTGAGGGTTCAGTGGGTGAGTGCATGGCAGGGGGTTGGACCAAATGACCCTGTGAGTCCCTTTTCAACTGTACAATTCTATGATGCACAAAAAGGGCTCTAGTAATTCAAAACTCTGATATCTAGGGAGAAAGTTAGATGAAGGGAATTTCAGGAGCATTTTCTGTCCTCAGCTGGCACCCTATTTGTCTAGCAGAGAAATGCCCACCACTGTTGTGGTGCAAGCCAGCTCTAGGTGACTCCACCATTTATGGTAGCACTAGGTCATCAGCACCCAGTCTCTGGATTCTCCCTAGCTCTCCTTAGTGTGACTTATGAAAGTGCCCTGTCACAATGCCCCATCCTGATTAATGTTAATTTATTATCATTAGTAATGTATATGCGTTGTGGTTTGCTGTTATAGTGCCCTTTCTTAAGAATGCTGGTGTGTATGTTTGTGCATGTGCATATTTGTGTCCAGAAGCAGAGTCTATGTATAATGTCTGGGATATGGTAGCAATCAGCAAGAGAGAGTGATGGATCAGATCTGCTCGAGGTCTCAACAAGGCAACGCATTTCTGAAATATCAAACACTTCTGGTTCTGACACCAGTCGACATGAATTAGAAAATCATCTGTAAGGCACTTTGGAAGGTCAGACTCTGGAATTAAACCGAGAACAGCGATGTTTGCAACAAATTGAAAATTGGCTGAACAGTAGATACTTCATTCATTCCTGATCACTTTGGCTTGATAAAGCTCATAGGTAGAACTTTCTTCCTTAAATGAGGCACTTTCTAATGATAACTCAGGTATTGTGTTGTTTGACATACACTTGTGACTGCTGGATTTTCTGGCTCCAGGACATGTTGGTGATTATGTGATTATGTTAAAATTTGTTGTAAAACCTAATAAATATATATATATATATATATATATATATATATATATATATATATATATTAGGTTTTACAACAAATTTTAACATAATCACTACCAGTAAGATAGTCACAAAATAGATTTCCAATTACACCCCCACCCCACGACTTCTCCCAACTTCCCTTTCTGGTTTATAACATATTCACTTCTCCTGCATATTATCTTACTCCCTAATATAGTAAAATTAAGGTTATGATTATTATTATGTTCTATTTGTTGATTATAAGTGTTTAATCAAACCCTGCAAGTGAGTCCATTTCCTTATGTTGCTTCTGTATGTACTTGCAAAACAACATCAAACCTAGCGTTATGTGAAATACATACAGAAGCAAACACACGAAATGTAACCGGCTGTGTATTCACATAAACAATTCTCTTCTGTATTTTTATCACAGTATCAAATATTTCTGCTTCTGCATGTACATCATAAAAGGTTTCCAGTCTTTTTTAAAATCTCTATTGCCCTTATCTTTAAGTCTTTCAGTCAACTTCGCCATTTCAGCATATTCCATCAGTTTTTCTTGCCATTGTTCTTTCACTGGCATTTCATCGCTTTTCCACCTTTGAGCTAGTAAAATTCTAGCCACTGTTGTAGCATACATAAGTTTTTGGTGTGTTTTTTTTTGTCTTTTGTCAAGCCTTGGCCAAAAATGCCTAATGAAAGCTTCTGGTCTTTTAACAAAGGTTATCTTAAACATTCATTTCATTTCATTATAAATCATTTCCCAATAGTTTTTAATCATTTTACAATTCCACCACATGTGATAAAACGTTTCTTCTTTTTCTTTACATTTCCAACACTTATTGGAGCTTATTCTATACATTTTGGCCATTTTTGCTGGTGTTATATACCATCGGTACATCATTTTCATATTTCTTTTAACAATATACAATCAGTAAATTTTAAATTAACTTCCCATAACTTTTCCCAATCTTCCATTTGTACATTATGTCCTATATATCTTGTGCCCATTTAATCATTACCGATTTGACTTCTTCATCTTTCATCTCCCAATCTTACAATAAATTACACATTTTATTTAAAAGTTTATTATTATCCTCTATAATTTCTTTTTGGAATCTAGATATGGTATAACCGAATCTTTTCTTGTTATCTTTAAAAACCTCATTTAGTTGGCGATGTTGCAGCCAATGAGCAAAGTCTCTTATCTCCTATCAACAGATCTCTGTATGTCAGGCATTTAATTTCCATATTTATCCTTTGGATAAACAAACCAGGACATTTTTTGTTCTAATAAATCTTTATATTTTTCCCATACTTCTATTAATGATTTCCTAATTACATGATTATGGAAGCCTTTATATACCTTCTCTTTACTGTACCATAAATACACATGCCATCCAAATCTATTATCATGTCCTTCAAGGTCTAATAAATCAGTATTTTCCAATTTGATCCAAGTAACACAGCTCGCTTCATAATACAATTTAAAATCTGCTATATTGCTCTTGACCCACGAGCAGACAGGAGCTTGGACACACCCACAAATTGTGGTGTATATATTAGGGATGGACCAAGAAGTTGTAATACATCACATGTAAGTTTTGCTGGTTCTCAGTCATAGATCTGTTCCATCCCATTTTGTGTATATTGTTAAAGAATGAGTGAAATGCCTTCATTTAAATTATACACATTTTATATGCACTTTTTATGTAAACTACACATTTTTCAGTGCATTTCCCCGTAGAACACAATATAGGCACATTTTGCACAGAGGAAATGCATTGTAAAATCCAGAGTAATATATAATCTGACTGGGAGTTTCCTCCCAACTGGCAAGAAAGTTCAGGAGCATCCAGTGGTGCACAGTATTATTATTTTTTGAAGGGGAACAGTTAGGGCCAGAGGGGCCAGCTTGCGAGGGTGATGGTGTGTGTGTGATGTTGCGCACGTGTTGTTGTGACGTCCCAAAACCATGGGTGTGAGCAACACGCCTCCCTCCCTAAGGAAGAGAGGGACCAGACTTTAATACTTTAATACCCTAATTTACCAGGAACATTTAGAGAACTAACCTCATCCCCCTAGTCCACTGACTACACGCCACTGGGAACATCACATTGGGGCAGTCCGTGGTGAAAAGCAGACTGGATCTCTCCTCTGTCCCTAGGGCACTCTGCCCTAGCCACCTGTGGTGTCTCTGGAATCTTCCTCAGCATATGGCAAGTATGCAGGCAGCAGAGGGCACAGGAAATGTGAACCATCTGATACATCTGTGGCCTTCTTTGCTGATGTACTATGGAGACAATAAATACTTTGACATCCTCAGATTTGGCTTCATTTATCCATCTTTAATTAATAGCCCCCTGCTTGGATTTCTGGGGAGACTCGGGTTTTCTTTCACTGAAATTGACCAGGGAGGCCTCTGTGTTCCAATATGGCCCATGAATACAAAGTGGAGATCGAAGATAAAGCAAGAATATGAGATGCCCACCAGAGGTAAGTTGTAAATTGTACCACCATAAGGTGGTAGCCAGGAGAAAAGAACCAAGTAAGACTACCTCTGTTCAGGAATAATAATAATAATACTAATAATTTATTATTTATACCCCGCCCATCTGGCTGAGTTTCCCCAGCTACTCTGGGGAAAGAGTCACAGCCTGTAAAGAGCCTTTAGTCAAATATTATTTGTGTTCCAGAACTGTATGCAATATTCCAAATGAACCATTGATTTCTGAAACTGGCAGCTTTAGTTTCAATTCCTTTCCTAATTCTAGCACAGAATTTGCCTTTTTCATGTCCAACATCTTCTTCAGGATATCTATTATGACTCCAATGTCTCATTCTTGGTCTGTTTAGACTCCATAAGTGTTTACGTGAAATTAAATTTTTTTGCCCTAATATGCACAGCGCAGTGCATGCATAAAGTAAAGGTAAAGGTCTCCTGGATGGTTTGTTGTTGTTTAGTCATTTAGTCGTGTCTGACTCTTTGTGACCCCATGGACCAGAGCACGCCAGGCACTCCTGTCTTCCACTGCCTCGCGCAGTTTGGTCAAACTCATGTTAATAGCTTCAAGAACACTGTCCAACCATCTCATCCTCTGTCGTCCCCTTCTCCTTGTGCCCTCCATCTTTCCCAACATCAGGGTCTTTTCCAGGGAGTCTTCTCTTCTCATGAGGTGGCCAAAGTATTGGAGCCTCAGCTTCAGGATCTGTCCTTCCAGTGAGCACTCAGAGCTGATTTCCTTAAGAATGGATAGGTTTGATCTTCTTGCAGTCCATGGGACTCTCAAGAGTCTCTTCCAGCCCCATAATTCAAAAGCATCAATTCTTCGGCGATCAGCCTTCTTTATGGTCCAGCTTTCACTTCCATACATCACTACTGGGAAAACCATAGCTTTAACTATACGGACCTTTGTTGGCAAGGTGATGCCTCTGCTTTTTAAGATGCTGTCTAGTTTTGTCATCGCTTTTCTCCCAAGAAGCAGGCATCTTTTAATTTCGTGACTGCTGTCACCATCTGCAGTGATCATAGAGCCCAAGAAAGTAAAATCTCTCACTGCCTCCATTTCTTCCCCTTCTATTTGCCAGGAGGTGATGGGACCAGTGGCCATGATCTTAAGTCCAGTCAAATTTGACTATGGGGTGTGGCACTCATCTCTGTTTTCAGGCTGAGGGAGATGGTGTTTGTCTGCAGACAGCTTTTCTGGGTCACATGACCAGCCTGACTAAACCACTTTTGGTGCAACGGAACACCATGATGGAAGCCAGAGTGCAGGGAAACACCATTTACTTTCCCGCTGCAGTGGTACTTATCTACTCATGCTGGTATGCTTTTAAACTGCCAGGTTGGCAGGAGCTGGGACAGAGCAACAGGAGCATCACAAAGATTCAAACCACCAACCTTCCAATCAGCAAGCCCAAGACCACATCGCCACCCACGTGCTGCATGCACAACATCAGTGCACAGAACTGTGGATTCTTGCTTCCAGCTCCAACAGCTCCTGGCAATTCATAGCAATTTTTTACTGGCTGTTGCTATCACAACACCACATGTAGTTAGAACACTTTTTGCTGTACTGGCATTTAAATTTGGGTAATTACATGAAATGCAGTTCAACCTTATTTAGCTGAATGACCATTTCCATTTTAGAGTTGGAATGGAATAGAAAATCTTGACTGATTTTCTGCCCTGGTAATCTGTAAATTAAAATACGTGCAAATGACCATGAGTCCTACCAAAACAACAACAACAACAACAAAGAGATATAAGTCCAGAAGCACAGCATTTGACTTCATAAATTGTGACTTTCTCCTCCCACTAAAACACCCCCAACAATATCCCAGAAGCCTAGCATGAAATTTGTATTTCATACATTCAAAT
The DNA here is from genome assembly GCF_964270895.1 of Podarcis filfolensis. NCBI lineage: Eukaryota > Metazoa > Chordata > Lepidosauria > Squamata > Lacertidae > Podarcis > Podarcis filfolensis. The sequence goes on along the minus strand of NC_139610.1, from coordinate 352,517 downwards.
CTCTCAAAACTGCTTCCCATCCCTGTTCTACAAGGAAGCAATCCCTTTGCCTCAGGATACATCACCTGGTCAAAGAATTTGTGAATTGAAACATGTCTCTTTCTTTTCGCTGGGTGGGAAAATGACAATTTCAGCTAAAGGAGAGAAAGCTCTGTTTGTTTGTTTTTGGCAGAACAAGGTAGAGTTACATGCAGAACTTACTGTATCTTTGAATGAATACGATCATCACACCTAAAGTGCTTGGCCATTGAACAGTGCAATATTTCAGCTTAACGCTTACCTTTTCAAATTCAGGTGTGGTGGGGCCCAGTGTCTCAAGACCATATTTGAGAAGAAGCTGTTGCTTTGACCAGGTGATGTATCTTGCGGGGAAGGGATTACTTCATTGTAAAGGAGGGATGGGGAGCCTGTGGCCCTCCAAATGTGTATGTGGCTGGAACAACTTCTTCTTCTTCTTCTTCTTCTTCTTCTTCTTCTTCTTCTTCTTCTTCTTCGTCTCCTCCTCCTCCCTAAGGTAAAAAAAGGTCAAGGACCCATGGACGATTAAGCGGTACCTATTTATCTACTTGCACTGGTGTTCTTTCGAACTGCTAGGTTAGCAGGAGCTGGGACAGAGCAACGGGAGTTCACTCTGTCGCGGGGATTCGAACCACCAGCCTTCCAATCAGCAAGCCCAAGAGGCCACAGCACCACCTGAGTCCCTTCTACCTGCTTCCTACTACTACTCTCCTTATCTCTCTCGCCCTGACCTAGCCACTGTGATCCACGCGACGGTCACCTCCAGACTGGATTATTGTAACTCGCTCTACGTGGGGCTGCCCTTGAGACTGACCCAGAAACTCCAGCGGGTGCAGAATGCTGCGGCGAGACTCCTTATAGGGTCTTCGCTGTGAGATCATATTCATCCGGTACTATACCAGCTGCACTGGCTCCCGGTGGAGTACAGGATCAGGTTTAAGGTGCTGGTTTTAACCTTTAAAGCCCTATACGGCCTAGGACCCTTGTACCTACGGGACCGCCTCTCCTGGTATGTCCCACAGAGAAATTTACGGTCTGCAAATAAAAACATCCTGAAGATCCCAGGCCACAGAGAGGTTAGGCTGGCCTCAACTAGAGCCAGGGCTTTCTCGGCCGCGGCTCCAATCTGGTGGAACGCTCTGTCACAAGAGACTAGGGCCCTGCGGGACCTGACATCTTTCCGCAGGGCCTGCAAGACAGAGCTGTTCCACCAGGACTTTGGTCAGGGCGCAGCCTGACCCCCTCCTCTGGCAATCTGCACAGAATTTTGCTTAATGGTTGCCATCAATTTGATTTTAATTTGATTTCAATTAATTTTATAATGAATGTTTTTAGAATGTTGGATTATTTTGATTGTTGTTAGCCACCCTGAGCCCAGCTTCGGCTGGGGAGGGCGGGATATAAATAAAATTTATTATTATTATTATTATTATTATTATTATTATTATTATTATTACTACTACTACTACTTTATTAGAAGAATTTTATTCCTAAAGAATTAAAGTGATAAAGAAAAAGAGAAATAAAGGGTGTGGAAAAGAAAAGCACAGAAAGCACTGTTTAATACAATTATTATGTAGAGATAAGCGGAAGAAACAGCTGATTGAGCCCCCACACCACTCTGTCTTGTACCAGCTGGAGGGGTGCAGGGGCTTCTTTAAACTGCTCAGCTGGGAGGGGGGCAGGAAGCCTCCCTCACCCTCACCCAGATGAGTGAGCCCCCACACCCCTCTGGCTGACGTGAGCCAGAGTAGCATGGAGGCTTCCTTAAATAGTTCAACTGGGAGGTGGGAAGCCTCCTGCCCTCCTGCTGAGCAAGCCCCCATACCGTTCTGGCTTGCACCAATTGGAGGGGCGTAGGGGTTCCTCAAAGGTTCAGGCAGGCAGGCAGAGCCCAAGAGAGGGCTTGCCCTGAACCTTCTCAGGCTCTGTCCACATGCCTGCTTCTGCCTTTGCCCAGGTGGGCAGGCTGCCTCTTCCAGTCAATGACCGGGAGTGACTGAATGGGAGGAATTTCTAACTGATGTATCGTGATGTATTGCCAGCTGGAAAAGTCTGAAATCGGTATTGCAATCTGAAGACCATACCAGTTTCAGACAATTTCCCTATATCCCCAGCTCTAGTCACATGTACTCATTGGCCCATAAGGTGATCTACATGGGGGGGCACCAGGGGGCACATTGGAAGATGGCTGACAATAACATCTCTCTGACCCACACGAGGTAATTAAGAGGCTGCTATGGGAAGTATGCAGCCTTCCCAGCCCCCCCCAAGGGGATGGGGGGGACTGCCTTGCCAGCAGTGTCCATAATTCACCCCCGGATTCAAAAGAAGGGGGTGCGGACACTTGGCACAAGCCCTCGTGTGAAGTCGGCTCTTCCTGGTGCTGTCTCCAATCAGCGCACTGGTTCGCTTTAGCTCGAAATATATAATTGGAAATATATAATTGGAAAGAAGCTAAAGCACATACATCAAGCGAAGACCGGGAGTAAAGACTGCTGATTAATGGATCTCTGTGAGCGGAGAGACGGGCAGGACAAATAAATCAAGTGATGAATCACCTTTAAAAGACTGGTATGTTTGGAGTGAAACGGAAAGGGGGTGGAGGAAAAAACTTTTCCTTTTTTTGCCTTATGTGAGTATTAATAACCCTCCACCCCAGAGATAAGATACGTTGCAATTTATTAATCACAGGCAGGAATTTAAGAACTGTGTGGAGTGAATTATTGATCAAAGAGAGGATTGGTAAACATCAGAGAACGGAGGAAAGTTTTATGACGCAGTTTCAAATGGCGTCTCGCCAAGACAGGCTTGCCTAAGAAGGACGGGGGGAAGAGTACCAGGGTCATCGGAATGTGAATGGTTATCGGAATGTGATCTAGACCTGGCAGAGCCCTCTGAGATATGTTTGGCAAGCCTGGGGAAATCAACGGACAGACTGAGGGAAAGTTCTTTACGGAGGTGTGGAAATGGCATCTGTCCTTATGTGATATGATTTTTGGAGAGTGTAAAACCCACACAGAGGATGTTTGTTTTCAACCCGCTTGTGAAGATTATCAGAGATCGCAAAGAAAGGAATATATGATAACAACAAGAAGATGAGGAAAGTAACAGAGAGACTATCTGGACAGAACTGGATAGAACTGTCTAATTAAAGCAGCAATATAAGTGATGTTTGGACCCCTTTTCGGAGCTTGAAGTATGGGTACCCCCAACAAAAATTTAAAAATCTGGCTGTATAATTTGGAACTAATGTGATTATGAAATAATGTGATTTGATTAGCCTGTTAATAAAAATTATTTTTTTTTAAAAAAAAAGGTGATCTACATGGACACAGATGCAGAGCTGGAATGTAGCTGTCAGGGGCTGGACTCAGGAGGAATGATGGGGTTTGCCTCCCCCTTCTTCTGAACCTTCCTAAGAACAGTAGGACAGTATAGATTTAGAACAGTGGTTTGCAGAAGGTCATAGTTCAGAGGCTGCAGAGGGGAGAAGCTGGGAAATATTGGGAGAGCAATAACTTTTTCTTTTTTTCAGATTTTTCCTTTTGCAAAGTTCTTTTCAACAGTGATTTAATCTGCGCTGGGGGTAGACATTCCTCTTCCCCTCGTATCTTTGTTTAAACTCCAAAATTATTGCTTTTCCTTTCCCATACCTTCATTTTGTTTAATCCATCCTGGTTTTTTTTTAATAAATTTTTATTGGAGTTTTACAAAAGAGAAAAATAAAGATTCACAGAATAAAAAAGAGACCACAGATAAAAATAGACATTACAAAAAAGAAAACACACAAAATACACAAAAAACAACTAATTAAGAAAAAAAAAGAAATTTGAAAAAAGAGATAAAACAAGTCCATTTTTCTCAATATCCTCAAATTCATATGCTTGTATCCTTGACCTCCTCACACCTCCCCCCTTTTGTGTTCCCATTTACATACTTAATTCAGCAAATTCTTACCCTTTTTCAAATATCTTAACTTTGTGCCATAACATATTATACCTCAATATTTTCAACCATTTATCAATACATTTTTTTACATAATCTTATTAGCTTTTGTCACTAGTTACCACTTATTACCAATCCAAGCATAATTTTAACATTCATTAATTTTACAGTATTTCTGAAGATAGTCTTTAAATTTCTTCCAGTCTTCTTCCACCAACTCTTCTCCCAGGTCTCGAATTCTGCCAGTCATTTCCGCCAATTCCATATAGTCCATCAGCTTCATCTGCCACTCTTCCAGGGTGGGTAGCTCTTGTGTCTTCCAATACTTTGCGATGAGAATTCTTGCTGCTGTTGTTGCATACATAAAGAAAGTTCTGTCCTTCTTTGGCACCAATTGGCCGACCATGCCCAAGAGAAAGGCCTCTGGCTTCTTAAGGAATGTATATTTAAATATTTTTTTCATTTCGTTATAAATCATCTCCCAGAAAGCCTTAATCTTTGGGCACGTCCACCAAAGGTGAAAGAATGTTCCTTCATTTTCTTTACACTTCCAACATTTATTATCGGGCAAATGATAGATTTTTGCAAGCTTGACTGGTGTCATGTACCACCTGTATATCATTTTCATAATATTCTCTCTTAGGGCATTACATGCCGTAAATTTCATACCTGTGGTCCACAACTGTTCCCAGTCAGCAAACATGATGTTATGACCAACATCTTGTGCCCATTTAATCATAGCAGATTTAACTGTTTCATCCTGCGTGTTCCATTTTAGCAGCAAGTTATACATTCTTGAAAGTGTTTTAGTTTTGGGTTCTAACAATTCAGTTTCCAATTTTGATTTTTCCACCTGGAAGCCTATTTTTTTATCCGAATTATAGGCCTCTCTTATTTGAAAATAATGAAGCCAATCTCGCACCTTGTCTTTTAATTTCTCGAAACTCTGCAATTTCAGTTTGTCTCCTTCTTGTTCCAATATTTCCCAATATTTCGGCCATTTGGCCTCCATATTGGACTTTTTCAGTGCCTTTGCTTCCATTGGTGACAACCACCTTGGGGTTTTATTCTCCAGTAAGTCTTTATATCTTATCCAAACATTAAACAATGCTTTCCTGACAATATGGTTTTTGAATGCTTTGTGAGCTTTAACCTTGTCATACCACAAATATGCATGCCACCCAAAAACATTATTAAAACCTTCTAGATCCAAAATGTCTGTGTTTTCAAGAAGCAGCCATTCTTTCAGCCAACAAAATGCGGCCGATTCATAATAAAGTTTCAGGTCTGGCAGGGCGAATCCACCTCTTTCTTTTACGTCAGTTAGTATTTTAAATTTTATTCTGGGCTTCTTGCCCTGCCAGACAAATCTAGAAATATCTCTCTGCCACTTCTTGAAACAGTCCATCTTGTCCAAAATTTGCAAAGATTGAAACAAAAATAACATCTTAGGCAATACATTCATCTTAATAGCCGCAATTCTACCCAACAAGGAAAGCTTCAGATTTGACCAAATCTCTAAGTCTTTCTTCACTTCTAACCAACATTTCTCATAGTTATCTTTAAATAGGTTTAAATTCTTAGCAGTCATGTTAACCCCCAAATATTTAACTTTCTTTACTATTGTTAGGCCTGTCTCCTTCTGAAACCTATCTTTCTCAATCGGTGTTAAGTTTTTCTCAAGAACTTTAGTTTTTGACTTGTTCAACTTAAAACCTGCCACCTGACCAAATTCTTGAATCAATTCCAAAACCCTTTTCGAACTAGATTCTGGCTCCTGTAATGTTAATACTAGGTCATCTGCAAAAGCTTTCAATTTATATTGCTTGGCTCCGACCTGAATACCTTTAATCAGACGGTCCCTTCTAATCATGTTCAATAATACCTCCAGGACTGAAATAAAAAGCAGTGGGGAAATTGGGCAGCCTTGTCGTGTACCTTTCTCTATCTTGAATTCCTCTGTCACCACATTGTTTACAATTAGTTTAGCCTTTTGTTCTGAGTAAATTGCACTTATACCATTTTCAAACCCTTGGCCCACCCCCATCCCCTGAAGATTTTTCTTCATAAAACTCCAAGAAATGTTGTCAAAGGCTTTCTCCGCATCTATAAAAATTAAAACTGCTTTGGTATTTATGTTCACTTGCAGCTTCTCCAAAATGTTAATTATATTCCTCGTATTGTCCGACAGGTGTCTACCCGGGAGAAAGCCAGCTTGGTCCTTATGGATCTCTTCCAATAATACTTTTTTTAACCTATTAGCCAAAATATCAGCAAATATTTTGTAATCCACATTAAGCAGGGATATGGGGCGGTAGTTCTTAAGTTGCGTCTTTTCAGACTCAGTTTTCGGTATAAGTGTAATGTAGGCTTCCTGCCACGACTCCGGCGCCTTTTTCCCCTCTAGGATCTCATTGCAGACCTCCTTTAGTGGCCGAATTAACCAATCTTTCAAAACTCTATAATATTTGGAGGTTAAGCCATCTGGTCCTGGAGATTTGCCCAACTGCATATTCTGAATGGCACCCTCCACTTCCTGTTCTGTAACTTTATCACTCAACATTGTCTTTTTTTCTTGAGAGATTTTTTGTAGTCCATTTTTCCTCAGGAATTGGTCTAACTCAGCCTCTTTCTGTGGCCCTTGTATATATAGTTGTTTAAAGTATCTCTGGAAACAGTTTCTAATTTCCAATGGATTCTGTATGATCTTTCCATTTACCTCCAAATTTGTAATAGTATTTAGTTTCTGTCTTTTCTTCATCTGCCATGCTAGCAGTTTCCCACATTTGTTAGCCGATTCAAATGACTTTTGTCTCATCTGCTTAATTTTCCATTCCACTTCCTGGTTTATCATTTTCATGTATTGTGCTTGATATAACTTAATTTCTCTCAGAATCTCTTGCGATTTTGGTTTCGCTCTTAATTTCTTCTCTCCTTCTTTTATTTTTTCCAGGATTTTATCTTTTTTCTCATTTTGGGTTCTCTTCTTTATTACATTCTGTTGGATCAATAACCCTCTCATAACCGCTTTGCCTGCGTCCCAGATTGTCCTTTTTTCCACCGTAGTGTTCAGATTTATCTCAAAGTAGTCTCTCAAAGTTTTTTGGGCCTTCTTAATCACTTCTTGGTCTCTAAACAGGGCGTCATTCATCCTCCATCTATAGGAACCGATTGGCGTTAGTTTCATCTCCATCTTCACTGCATTATGGTCGGAGCAAGTTTTTGGGCAAATTTCCACTTTTCGTGTCTTAGGTGTCAGTCCTCTAGTTATCCATATTTGGTCAATTCTTGTCCAGGTCATATTGGCTTCAGAAAAGAATGTTCCCTCTCTTCCTAGGGGGTTCTTGGTTCTCCAAATGTCAATCAAGTCCATATTGTCAGTCAATTCAAAAAAAGTTTTTGGTAGTCTGCCATCTTTAGTTACCACCTGTCTCTGCGACTTATCCATGTTTGTAGATACCACTCCATTCATATCTCCCATCAAAATGATGTTATAATCCATATAGTCCAATAATGTCTCATGCAATTTCTTAAAAAATTCAGACTTCCCCTCATTTGGTGCATACACTCCTACGATCAAATATTTTTCCCCTTGTGCTTGAATCTCAATTGCAACAATTCTTCCTTGTTCATCTTTAAAAACAAATTTCGGTGATAGGCTCTCTTTGGCATAAATGACCACTCCTCTCTTTTTAACCTTGTCCGATGAAATAAATTCTTGGCCCAATCTTTTATTGATGAGAACTTTCCTGTGGAGCCTCACCACATGAGTTTCTTGTAAACAAATTAAGTCCAATTGTTCCTTTTTCAATAAATGAAATACTTTCCTCCTCTTCTCCGGAGAATTAAAACCGTGAATATTCCAGCTTAATAATTGCAGAGACATGATGTGTTTATTTTAATTTCCTCCAGCTGCTCCCAAGAGCTCGTCAAGTTCTTGCAGTGGTATCTTTTTTCCCGATTTGTCAGGTCCCAAAGGTGGTGGTGCTGTGTCTAAAACTCCTGGTCTCTGGGCTCTTAGCACTTCTGTCGCTTCTTTTTGTAAGTCTTCTTCAAAGTCTCTCAAGAATTTTTCCTTGTCTTCCACTGATCTGATTCTGAACTTTTTCCCTTTAAAAGTAAAAGAAAGTCCCTGGGGGAATTCCCATCTAAAGGCAATGCAATTCCTTCTCAATAAAGTCACCAAATCTCCGTAGTTGGTTCTCAGGTCCAAAAGGTATTTCGGTATATCCTTAAAAATTTCAACTCTGGAATCGTTGATCTCTAAGGTCTTCTGGAAGTGTGCACTCAGTATTTTATCCCTCTCCTCTTTCGTACGGAGGGTCACCAAACACTCTATCACCCTGTTTTTCCTCCCCCCTCTTCCAAGTCTGAAGGCGCTCACTATCTTAAAATCTTTTTCCAGCTCCAAATTCCAAAATTTCACAAATTCCTGTGAAAGATAGTCACTCAAATTATCCCTTTCAAGTTCCGGCACGGCCCTGATCCTCAGGTTTGTCTGTTTCTCTTTCAATTTGATCATAGACAATAAAGCCTGATGGTCCCCAATCTGTTTACGCATAGGTTTAATTTCCTCCTCCACAGCCACCACTTTTTCTTTTGCTTCCTCAGCTATTTTTCTGGTAGATGCAGATTCCTCTAGCAATTTTTCTATAGCTTTTGTATTTGAGTTGATACTGGCTGTGTTCCCTTTAATTTCAGTTGATTGGTCTGAAACCTGTTTGCTTAGGCCTTCCAATTTCTCATAAATTTTGTTCAGTACAGATGTAAATTCCCCTTCTGAGGCCATTCCTTTTATCTCAGTTTGCCCCGAATCTTCCTCCTGAGTCACAGGAAGGCCGGGCACAGATGCTCTACGTTGCTGGGAGACTGTGGTAGACTGTTGCACTCTGCCCTTAGATCTTGTTGCTCTTTGTTCAGTCATCCCCTTTTATCTTTCAGTCAAGGCCAGTCCCACGGTCAAGCCTTGCTGTGGAAATTCCCCAATGTCCGCAATGGAAAATTCCCCCAGCTAGATGCACTCTTCAATAGTCCTCTAGGGGGACACTGTAGCAACCATAAAGTTCACTGTAACAAAGTACTTTCCTAACCTTCCATGTCCCCTCCAGTATAAACAAGCAACAGTTTTCAGTCCAAAGAAGACTCTCAAAATGTATCACTTTGCAGGGTTAAATCTTAAATGTAGCAATGTTCATAAGTAGTGCGAGTCCAAATGTAACAGTCCTCATACCCCTGGCAGTCCGTTCCCAGGGATTCCAAAAGGCAACTTTTTTTCTTTAATTTTACCAGAAGAAATAAAGTCACTTTCCTTGTTTTCCCCCCTCTCCTAATCTGGGGGGGGGGGGGGAATTCTTTCGGTTTAATGCTTGAATTTAAAGTTTTGAAGCTCCACTTTAAAGTACTAGTGTAAAGACGTCTTTGCTTTGATCTGTTACAAAGCGGAAAGGCGGACTTCCTGTTTACACCTTCCCGCTTCAGTGCCAAATTTTCAAGCTTTTTTTCCCTTCGAATCCAGATCTTTTAAAATCACCTACTCACGGATAGTCGTTTAGCAGCCAAATTTTCACAGGAAAAAGGTCAGCGCTCTCCGGCAACAGCTACGCGGCTTCACTCCGCAGAAGCAGCAGTCAACTCATAGCACCGCGCCACTCCCGTTACGCTCCGGAACCCCTCACGGGGCTCCCTCGCTAGATCAGGGGGCGCTGATGGTGCCCGCCGAGTCCCACGCTCGCAGGCTCCTTCTGCCTGCGATTTCCCGCCGGGTCTCCGCTTCGCCGTAGCGGACAGACCCACTTTCTGTGGAGCTTCTCCCTCCTACTCAGGAGGAGACCGCCATTGCCGTTGGCGCTGCCTCCGGAAGTCCTAATCCATCCTTTGTTACTGATCAGCAATGTTTGTAATTTTAGTTTCATTCTTCAGAGAAGTTTAGCGCTAATTTGCTCAGGTCTCGAGGTGTCTCCAAGCGCTGAGGTTCTCCCTTCCTCTGTCACTTTTTATGCTGTGCTGGAGCAATCAGGAAACCCCTTTTCTGCACCGCTTGGTGCTCCCAAAGCTTAAGATCCCCTATTAAGCCTTTTTAGGGGTTTACATCACCTTCGTTTCACCCCTCAATCCCATTCTGCGATCGGCTCTGTCTCAGCTTCTCAGCTGATGAACCCACGACCTGATGCGGAGCGCGCTAAACTGGAAGCCCATAACTTGGCTCCTTAAATTTTCCATTGGTTTCAGCTGGGGTTCCCCCCTGCCCCCGTAAAATCCAGGAATTTCCTGTAAGTCCTCCTTTGTCTGTCCATGTTAACTCTCTTAATTGTAATTGCTTTGATGGGAGATAGTCATACAGGTGTTTTTCTTTCCGACAGATTTTTATATTTCTCCCAAACTCTATACAGATTCTTCCTACGAATGTGGTTCATAAAACTCTTGCAAATTTTTGCCTTCCCATACCAAAGACATGCATGCCCCTCTAAATCTAAGATGTCTGCATTGTCCAATGTGTTTCAGCCAATACATACAAGGGAAACTTAATCCAGACAACAGGGATTCAGCCTAGGCTGGATGGAGCAACCCCCCCCCCCCCGAAGACACAGCTTCGCAGTCCCCAATTCAGCATGGATGCTCAGGTATTTGTGGTGTCCAGGAGTGCATTTGCACAGTTAAAGCACCCATTCCTGGTGATGTCTGATTTGGCCACAGTGACACATGTTTTAGTTACATCTCATTTGGATTACTGTAACATGCTCAATATGGGCCTAACTTCAAAAAGTGCTCAGAAAATTTAGCTGGTTTAAAGAGCTGCAACCAAATTGCTGACCAGGGCTGGTTATTATTAGAAGAGTTCCAATGGCTACTGCTCCATTTGGGGGTACAAGTAGAAGTGCTGGTTAGAATCCCAACATGGCTTAGGTCCAGGCTATCTAAAAGACAGCCTTCCCTCATATGAAGCTGTCCAGGCTCTGAGATCTTCAGAGGGGCCTCCTGCCCTTCTCTTGGTCCCACCACCCTCACGGGCACACTTGGTGGGGCTGCATGAGAGGGCCTTCTTGGTGGCTGCTCCCAGATTTTGGAACTCTCTTCCTAAAGAAATTTGACAGGCTCCCTCCTTGTTGTTCTGCTGGCTGGAGAAAACCTTGTTCCAACAGGCTTTGGGGAAATGACTGCTTTTAATGAAAGGATTGGCACAGTGCTGTTTTTATTTGTATATTTAAAAGAAATTTTATATATGCATATGGTTTTAATTCTATCAATGTTTAATAGTTTTTTAATTATTGTCTTTCCTAATTTTCTTTAGCAATTCTTGTTTTTATCTGTGAGCAAGGTATAAACAAACAAACAAGCAATTCTCTTCCTTCTTACATGGCAATGGTGGTGGGGAGGACTTGCTGGAGGCTTCTTCTCTTTTCCTAGTGCCTTCAATGTAAAGTATTGCACTTGGGCAAAAAAAATGAGAGGCACATATACAAGATGGGTGACACCTGGCTTGAGAGCACTACATGTGAAAAGGATCTAGGAGTCTTGGTTGACCACAAACTTGACATGAGCCAACAGTGTGACGCGGCAGCTAAAAAAGCCAATGCAATTCTGGGCTGCATCAATAGGAGTATAGCATCTAGATCAAGGGAAGTAATAGTGCCACTGTATTCTGCTCTGGTCAGACCTCACCTGGAGTACTGTGTCCAGTTCTGGGCACCACAGTTCAAGAAGGACACTGACAAACTGGAACGTGTCCAGAGGAGGGCAACCAAAATGGTCAAAGGCCTGGAAACGATGCCTTATGAGGAACGGCTAAGGGAGCTGGACATGTTTAGCCTGGAGAAGAGGAGGTTAAGGGGTGATATGATAGCCATGTTCAAATATATAAAAGGATGTCACATAGAGGAGGGAGAAAGGTTGTTTTCTGCTGCTCCAGAGAAGCGGACACGGAGCAATGGATCCAAACTACAAGAAAGAAGATTCCACCTAAACATTAGGAAGAACTTCCTGACAGTAAGAGCTGTTCAACAGTGGAATTTGCTGCCAAGGAGTGTGGTGGAGTCTCCTTCTTTGGGGGTCTTTAAGCAGAGGCTTGACAACCATATGTCAGGAGTGCTCTGATGGTGTTTCCTGCTTGGCAGGGGGTTGGACTCGATGGCCCTTGTGGTCTCTTCCAACTCTATGATTCTATGATTCTATGATTCTATGCTGCAACAGCCAAATCATAAATGGCAGGGACCCGGGGGCGGGGAGAATGATTTTCCCAGGACATACAAGGCTTTGCATGATCATTAGGTGCCCGGGAAATAGAATGTCTCCCATGGCTCCTTGTGTCTGTGCCACTGATGAGCAAGAATTCTTCCAATCCAGAGGGTGCATTTCCCCCCAGATTTGTCAAATTATAAAGTCGCACAACACCTCAACCCTGAATTTGCAGAATATTCAAATCCACTACACATTAGTGAAGCTGTGAGAGCCAGTTTGCAAGCAAGACACACACGTTTCACTGTGCCAAGAGAAGTGTGACAACTGGTAGGTAAACTCCAGAACTGGGTCCAAATATAGACCATACCACAAAGGGTAACAGAAGTTAGGCCTGTTGTTGGCTGTAAAAGAGGCTGCCAGCATCGTTTTCCACTGGGGATCTTGGGACATTGCAGAAAGAGATGGTACTAGGATCTCTATACTGGCGGGAAGGAGCAGAGATGGGAGAGGTCTCTCTTATCTTCATGCTGCTTCTGACAATTTCTTTCTCATAGGTGAAGTTTCTTAAACCCTGGGGGTGTGGAGGATTAGTAAAGGAGGCTGAGGAGGGCATCATAAACTTTGAGTGGCACTTTGGATACCAAGGAACTACCATGAACGAGAGCCTTTTCAAACTGCCCCATTTTTCCTGGATCAGGCTAAAGTGAGCCCATCTAATCCAGCATCCGGTTCTCACATCAGCTAAACAGATGCCCATTATAGCACCTGCTCTGGATAGTAGGACTCAAACCAAGTTACAAGAAAGGAGACTCCGACTAAACATTTGGAAAAACTTACAGTAAGAGCTGTTTGACAGTGGAATTGTCTTCCTCGGGAGGTTGTGGACTCTCCTTCCTTGAAGGTTTTTAAGCAGAGGTTGGATCTGTCATGGAGCTTTAGCTGAGATTCCTGCATTGCAGGGGGTTGGACTAGATGACCCTTGGGTCCCTTCTAACTCTAAGATTTTCTATGATTCTATAGGAATCCCACAAGCAGGATCCGAGGACAAAAGCTCTCTGCCAGAAGAAGAACTGGCTGCTGGATCAGGCCAATGGCCCATCTACTCCAACATCCTCTTCTCAGAGTGGCCAACCAGATGCCTGTGGGAAACCCACATGAAAGACCCAAGCACAAAAGCACTCTCCTCTTGTGCGGTTTGCAGCAAATGTATAAAGAGCAACAGACATCCTTTGTAACCTACAGGTTATCAATAACACAGCTCTGTGGCTCCCCCAAACCAGTACACCAAGAGAAAAGTCAACCAGCACATCCCAAACACGCATTCAAACAGTAACAAATATCTTGAAAAAATCACTGTCAAATGTCCTCAGAATACTGTTTCTGTTGGACTGTGCCATGTCAGAGGTGCAGGTGAGGCATTTGTTATTGCTCCCTTTTGAAAACAACCACCACCAAACCATCCTGTATAATTCTTCTTAAAAGTTAAACCTTTTTTCTTGACATGCCTGTTGTTTGTGGGCAGGAATCATCCATTTAGGTGAGCATTCAAACACACAATCCCTCCCCTGATCTCCCCTGCAAACTGAAGTGGTACATTCCAATAAAAGCTCTACCTTTTATGGATACCTGACCACGCTTTGATCCCTTCCAGCAGCCATTTTGCAGGCTCTTGCCAGCTTCACAGTTGGCTGGCAGATGCCTAAAGCCTGTATGTAGCAATGTCAGAGTGGGTCAATCCCTGGCAAAAAACAGAAGGGACACTTGCCTCCCTTCCTCCTGAAGCCTCTGTAGGCCAAGGTTTAAACCAGCAAGGAAGACTTGACCGCAGGAAGGAGTTGCTGCTGCTGCTGGATAAGTGACCTTCCCTCTCAGCATGCTGGGTCTGATCCATGCTCACCATTTACTGTATATGGCTGCCTCTTGCTCCTTGGCAGAAGGCCCTTTCTGCCCAGGTTTAAATGCCACAAGTTGTTACAAGTGGAGAGTAATTCTTTTTTTATAGGCAGCAGATGTGAGAGTGATGGCTGCTATCCATCACATGAGACAGGAAGAGGGGGAAAGAGGGGGGGTGATTTTTTTTAAATGAAGGGTTGTAAGTGGAATTGGTCAAAATGCAAAGAGGCAAACCTCTGGGATAATTGGCACCACCTGCTTTCTCCATTCATGTTTCTGACAGTTAAATTGTTAGTCCTGATTTCCTTCTCTTTCTCCCACTTTCATCCCTGTCTTCTTGCATAGGTAGACAGGAAGACTTTGGTGCTGGCATTCAGCCACCTCTGTGCTGACAATGCTAAACAAACACAAAGCCCTGCAAGTGTCTGTATGTTTTGGAGCTGGAGTAGCATTCTTGGAATGAGTGAGATTCACTGAGCCTTTTGGGCTTGCCAATCGGAATCCGCACTATCGGGTGAGCTCCCATTGCTCTGTCCCAGCTCCTGCCAACCTGGCAGTTTGAAAGCATACCAGTGCAAGTAGATAATAGAGACTACTGTGGCAGGAAGGTAAACAGTGTTTCTGTGAGCACTGGTTTCTGTCACAGTATCCCATTGTGCCAGAAGCAATTTAGTCATGCTGGCCACATGACCCAGAAAGATGTCTGCGGACAAACGCCGGCTCCCTCATCCTGAAAGCAAGATGAGCACCGCAACCCCATAGTCAGATTCAACTGGACTTAACCACCCAGGGATCCTTTCTTCTTTTATTTACCTTTTACCCCAAAGGGACTGATCCTCTGCGCTCTTTTGTGCACCACTCCATTTTACAGGTGGAAAAGGGAATAATCATCACCATCTATTTGCATACAGCCTTACCATAGTTAAAACAATGCTCAAGGCAGCTTAAAATATGAAAAAATTACATAAATACAAAAATAGCCCTAAGCAATAAATAAAAACATATCAGAAAGTGCACAACAAAATTCAACAACCCTCTTGTAAGACATAGGATCTAAAAATAAAGATGCAAAGAAGGTAAATATCAGTAACAGCAAAATTAACATCTCCAAAAATAAATCTTGACTCCACTCCAACCCCTAAACAATGCCCCTTTCCAAGAGTCTGCAGGCCTCCTGAGATAAGCACCTTGAGGGTGGCCATTTGAATTTCAGCTGCTGTGGATTATACGGTAAAGTCTGGCCCATCAGGGCAAGTGGGGCACTACCCCACACAGCTTATTCTGCCCAGCTCAGCCAACCCACCCTGCCTGTTGAAGAATTCAGGACAGGGAGAAGATAGCAATTCTTCATACAGCGAATAGTTAAACTGTGGAACTCACTCCCACAGATGACAGTGTTGGTCACCAACTTGGATGGCTTTAAAAGAGCGTTAGACAAATTTGTGGAGGACTAGGCAAAGAATGTCTGTGTTCTTCCTCCCCTGTTGGAGGCTGCCACTTGCTGGGATGTGCAAAAGAGGAGAGCAGGAGTGCACTCAAATCCAACTTGCAGACTTCCAACAGGCATCTGGTTGGTCCCTGTAAAAACAGGATGCCATTGGCCTGAGTCAGCAGAGCTCTTCTTGTTCCCTTATGCTGTTGCTCAAATTTCTGAACTGTAAGCCCTGCAGTTAGATGTAGAGTTCAGATCAGCTTAGTAACTGACCTCTGTGGATGTTCAGTTGCTAACTGTCCTTTGAGTGCCATTTGGCTCTGTGCTGTTTCCTTCACTCTGCAATGTTCCAGCATGTATTTATCCTTCCAATTGCTCCCCTGAGGGCAGCTGGTTTAACATGCAAAAATAAATATATAGCTCCTCTGGTTTATGCCATCACTCCCATTTTATTTTCCTTTGTAGCCTTTTGCAAATTCTTTGCACCTGAGCAATTTTAAAGGCCATTTCAACAAAGCTCTGAGCCATACAATTCACTTCTTTTTGGCAGGGAAGCAAGAGACCCACAGCTTGATGCACAAATGCAAATACATTCCCTGCTCTCTCTTCTATTCACACACACCATGTATGAACATTAGCTCTTTAAAGTTTAGTTGATTATTTGGCCAAACGTTTTTTTTTTTAATTAATGGTCCTCAGACCAGGCAGCAGATTTTAAAATATTTTCTGAGGATGATGCCAGTGTGAGTCAGAGTAGGCTCACAGAAATTGATGGGTTTTAGCCACTTTTCTATTGATTTTGATCAGTCTACTCTGAGTTATGAGGCAAATAATGGTGATTTGGGTAAGGTCCTCACATTTCTGAGTCAGCTCATGCCACTAACAAGGTGCCCCATGGCAGGTCAGGGGCTCCCTAAGCTTCTGTGTTGCTCTGTGGCCACAGCTATTAAAAATTGCCTGACCACCACCCGCCCAAAGAAGCAACGCCAAACTGACTGAGAGCTCAAGAGGGGCAAAGAGGCAGGGAAACTGCTCACTGTGATGGAACAAGTGGTGACAAATTTGATGCACACATCCTTGGTCTGAGAACTTTGAGTGGTTTCTTCCACAGGAGGCTTTGGAGAAAGGCACATGTGGATTTCTAGCCCAATGCTGGTGGGGTGTTGTTCTGCCAAGGTGGGGGCGGGTCAGTCTTTTTATTCAGGATCTGTGGATAAGTTCTGTGTTAGGAGAAAATGGGCGTTACCAAAGCTAATCAGGGAAGGCAGGCCAGCCTTGAAATAATTATAGGAAAGGCCCTTCCTTCACCTTGGGATACACCCAGTGCTCTTTTTTTTCTTAAAAAATGTTTAGGGGACTTCCGGTCAAGGCAGCATGGCGGACGCCACGGCAACAAGCAGCTCCTGAAGCCAGCCGGAACTTACAAAGCTACCTGGCTGGCTCCTGGGCTGCTGGAACTGCCACCACCACCAATACCAGCACCGATACTGGAGAGGAACTTGGGGGTGCCAGGACCTGACCCAGCCAGGACCAAGGGCAGCCATCCACGTGTAGCTCCAAGGTCAGGAGGATCTCGGAGCCAGCACAGAAGCAGGAAGCAGGAGGGGAAGGAGAGAAAGGAGCCCGGACCCCACCACTTCTGCCTCCACCACTGCCAGCACCAACGCCAGCAGGAAATGGGGCGTCTAGTGCGCCTACCGAGGGAGCCACAGCCTCGCTCCCCCCGCAACAACCCAGTGGAGCTCCAGGGCCAGGGAGACTTTGGAGCCAAAGCAACAAAGGGAAATGGGGGGGGGAGAGAAAAGAGGAGGAAGGGAGAGATGAGTCAGAGGGGGAGCTCTCTGATGCCAAGGATGTTCTGGCTGGCCCTAGTGGGTCAGAGGGGGTACCTGAAGTTGGGTTGAGGCGGTCAACTCGGGCAACGAAAGGTAAACCTCCTGACAGGTTTGCAGTCACTAGTGTGTGGGTTGGTATGGCACAGTGTGAACCTGAGAGTTTTGAGGATGTTCAGAAACTGCCTCAGGAAGAAGCCAGGAAATGTCATGAGGCAATGCAGAAGGAGATGAGCTCAATGGAGTCTCTAGGTGTGTTCTCCCTCACGAAGTTGCCAGCAGGCAAACAGGCCATGAGTAGACGCTGGGTTTATTGTCTTAAACCTACAGCAACTGGAGAACCGCAGTACAAGGCTAGGCTAGTAGCCAGAGGGTTCACACAGTGGAAGGGGCCGCATTATACTGAGGTATATGCTCCTACTTCCAGAAGTGAAATTCTGTAACATGATTAGAGAGAACTTTCAAAAAATGCAACATCAATGGTATCTAACACCATGGAAACTTTCAAAAATGTATAAAAATGTGTCAAGTAATTGTTGGAGATGCGGTGACTCAGGAACATTCTACCATATGTGGTGGATATGTAGGAAAATACAGGTATTCTGGGAGAGTATCCATGCAGAACTGCAAAAAATGCTAAAGATCTCTTTCAATAAAAAATCAGAGGGCTACCTCCTGGCAATAACAGATTTGGATATTCCACAAAAGAGGAAGGGTATATTTTTATATGCGATGGCAGCAGCAAGAGTTTTGATCGCAGCAAAATGGAAGAGTAATGCAATCCCCTCTATACAATATTGGATCCAAAAGCTGACAGAATATGCCGAATTAGATGGTTTATCAGAAAAAATAAAGAATAAATCAAAACAGGAATTTATTTCAAAATGGGAGATTTTTAAAGAATATCTGAAAAATAAATATACTAGTTTAAATTCTGTTGCAGCGTTCGAGGAACTTCAGTAATAGTTGCAAGGTAGATATAAGAAATTAGATTTATTAAGAATAAGTTTAATTATAATAAAAGTGTGTACTGGCAATAAGTAATATGAATTTGAAATATGGAATAGACGGGAAGTTGGGTCTTTAGTGTTAAGACCAATAGATGTTTTAATGTTTGCTAAGAAAATTATGTGTATATGTGTTCTTGTGTGTAATTTGGTATTTGTGTTTTTTTTCTTTTTTTCTTGTTGTATCAATAAAAAACTTTTTTTAAAAAGAAGTGAAATTCTGCGCATGCTCTTAGCCATTGCTGCACAAAGAGGTTTGCTAGTGCATCACTTTGATGTGGATGTAGCCTACTTGAACTCAGACCTCCAGGAGGATTTGTACATGCTTCCTCCTCCAAGGTTTGAGGGAAATGAGGAAGGAGGCTTCACAAGTCAATTTACGGTTTGAAACAATCGATCAGAAATTGGAACTTAGAGAAGCTAGGTTTCAGGAAGAGTCTTGCTGACAGCTGCCTGTACTTTAAAGGGTCAGGAGAGTCACAGGAAATGGTTTTAGTCTTTGTTGATGATATCATTTATACCTCTTTTTTTTTAAAGCGTTTATTAATTTTCCAGTAAAAACATCCAATTAACATATCAAATCAAATCCAATAAAAATAAAAAAACTAAAATAAAAAAGGTCCAATTGTCTTCCAAATTGTAATAATTTTGTTTTGACTTCCCACGGTCTGAATTTCAAAGCACATTCAACATCATAGTCCTGCCTCTCATCATCCTCAATGTTATTCATAATTCCATGTCCGATTTTTCCCCTCCACATTTTGACTCTGGTTCTATGATCCTCATTCATGTCAGAAAACAGATACTTTTTTTTTCCTATGGAGTGCAGATTTGTCCGTATATTGTACTCCTTCAGCTGTTTTTTCATCGCACCGCTTCATTTAATTGCATCCAATTTCAAAGTTCTGTCCAGCTCTTTGAGAGTTGTTATTTTGGCAGCTCCCAGGTCGTTAATCTTTCCCGTCCAGGTGTTATCAAAGAAACAGAGAGAAATTTCCTTCTGTAACCTCCTTGTTGATTTATCTTAAACAGACTGTTTGCAATGTAGCCATATATCAGACAGTTAGCAATTGGCCTTTGGGATCCTCCCAGTCCCCCCTCCGGGCCCTAGAGGGGGGCTGCCAGACATCCATTTAGCCCTCTCTCTCGCTCGTAATCAAAAAAAACATTTTTTTGCAAACAGTTGTATATGTAATGTTGTTTCCAGTCTTTATAACCAACCATCAGTTAGCTCCTGTTTCTCTTAATCAGGGAAGTATTTCAGATATTCAATAAAGACGTGGTGGGTAGAAGCCATTTTGTCCTTTGTCCTTTGTTTTTGTCTTTAACAGACATTTCCGGTCATAGAAGAGAAGTGGCTGCGAGTAGATCCCAATTATATATGAAAGTCCATCTGAACTCACTTTTTGAAGAGCAATTTTGAAGAGTTCTTAATGAGCCTTGGCATGCATTATGGATTGTAGATGTTAAGGATAAAATATTTTTTTTTACATACCAAGCCCCTCCACATTCCAAACGTCATGATGAGGATCTCTTTGAAGTTCGATCTTTTGCACCAGAGAATGTACATACTGCAGGTTTTTTCCAGCTTCTTCAATTCAAAGCGTGTCTGTTTGTTTTCCAAATCTTTATATTTTCCCAAACAGATGCATCCCGCTATAGGGTGGCGTCACAGGAGTGTCAGCCGTCCCTAGCTCCCTGACCCAGTGCCCCTGCCGTCTGCCACATTGGCAATCTGGGGCAGACCGCAGGTCATTGAGACAGTCCTCCCCTGCCCTGGGGAGGCTGCCAGGGCTAATTACCCCCATATCAGCCCTGAATTATCGGAACGGCTGAGGTCCGATCATGTGGGATCAGCCATTTTCCACCGCCGGAAACAGGAAGTCGATATCATTTATACCTCAAGGGCAGACAAACAGGTACAGAAGTTTGCCAAAGAGCTTGGGAAATGTTTTCAGCTCAAGAACCTGGGTGCAGTAAAGATCTACCTGGGCATGGAGATAATTAGAACTGAGGATGGTAGCTTCTTGCTTAGTCAGAAAGGCAAGATTGAGCAGTTGCTTGAGAAGTTCAGAAAGTCTGATTGTGCAGGAGTTAGGACACCCATGGAGACAAGCTACGTGAAAGACAGTCAGCAAGCAGAACGCACTGAGTTCGAGAACGCTGAGCTCTTTCAGTCAGCTTTAGGTAGTCTGTTGTATCTGTCCCAATGGAGCAGACATTGCTTTTGCTACCAATCTGCTCAGTAAGGAAGCTACAAAGCCCAGTGTAAGTGCCTGGCATGGTGTCAAGCGGGTACTGCGTTACCTGCAGGATAGCAAGGACTTCAGTCTCAAACTGTCAGTTGTAGGTGAGACGAAGCTCACATACTGGGCAGACAGCGACTGGGCGAATCTGGATGACAGGAAGTCTGTATCTGCGATGGTAATAAAGTTTGGGGAATCTCTTATTGGGTGGAAGTCCCGGAAGCAAAGTCCTCTACTGAGGTTTTAAGTTGAACAAGTTGGCTGGTTTTAAGTTGAACAAGTCAAAAACTAAAGTTCTTGAGAAAAATTTAACACCGATTGAGAAAGAAAGGTTTCAGAAGGAGACAGGCCTAACAATAGTAAAGAAAGTTAAATATTTGGGGGTCAACATGACTGCTAAGAACTTAAACTTATTTAAAGATAACTATGAGAAATGTTGGTCAGAAGTGAAGAAAGATTTAGAGATATGGTCAAACCTGAAGCTTTCCTTGTTGGGCAGAATTGCGGCTATAAAGATGAATGTATTGCCAAAGATGTTATTTTTGTTTCAATCTTTGCAAATTTTGGACAAGATGGACTGTTTCAAGAAGTGGCAGAGAGATATCTCTAGATTTGTCTGGCAGGGCAAGAAGCCCAGAATAAAATTTAAAATACTAACTGATGCTAAAGAAAGAGGTGGATTTGCCCTGCCAGACCTGAAACTTTATTATGAATCGGCCGCATTTTGTTGGCTGAAAGAATGGCTGCTTCTTGAAAACACAGACATTTTGGATTTAGAAGGTTTTAATAATGTTTTTGGGTCGCATGCATATTTGTGGTACGACAAGGTTAAAGCTCATAAAGCATTTAAAAACCATATTGTCAGGAAAGCATTGTTTAATGTCTGGCTAAGATATAAAGACCTACTGGAGAATAAAACCCCAAGGTGGTTGTCACCAATGGAAGCAAAGGCACTGAAAAAGTCCAATATGGAGGCCAAATGGCCGAAATATTGGGAAATATTGGAACAAGAAGGAGATAAATTGAAATTGCAGAGTTTTGAGAAATTAAAAGACAAGGTGCGAGATTGGTTGCACTATTTTCAAATAAGAGAGGCTTATAATTTGGACAAAAAAATAGGTTTCCAGGTGGAAAAATCAAAATTGGAAACTGAATTGCTAGAACCCAAAACTAAAACACTTTCAAGAATGTATAACTTGCTGCTAAAATGGAACACGCAGGATGAAACAGTTAAATCTGCTATGATTAAATGGGCACAAGATGTTGGTCATAACATCATATTTGCTGACTGGGAAAAGTTGTGGACCACAGGTATGAAATTTACGGCATGTAATGCCCTAAGAGAGAATATTATGAAAATGATATACAGGTGGTACATGACACCAGTCAAGCTTGCAAAAATCTATCATTTGCCCGACAATAAATGTTGGAAGTGTAAAGAAAATGAAGGAACATTCTTTCACCTTTGGTGGACATGCCCAAAGATTAAGGCTTTCTGGGAGATGATTTATAACGAAATGAAAAAAATATTTAAATATACATTCCTTAAGAAGCCAGAGGCCTTTCTCTTGGGCATGGTCGGCCAATTGGTGCCAAAGAAGGACAGAACTTTCTTTATGTATGCAACAACAGCAGCAAGAATTCTTATCGCAAAGTATTGGAAGACACAAGAGCTACCCACCCTGGAAGAGTGGCAGATGAAGCTGATGGATTATATGGAATTAGCGGAAATGACTGGCAGAATTCGAGACCTGGGAGAAGAGTTGGTGGAAGAAGACTGGAAGAAATTTAAAGACTATCTTCAGAAACACTATAAAATTAATGAATGTTAAAATTATGCTTGGATTGGTAATAAGTGGTAACTAGTGACAAAAGTTAATAAGATTATGTAAAATAGGTATTGATAAATGGTTAAAAATATCGACGTATAATATGTTATGGTATACAGTTAAAATATTTGAAAAAGGGTAAGAATTTGCTGAATCAAGTATGTAAACGGGAATACAAAAGGGGGGAGGTGTGAGGAGGTCAAGAACATAAGCACATGAATTTGAGGATACTGGGAAAAATGGATTTGTGTTATTTCTTTTTTTAAATTTAGCTTTTCTTAATTAGCTGTTGTTTTTCTTTTGTGTATTTTTTGTGTTTTCTTTTTTGTAATGTTTACTTTTATCTATGGCTTTTTATTCTGTGAACTTTTATTTTTTTCTTTGGTAAAACTCCAATAAAAATTTATTCAAAAAAAAAAAAAGACTGACTTGTTCTGAGGCATCTGATCAAGATCTGTATTATGAGGCATCTGATCAAGATCTGTATTTTAAAATGAGCTTAAAAAATATATTTGCAAATGTTTGTATCTCTCATGCCAGGCAGAAGACCAGTTGTCTAAAAGACTGGCAGGTGTTTATCTTCCTGGGCCCCACTGATTTCAGGGTTGTAAAAGGAAATTACAGGCTGGGAGCAAAAGGTCACACTGACCATACAAATTATAGAATACAATCAAGATTGCAAAAACACAATTAAATAGTAATAATTATTGTGCCTCCCATTAAACTTGAGCCACATCTTCCTAAGGTTAAAAGGGAAAGAGCTAATAAAACAGCAGCTGGTTTGAAAGGGGGGGTGTAGATTTAAGGGGTTGCTTTCAAAACTGTTTTTATTAAGTTCCGTTTTTACTTTGAAAAGGCCTTTCCTTTCCTTCTAAAAAGCTATATATGTTAATGTATGAGATATATTGGCTTAAATGTAATTATGCAAAAGATTTAGAAAGTAAGAAATGTTAGATTCTTATGTTAGATTCTTATTTCATAGAATCATAGAATCATAGAATCATGGAGTTGGAAGAGACCACAAGGGCCATCGAGTCCAACCCCCTGCCAAACAAGAAACACCATCAGAGCACTCCTGACATATGGTTGTCAAGCCTCTGCTTAAAGACCTCCAAAGAAGGAGATCTTTCATTGATAATGTGTGAGAGGAGAACCCAAGATCCTTTTAAGATAAAAATTAAAAAACCATGCACCATCTGTTTTAGCCATCTGTTTTGCAGTGAATAGGGCAATTGGGCAAAAGGTGAAATGTTAATTAAGGTATAATAATGTTAATCTAAGATATATGACTACTTATTTGCCATTTATAGATAGAAGGAAATATAGCTCTTTGTCTCCCATAAAAGGCAATAGGAAATGGGTGTATCTTTTATGATTGGTTCTAGCAAACAGCCAATAGGAATTTCAACCAGGCTGATTGGACAGAGGCAGCCAAAGGAGGAGCAAGGGGGCTGAGCTGAGGAAATATAAGTGCTGACCATCAGGGCTGGAGTGGGCAGAGCTTTGGTAACCATATACCACTGTGTCTCTCATTTATTTGTCTGACAAATAAATTATTATTTTAATTTCTCTATTGCTGCGTTGAATATTTCATTCCAGCTAAGCGTTAACCACAAGCAGGGTGCTACAGTTCCACCTGCCCTTTGGGGCTCATAAAGTGTTGCTCTTTGGTATATGTGGGGCTTCTGCAAGCAATCTCAATACTGGAGTTGTTTTAAGATTCCATTGTTGATATTTAATTGTGTGTTTAACTGTACACCTCCTTG
The DNA here is from genome assembly GCF_964270895.1 of Podarcis filfolensis. NCBI lineage: Eukaryota > Metazoa > Chordata > Lepidosauria > Squamata > Lacertidae > Podarcis > Podarcis filfolensis. Next base: position 328,371 of record NC_139610.1, on the reverse strand, counting down.
GGAATTTCACTTGATAGGCAGTTTAGAAATGTGATACATAAATAATAGATAAATATTATGTCATTGTTTATTGAGCATGCAGTTATGCAAATGCAAATATATGTTTATATTTACAAAACTCTCAATAAGACAGTATCTAAGGTGGGGGTGAGGAAATTGGAAGTTGTCCTGAAGGCCAGTTTTGGTAAGATTAAAACACTTAAATATTAAATAAACATACAAACACATGAAGCTGCCTAATAGTGAGTGATACCATCTAGCTCAGCATTGTCCACACTGACTGGCAGCAGCTCTGTAAGGTTTCAGGCAGGAGTCTTTCCCAGCCCGATTGGAGATGCTGGGGATTGGAGACTTCTTGAGTGCAAAGCAGCTGCTCTACCTCTCCAGGGTTATGGACGGAGCCTTACCTGACGGTGCTAGGGATTGATTCTGGGACCAAGCAGATCCTCTATAGCCCCTATCCCAGAACCAAACACCTTCTCACATGGGCATAGCAAGGAGTTTTGCTAGGGGGGCAGGCTTTATGTTGTGGGGGGGCAGAACCTCAATTAGTTAAGTGTTTTTATTGATTTACTTGATTGGGAGTGCAGCTGCCCCTCGTGCCCTTCCCCCAGCTCCACCCATGCCTGCTCATTCTGGATGCATGTAGCACTCTTGCTGCACACTGTCCCTCCCCTGAATTCCAGCACAAGGACATAATCCTAATAAGGCCAAACCCCCAGCAATAAGAAAGATCTACTACATGCAGCACTGAACTGGCCCAGCTAGCTGATGCCAGATATTCCACAGCGATATCACCAATAATGAGAATGATATTAAAAGTGCCACCCAGAAGGGCAGCTGTTTCCCCTACACCTCCAAGAGGTGGCAGGTCATGCTTATTCTCCCCACTTTTCCATTTCCTCGTGGAGAAGGCAGCATCACCATTTCAGCTCTGCTAGTGCCTGATGAGCCATGAGGGACACCTGTTGGCTGGTGATGGGACCACTGACAGCAACAGAAACCTACTCTTCTTTCTGTATGCACTGGATGCACGATGGCAGGTTCAGCACCAGATTTTAAAAGCACCACATTGTGGGCTCTAATATTTGACCCTCCTTGCAAGACTTTAATTGAGCCCATTAAACTTCCCTTTCCTTACATTCCCTACCTGCTTTCTGGCACTGCACTTTTTACAGGAACATGAAAATGTAAAAATTTGGAGCATTCTTTCCTCCAAACATCATCTGCTGAGATGATGAGAATGTAAGAAGTGCCAGGATCAGGCCAGAGCAGAACATCTAGATCACCATCCTGTTCTCACAGTGGCCACCCAGGCGACTCCAATGAGCAGTACATGAGCACAAGAGCAACTCTCTCCCTTCCTGTGGTTTCTAGCAACTGGTATTCTGAAGCATTGCAGCCTCCAACTGTGGAGGCAGAGGAGAGCCGTCATGGCTAGTAGCCATCAATAGCCCTATTAGAATCATAGAATCATAGAGTTGGAAGAGACCACAAGGGCCATCGAGTCCAACCCCCTGCCAAGCAGGAAACACCATCAGAGCACTCCTGACATATGGTTGTCAAGCCTCTGCTTAAAGACCTCCAAAGAAGGAGACTCCACCACACTCCTTGGCAGCAAATTCCACTGTCGAACAGCTCTTACTGTCAGGAAGTTCTTCCTAATGTTTAGGTGGAATCTTCTTTCTTGTAGTTTGGATCCATTGCTCCGTGTCCGCTTCTCTGGAGCAACAGAAAACAACCTTTCTCCCTCCTCTATGTGACATCCTTTTATATATTTGAACATGGCTACCATATAACCCCTTAACCTCCTCTTCTCCTGGCTAAACATGCCCAGTTCCCTTAGCCGTTCCTCATAAGGCATCGTTTCCAGGCCTTTGACCATTTTGGTTGCCCTCCTCTGGACACGTTCCAGTTTGTCAGTGTCCTTCTTGAACTGTGGTGCCCAGAACTGGTCACAGTACTCCAGGTGAGGTCTGACCAGAGCAGAATACAGTGGCACTATTACTTCCCTTGATCTAGATGCTATACTCCTATTGATGCAGCCCAGAATTGCATTGGCTTTTTTAGCTGCCGCGTCACACTGTTGGCTCATGTCAAGTTTGTGGTCAACCAAGACTCCTAGATCCTTTTCACATGTAGTGCTCTCAAGCCAGGTGTCACCCATCTTGTATGTGTGCCTCTCATTTTTTTGCCCAAGTGCAATACTTTACATTCCTCCCTGTTAAAATTCATCTTGTTTGTTTTGGCCCAGTTCTCTAATCTGTCAAGGTCGTTTTGAAGTGTGATCCTGTCCTCTGAGGTGTTAGCCACTCCTCCCAGTTTGGTGTCATCTGCAAATTTGATCAGGATGCCCTTGAGTCCATCATCCAAGTCGTTGATAAAGATGTTGAATAAGACCGGGCCCAAGACAGAACCCTGTGACACCCCACTAGTCACTCTTCTCCAGGATGAAGAGGAACCATTGATGAGCACCCTTTGGGTTCGGTCAGTCAGCCAGTTACAAATCCACTGAGTGGTAGCATAGTCGAGACCGCATTTTACCAGCTTCTTTACAAGAATACCATGGGGCACCTTGTCAAATGCCTTGCTGAAATCAAGGTAGGCTACATCCACTGCGTTCCCTTCATCTACCAGGCTTGTAATTCTGTCAAAAAACGAGATCAGGTTAGTCTGACATGACTTATTTTTCAGAAATCCATGCTGACTATTGGTGATCACAGCATTCCTTTCTAGGTGCTCACAGACTGTTTGCTTAATGATCTGCTCCAGAATCTTCCCTGGTATTAATGTCAGACTGACTGGGCGGTAATTATTTGGGTCCTCTCTTTTCCCCTTTTTGAAAATAGGGACAACATTTGCCCTCCTCCAGTCTGCCGGGACTTCGCCTGTTCTCCAGGAATTCTCAAAGATGACTGCCAGTGGTTCTGAGATCACATCTGCCAGTTCTTTTAATACTCTTGGATGCAGTTCATCTGGCCCTGGAGACTTGAATACATCTAAACTAGCCAAGTATTCTTGTACTATCTCCTTAGTTATTCTGGGCTGTGTTTCCTCTGCTGAATCATTTGCTCCAAATTCTGAGGCAAAGAAGGCATTGAGGAGTTCAGCTCTTTCTGTGTCCCCTGTTTGCATTTCACCATCTTCTCCTCTCCTCTTCTCCTCCATGAATATATCCAATCCTCTTTTAAAGCCACCCAGGTTGGCAGTCGTCAGCCTCCTGTGGGAGGGATTTTCAGAGTTTAACTATGCGCTGATTAAACAGGATTTACAGCCTTCAGAGACAAATGAGGCTACTCTGTTCTGCTGAGGGAAAGGCAACAATTACCACTGCCTAGCCTTGATCCTGAAAGATGCTGTCTCTGCAAAAAAGAGTCACTGGCAGCCTTAGTAAGGCTGGCAAGGCCTCAGCCTCTCTTTCCAGTGCTTCCACCCACCTGGGAGGGAGGTCTGCAAATCTTAAAGGCATTGTGGCTTATTCCGCAGTTGCCTGCCTGCTGAGGAACAGGAGGAGCTACCCAGGAGTCAGAGCTTGAGACGTGTCCTCATGCCAAGATGGTGCAGAAGAGGCAATCATGAACAGCTCCTCCAAGCCTGAAGTGGGATGAATCTGACTTCTCCTTGGGGATGACACTGGGATCAGAAAGCAAAGATATGTTGGGGACATGGAACAAACTGGTGCAGCACAAGGTTCCTTCTGACACCTCCCTCCTGGATGCAGGTGATGCTGCTTTGGTTGAATAAGCATCACCACTCCATCTGGTTGCTGGATGTAGAGGGATGCTGCTGCACTCACAGGTGACTATGGATGTGAGGAGGGAGAGATTTCCATCCTATGCACTGCAACCAGTACTGTTTCCATTCCGCTGCAATTCAGCTACCCCTAAACCCTATGTTATTCATCTTGCTATCTGTTATGACTGAAAGTAACATATTCAGTTTTCAGTGCATTTCAACGGAAGGGTAACATTAAAAATAAAGCAGAAAAATTATGAAATTATTTACTATAGTGAATGCATGATTTATGTTCTTCATCTCAAACTAACATTGGGATTGTGACAACTTGCACTCCCATTTCTGGTGTCCGACAAAATTCTCTCAGCATTCCTACAGGTGGCAAACAATTATTAAACCAGGAAAGAAAGAGGTTTTAAACACAAGAAATGGGGGGGGGGGTTAAAAAAAAGTCTGAAATTATCTGAAATTAAAGTTATCTCATTAGTGAGACTGGCAAATGGATTAGTGGAGAAGAAAATTAAAAAGATGCCTTGAAGAAACTAGCACCTCCATTACAGGCACCTATTAAATACCAAAAGCTATTAGTTCTGTGAAATTATTTGTTGCTTCTGAATGTGTGTGTAAAAGCCTTTTGGGAATATTTAACAGAGAAAATGAAGGATATTGTAGTTGTAATAATTAGTGGCACACAGTCTGTTCTGAGATCAAGGAATAGCTTTAGATAAATGTGTACCTGACAAGCAGCAGTTCAGGTATAGCAATGCTCCATAAAAGGGTTTAATTATCAGTTGTGATGGTTAAGGCTGCTTCTATCATCATGAAAACAAAAAGCTTTTAGGAAAAATTGCAATGTTTGAAAGGTATTGGCACAGGAAAGACATTGAAGTGGCCTGATGTACTGATCCAAGTAAACTACGGGGCATCTCTTGAAAATGCACTTTTGGCAAATGAACTCTTGGCATGGCTAACACCTCAGAAGAGCCCACTCTTGGTTTCTGCCTTGGATTCCCAAGTTCTTCATTTTCTTTTTTGGGCAAGTACCATTCTTTTTCACTTTCCTACAGTGCCCTTCATTTTGTTATAGGGCATTGTGGGAAATTGCTACACCCAAATGCCCAGCACTGGCCATAGCAGCCAGGTATGGATGTATATTCAAAGGGTGTCCTTGGCTTCTCATCTCTGACACCAGAAAGAACATCAGGATATAATTGGCCTAGAACAAAGTTCCATCTACCCAGCATTTGGCCTCCAGTGGTGGCCAACAAGATGCCTCTGGGATGCTCAAAACCAGGAATGGTGATCAGAGGCCCATATTCTCTGAACATGGAAGTTTCATTCTCAGCTGTCATGGCTAACAAGAGGAACCTGCAACTTCTTCTTCTTTGGCAATCACTTGTAGCCAAGTAAGATTGTCTTCCATAAACACGATTTTAACAATGAGTCTGTAAGTGACTGTGGAGGCCAATTCTGGATCCACACATCCTTCCACCAGACATTGGTTCCATCATGGTGTGGATTTGCCAAGCGTGTCTTCCTCTTAATACATTTCTCCCTTGCGCCCTGAGTTTGAATGTCTTCAAAGCCCATGCCACCTTTGGTAAAGACTGTTCTCCAATTGGAGTGCTCGCAGGCAAGTGTTTCCCAATTGTTGGTGTTTATACTCCATTTTTTAAAATCTGCCTTGAGACAGTCCTTAAACCTCTTTTGTTGGCTACTAAGCCTGGAGGCTATGCTCGGCCTCCCCTGTCACATCCGGAATGCTATTTATAGTTCCACTTACCACACCCAAAAAGGCTGTGTCAGGGAACTGTCATCGGAAGAACCAGTGGTGCAAGGGCTCCCAGAGGTTGAGAGAGACTTATCAGCGGAGGAGGGAACCAGCAGGGGGCGAGAAAGAGCTCCAAGGGAAAGCGAGTCAGAAGAATGGCTCAGAGACAATTCCAGCGAGAACAGCGAGGAGGTTTCAGGACCTCCTATAGGGACACCCACTCCTCGCCGGAAATTGTCACGTAGAGAGTCCAGAAGACGTGTTTCCGTTAAGGAGCTGTTATGCTGGAAGAAATTCCGTAAACGCCCACTGTCGGATTCTGCCAGCGACTAACGGAGCCATGCTTATGGGGCTCCGTTACAGACAGTGGTTTGTGGACTTAGCCAAACACTGAGGGACTAGGAACTTTACGCACAAGCAGCTCAACATCCCATCACAGCAATCCGACAGTCCCTGAAAGCAGCTTGTGCAGAGAAGGCATCATGAGCAACCCAGCCGGAACCGGAGAAGCAGGAGGAGCTGGAGCCGGTCCAAGCCTGGAAGAAAGGTACCGAATGTTGGAGGTCCAGCTAGCGCTGCAAACGGCGAGGCTCGATGAGAGGAGGGCTCAGGATGCAGAAAAGGCAAAGGCCCCCCCACAAGCAAGAAAGATGCCAGGATTGGTGCAGAAGTTTGGGGGGGATCCCAGGAACTATCAAGCCTTTAGGACAGAGATGCAGTATGCTCTTAATCTGCAGTTTGATGACTTTCCCGACGAGGAATCGCGAGTGGCGTTTGTGGTTAGCCATCTCGAAGGGGGGGCGAGAGACTGGGTTAGACCCCTGATGGCAGGGCATAATGAAGTCTTGAAAGACGCACGGAAGTTTTTTCGCGCCATGGACCTGATGTTTTCCAGTGACATTGAACAGGGAGTGGTGCGCAGACAGTTGATGGCTTGTAAACAGGGGAGCCGATCTGTCCGTGAGTACTGGACTGAGTTTACTATGTTGATACACAAATTGGGGTGGGATCTGTCAGCGGAACCCATTCAAATGCTTTTCGAAGAGGGACTTTCTTCGGCTGTGAAAGACGAACTTTCCCCAGCGCCCAGGGCGGAGTCTATGGACCAGCTGACCAAATCAGCGCTGACCATTGGAGCACGCCAGGAGGCTAGAGCCTTGGAGAAGCGGGAAGGGAAAGGGGAGCGTTGGAGGGATTTCCGCATTCCAGAGATTCCGGAGCCAACTTTCCCGCCCGCAGAGCCGATGGAAGTTGGAACAGCGCGCGCGCGGGCAGTTTCAAATCCCAGTGAAGGGCGGAAGAAGGAGGGGAAGAGCCCCAAGAAATGTTATCTCTGCCAGCAGCCAGGTCATTTTGCCAGAGTCTGTCCACAAAGAAAGGAATGGCAAGGGATGGCAGGAGCTGTTGGGGGGAAGGAGGAGGAAGGGCAGGACCAAGTAAAAGCCAGCGCCTGACTGCCACCATCAGGGCACAGCAGTCAGGCCAAGGAGCAGTAAAAGTGCCCACGCCGGAACCTCCGAGACCAGCCCTAGTGATAGAGGTGTTGCTAGAGCTGCCAAACGGACATCCCTTAAAGATAAGGGCGCTATTGGACTCAGGCAGCTCCTGTAATTTTATGAGCAAGGAGTTTGCAGCAGAACACCAGATACAGACTATCCCTTTAAGCAACCCCTTGCAGGTGACCACGATCGATGGGAGAGAGCTGTTGGGAGGAGAAGTCAGCTTACAGACCGTCCCAATGGTAATGAGGGTAGCCAGGCACACCGAAAGAATAGCGTTCAATGTGGCCACCTTGGGAGGGGCTCCCATTATTTTGGGGATGAGCTGGCTAGCGTTGCATGATCCGCTAGTGGGCTGGCATCAGAGAGTGGTCTCCTTTGGGTCAGCACATTGCCTAGAACATTGCAAAGAGGGCAAGGCTCCAGAAGGGGCAAAGGCCTTTCTAGCAGGAACAGAAGTAACGGACAAAGGAAAGGTGCCCAAACAATACGCTGACCTGAGCAATGTCTTCAGCGAAAGGGAAGCAGACAAACTACCACCGCATAGACCCTTTGACTGCCAGATCAATCTAGTCCCTGGAGCCCAGCTCCCTGTGGGCAAGATGTATGCCATGTCAGACAGGGAAATGCAGGAGTTGAGGGAGTTTATTGACAAAAACCTGAAGAGAGGTTTCATCAGAGAGTCCAGAGCGGTGGGGGGCAGCCCAGTGTTTTTTGTGGACAAAAAAAAACGGATAAACCTAGACTTGTAGTGGACTTCCGGAGCATAAATGCAGTGTCGGAACCAGTGGCTTTCCCCATGCCCAGGATTGATGACATTTTGACCCGGGTGAGGAAGGGAAAAATTTTCACTAAACTGGACCTAAGGGGGGCATACAACCTGATACGGATAAGGAAGGGGGATGAATGGAAGACAACGATGTTCACCCCTCTAGGGGCTTTCGAATATCTCGTTATGCCCTTTGGATTACAAGCAGGCTCAGCATGTTTTCAATCGTTCATGAACCACGTCCTGGGACCTCTGCTCTACAAGAATTGTGTGGCCTTCCTAGATGACGTATTAGTCTATTCAGAGAATGAGGAGCAGCATGTAAAGGACGTCAGAGAAGTGTTGAGCCGACTGCAAGCAAACCAACTGTGGGTGAAATTAGAGAAGTGTCAGTTTCACACCAAGGAGGTGGAATTCCTGGGGTACCGCTTGTCAGACAAGGGATTAGCCATGGATCCAGGCAAGGTCCAGGCGGTACTGGAATGGAAGACACCGAAAACGAAAAAAGATGTGCAAAGATTCTTAGGGTTTGGGAACTTTTATCGGAAGTTCATCAAGAACTTTGCCCATTTAACGGCTCCCATCACGGACTGTCTCAGCAGCAAGAAGAAATTTGTTTGGACGGCAGAAGTGGAGCAAGCATTCGAAGAATTGAAAAAGGCCTTCGCTTCGGAAGAACAGCTCCTGCACGTGGATTTACAAAAACCCATGAGAGTGGAAACTGACGCATCAGACCGGGCGGTGGGGGCGGTGCTTCTTCAGCCGGGGAAGGATAAGTCGGAGTGGAGACCGTGTGCCTTCTTCTCGCGGAAGTTAAACAAATCCGAGAAGAACTACACGGTATATGACCGAGAACTACTCGCCATTCACGAAGCGTTCCGGAAATGGAGACACTTACTAATTGGTGCACAACACAAGGTGCAAGTATGCACGGACCACAAGAATTTAGAGTACTGGAGAACGGCACGAGTGCTCAACCAACGGCAAGTGAGATGGGCACAGGAGTTCTCCAAATTTTATTTTGAAATTTGCTATGTGCCAGGCCCAGAAAACGTCAGGGCGGACGCTCTCTCACGCAAACCAGAGTATTTGGAGGAGGAGGGAGCACCCGAAGAGAGACATATCATCCCAGAGGACCGCTGGGTGTGTGGGGCGGCGTTGGTGGGGCAAAGGGAACTGGTAGAGGAGACGCAGAATGATGAATACGCCCAGAATAAGCTCCAAGGTCTAAGGAGGGAGGGAGAAAACTCCGGAGGTTTTGAAGAAAGAAACGGGGCATTGTATTACAAAGGGGCACTATATATACCCGAAGGGGAATTGAGAGGGAGAGTACTCAAACAGATGCACGACAGCCCTACAGCAGGGCATTTTGGGCAACACAAAACCATGTGGTTGGTTACCAGGGAATTTTGGTGGCCCAGGGTGAGGGAAGATGTAAGGGAGTATGTAAGAGGGTGTGACCAATGCCAGCGAGCCAAGGGAGAAAGGCGGGCGCCGGCGGGGTTGTTAGAACCGTTGCCCACACCAGAGAGGCCATGGGAGGCGGTATCGATAGATTTTATGACTGATCTGCCGAAATCCAAGGGGAAAACCGCCATACTGGTAGTAGTAGACCTGTTAACTAAGATGGGCCACTTTGTAGCTTGCTCACATGCAGTCACGGCAGAAGAGACAGCTAAATTGTTTGTAGAACATATTTTTAGACTGCATGGCGTCCCCTTGAGGGTGGTCTCAGACCGGGGCAAACAATTCACGTCCAGGTTCTGGAGGAAGCTCATGAGCTTACTGCACGTGGAGGTCAATTTTTCGACTGCCCGGCACCCAGAAACCAACGGGCAGGCGGAAAGAGCAAACGGTATCCTCCAACAATACCTGAGGTGTTATGTCAATGACAGAGAGAACGATTGGGTGGAAAAGTTGGCGCTGGCGGAATTTGCCTACAATAATGCGGAGAATGTGTCCACCGGGATGAGCCCCTTTTTGGCTAATTATGGGTGCCACCCCAGGGCATTTCCAGGGGGAGGAGGGGAGAGATGGAGCGTCCCAGCCGCAGAACTTTTTGTAGAAGAAATGGAAGCGATCCATCGTCAACTCCAACTCAACTTAGAAAGGGCCAAAGAACAATATAAGAAGCAGGCAGACAAGAACAGAAGGGAAGGTGAAACCATAAGGGTGGGGGATCAGGTGTGGCTGTCCACCCAAGGACTGCCGTTCAAGGGGGGTTGCAAGAAATTGAGACCCAAAAGATTGGGACCATTTGAGGTCATTCAACAGGTTAACCCCGTAGCTTTCAGACTCCGGTTACCGAACCACATGAAACTGCACCCAGTATTCCACAGGTCATTACTGTCACCGTATAGGGGGGGGAAAGAAGGGGTTTCCCCACAGGGACCAGTCGTAGAAGAGAGGGAAAGCAGCAACCATGTGGCGGAGATCCTCGACTCCAGGTGGAAGGGTAATCAGGTGGAGTATTTGGTAGCGTGGGAAGGGGAACCGGAGTCAGAAAACACCTGGGTAACGGCAGAGGAAGTCAATGACGAGGTCTTGATTGAAGCGTTCCATCAAAGGTTCCCCAGGAAACCTCAGTCAGTAGCGAGGTTCCGGAGGGAGTACTTTGGCACCACCGACGAGGAGGAGGAATTGGAAGGATTCACGGGGTCTGAGTTGGAAGAAGGAATAGATTCCGAGGAGGATGAGTACTTAGAAACCCGAAACAGCAACCGGTGGAGGAAAATGTTCGAGACTTCGGAAGATGAGGGAAGTTCTTTCAGGGGTTTTGCTCCCTCGCCTCCAGCAGAGGAAGGGAGGGGAGGGGGTGGAGGGGGCCCTGGAGGGGAGGTGGATGTCAGGGAACTGTCATCGGAAGAACCAGTGGTGCAAGGGCTCCCAGAGGTTGAGAGAGACTTATCAGCGGAGGAGGGAACCAGCAGGGGGCGAGAAAGAGCTCCAAGGGAAAGCGAGTCAGAAGAATGGCTCAGAGACAATTCCAGCGAGAACAGCGAGGAGGTTTCAGGACCTCCTATAGGGACACCCACTCCTCGCCGGAAATTGTCACGTAGAGAGTCCAGAAGACGTGTTTCCGTTAAGGAGCTGTTATGCTGGAAGAAATTCCGTAAACGCCCACTGTCGGATTCTGCCAGCGACTAACGGAGCCATGCTTATGGGGCTCCGTTACAGACAGTGGTTTGTGGACTTAGCCAAACACTGAGGGACTAGGAACTTTATGCACAAGCAGCTCAACATCCCATCACAGGCTGTACTAGAGCTGGAAAATGTGCAGAAAAGTGCAGCCAGAAGGATTAAGGGGATGGAGCAGCTGCCCTGTGGGTTTCCCCAGTCACTCTGGGCAGCTCCCAATCAAATATTAAAAACATAATACAGCATTAAACATTAAAAACATCCCTAAACAGGGCTGCCTTCAGATGTCTTTTAAAAGTAGGATAGTTGCTTATTTCCTTGACATCTGATGGGACATCTGATGCCTGTTTCTCTGTAACCTCACTTCTCACAGTGAGGGAACCACCAGAAGGCTCTTGGCACTGGATCACAATGTCCGGACTAAACGATGGGGGTAGAGACACTCCTTCAGGTATACAGGACTGAGGCCATCTAGGGCCATCTAGCACCAACACTTTGAATTGTGTTGGGAAGTGAAGGTCCTGCGTGAGTGTCTGGAGGCGGTTGGAGGATGCATGGCCGACGGTACCATATAACCATATAGACCTGGCAGCCAATGCAGGTCTATATGGTTATATGGTCCCGGCAGCCATCCATCCTCCAACCGCCTCCAGACACTCACGCAGGACCTTCACTTCCCTCACTGGTTCTGATTTAAAAGAGAGGTACAGCTGGGTATCATCCACATATTGATGAACACCGAGCCTAAACCCCCTGATGATCTCTCCCAGTGGATTCACGTAGATGTTAAAAAGCATAGGCGAGAGGACGGAACCCTGAGGCATCCCACAAGTGAGAGCCAAACACCACTTTCTGGACACGGCCCAGGAGAAAGGAGCGGAACAGTGCCCCCAGCTCCCAGCCCCTCTAGACGGTCCAGAAGGATGTTATGGTTGATGGTATCAAAGGCCGCTGAGAGATCCAGCAGAACCAGGAAACCACTTTTACCTTTGTCCCTGGCCCGCTGGAGATCATCGACCAGTGCAACCAAGACAGTTTCAGTCCCATGATGAGGCCTGAATCCCGATTGGAAGGGATCCAATGGGTCCACATCTTCCAGGCGTGCCTGGAGTTGTTCAGCAACCACCCGCTCAATCACCTTGCCCAAGAATGGAAGATTTAAGACTGGGCGATAGTTGGCCATATTGGCTGGGTCTAAAGATGTTTTTTTAAGAAGCAGTTTAATGACCGCCTCTTTCAGTGGGTCTAGGAAGGCTCCCTCACAGAGGGAAGCATTCACCACCCCAGAGACCATCGCCCAGCCCTTCCTGGCTCGCTTTTATTAGCCAGGGTGGGCAAGGATCAAGTAGATAGGTGGTCTGTTTCACTCGTCCAAGCAGCCTGTCCACATCCTCGAAGGTAACAGATTGGAATTGATCCCATGCAACTAGACTAGACAGGACTCTAGCACTCTCCACCAGGGAATCAGCTGAAAGACCATCAACGTGGGATAAAACATCCCCTACCATTCTCTGGAAACCATTTGGATCCATTAAGAGGCGGGGGCGGACCATCCAAATCAGTCCCACCTCCCTGCAGAGGGGAAGGGTCACGGAGAAGTCCAGTTGCACCAATCAGTTGAATCTCAGTAAAATATTGACTCAATGAGAAGAGGTGACCAGCTATATAGATTGCCTCACTTCCCTGAACAGGCAGATGAGAACGGGGGTGGGGGGTGGGGAGACATATCATTTTAACTTTGGCCTCCTGCTCCTGTCAAAGAAATCCAGGTCACAATGAACCTAAAGATGTTACTGAACTAAACTTGCATCAGCTCCAGCAAGGTGGTCCTATGGTCCAGTGGTCCTGTGTGTAGATCCATCCCAGTTCTCTCTATCTGGCCCTCAGGGCTTTTCCCAGACCACAACCCACACCAGTCCCACTTTCACCTCCTTAAGAATAGTTCCACTCACATTTGCCAGAAGGGAATGTGGTTCTGGGACTGAAAAATATAAATGCAAATTCAGGTGTCTGGACAAATTAACTTTGTGGGCAACTGATTTCACACCGTCCCTGCATTTTTCAAGGGTCTTAGCAGCTCTGAAAGCAAGATAGTAGTTGTTTACATTAAATTTAAAAGGGTGGTGTAATGATTTCCAGGCAGGCTTTCAAGCCCAGGTAAGAATTAACGAGTCTCTGGCAGTTTTTTTAATGGTTTCATTCATTCACAATACAATCAGAGCACGCTACAGCCCTCTGCTCCATAGATATCAGTTGGTCACTCTGACAACAGGAAAAACACCAACGTCCCGCCTTTCCCCTTTGGCACTTCTGTTGCAATCTGGCCTTTTCAGCTCTTCAGCCTTGAGTAGAGGGAGGGGGAAAATCTACACTGTCCGAGGCAGGGGGTGTGGGGAGTGCGGTCCGCCCCGGGTGTGACAAAATGGCGGGCGGCACTCGTCACCACAGGGCCTGCAGCACGCACAAGCCACGCATCTCGGCACCCGCAGGCTCCGCACTGTCCGCCTGCTGCCTCCCCCCCCCCCTCCAGCTGTAGGGCGGCTGAAGCATTGCTGCGCACCCTGTCCCTATGGGTGCCGCACGCCCCTTCTCATCCCTATGTGCAGCACCCATAGGATGGCACAGCACGGGTTGCGTGATGGCTATAGGGATGGGGTGTGCCGTGGCGCCCATAGGAATGGCACGGAATGCCGCATGCCCCGCCCCTATGGGCACCGCACCCTGCCCCTATGGACGGTTCACTCCACCCCTATGGGCGTGGAGCCTTCCTCCACCACTGGTCCAAGGATGAGCTCTCAGTCCTCTGCTATCTAATTGTTGCTTGGTAACCCCTCCAGTGCTATCTATCTCTTCCCCTCCCTCATCTTGCGAGCTTTCTGTGTCTCCTCTAACTAACTCAGTGAACTCTTGGAGAAGGGAGGCCAGGCCCACTTCCTCCTGCTCTAATTGCAGGCTGTCATATTCAGAGTCAGACCCTGTTTCTCTTCCATCTCCTTTGTTACTTGGCCCGGCTATGCTCCTGACAGGTGGGAAGGTGCAAAATATCTGCAGCTCAGCACAAAGGACCAGGACTCCAGCACTCTCCCGCCCCACCCCTACTCCTACGGTGGAGTCTACCTCCTTCCAAATCTGAGCGACTTTATCTGCAAAAAAACCTTAGAGGCGGTGAAGAAACCTCTTCGCCATCACCACTTCGTAGGCTCGATGTTGAGCTCTAACCCATGTCTGGTCAGATTCAGAATGAGTTTTCCGCCACCGGTGCTCTAGCCGTCTCAACTATTGTTTCATAGCCGTCAGCTCCATGGAAAACCATGGGGCTGTCCAGGCTCCATGCAATCAGAGAAGGCTCTTTGGAGCCAGAGAGTCCTGGTTAGCTCCGCATTCCAACAAGTCACCAGCGAATCAGCTGAAAGGCCATCAGCATGGGATAAAACATCTCCTACCACTCTCTGGAAACCATTTGGATCCATTAATTGGTGGGGAAGGACCATCCAAATCGGTCCCGCTTCCCTGCAGAGAGGAAGGGTTGCAGAAAACTCCAGTTGCACCAGGAAGTGATCTGATCATGGCACTTCTTTTGTTTCGCTTTTACTTAGTGTCAGATTACCAACATCCATAGAGGTGAATACCAGGTCTAAGGCATGTCCGTGGCTATGAGTTGGGCCAAACTTATTCAGGGACAGCCCCATGGAGGCCATGCTTTCCATGAAGTCCCGAGCAGTCCCTTGTAAGTTTGTGTCAACATGGATGTTAAAATCCCCTAGGACAACCAAACTAGGTGTCTCCAGCAGCACATCTGCAATGACCTGAAGCAGCTCAGGCAGGGAATCCTTCATGCAGTGGGGAGGTCGGTACACCAAAAGGAATCCTGTACTGCCCCTATTGCCCAACTTCCAGAACATGCACTCAGACAACTGGGTCTTCCCAATAGGATGCCTGATGCAAGCTAGTGACTTCCTAAAAATCACTGCAATCCCTCCTCTCCGCCCATATGACCTGGATTGCTGTGCATAAGAGAAACCTGGTGGACAAGCAGCGGGGAAAAAAACAGGCTCATTTGCTTCATCCAACCAAGTCTCTGTCACACATGCCAGGTCAAGTCCTCCATCCACAATCAGGTTGTGGATGGCAGTGGTCTTATGAATCATTGACCTGACATTGCACAGCAACACTTTCAGGTCGTGTGGGTTTCCCCAGTCAGGACTAGACCCAGAGGTAGGGATAGTCTTCCAACAACGACTAAGCCTGCCTCCTTAGTAATGACATGGTTTGGTCTTAGCATAACTACTACTCCTACCCGTGATCACTGAGATCGGGTGTCCCAATACATGCCCGCCCCACCCCCTGTGGAACCTGCCCCAGCCATTTTGTTCACCTGGACGGACCAGGCGGAGCAGTCCTTTCGGAGACTCAAGCGTCTCTTCGCGTCCGAAGAACAGCTGCTACACGTGAACCCCAGCAAGCCAATGAGGGTTGAGACGGACGCCTCGGACAGAGCGGTGGGGGCGGTCCTGTTGCAGCAAGATCCGCAAGGGAACTGGAGGCCGTGCGCGTTCTACTCCAGGGATCAGAACTACACCATCTGGGACAGGGAGTTGCTGGCCATTCATGCAGCCTTCAAGGCATGGAGGCACTTCCTAGTCGGAGCCAGACACACAGTGCAGGTCCGCACGGACCATAAGAACCTGGAGTACTGGCGCACGGCGCGGTTCCTGAACCAGAGACACATCCGCAGGGCGGAGTTCTTTGCGGATTTCGATTTCTGGATAGAATACGTCCCGGGGGACACCAACGTCATGACGGATGCACTATCCAGGAAGCCGCAGTATCTCGAGGAAGCGGCACCGGTGGCGGCCAAACACATTTTCGCACCGAAAGCGTGGGCGTGCGCTTCAGCCGCAGTGGACCTGGACGCGGTGCGTTGAGCGCTGCAGACGGATTCGTTTGCACAGTCCAAAATGGAGGAGGTGCGAAGAGGCACAGCGAAGGACGACGAGTTCCAGATACGAGACGGACTGCTCATACGCAAAGGGGCTCTCTACGTACCCGGAGATGACCTCCGCGCGAAAGTCCTGCAGCAGTTACACGACGCGCCCAGCGCTGGGCACTTCGGCAAGGACAAGATGGCGGAATTGGTAACCAGAGACTTTTGGTGGCCCAAGATGAGGGGTGAAGTCGCGGATTACGTCTCCAGGTGTGACACCTGCCAAAGGGCCAAGCCAGTACACAGGAAGCCGGCGGGTCTGCTGGAACCCCTACAGACGCCGCTCGAACCGTGGGAGAGAGTGGCCCTGGACTTTGTCACAGATCTGCCCAGCTCGCGAGGCAAAACAGCCGTACTCGTGGTCGTAGACATGTTCACCAAGATGGCGCACTTCATTCCTTGCGCAAAGGTGGCCCCAGCGGAACAGACCGCCAAGCTGTTCATAGACCACGTGTTCAAGGCGCACGGCTTGCCGCAGTCCATCCTGTCCGACCGGGGTCGCCAATTCATCTTGAGCTTCTGGCAAAAGCTGCTGGGCATCCTGAACGTCAAGATCAACTTAGCGTCGGCACAACATCCGCAGACCAACGGACAGGCGGAGAGGGTCAACACCATCATGCAGCAGTACCTGCGATGCTATGCTAATCAACAACCCTCGACCTGGGTGGACTACTTACCGCTGGCCGAGTTTGCCTACAACAACACGAAGCACGCATCTACAGGGGTGACACCGTTCTTCGCCAACAATGGGCGGCATCCCAGAACCTTCCCGGGGTTAGAGCCTGAGGGGGTGGGGGAGCCACGGGGAGCAGAGCACTTAGCAGCAGAGTTACAGGAGGTCCACGAGCAACTCCGCAGGCACTTGGAACTGGCGAAACACGCCTACAAAATGCAGGCAGACAAGCACAGGAGAGTTGGTGAAGACATTCAGGTGGGGGACTGGGTCTGGTTAGCGGCCCATGCAGTGCCGGCCAGGACGTTAGCTAAGAGGAAGCTCAAACACAAGCAGCTGGGGCCTTACCAGGTCGCGGCACAAGTCAACCCAGTAGCCTTCCGGTTGACACTCCCGGAGGGCTCCAGAATGCATCCAGTCTTTCATAGGTCAGTGCTCACACCCTACAGGGCACCCCACAGGTTTCAGGCGCCAGGGAACGCGCCAGACCCACTTTTAACGAATCTCCGAAGAGGGAGGGGTCACGGAGGGCGACGCCACTCAACGAGGTCACGGAGATTTTGGACTCGAGGTGGGGGAAGAGGGGGTGGAATATCTCCTCGCCGGGGAAGGTACCCCAGCCAGCGCCAACAGATGGGTACCGTGCTATGCCGTGGAGGAGCACTACCTCAAAGACGAGTTCCATGCACTCTTCCCACACAGACCTATGCCGGCAGAGTATTTCGACGACTGGCTTTTCACACCCACACTTTCAGCCAGTACGTTCCAGGGTTTTTCATCAGCTGAAGAGACGACGCCGGAAACAAGCTCCCCGGAGGGGTCACTCTCGGGGTTTGCCACAGACCGCTCCTATTGGTGGGACACTCAACCGGAGGTGGGGTGGCGCAGGGAGCTGCTGCGGGGACCTTTACACGCAGTCTCACCAGAGGTACCCGGGGGAGGGGAGGACATGGACGTGTTGGGGGAGGATCCTGGATTCGAGCACAACAGCAGAGAGATGGAAGCAGAAGAAATCGACGTCAACGAGCCCATTGCGGTCTGGCCGGATCCCGCGGACCGGCTGCGCACCGGGGGGGAAGAATGGTATCCCGCACTCACACCCACAGCACTGGAGCACCCGGAACCCACACCCGAAGAGGGGGAGGGGGGAAGGGGGGGCTTCGAGGGGGGATGGATGTCAGGGACTCAGGAGCAGGAGCACTGGGGAGAGAGGAAATGGAGAGCGAAGGGGAAGAATCCGAGGGCAGCGTAGGGGAGTATGACAGTGGCCCGAGAGATTCCATGAGCTTCTCCAGCTAATCTGAAGATTCCCAGAAGGGGGCACCAATGGTCAGGGCAAGGGGGGTCCCAGGGGGGACGCACCAGAATCAAGGAGACAGAAGGGAACCCCAAAGCAGCAGTGGGGGATCGGGACCAGTTTCCCCACCAGAGCGTAGTGGGGGGGAAGAGTCACATGTGTCAGGGCCAGCGTCTCCTCCAGCGGGGAGAGAGAGTGAGTCAGGGCTGACCACGCCTCCAACGGAGGGGAGGTCAGTTGCAGCTAGCCCCCCCAGAGGGGGAAGCAGTGACAGCAGCAGCAGTGAAACGGTCAGGAGGAAAGTTACCGGCTGGGCGCATGCGCCAAGTTCAAATGTACAGGCGCGGGGAACAGCAGGGGACCCGGATGGGGAACCAGCTCTAAAAGCCCGCCGGAGGGAGGGGGAAGGCTCAGCGGACTCAGCGTCAGAAGAGGCTAGAAAGGGCGAGACCCCAACGGCCAGGCGGAACCAGAGGCGGAAGGAACTGAGGAAGAGGTGGAGCAAGGCTAGAGTCTTAAACTGGTGTCAGGGGGGAGGAGACTCAGACGGAGCATCAGCGGTCTAACAGTTGAGACGTAGAGCTGCGCGCTGCGGCTCTGGAAGTGAAACTGAACTTCAATACCTTCAAGACTTTGTACCTAACAACGAAGCAGTGTTGGTCCTTTGTGAGCTGGGACCTTGGGCAGCTCTGACAGCAACAAATGGCAGTTTGGGTTTTCTGTGGATGGCCATTTGCTCTGATTCAGCAGTAAAGAGCAGGTTTTCACAGGGAAAGCTCAGGGCGGGTAGAACACATGGAGCTTTAAAGTGCAGAATGTGCCTGGAAACTTCTTCTTGCCTCGAATAAAATTTAAGATATTAACTGATGCTAAAGAAAGAGGTGGATTTGCCCTGCCAGACCTTAAACTTTATTATGAATCAGCTGCTTTTTGCTGGCTGAGAGAATGGTTGCTTCTTGAAAACACTGACGTGTTGGATTTGGAAGGTTTCAATAATGTATTTGGTTGGCATGCATATCTGTGGTACGATAAGGTAAAGGCACATAAAGCGTTCAAAAATCATATTGTTAGAAAAGCATTGTTTAATGTTTGGATAAGATATAAGGATTTGTTAGAAAAGAAAACCCCAAGATGGTTGTCACCAATGGAAGCGAAGGCACAGAAAAAACTCAATATGGAGGCCAAATGGCCGAAATATTGGGAAATTTTGGAACAAGATGGTGACAGAATAAAACTGCAGAGCTTTGAAAAATTGAAAAATAAAGTGCGAGATTGGCTCCATTATTATCAAATAATGGAGGTGTCAGGAACGGTTTGGATTCTTAGATCACGGAATGCAGTTTCTTGAAGATGGACTTCTGGCAAGCGATGGGCTGCACCTCACAAGGGTTGGGAGGAATGTTTTTGCAAAAAATCTCAGAAACCTCATCAGGAGGGCTTTAAACTGACTAATGTGGGCGAGGGAGACAGTGCTCCTGAAGGTAGGAGTCTATCAATTGATGAAGATGATCATCCAAATGTCATAGACCGAATGGAGCAAACAGCACGCAGACCTAGTGGTGGGAGGAAAAAATCCTTAAATAAGAGACACGGGGGAATGATTAATGGACTTCAATGTCTGTACACTAATGCGCAAAGTATGGGAAATAAACAAGATGAGCTTGAGCTCTTGGTACAGCAAACTAAATATGACATAATAGGAATCACTGAAACCTGGTGGGATAAGTCCCACGATTGGAATGTAATAATGGAGGGATACAATCTATTTCAGAGAAACAGACCAGACAAGAAAGGAGGAGGAGTGGCGTTATATGTCAGGGATGTGTATACCTGTGAAGAGAGCCAAGATTTAGAACCTCAAAGCCAAAGTGAGAGCATTTGGGTCAAAATTAAGGGAGAGAAGAATAACAGTGACCTCATTGTGGGAGTTTACCATAGATCCCCAAGCCAAACGGAGGACATAGATGATGCCTTCCTGGAACAGATGGCCAAGCATGCAAAAGGAAGGGAGATAGTAGTAATGGGGGACTTCAATTACCCGGATATTTGTTGGATGTCAAACTCAGCCAAGAGCATAAGGTCAAACAGATTCCTCACTGGCCTTGCAGACAACTTCATTGTCCAGAAAGTGGGAGAAGCAACAAGAGGAACAGCCATTTTAGATCTGGTCCTAACCAATGTTGATGACCTGGTTAGTGGGGTAGAAGTGGAAGGATCATTAGGCGCGAGTGATCATGCTCTTCTGAAGTTTACTATACAGCGGAAAGGAGCAGCCAAGCATACTAGGACTCAATTTCTCGACTTTAAGAAAGCCGACTTCATAAAACTTAGGGAAGTGCTGGGTGAGATCCCATGGACAGTAATACTAAAAGGAAAGGGAGTTCATGATGGCTGGGAGTTTGTTAAGAGGGAGATAGTAAAAGCACAACTTCAGGCAATACCAATGAGACGGAAACATGGAAGGTGCCTAAAGAAGCCAGGGTGGCTATCTAAAGAACTTTTAACTGAGTTAAGATTAAAAAAGGATGTGTACCAAAAATGGAAAAGGGGGGAAACCACCAAAGAGGAATTCAAACAAATAGCCAGCACGTGTAGACACAAAGTCAGAAAAGCTAAAGCACAGAATGAACTCAGGCTTGCTAGAGAGGTTAAAAGCAACAAAAAAGGCTTTTATGGGTATGTTCGTAGCAAAAGGAAGAACAAAGAAACAGTGGGGTCACTCAGAGGAGAAGATGGTGAAATGCAAACAGGGGACACAGAAAGGGCTGAACTCCTCAATGCCTTCTTTGCCTCAGTCTTCTCCGATAAAGAAAACAATGCCCGACCTGAAGAATTTGGAGCAAATGATTCAGCAGAGGAAACACAGCCCAGAATAACTAAGGAGATAGTACAAGAATACTTGGCTAGTCTAGATGTATTCAAGTCTCCAGGGCCAGATGAACTGCATCCAAGAGTATTAAAAGAACTGGCAGATGTGATTTCAGAACCACTGGCAGTCATCTTTGAGAATTCCTGGAGAACAGGCGAAGTCCCGGCAGACTGGAGGAGGGCAAATGTTGTCCCTATTTTCAAAAAGGGGAAAAGAGAAGACCCAAATAATTACCGCCCAGTCAGTCTGACATCAATACCAGGGAAGATTCTGGAGCAGATCATTAAGCAAACAGTCTGTGAGCACCTAGAAAGGAATGCTGTGATCACCAATAGTCAGCATGGATTTCTGAAAAATAAGTCATGTCAGACTAACCTGATCTCGTTTTTTGACAGAATTACAAGCCTGGTAGATGAAGGGAACGCAGTGGATGTAGCCTACCTTGATTTCAGCAAGGCATTTGACAAGGTGCCCCATGATATTCTTGTAAAGAAGCTGGTAAAATGCGGTCTTGACTATGCTACCACTCAGTGGATTTGTAACTGGCTGACTGACCGAACCCAAAGGGTGCTCATCAATGGTTCCTCTTCATCCTGGAGAAGAGTGACTAGTGGGGTGCCACAGGGTTCTGTCTTGGGCCCGGTCTTATTCAACATCTTTATCAACGACTTGGATGATGGACTCAAGGGCATCCTGATCAAATTTGCAGATGACACCAAACTGGGAGGGGTGGCTAACACCCCAGAGGACAGGATCACACTTCAAAACGACCTTGACAGATTAGACAACTGGGCCAAAACAAACAAGATGAATTTTAACAGGGAGAAATGTAAAGTATTGCACTTGGGCAAAAAAAATGAGAGGCACAAATACAAGATGGGTGACACCTGGCTTGAGAGCACTACATGTGAAAAGGATCTAGGAGTCTTGGTTGACCACAAACTTGACATGAGCCAACAGTGTGACGCGGCAGCTAAAAAAGCCAATGCAATTCTGGGCTGCATCAATAGGAGTATAGCATCTAGATCAAGGGAAGTAATAGTGCCACTGTATTCTGCTCTGGTCAGACCTCACCTGGAGTACTGTGTCCAGTTCTGGGCACCACAGTTCAAGAAGGACATTGACAAACTGGAACGTGTCCAGAGGAGGGCAACCAAAATGGTCAAAGGCCTGGAAACGATGCCTTATGAGGAACGGCTAAGGGAGCTGGGCATGTTTAGCCTGGAGAAGAGGAGGTTAAGGGGTGATATGATAGCCATGTTCAAATATATAAAAGGATGTCACATAGAGGAGGGAGAAAGGTTGTTTTCTGCTGCTCCAGAGAAGCGGACACGGAGCAATGGTTCCAAACTACAAGAAAGAAGATTCCACCTAAACATTAGGAAGAACTTCCTGACAGTAAGAGCTGTTCGACAGTGGAACTTGCTGCCAAGGAGTGTGGTGGAGTCTCCTTCTTTGGAGGTCTTTAAGCAGAGGCTTGACAACCATATGTCAGGAGTGCTCTGATGGTGTTTCCTGCTTGGCAGGGGGTTGGACTCGATGGCCCTTGTGGTCTCTTCCAACTCTATGATTCTATGATTCTATGATTCTATGCCATCGGAGCTAGAGGCGGAGGCAAGGCTCCAAATCGATGCTGGAGAAGGGCCCAGCAGGGCGAGAGGCAGCTCATCGGCTGGGGAAGGAAATCAGCGTAACACCAGGGATAAAGGGGGGCAGTTGGGGGAATCGGCGAGAGGGCTCCAGGACTCCTCGCCGGAGACCAGCGGGGAGAGCACGGGTCCTCCGCTGCCCACACCCACCCTGCGCAGAAGACTTCCGCAGGGAGAGTAGGCGGAGACTTGGCGTCAAATAACTTCTTTGCTGGAAGAGGTTCAAGAAACGCCCACTGACGGATTCTGCTAGTGACTGAAACAGCCACGAAGTGAAGGGCTGTCCAGACAGAAAAGGTTTAACCAGGCAATCTAGCCAGGAGTGGCGGCAACTTACGCACGAGCAACCCCTATAACCATTACAGGAGGCATACAATTTGGACAAAAAAGTGGGTTTCCAGGTGGAGAAATCAAAATTGGAAACAGAATTGTTAGATTCAAAAATTAAGAATTTGTCAAGAATGTATAACTTGCTGTTGAAATGGGACACTCAGGATGAAACGGTGAAATCAGCTATGATTAAATGGGCACAAGATGTTGGACATAACATAATGATGGCGGACTGGGAACAGTTATGGACCACAGGTATGAAATTTACGGCATGTAATGCCTTAAGAGAAAACTTAATGAAAATGATTTATAGATGGTACATGACACCAGTCAAGCTTGCAAAAATTTACCATCTGCCCGATAATAAATGTTGGAAATGTAATGAGACTGAAGGTACATTCTTTCACCTTTGGTGGACATGCCCAAGGATTAAGACATTCTGGGAGATGATTCATAATGAAATGAAAAAGGTATTTAAATATACCTTCCTGAAGAAACCAGAGGCCTTTCTCCTGGGCATGGTCGGCCAATTGGTGCCAAAGAAGGATAGAACTTTATTTATGTATGCAACAACAGCAGTAAGAATTCTCATCGCGAAGTATTGGAAGGCACAAGATTTACCCACCCGGGAAGAATGGCAGATGAAGTTGATGGACTATATGGAACTGGCGGAAATGACTGGCAGAATCCGAGACCAGGGAGAAGAGTCGGTGGAAGAAGACTGGAAAAAGTTTAAAGACTATTTACAGAAATACTGTAAAATTAATGAATGTTAGAAAAAGGTGGAAATGAAGTTATATGGCTTTAGTAGAAATGTGATAAGGAACTAAGTATAATTAGATTATTAGAGTATTAAAGGAAAAAATAAGGTTAGAAATGTTAAGATAATTAGAGGATAGAAAACAGAGGAAGATGGAAAGGAATTGCTGAAACAATTAATAGAAGTGGAATACAAAAAGGGAGGTGTGAGGAGGTCGCTGAAATAAGTGAATGAAAGATAACATATTGAAATTGTTTGGTGTGTTTTAAATTGTTTTTATTTAATGTGTTAGTGTTATGTAGTGTTTTTATGTTATATTATGTAGTGTTTTTGTATTGTACTGTATTGTTTATTTTGTTTTGTTTAAATTGTTGGAAAAGTAATAAATATTTCAAAAAAAAAAAAACAGAATGTGCCTGGAAAGTTCAGAGTAACTTACTCTGAACTTTCCAGGCACATTCTGCACTTTAAATTGAAGCTTTTAGGAAAAAGCTTCATACTCTGCCAAAAGCAGACATTTTCATGAAGTGCTGTGGAAGTGCTGTCATTAAACGATCTCGGAAGTTTCCCTTGATTTAGATTCTTCCTCTTTGAGCTTCTGTCTAGTTCTGGTTTCGGCACTCCATTTAGATCTCCAAGTAGGACCAGTTTATTATTCTCTAGATTTAATAAGACTTGTTCCAATTTTTTGAAAAACTCCAACTTATTTGTATTTGGCGCATAGACTGTCACCACGTTGAGTTTTTCTCCCTGAAAATTGATTTGCACTCCTAAGATTCTTCCTTCCTCGTCCTTACATATCAATTTAGGTTCTAATTTCTCTTTCACATAAATTGCTACCCCTCTTTTTTTCTTGGAATCTGAGTTAATGAATTCTATTCCCAACTTTTTATTTATTAAAATATGTTTGTTTTTTGGCAACATGTGTTTCTTGGCAACAGATCACATCAACATTTTTTTTCTTTATAATTTTCTCAAATTTATTTCTCTTGGACTTTTCATTAAAGCCATTCACATTCCACGACAGAAACTTAAGGGTCATTTCAGCTAACAACCCTCTATCCTAATTTCTGATTTAAATTCTGGTGCTTCTGTTTTCAATAGTCTCTACCTCTTCCCCCTCCTTTTCCTCCCCCGATCCTGCACCCTCCGCCTCCTCCTCTGTCTCCCCTCCCCTCCCCTCCAATCCCTCGGCCTCTTTCCCTCCTCTCCCTCCTCTTTCCCCCACCCTCCCCTCTCCTCTTCCAAATCTTTCTTCTTCCCTACCCAGGTCCTTTTCGTATCTTCTCAAAAACTTTCCGGCTTCTTGTGTGTCTATCAGTTTGAACTTTTTATTCTTATAAAAAAATGAAATCCCTTCTGGGAATTCCCATTTGTACTGTATTGTATTTCTCTTCAGGACATTTGTTAAATGCCTGTATCCTTCCCTCTTGCGCAGAATCCTAATTGGAATTTCTTTATAGATAATGATTGGACAACCTCCAATGATTAACTTTCTTTTATAGCTTGTTCTTAATATAGTATTCTTCATTTCCATTGAATTAAATATTACTAAACAGTCACCAGGGATTTTTTTTTATTTGATTTGTTGTGATTTTCCTCTTATTCTAAACACACTTTCTATCGTGTATGCTACTTGTTCTTCTTTTATTTCCAACCATTTTGCAAGTTCTTTAACCATTTTTTCTCTTATATCTTCATTTACTTCTTCTGCAACTCCTCGGAATTTTAAATTAAGTTGTTTCTGACGCATTTCTGTCATGGCTAAATTGTCCCATAATTGGTTTTGCATTTTATTTAAATCTTTTACTTCTTCCTTTAATTTTTCTGTTTCTTTTTTTTTTTTTTTGGTCTCTCAGATCTTTTTGAGTTTTTTTATTGGTTTCTTCAATTATTTTTGACTTGGTTGTCAAGTCTTGTACCTTTCTAGAGAGTTCTCCTACAGCACTTTCTATTTTCTTATCTATCTGTTCCTGTATTTCTCCTAATTTGTTTTCCATATGCAATTCATTTTGCTTGAATTCCTCTTTAATCTTTAGCCATAAAATGTCTAAATCTCTAATTTCCTCTTGTCGGGATACCTTTCTCTCTCCTGGTGTCCCTCCTACTTTTTTCCCATTTTTCCCCGACATTTTATGGGTTAATTCTCAGTGGCTGGCTTTACTTTTTTCTCTCTCCCCTAGGGGGCTCACAATCTTTCCTTTACCCTTTCAGTAATTTCAGTATCTTTATTTATATATTCCTATATTATTTTCTTATATCACTTTGCCACTCTTATTGACATATCCTCTTTAATTACCATCCAACCTATATTCCCCAAAGGAAAAGAGAGATCTTTCAATGGCTTATTCAGAGTTATCCAATCCCATTAGCTTTACCAATAGTCTTTTGTTATCATATATTTAAATTGTGTTAATATGTTAGTATAGCTGTTTCAACAACAAAGAAAGAGAAAGACAGAACGGAGGGCAAAAATCAAAAATAATATTCTCTTTTTACAGTCTAGAAAAGATTGTTCAGTTTCTGTACTCTTCAGCCACTTGTCGGCCTAATCCGTTTCACAGAAAATACGTCAGACTTTCATTGTTTTCTATTACCTCGAGATTTGAATTTATTAGTTCACTTTATGGTCCTAGAAAGGATGTAGATATTTCAGGGAGTTCTCAGTGAATTATATCAAATAGTCTCCAACTTTTCAGAATCTGAAGTTATTCAACATGTCATTTACTTAAAAAGACGTCTTGGTTTAAATGCTAGTCCTGCTTAGGTTGGTGGAATCAGGGTAAATTTTCCTCAGGGCTAAGGGTAGGGAAGATAGTTTATTAGTTATGTTAATTATAATGGGAAGCGAAGGAGAAAGGAAGATATAAGGTAAGAGAAGAAAACAGATACATAGAAATAAGGAAAGAGAAAAGAGAGGGACAAAATAACCAGATAATTTTCTAATTCAAATCAAAATGTAAATATCCTGAATACCATAAGAGAACATAAGAGAACAAGGAGAGAAGGGGAGAAAGTGGGAAGAGGAAAGAAGCCAGGGGTTTATGAGCAGGACATAAATGCAGCCTCTGCGGAAAGTTCCAGAGTTCAAGGGGTCCTAGGGTTCTTTGGACTAAAGTTCAAATAAACATACGTAGCATAAATCCCAGAAGCGTCGATAAATTCCCAGGGTTGGGGGAAGTTAGAGAAAGTTCTTTTTCTGAGTATTTCTTTAATTTCTTTGGGTCGTATTTCCAGCTGTCCTTTTAAGCAGTTCTAAGAAGCTCCGTTTTAAATGGCTCTATGAAGTTTCCTTGCTTGCTCTTTTTTTTTTGTCTGCCTCCCCCGAAAAGAGCAGAGCATGTGTCATAACAGTGGAATGTTTCAAGTTCTTTTAATTCCCCACAATAAATCCCGAAACGTTTACTTTGTATTCACTCAGTCACTCAGTTAGGCGAGGGGATACTTCCTTCCTCCACCTTGCGACTTTGTAGCCTGCGCCATTTTAATCCTCTTCCGAGGTGAATTCCTAAATTAAATCATCTAACATCCGACGTTCTCTTAGTGTATTTTCAAATTTTGCAGCATTAAATAAGTCTACTCACACTAAGGGTTCCGTTCTTACAGTTTTGGAGGTCAGTCGCATTCTTCAGTGGGAGTCAGAGGCATCGTAATACAGGGTCGTTGCTCTCCCTTTTGTGCTAGCGGTTTCGCTGCCTCGAGATCTTCCAAGAAAAAAAAACCCTGAAAAAACAGCTGACCGCATCCACACGGCTGGGTATCTCTCCCCCAAGGGTCTCCCCCTTGAGATTTTTGGGGGGCGCGGTGCCTTTGCGGCACCCCCAAGCCCCTGTATTACTCGGAAAACTCCTCCGGAGATTTTCCTCACTCCCTGTCTGTTTGCGACGAAAACCGGAAGCCAGGCTCCACATTTTTGGATATGCTTTTGAGATTATACCTGATGCAGTGTTACCATAGCCTTATGGCCAATTTGCAAAACGCTTCCTTGTTCATCCGGATGAACAATAAAGGATGAATGATGCTTTAGACATCTTTGGCAATCTGTTTTATGTCTTAGGGTGTGATTTACATCTGGGAGGCAAGATTTAATTCACCTCTGGCTTTATAAGAGCTTTGATGGAAAGCAGCAATTCCTAGAGCGTATGGCACTCGCCTTCTCCCAGAATTAATGCCGATGACAAATTTGCCAAGTAATTGGATAGGGCTGTTCCAAATTCTGCCAAAGCTATGCCTTTATCTTCAGTTGTATTTTGCTTGTAATTGGGAGGTTCATTTTCCATCAGTGGTACTGGGTTGTCCCCAAGATTGAGGGGGGCGGCACGCATCTCACATGTGTGATGTCATGTGCATGTTGCACATGACACCACACACATCCCAGATGCTGTGCAGGCCAGTGCAGCCTTCTACTAGGCTCTGCCAATTCCCACAGCATCAGGAGACACTGTGCAGGATGGTGTGACCTTGCACCAGGGACTCGCACAAGGTGACACCACACAAGCTGGTGAAGCCTTCCAGAACACTGTGCTAGATCCCCTCAGTACTGGGGGGCTGGTCCCCCTTCAAACAAATATTGAGGGAGTGGAAGACACCTCCATCCCCTAGAGTTAGCATGCCTGTTTTGCATGGAGTATGGTTGCTTGGCATTTGTTTATCTTGAGACAATGGAATGCACCTCTGGGGGTAGTCAAACTGCTGTACTGAAGCAACTTCCCTGGGGTACAAGCCTGGGCAGTGTGTCTGGAGGTCCTGAGCTGTCCAGATGAGAAGACCCTGCTTCTTGGCCTCACTGAAGTGACCCAAAGTAAAGCAGAGCAACACATTTGGCGACAGCTTGGCTGCAGGAGTTGCTGGCAGGAGGCACCATCCAACTGTCTTAGGGACTCTACTCCAAATTTGTGTAGGGTTTACTTCTTAGCCTTTTCTTCTCCCAAAGATATCCTACAAGGCAGGTTTAGGATCAGAGTTTTCCTCCTGCTTGATGGGCTCCCTTCCCGTTGATGAGCCCCATCTGTCCCTCATTTCCCTCTACACCACATGCAGAAACCACCTTCTTAACCATGAGACCCACTCTTGATCTCATCCACTCAATCCACCGAGGCCTGTCTTTGCATAAAGGGGAAGTCCCTCACTTAGTGAGGGTTTGAGCCCTTTTGGCTACCCTCCTGGTTTAGCCAGGCAGTCAAAGTCATTCCTGGGGTGCGGCCGCTGCTGCATGCTGACAGCTTCTAAGAGTCACAGGTGAGAACTGAGTGCAGGGTGTGGACCAAAAGTGAACAAACTATCCCAGAAGAAGCATGACATGTCCAGAGGTACTACCCCTCCCCAACACCGCACAATGCATACACTCGTGGAGTATATTGATATTGAAATGCACTAGCAAAGAATGTGATCTCCAATTAAAATCTTAAAGATAGAGGGGCTTAGCATAACAATGCACAGAAGACAGAAGGCTTCGTTCCTGAACGCTGTGTGATTCTGCTCTGCTCAGTGCTGCGCAGCGGAAACCTGCTGGACCTTATCTCTCTGAGCAATAAATTATCAGACATACCTCCACAAGTGGTGGGAATGTTCCAAAATCCAACTATTCTAGACAACAATCAAAGAGAAATATGTAAAATAACCAAGCAAGTATTAGAAATCACCCCAGAAATGGCCCTACTAAACATCTTCCAAGACAACAATGCCCACTTACACCACAAAGAACTCATAAGCCACCTACTCTCAGCAGCCAGAAACATCATAACCAGACACTCACCTACAGGTGGTACCTAACACCAATAAATTAGTGCTAAGGAACCTCACCAAAATGCCCAGGAACCTCACCAAAATGCTGGAGAGGGTGCACCTCCACAGGCACATACCTCCACATGTGGTGGGAATGCCCCCAACTCCAACTACTCTGGACAACAGCCATACGAGAAATATGTAAAATAACTAAGCAAGTATTAGAAATCACCCCAGAAATGGCCCTTCCAAGACAATAATGCCCACTCACATCACAAAGAATTCATAACCCACCTACTCGCAGCAGCCAGAAACATCATAACCAGATACTGGAGAGACCTATCAGGAGTAAGCATGGACCAATGGTACCAAATTGTATGGGAAACAGCCTTACTAGAAAAATTAACCAATAAACTGAAACTGACATGGGGACAAATAGAAGAAGACGCCTTCACCCCGATATGGCTCCCCTTTATCACATACACAGCCCAACAAGACAATGACAAAAATCCACTGTAATGGTTCTAGGGGTTGCTCGTGCATAAGCAGGTACCTATCTCCCCGGCTGGGTGCAAACACCTGGCTGGGTTGCCAAAGTGAACCTCTTTCTGTCCGGACAGCCACTCACCCGTGGCTGACTCAATCGCTGGCAGAATCCGTGAGTGGGCGTTTCTTAAACTTCTTCCAGCAAAGAAGTTCTTTGACGCCTAGTCTCTGCCTACCCTCTCTGCACGGAAGCCTTCTACGCAGGGAGGGCGTGGGCAACAGAGGACCCCTACTCTCCCCGCTGGTCCCAGGCAAGGAGTCATGAGACCGCCTCGCCACTTCCCCCAGCTGCCCCCTTCTCCACTGGTGCTAGGCTGATTCTCTTCCCCAGAAGGTGGGCTGCTCCTCCCGATCCCTGGACGCTCTCTGGAATCCCTCTGGCTTTTGCTCTCCCCCTCCAGTACTGATGGCAGTTCCCTGACATCCACCAACAGCATACAAATCAATATGGCTAACCTGATCCAAAACACACACACACCCCACTCTCACATGAAAACAAAAACCACCACAGCCAACCACAAATGAACAGCCACACCCTGGGCCAACCCCAACCTCTCTCACCACCAAAGGAACACAATTTGTTTGAATTTAAATTTGTTTAAACAAATCACAAACAAATTTGTGATTTGTTTGAATTTAAATTTGTTATGTAAAACTTAATAAAAATATGTTATAAAAAAGCAAACACAAGGAGCAATTACTTAGGGTAGCCATGCTTATAACACTTTGGCATATAAGTGGAATATAAATTAGTGGATAATAATAACAATGAATTTACTTAGAGGTGATGCCAGGATCATAAATAGTTTCGGAACTAAAAAAAGTTTAGGAGAAACCTGGAATTTGCCAAAGAGCAAACAAGAAGGGTTTTGACATCAAAAAAGCCCAATGAGGACTGGTGTCACAATCTGGCAGGCTCCTGGCTTAGATAATCAGCAAGCAGTCGTTGTTAGTTACAAGTAGATTTATTGTACACAATAATTAACCTCACACTAGAGACCGTCCATCAAGAATAACGTTGAGGCATCTAAATTCAAAGTGTGTCTCTAATAGGATACATGCCAGTGCCCCACCCTCTCCTTATTTGATTGACCCCTTTCCTTGACCTTTGTTAGTCTGTGGGCCTGGGGAGACTCGGGGTCATCTCCCACCTCTTCCTCTGATGAAGAACCCCCCCTTTGTTGCAACTAGAGGCCCCCTCCTCAGAGAACTGGCCTCTGCCCAGCTCGCTTTTGCTGTCCTGATCATTTACAACCTCCCCTCCTCGTGAGAAGGGGGGTTATGGGCTGCAGTCTTCAGCTGGCTAGGGAAAAGGCCAGTCTCTTTCTCCCTCTTCTGACTGCCCCCCCCCCACCAGAATCCTCATGGTGGCTGTGGGAATCATGTCCATGACAACTGAGCATGCTCAGTAGGCACAAAAAGCAGAGCAACAGCTGGAAAGGGAAAATGGAACTCAGGAAGTGCAGGGGGGGGGGTTTAATGGCTGTCTGGAACCCTGGGCAGGAACACTCATTTTAGGAAGGAGGATGCACAGCAACATTTTGATGCAGTTGCCACTTGTTATAATCTATCACACCCCTTTATTATGTCTCTTATTCACTTTGTCCTGTGGGAGAATGTGAAGCAATGAGGAAAATTTAGAAAGCTACCCCTCAGTTGGGGCTGGCCCAATGTCTTGGTATGGCTCTGGATGAGAGGAATTAGGGAGCACCCTATTTCATCTAGGGTGGATCTCTTGTTCCTAACAAGAGCTCAGAGGAAGGCAGAAATGCCACTGTAAAAGCTTGCTGGGCTTCCTTGCTGCTACCTGAGACTTGTATGTTTTTTCAACCTTGTCCAACCTAAGGACTAGAAACTTGCTTTTATAACCTGTCCATGTAATGACTCTCAGAGTGCTCCATTCTCACGCAGAGTGGGGAGGATGCATGCTGCATCTTCTTGTGCACACCTGTGGCTGTGAGCTTGAGTTTGATAGAGTAACAGCAGAAAGCACCCAAGTGAAGAAATAAAAGCAAGCTCACCAAGGCAGAAAGGGACAAAAAGCAAATATCACGTAAATGATTCCTTTAAGGCAGTTGACAGCTGGGCATGGGAGTGACATGGCAAGCAATTCTAATAGCTGTCAGGGTGACTGCTGTTCTGGAGACAGCAGCTTTGTCCTAGTGTGCCTGCTGAAGTGTGCCAAGGACGTGCCTGGGCCACAGCTACCCCATTTGGCTGCTGCCATGCTCCATTAGTCCTTCCCTTCTGCAGCTGTGGGAGGCAGCACATCAGAACTGGAGCCACCCCCAGTGCTGCTGGAGCAGAGACCCAATTTGGTGAGTGGAGAGGAAGGAGAGGTGCATGGTGCACAACAGCTGCCACTACCGCGGCAGGAGGAAAAAGAGGGCAGGGAAGGTGAGAAGTTGCTTGCTGGGCATGAGCAGGTGAGGCGGGGCGGGAAAGTGGTGACAGAGGAGAGGCGCCACTGCCATCCCCTCGAGCCTCTGAGGTGCAACTTGTGAGGAGGATGAAAGGGCACAGAGATCCAGGGGCCCCTCATGCCTCGGCTTCTCCACAGTACTCCTGTGACACTCACTCACACAAATGGCTCCGGGGTCTCAGCCTGTCTCGTGAGGGGAAAAGGAAAGTGGCTGGCAGGGTCGGGGAGGTGGCTGAGGTGGTATCGACTGAGGAGGAGGAGGACACAATGATGCCAGTCACAAGCCTGTGTGACTTCAGGTCACTGTGACTGGGACAGAAGGAGGCTCTGGGCTGCCAAGGGGAAAAAGCCATTGTTGTCATCGTTGTTAAGGTGGGGAAATGAACCGCCAGCTGTACACACACACACACACACACACACACACACTCTGTAGACCCAGCACCTCGCCTGCCTGCCTCCTCTCTCATCCTCTCTCTCTCTCTCTCGCACACACGAGTGCCAAGCAGTCCAGGAGGACCCAGATGCACATCAGAAAAGTGCTAAAGCACCACCAGAAGTGCACACACAACGGAGGATGAAATATATGCATACCTAAAGTATATATGACACGTGCACAGGCACATACATTATATGATAATGTCTACCCTGCACAAGAGCATTTAATTTGTAGTAAACAAAAAAAACAAAAACCTGGACGTTTTGCCAAATTTCAAAAATCTGCCCAAACATTTTAAACCTTAAAAAGAGGATGTATTCAGGAAAATCTGGACTTACGGTAACCCTATAGAGTGGATGCTCGGGTTGTGAACGTGATGCATGTTCACAACCTGCAGTGTCCACAACCCACAGTGGCGTGTCCTCGCACACGCGGGTTGCGATTCGGCGCTTCTGCGCATGCACAAAGTGCGATTTAGCGCTTCTGCGCATGCGCAACCGCCAAAACCCAGAAGTAACCCATTCCGGTACTTCCGGGTTTCGGCAGTCTGCAACCCAAAAAAAACGCAACCTGAAGCATCTGTAACCCAAGGTATGACTGTATTATTTAGTGCTTGGATGGCCACATGTCAGGAATAATAATAATAATAATAATTTATCATTTGTACCCTGTCCATGTGGCTGGGTTTCCCCAGCCACTCTAGGCGGCTTCCATAGAAACCAAAAAACACTAAAATATCACACATTAAAAACTTCCCTGAACAGGGCTGCCTTAAGATGTCTTCTGAATGTCAGGTAGTTGTTTATCGCTTTGACATCTGATGGGAGGGCGTTCCACAGGGCGGGCGCCACTACCGAGAAGGCCCTCTGCCTGGTTCCCTGTAGCTTTGCTTCTCGCAATGAGGGAACCACCAGAAGGCCCTCGGCGCTGGACCTCAGCGTCCGGGCAGAACAATGGGGGTGGAGACTGTAGCAGGAAACCCCCCCCCCCAATCATTCAGTTTGTACAAACTTCACTCACACTCACACACTACATACGCTACACTTCTGTTATAAATTCACAGAAAATCAACCATACATCGGATTTGCACTGTTCCACTTTTATTTTACTCCATGAAGGAAGGACTACAAAATGGGGAAGGTTTGATACAGGGCAGCCATAATCCCTTCACCATACCAGCACATCCACAGGAGCCCTGCCCAGTTGCTATGCCAACCCTGATGGTCCTAGACAGAAGACCATCAAGATCACAAAGAACTTGCATATGGGAGTGGATTCAGCACAGACTGGAACGAAGGACAGTAATCAACTCTTCCCTCTGGGGGCAGGAAACTGCAAACTCCCCTCTTGCACCTGGAAAATACTCATGTGGAGGGGGAAAGGGGGAACCAGCCAGGTGACAGGACACTCAGGTTACCACCACAACTCCTCCCTCAACCCCTCCTTTCTGTGATTTATGCATGATGTTTCTGGGGGTGGGCTTGATCTATAGGAGGGGAATTTCAAAAGTCTTTATAAGACCTTGCACACCATTTTTTTCTGTGTCTTTCCTCTCTCCTGCAGGTGAGGGGAGCACCCTGTTGCAACAGTTCAATAAAGGCCAAGCCTACAGGCTGCTGTTTTGCTCCAAGTTATCCTGGTTGGTGTCTTTGTTTTTGTCCAAGGGAGCCCTTGGATTTTTCCGTTAACAAGACGCTCCTTCAGGTATTGTTTAGCTGTGGTTCCTACATTGCAGATGGTTTGACTAGATGACTATTGTGGTCCCTTCCAATGCTACAATTCTGTTATTCTGTGATTCCATGAAAGCCATCTGTTTGACCACTGATGGAAGCAGAATACTGGGCCATATGGACCTTTGACCTGAGCAGGGAGGTGATTATGTTCTAATGGTCTGAAAGCATTTACTCCTCACATTCTCTATCTTATAGGAACTGGCACACACAAATAAAATGGAGCTGGTGACCTTTCAGACATGGAACACAAAGAAGGAAAATGTCAGTGTGCTGTAAGCAGGGTCCTCTGGAGCCACAGAGACAAAAGCTGGGACCAGGGCCGTCTTAAGCATATCTTGTGCCGTAGTGCAAAGATCCCTCCGTTTCTGAGAGTTGTAAATCTGCTGGAAAAATACTCAGTTTTTGTGTCTTTAAAAAAATCTGTCTAGGAAATTTGTTGGTCATAAAACATTATTCAATGTGGAAAATAAATCAGCCCACAAAGAAGTCACTAAAAGTCAATGTGTATCAAACATTTTCTCAATCGGGGCCACAGTTAGTTTGCTTTCATCTCATTAACACATACTGTATGTTTCAAATCCCAGTTAAGAGATTTTGCGTACTATTGGTCAGATCACGTTGTTAAAATCAGTAGAATTCACAGCAACAAAAATGCTTGCCCCTAGCACATTTCACAGCTTCAGCTGCTACAGACTTGTCACTGAAAATAATGTATTGGTCAGTCTGAACCATGTCAAGTAAACTATGGAAGTAGCATATCCACAACACAAGTACTTTCTTTTCAAGTCTAATTCGACAATGGGTACAATCTGAGCGAGCCACTATTCCCAGCCTGTGAAAAGTAGTGGAACTTGGCTATCAGACATTTTGAAAATGTGATAGTTTACAGTATATTATTGCAGCCCAATGCCAGGTTCCAAGCATTGCAGTGGGTTGGACTAGATGACCCTTGGGTCCCTTCCAACTTTACATTTCTAAGATTTAATAAAAGGTGATTACAACATAATGCAATTTAGTCCCATATGATTATGCAATTATAAATAAATGAGTCCCCCCCACCCTGAGAATAATGCGCTCAGGTAAACTGGTTTGTGCAGATCTTTTAGGGTAAGATACTTTGGTCATAATAACATGCTACATCCAACTAAATCCTACTTAGGGCAGATCCTTTGAAATTAATGCTTGGATTTTTATTTCATTTCAGTGAGTCTACTCTGAGCAGGACTAGCATCCGAGGCAACTGTGTGTGAGAGAGAGAGAGAGAGATGTAAACTTACCGGTACATAGTAGGAGGAGGGCAAATGAGGGCTGAGAGCAAATGTAAAAAGGAGATCTTCAACAGGGTCTCTTCCAACACTACAATACTATAATTCTAGGAAAGTGATCTACCCAGTTGGAAGAGATTGCCCAGAA
This sequence comes from Podarcis filfolensis, assembly GCF_964270895.1. NCBI lineage: Eukaryota > Metazoa > Chordata > Lepidosauria > Squamata > Lacertidae > Podarcis > Podarcis filfolensis. The sequence continues at coordinate 292,623 of NC_139610.1, read as the reverse complement.
GACTTTCGGGTTAGCGCCATCAGTAATGGCGGAATTCCTCTGAACGAGAGGAATTTGCTCAGTGGGAATCGGGTCTGGCTGCCGCGGCGAAGGCGGAGACCCTTCAAAAATCACAGGCGGGTGAAGCCTGTGAACGTGGGATTCGGCGGGCACCTCTTGCGCCTCCCCTACTCGCGGAGAAACCCATTTTCGGGGATCCGGAGCGAAGTGGGGTGAGCAGCGCGGTGCTTTGAATTGACTGCTTCTTCCACGGAGCGAAGCCGCATAGCCGTTGCCAGAAAGCGCTGACTTTTTCCTGTGGACAATTGGATTTAAAAGTAACTACCCGTGAGTAGAGTGAAGAATTGGAATTTTAAAAGTCTGAATTTGGCAACGAAACGGGGGAGGTTCAAAACAGGAAGTCCGCCTTCCTCTTTTGTAAATAGACTGAAGCAAAGGGCTGCAAGCTAAAGTCTTGGAAAGCCTATTGTAAAGGACTAAATTTTCAGCATTAAAAATAGTGAACCCCCCTTGGAAGCAGAAGAAGAGGGGGGGAGTTTTGGACTGTATTTGCCTGCAAAAGAGAGGGAAGGAAGCTAAAGCTCCACCGCTCAGAACCTGGAAACGGGCTGCCAAAAAGACTGCCGTATTTTGGAATGTGCATTGACTGTAAATAGATCGTTCGCTGACAGCTAGCAAAATAAAAGAGATACATTGTTTCAACCTGTCCTCTTCTGGTTTTTTTTTTTAATTCTTTTTATTGAGTTCTTTTTCAGAAAAAAAAAGAAAAAACAGGGAAAAAAACGAAAGAAAAGAAAAAACAACAACACCAAAAACATACAACGTGATAACGCAAAGCTTATACCAACCCATACAAGAAAAAAGAAAACAAACATAAAACATCATAACATTAAGTGACTTCCCTCCATCTCAGTTTTGAGCTATATCACCACAATATCTTTCTACGGTATTTTTTTTTTTTTAACCTCTACCGATACTTCGCAGGTTTTATATTTCACCTACTGTGATTTTGTTGTATCCTCTTCTGGTTTTAAAAGAAGTAAAAGTAACGGAAAATTGAAACTAGTTTTATTGTTGCAATTGTGTCTTAAAAGGCGATATTTTGGGTTGATACAAATACAATTAGCAACTATTTCCCCCTAGAGGAAGCTTCTGAAACTGTTACAAGAGTTGGACTAGGGGAATTTTCCAACTCTAAGATAAGACTCTGGGACTGTGGGAGTGACCTTGAATTACTTAAGTGTTATGGCAGATGGAAAAGAAAAAATAGACCCGTCAATCCAAGACAAAACAACAAGGTCTGGGAAGTCTTGGCAGTGAAGAGCCTCAGCATCTGGCCCTTCTGCCTCATCTGTGGCTGTACTAACCCAGTCTAAATCAAGAGGAATGTCATCAGAAGAGGCTTTAGCGCTTGTATTAAGTAAGATAAATGAATCATTGTGTCAGGGAACTGTCATCTGAGACGAAGGAGGTGAAAGGGCTCATGGAGGGTGAGAGAGACCACTCAGCGGAGGAGGGGACCAGCAGGGGGAGAAGTGGAGTTACAAGGGAAAGTGAGTCGGAGGGAGGGCTCAGAGATACTTCAAGCGAGAACAGTGGAGAGGTTTCAGGACCTCCCGTAGGGACACCCACTCCTCGGCGGAAACTGTCACGCCGAGAGTCCAGAAGACGCGTTTCCGTTAAGGAGCTTTTATGCTGGAAGAAGTTCCGTAAACGCCCACTGTCCGATTCAACGAGCGATTGATGGAGCCATGCTTAAGGAGCTCCATCACAGACAGAGGTTTGGGAACTCAGCCAAACTCTGAGGGATCAGGATTTTACGCACAAGCAGCTCACCATCCCATCACAGCAATCGGACAGTCCCTGAAAGCAGCTTGTGCAGAGAGGCATCATGAGCAACCCAGCCAGAGCCGGAGGAGCAGCAGGAGCTGGAGAAGGTCCAACTCTGGAAGAAAGGTACAGAGTTTTGGAACTCCAGCTAGCAATGCAAACGGCGAGGCTAGAAGAAAGGAGGGCGCAGGATGCAGAAAAGGCAAAAGGCGCTAGCAAGAAAGATGCCAGGAATGGTGCAGAAGTTTGGGGGGGACCCCAGGAACTACCAAGCCTTTAGGACAGAGATGCAGTATGCTCTCGAACTGCAGTTTAACGACTTTCCCGATGAGGCATCGCGAGTGGCGTTTGTGATTGGCCATCTCGAAGGGGGGGCGAGAGACTGGGTCCGGCCCCTGATGGCAGGGAATAGTGACATGCTGAAGGACGCGAGGAAGTTTTTTCGCGCCATGGATTTGATGTTTTCCAGCGAGATTGAACAGGGACTGGTGCGCAGACAATTGATGGCTTGCAAACAGGGGAGCCGATCGGTTCGTGAGTACTGGACTGAGTTTACAATGTTGATACATAAATTGGGGTGGGACCTATCGGCGGAACCCATTCAAATGCTCTTTGAAGAGGGGCTTTCTTCGGCGGTGAAAGACGAACTTTCCCGGGCGCCCAGGGCGGAGTCTATGGACCAGCTGACCAAATCAGCGCTGACCGTTGGAGCGCGCCAGGAGGCAAGAGCCTTGGAGAAGCGGGAGGGGAAAGGAGAGCGTTGGAGGGATTTCCGCATTCCAGAGATTCCAGAACCCAGTTTCCCGCCCGGAGAGCCGATGGAAGTTGGAACAGCGCGCGCGCGCGCAGTTTCAAATCCCAGTGAAGGGAGGAAGAAGGAGGGAAAGAGCGCCAAGAAATGTTACCTCTGCCAGCAGCCAGGTCACTTTGCCAGAGTCTGCCCGCAAAGAAAGGAATGGCAAGGGATGGCGGGAGCTGTTGGGGGGAAGGAGGAGGAAGTCCAGGAGCCAGTAAAAGCCAACGCCTGTCTGCCACTGTCAGGGCACTGCAGACAGGCCAAGGAGCAGTAAAAGTGCCCACTCCGGAACCTCCAAGACCAGCTCTAGTAATAGAGGTGCTGCTAGAGCTGGCAAACGGATACCCACTAAAGACCAAGGCGCTGTTGGACTCAGGCAGCTCCTGTAATTTTATGAGCAAGGAGTTTGCAGCTGAACACCAGATACAGACACTCCCTTTAAGCAACCCCCTACAGGTCACCACGATCGATGGGAGGGAGCTGTTGGGGGGAGAAGTTAGCCTACAGACCGTCCCAATGGTTATGAGGGTGGCAAGGCACACTGAAAGGATAGCATTCAATGTAGCCACCCTGGGAGGGGCGCCAGTCATTTTGGGAATGAGCTGGCTAGCGTTGCATGACCCGCTAGTGGGCTGGCATCAGAGAGTGGTCTCCTTTGGGTCAGCACATTGCCTGGAACACTGCAAAGAGGGAAAGGTGCCAGAAGGGGCAAAAGCCTCCCTAGCAGGGATGGAAGTGGCGGACAAAGGGAAGGTGCCCAAACAATACGCTGACCTGAGCAAGGTCTTCAGCGAAAGGGAAGCAGATAAACTACCACCGCATAGAGACTTTGACTGCCAAATTAACCTGGTCCCTGGGGCCCAGCTCCCCGTGGGCAAGCTGTACGCCATGTCAGACAGGGAAATGCAGGAGTTGAGGGAGTTTATTGACAAAAACCTGAAGAGAGGTTTCATCAGAGAGTCCAGAGCGGTGGGGGGCAGCCCAGTGTTTTTTGTGGACAAAAAAAACACGGATAAACCGAGATTGATCGTGGACTACCGGCGGCTAAATGCCGTGTCAGAACCAGTGACTTTCCCCATGCCCAGGATTGATGACATTTTGACCAGGGTGAGGAAGGGAAAGATATTCACGAAACTGGACCTGAGAGGAGCGTACAACCTGATACGAATAAAGAAGGGGGATGAATGGAAGACAACGATGTTCACCCCCCTAGGGGCTTTCGAATATCTCGTTATGCCCTTTGGATTACAAGCAGGCTCCGCCTGTTTTCAATCGCTCATGAACCATGTACTGGGACCTTTGCTCTACAAGAATTGCGTGGCCTTCCTCGATGACGTGCTGATATATTCAGAGAATGAGGAGCAGCATGTAAAGGATGTCAGGGAAGTGCTGAGCCAGCTGCAAGCAAACCAGTTGTGGGTGAAATTGGAGAAGTGTCAGTTCCACGCCAAGGAGGTGGAATTCCTGGGGTACCGCTTATCAGACAAGGGATTAGCCATGGATCCAGGCAAGGTACAGGCGGTGCTGGAATGGAAGACACCGAAAATGAAAAAAGATGTGCAAAGGTTCTTAGGGTTTGGGAACTTTTACCGTAAATTCATCAAGAACTTTGCCCACTTAACGGCTCCCATCACGGACTGTCTAAGCAGCAAGAAGAAATTCGTTTGGACGGCGGAGGCGGAGCACGCTTTCGAGGAATTGAAAAAGGCATTCGCTTCGGAAGAACAGCTCCTGCATGTGGATTTACAAAAACCCATGAGAGTGGAAACTGATGCCTCAGACCGGGCGGTGGGGGCGGTGCTGCTTCAGCCAGGGAGCAATAAGTCGGAATGGAGACCGTGTGCCTTCTTTTCGCGTAAGCTGAACAAATCCGAGAGGAATTACACGGTATATGACCGAGAACTACTCGCCATTCACGAAGCGTTCCGGAGATGGAGACACTTACTAATTGGCGCACAGCATAAGGTGCAAGTGTGTACGGACCACAAGAATTTGGAGTATTGGAGAACGGCACGAGTGCTCAACCAACGACAAGTGAGATGGGCCCAGGAGTTCTCCAAATTCCATTTTGAAATCTGCTATGTGCCAGGTCTAGAAAACATCAGAGCGGACGCTCTCTCTCGCAAACCGGAATATTTGGAGGGGGAGGGAGCGCCAGAAGAGAGACATATTATCCCAGAGGACCACTGGGTGTGTGGTGCGGCCTGGGTGGGGCAAAGAGAACTGGTAGAGGGAACGGTAAATGATGAGTACGCCCAGGAGAAGCTCAGAGGTTTAAGGAGAGAGGGAGAAGACCCCGGAGGTTTTGAAGAAAGAAACGGGGCATTGTATTACAAAGGGGCGCTATATATACCCGAAGGGGAATTGAGGGGGAGAGTACTCAAACAGCTGCACGACAATCCCACAGCGGGGCATTTTGGGCAACACAAGACCATGTGGTTGGTGACCAGGGAGTTTTGGTGGCCCAAGGTGAGGGAGGATGTACGGGAGTATGTGAGAAGGTGTGACCAATGCCAGAGAGCCAAAGGAGAAAGGCGGGCACCAGCGGGGTTATTAGAACCGTTACCCACACCAGAACGACCGTGGGAGGCGGTGTCGATAGATTTTATGACTGATCTGCCCAAATCCCAGGGGGAAACCGCCATACTAGTCGTAGTAGACCAGTTAACTAAGATGGGTCACTTTGTAGATTGCTCACATGCAGTCACGGCGGAAGAGACAGCAAAATTGTTTGTAGAACATATTTTTAGACTGCATGGCGCCCCCTTGAGGCTGGTTTCCGACAGAGGGAAACAGTTCACGTCCAGATTCTGGAGGAAGCTTATGTGCTTGTTGCACGTAGAGGTCAACTTTTCGACGGCCAGGCACCCTGAGACCAATGGGCAGGCGGAGAGGGCAAACGGTATCCTTCAACAATACCTGAGGTGTTATGTCAATGACAGAGAAAACGATTGGGTCGAAAAGTTGGCACTAGCGGAATTTGCTTACAATAATGCAGAGAATGTGTCCACAGGGATGAGCCCCTTTTTGGCTAATTATGGGTGCCACCCCAGGGCGTTTCCAGGGGAAGGAGGAGAGAGATGGAGTGTTCCGGCCGCTGAACTTTTTGTAGAAGAAATGGAAGCGATCCATCGTCAACTCCAACACAACTTAGAAAGGGCCAAAGAAGAATATAAGAGGCAGGCAGACAAGAGCAGAAGGGAAGGTGAAACAATTAGGGTGGGGAGTCGGGTCTGGCTATCAACCCAAGGGTTGCCGTTCAAGGGGAGTTGCAAGAAATTGAGACCCAAAAGATTGGGACCATTTGAGGTCATCCAACAGGTCAACCCAGTGGCTTTCAGACTCCGGTTACCGAACCACATGAAACTGCACCCAGTATTCCACAGGTCATTACTGTCACCATACAGGGGGGAAGGTGAAGGGGTGTCCACACGGGGGCCAGCCATAGAAGAAAGGGAAAGCCGCAACTATGTGGCGGAAATCATCGACTCCAGGTGGAAGGGTAATCAGGTGGAGTATTTGGTCGCGTGGGAAGGGGAACCGGAGTCGGAAAACACCTGGGTGAAGGCAGAGGAGGTCCATGACGAGGTCTTGATCGAAACGTTCCACCAAAGGTTCCCCAGGAAACCTCAGACAGTAGCGAGGTTCCGGAGGGAGTACTTTGGCACCACCGACGATGAGGAGGAACTGGAGGGATTCAGGGAATCGGAGTTGGAAGGGGGTACAGACTCCGAGGAGGAGGAGTACTTGGAAACCGGGAACAGCAAAAGGTGGAGGGAAATGTTCGAAACTTCGGAAGATGAGGGAGGTTCCTTCAGGGGTTTTGCTCCCTCGCCTCCCGCAGAGGAGGGGAGGGAAGGGGGTGAAGGGGGCCCTAGAGGGGAGGTGGATGTCAGGGAACTGTCATCTGAGACGAAGGAGGTGAAAGGGCTCATGGAGGGTGAGAGAGACCACTCAGCGGAGGAGGGGACCAGCAGGGGGAGAAGTGGAGTTACAAGGGAAAGTGAGTCGGAGGGAGGGCTCAGAGATACTTCAAGCGAGAACAGTGGAGAGGTTTCAGGACCTCCCGTAGGGACACCCACTCCTCGGCGGAAACTGTCACGCCGAGAGTCCAGAAGACGCGTTTCCGTTAAGGAGCTTTTATGCTGGAAGAAGTTCCGTAAACGCCCACTGTCCGATTCAACGAGCGATTGATGGAGCCATGCTTAAGGAGCTCCATCACAGACAGAGGTTTGGGAACTCAGCCAAACTCTGAGGGATCAGGATTTTACGCACAAGCAGCTCACCATCCCATCACACATTGGAACAACTTAACAAGAAAGCAGACGCCACAAATGCAAAAGTGGATGCTGCAGTTACTAAAATTGATTTAAATACAGTAAGCATAAATAGTTTGGGACAAAAGGTGAATACTAACACAGAAACTATTGAGAAACTGATACAGGAATCTAATTCAACACGACAGACTGCAGAGGAAGCCCAGGAAAAAGTTGCTGCTGTGGAATCTAAGGTAATACAATTGGAAACAGAGAGAGTCCCAGACCTACAGAGGCAACTTCAGGACCATAAGCTGACGCTTTCTATGATCGAGCTCAAGGAAAAACAGACAAATTTGAGGATCAGAGCTGTACCTGAACTGGAGAAGGACAGTTTGATAGACTTTCTCACGCAGGAATTTGCAGAATTTTGGGAGCTGGATTTGGAACAAGAGGAATTTAGAATTGTGAGGGACTTTAGATTGGGAAGAGGAGGGAAGAAAGAGAAGAACAGAATAAGAGACTGTTTGTTTTTTAAAAAATATTTTATTAAGGGTTTTCTTGTTTTACAGTGTAAGTGTAATGCCTCGTATTTTTTTCTTCCATGTAACATTTTTACAAATCCGTTTCATTTGATGAGGCATTAGGGAGAGAAGAAAAAAGAAAGAAAAAAAGAAAGGGGGTGGAGGGAGGGGAGATGGATGGGGGTGGGGTCGGGTAGCGGTGTTTCTATTATGCTTAATGTATGTAGAGTTTGGTGTCAGCGTGCTTGCATTGTTCACTTGTGTTCCTTTGGTGGTGAGAGAGGTTGGGGTTGGCCTAGGGTGTGATTGTTTGTTTGTGATTGGCTGTGGTGATCTTTGTTTTCGTGTGTGAGTGAGGTGGGTGGGTGTTTTGGATCAGGTTAGCCATATTGATTTGTATGCTGTTGGTGGATTATTGTCGTTGTCCTGTTGGGCTGTGTATGTGATAAAGGGGAGCCATACTGGGGTGAAGGTGTCTTCTTCTGTTTGTCCCCATGTCAGTTTCAGTTTATTAGTTAATTTTTCTAGTAGGGCTGTTTCCCATACTATTTGGTACCATTGGTCCATGCTTACTCCTGACAGGTCTCTCCAGTGTCTGGTTATGGTGTTTCTGGCTGCTGAAAGTAGGTGGGTTATGAGTTCTTTGCGGTGTAAATGGGCATTGTTGTCTTGGAAGATGTTTAGTAGGGCCAATTCTGGGGTGAAGTCTAATACTTGTTTAGTTATTTTACATATTTCTTGTATGGCTGTTGTCCAGAATAGTTGGATTTTGGGACACTCCCACCACATGTGGAGGTATGTGCCTGTGGAGGTGCACCCTCTCCAGCATTTTGGTGAGGTTCCTGGGTGTATTAGCGCTAGTTTCCTTGGTGTTAGGTACCACCTGTAGGTGAGTTTCAGTGTGAGTTCTTTTCTTTTCATTGATATGGATTTAAAGGGGGGTTTAGACCACATTCTGGTCCATTGAGTGGGGTTAATCTCATAGCCTATGTCATTCTCCCATTGTTTTTTGATTGCGTCTAGGGGATTTGCAGGGTTTTGGAGTAGTATTTTGTATATTGCGGATACCGCCCCTTTACCGTTTCCCTTTGTTGTTAGGAGGAGGTTTTCAAAGGTTGTCAGGGGTCTGGTTGCTGCTGATTTTACTATTGGGTTGTTTAAGAGGGCATGTAGTTGGTGTTGTGTTAACCAGGGCATTTGGGTGTCTTCTAGTTTGTCTTGTATTTCTTGTGTTGACAAGGGTTTGTTATTTTTATAAAAGTCTATTAGGCGATATAAGCCTTTGGTTCGCCAGGTTTTTATCTGGAGGTTTTGTGCTGCATGGTGGAATAATGGGTGGTACGCCAGGGGGATTAGTGGGGATGGGGTTGGGGATAGTTTGCCTATTTGTGTTTTCCATGCTTTGAGCATGGTCTGTGTGTACCTGTTAAGTGTTGTGGGAATTTTCTTTAGTTTGTTTGGGAGGAGTGGGTATGTTGTGGTGCAGGTATTTTCAATTGTGTCCCTCTCTAGGTGTACCCATTGTTTTGTCTCATCTTCTAGTATATATGGGATTATATGGCGTATTTGGTTGGCAATGTAATATGCTTCTATGTTGGGGATTCCCCATCCTCCTTCTGAGGTGGGGAGGTGCAGGTATTTGGGGCTTATTCTTGGTTTTTTATGTGAGAAGATGAAAGAGTGTAGTTTTCTCTGCCAACTGCGGAGTTGGCTTGAGGGGATCCAGATTGGGAGGGTTTGGAATAGGTAGGTTAGTTTTGGGAGTGTGATCATTTTGATCATGGCTATTTTGTCTGAGAGAGTGAAATTCATGTTATTCCATCTCTTTAGGTCTTTGTTAATTTGTCGCCACAGGGGCTTGTAGTTGTGGAGGTACAATTTATTGAGGTTTCTGGTTATTTGTACCCCTAGGTATCTGAACTTGGTGTGGCAGAGTTTTATTTTGGTGACCTTTGTGAGTTCTTTTTGGGTGTGAGGAGGGGTGTTGAAGCACATAGCTTCTGACTTTGTAAAATTTACCTGTAGGCCCGACACCATTGCAAATGTGTTGAGTTCTCTGGTTAGGGAGGTTGCTGTGCTTATGGGGTCTGGTGTTGTGACCATTAGGTCATCTGCAAAGAGCCCTGATTTATAGGTTCTGCCTTTTATTTCCACTCCCTTGATGTCTGTGGCTGCTCGGATGCGGATTGCTAAGGGTTCCAGAGCCAGGATAAATAAGAAGGGAGACAGTGGGCATCCTTGTTTCGTGCCTCTTTGGATAGCTATAGTATTAGAATCCATATTGTTAGTTCTGCATTTTGCTGAGGTTTGGGAGTATATTTGTTTGAGGGTTTGTAGGAAGTTGGGGCCAAATTTCATGTTAGTTAGTACTGCTAATATGTATTTCCACTCTAAGCAATCAAAGGCTTTGAGGATGTCTAGGGACATAATTGTCAATGGGAGTTTAGTTGCCTTGCTGTGTTCGATCAGGTTCAGTAGTTTCCTGATGGGGTCTGTTATATTGCGGCCAGGGACAAAGCCAGTCTGGTCTGGGGCTATTAACTTGTGTAGGAAGATTTTTAGGCGGTTGGCCAAGATTGATGTGAATATCTTGTAGTCTTGGTTTATTAATGAGATTGGGCGGTATGATTCTACCTTGAGGCTGTCTTTTAGTGGTTTTGGGATGGAGACTATTTTGGAGTGGGTCCAGGTTTTGGGGATGGGGCCCCCTTTTATGATGTCGTTGAATAGGCGGGTCATGTAGGGCATCAAGGGTTCTTTGAATTTCCTATAGAATTCTGCTGTAAAGCCGTCTGGGCCTGGGGCTTTGTGTGGTTTCAGGTTTTTGAGGACCACATCTATTTCCTCTGGGGTGATAGGGCTGTCCATGAATTCCTGTTCCTCATCAGTTAGGGTAGGCATGGTCAGTCCTGCTAGAAATGTTCTGATTTCCTTCTCTGGTGGGTTATGGGAGGTGTATAGGTTGGAGTAGAATTCTGCAAATTCTGAGGTTATTTCTTCAGGGGAGAATGTTATGTTGCCGTCCTTTTTGGTGATGCAGTGTATTCTTGTTTTGAGTGCTTTTTTCCTACATCTATTTGCTAGTAATCTGGAGTTTTTCCCTCCATATTCATAGAAACGTTGTTTAGAATATAGAATGTTGATCATTGTTTTGTTAATTTCTAGGGAGTCTAGTTCTCTCCTTTTTTGTTCTATAAGTTTGAGGAGTGCCTGGCTATATACAATGGACTGTTTGGTATGTTTGGTATACCGTAAACCAACTGACCGACAAACATATCTACATGCCTCTAGCTACCATCCCAAACATACCAAACAGTCCATTGTATATAGCCAGGCACTACGTTACAGCCATATCTGTTCCAATTCTACAGACAGAGACTCTCACCTAAGAGATCTACAGCAAACCTTTTTAGAACTAAAATACCCAGCAGATGAAGTTAGACAACAGATCAGCAGAGCCAGACAGATACCCAGAGAGAACTTGCTGCAAGACAGACCCAAAAAAGAAAATAACAGAACACCTCTAGTCATCACATACAGCTCCCAAGTTAAAACAGTACAACGCATCATCAGAGATCTACAACCTCTCCTGGACAATGACAGTTCTCTTTCTCAAGCTCTGGGAGGAAGACCTTTCATTGCCTACAGACAGCCACCCAATCTTAAACAACTCCTAACCCACAATAATACTACAACCAGACGTAACACGGACACTGGCACCAGAGCCTGCAATAAACCCAGATGCCAACTTTGCTGCCACATACACCCGGACAACACCATTACTGGCCCCAACAACATCACACATACCATCTCGGGACTATTTAATTGCTCATCGTCTAACATTGTATATGCCATCAAATGCCAACAGTGTCCCTCAGCTCTCTATATTGGACAAACAGGCCAAACCTTACGCCAAAGAATAAACGGACATAAATCGGACATCAAGAATCACAAGACAGAGAAACCAGTAGGAGAACACTTCAATCTCCCAGGACATTTTATACAAGATCTCAAAGTAGCTGTATTACTACAAAGGAATTTCAGAAATAGACTGGAAAGAGAAGCTGCTGAATTGCAACTCATTACCAAACTTAAAACCATGGAGAGACCTGGTCTGAACAAAGACATTGGATTCTTATCTCATTATACATGACAAAGCCATTTTTCACCTTCTCACCCCTTGCTTTTTCCTGTAAGACCTATTGCAGTCGTTAAGAGTCGTCAACAGGCCTATCACAGCTATCTGCCAACCACCCATTCCCACCACACTTCTGAGTAATACCCCTCCCCACCTTCTCACTATATAGAAGGATCTGGCAACTTCTGTTTCAGTGTATCTGAAGAAGTGTGCATGCACACGAAAGCTCATACCAAGAACTAACTTAGTTGGTCTTTAAGGTGCTACTGGAAGGAAAAAAATTTTTTGGGTGATGGGGAATGTGGTTGAGGTCGTCTGGACTGGTGTTGGGGTGGGGATTTCTGTGGGGGTGCGGGGCTGGGGGGGATGTTGATGGTGTTAACTAAATCTATGTTTTGGGGGGGAGGGGGAACGGGGGGGAATCACCAGTCCTTCAGTTTGTGGTTTCTTCCTGGTTGCTTCATTCAGCTGCGGTTGTTGCTGTTGTAGGGTTGTCCATCTGCGATGAATTGGTTTGGTTAATCTTGGTCTGGTTTCTTGTGTCGTATGGCCGGCGGGACGGTTCTGAGCATGATGCTTGTCTGTATTGGTTTGCGTTGTTGTGCCACTTCTGTTGTTTCTTTTTCTTCTGTACCGTCGTCCAGTTGTTTGCTGTTGTTTCCTCGTGGTTGGGGCTGTCACTTGGTGGGTTTGTCGGTTGCCATTCCGGTGGGAGGTCGAGTTCAAGGTTCTTTAGTAGTTGCAGGGCCTCAGGTATGTTGGTAGCCATGTGTTGTGTTGTATTGGTTGTTACAATGAGGCGGAAGGGGAAGCCCCATCGGTATTTGATCCCTGCTTGTTGGAGACGCTGGGTGCATGGGCGCAGGCTTTTCCTCCGGTTTAGGGTATCCTGAGATAGGTCCTGTAGGGCCAGAATGGGGGTTTCTCCATATCGAAGGTTGGTTGAGTTTCTGAGGTTGTTCCATACCTCTTCCTTCTTTTTGTAGCGTGTGAAGCATACAATGATGTCTCTTGGGGGGGGCGCTGGGTTTTGGCATAGGTTTTAGGGCTCTGTGAGCCCTTTCCAAGTCATCTGCCTCAAGTTTCAGGCTTGGGATTGTGTTTTTCAGCCAGCGTATAATTAGGTCTGCTGGGCTTTTCTCCTCTGTTTTTTCAGGAAAGTTGCGGAAGCGGATGTTACAACGTCTATTGCGGTCTTCAAGGTTGGCTTGCTTAATTTTCATCTCTCTGTGTTCTGCTTCCATTTGGTTTACCAGTTCGTCCAGTTTCTTGTTCACAAGTGCGTTCTCCTCCCGGTATTGCTCTATTATTCTTTCTTGCATTTGGTTCTTGTTCTCTAGAGCTTCCACTTTGGAGGTTAGATTGTTGATTAGTACCTGCATGGGAGCCATTGTGGCCTTCAGTGTTTCTTCTAATCGTGCTTCTAATCTTGCTTCCATTTCCCTCAGATCTCGTTTCGTTACTGGGTGGTCATCATCTTGAAGGGGAGTTACGGTATTAGCATTGTTTGCCATCTCCCTGGTTGGTGTCATCTCAGTCTTCTTAATGGTTTTGGTTTGGGGTTGGCTTGGCGTCCTCTTGGAGTAGGGCGTGTGGTGGTTAGGAGTTGCGGCAGTGGTGATTCCTGGGTATTGTTGGGTTGCTGGGCTGATCAGTCGCTGCTGGCTGGTTGCTTTGACAGAGCGTTTGGATTAGGTGGTCATTTGTGTCACTTCTAGCCTGTGTTTTAAGAACTTCTCTAGGGTTTCTCTAGTTGCCTCAGCAGTGCCGCCAAAGCGGGGGGGGGCAGGTAAGCAGAGATGGATAGACTAACGGACAGACAGTTCATATAAAAGCGGGGTTAGCAGGTAGAGATACAAGAGATTAGAGGGGTGGGGCCAGGGGAAATATGTGTTTGTATATACCCAAAAGGGGTATTGGGGTGCAGGTAAGGTGGAAGTTGGGGTTGGGAGTGCGCTCAGAAATAGAGACAGACAAATAGGCTATATGTAAAGGGTGGAGGGAGAAAAAGGAAGAAGAAGAAGGAAAGAAGAAGGGGGGAGACGGAGGGGGGAGAGGGGGGATTAGAGTAAAAGAGAAGAGAGAGAGAGAGAGAGAGAGAGAGAGAGAGAGAGTTGAAAGAGAGAGGAGAGATAGTACAGTAATATCAGCGGTATTAGATTGCAGCAGTAGTTTTAGCTATAGTATGAGGGGGGCAAAGTATGATATGGTGATATGAATGTGTGTATGTGTTTCCTTTAGGGGAAGGGGGGATGGAGAGAGGGAGGAGGGAGAGAAAAGGAGAGGAGGAGGGGGAAGGGTGGGAAAAGGAAGGAGAAGAAAAGGGAGGGGGAGAGAAGGGAGGGGGAGGGAGGGAGGGTGAGCTGTGGAAATGGTATGGGGGGAAAGTCTTATTTTAAAAGAGGGGGTGGGGGGAAAGGGCTCCCCCCTCAAAAACAAACTGACAAACAGGCTAAAAAGGGGGAGTTGATTTTAAAAAAATAAAGGGGATAGAAAACAAAATTGGGGATGGAAAGTGAAAGGTGAGATAAAAGGAAAAAATAAGGGGGGTGAAGGGAGAGAGAGAGGAGAGCGAAAGGGGAGAAAAAATAAACGGGGGGGAGAGTATCAATAGCAATAGTAGTGATATGGAGGAATTTTTTTTAATGAAATATTTATTAGGATTTTCAAATTCAATACAAAAGAAATAAAAAAAACAAAAAACAAAAATACAAAAAAATAAAAAAGGAAAAATTTAAAAACACATAAAATTTACAATTCCATATTTTCATTACCATATTTCCCAGACTTCCCCACACTTCCCCTTCTTGCATTCCAATTCAAGTTGTTTGTTCAACAAGTTCTTATCCCCAATTTTTAACCTTTTTATATTTAATTCATTTTTTTTAACTTATTTTAACTTATAAACATCAATATTTGTACCTCAATACACAAATCTTTCTCCTAAAGTCGACCCTGATTCCATTCCACGAATTTCCCAATTTTCATATTAATAACCAGACAAAAAAAGAAGACAGATCATAATTATACACCCTTTGGATTCTCAAACCCCACCACCCCCTTTCCCGGTTTCGATCCCCAACAAATGTCCAGTTTTAATCTTCTATCAGCCTGGAGATCTCACGTCCGAGGCTCTTAATTCTCTCTCAGTTCCTCTCTGCCGGTTTTTTTGATAGTCCTTAATATTAAACTCCAAATTTCGGAGGAGCTCTGTCTCAATAAAGTCCAAATTTCTTCCAGCCAGACCTCCATACTTAAAAGCAAGGTCCAAAAGTCCAATTGTCACCAAGACTCCAGCTTCCACTTTAATCAAATTTGTAATCCATAGATCTTCAGGTCTCCACACAGGTCTCTCCATTCTTCCTTCACCAATTTAAACCAGAATTTCATCATCCAGTACTTATTTTCCTTTGTAATCATCCTGTCAGGCCTTTGGTTTGATTTTTTGTTTCCCTTTTTGAGCATGATGTCAGGCCTCTGGCTCTCCTTTGTCATTTGCAAGGTTACAGCTCCTCCTTCCTTCTCCTCAGGAACAACATATATCTCTTTCTCTTTCTTTTTTTTCATAAAATATTTATTGAATTTTTCAAAAAAATTTAAAAAAAACAGAAAAACAAAACACACACACACACACACACACACACAAAAGCCAAAAACAAACATATATCTTTCATTAACATTTTTCCTTGACTTCCCCACATCTCCTCTTCTTGTATTCCAATTCAATTTTTAGTTCAACAAGTTCCTGTCCCCAAATTTTACCTTATTATATTTAAATCCTTTTGTTTAACCAATTTTGACATAAATCTCAATCTTGATACATCAAATCTTATTCTTAATACCTTTTTCTAAAGTCGACCCCAATTCCATTTCACGATTTCCCCATTTTAATCTAAAATAGCAAAACAGATTATTTACAAAAAAATATATATTTATACCGCCTTTGGATACCCAAAACCCCACTCCCCACTTTTCCCGGTTTCAATCCCCAACCAATGTCCATCAATCCATCTGGTATCAGCCTGGTGATCTCACATCCGAGGCCCTTAAATCTCTCTCCTTTCCTCTCTGCCGGTTTTTTTGATAGTCCTTTATGTTAAACGCCAGATCTCGGAGAAGCTCTGTTCCCATAAAGTCCATACTTCTTCCTGCCAGGCCACCATATTTAAAATTGTAATCCAAATCTTGTTTTTTACTTCTTTTAAGACCAAATGTCCCAAAAACTCCTGCTTCCACTTTGGTCAAATTTGTCTTTCCCTTTAAGTCCATCTTTACAGGCCTCTGGCCTGCCAGGTCTCCATATTTATGATTGTAATCCAAATCTTGTTTTTTGCTTCTTTCTTTAATCCTCTGCTGCATTATAGCTCCTCCTTCCTTTCCCTCTAAGTTGTCATATGTAGCTTCTTCAAATTTCTCAAGTTCCTTTTCTTGTTCAGCTGCAAGAGTTTTTAGTTCAAGGGCACAGTCTTTTTGTTCTGGTACAGAGACTTGAGTCAAGTCCCTTCCAATTTCCACAGGTTTGTTTGCTTTTTCATTCAATATTATGACATTTTTAGCCAAAACAATGCTTTGTTCGTGAAGTTTTCCCAGGCTTCGAAATATCTTCTCGAGTGCCGTCTGTATTTTTCCACTTACAGCCATTCTGTAATGTCCCAGAGCCCCCTCTAGGGGAGTATTGGTTACTTAGTATTCCTTCCAGTTGTAAATCCAAAAGTCCTTTATTTTCCTTGGTTTTCGACAATTTGTTACCTATATGTAACAAATATAACCAGCCGAGGCAATAGAAACAAAGTTCTCTCTCTTTTTTTCCCTCTCAGCTTTGACAGCTAATTTGACAGCTGTCAAAGTCTTTTAAGTCTCTCCAACAGGCTCCCTCGCGGATCGCTCCCGGGTCCTGGGGGAGGGGTAACAATCCACTTTCAGAATTAATTCTTATCCTCCAGCACATTCACTTATACTGCCAAAACGTGAAATTAGTTACTTTTAACTTCTCACGAAGAAGATGTTCTTTTCAACCTTAGTTATCTAGTCCTTGCTTTAAAATGTTTACAAAAGGGGGAGACGGACTTCCTCTTTGTGCCTTCCCCGCTCGTGCCGAATCAAAAAAGGTGATTTTTAATATCCAATTTCCATAATACCCACGGGTTGTTACTTTTAGTCCAAATTTCAAAGGAAGAAGTCAGCGCTCTCCAACCATGGCATGCGGCTTCGCTTCGCAGAGACGGGTAGACAGCTCTCAGCTCCGCGCCGTTCACCCCCGGTATGTTCTGGAGCCTTTAAAAAGGCTCCTTTGCAGCGGGGGGGGACGCAAATGGAGCCCGTCGAGCCTTCAGTTCACAGGCTTCCCCGCCTGTGATTTTTTTCGGGTCCCCGCTTCGCCGTAGCGGTAGAACCCCAGCTCCACGAAGCAGATTTCCTCCGGAGATCGGAGGAAATCCGCCATTACAGTTGCTGGCGCTGACCGGAAGTCCATATATCTCTTTCTCCACACTTTCAGAATTCTCAAAGTCCTCTTTTTGTCCAGCTGCATGGGCTTCCTGAGTCAAGTCCTTATCAAGTTCCGCAATGTTATTTACTTTTAAACTCAAGGTTGTTACATTTGTAGACAAAACCTCAATTTGGCCTTGTAACTTTCCCAGGAGAACAAATATTCTGTCCAGCCCAGCCTGAATTTTCCCTTTTCCAGCCATTCTTGTAGTGTCCCAAATCCTCCTCTAGAGGGATTTAGTAACTTAGTATTCTTTCCAGTTAAAATCCAAAAGTCAGGTTAATTTGTATCAGTTCTTACTTATTTTCAACAAAATATAACCAAGTTGCAGCAACTGTATCCAGCAGAGACAGCAGAAACAAAGTTCACTTTTTCCTTTTTGACAGCTAAATTTGACAGCTGTCAAACTTCTCTATGTCTCCTCAGCAGGCTCTCTCGCGGATCACTCCCGGGTCCGGGGGGGGTGGAACTTCAACTCTCAAAATTAACTCTTATCCTCCAGCACAATTTCTTACACTTATATCGCCAAATCGTGAAATTGATATCTTTTATCGAAAAGACAATTCTCTCGACTTTAGTTAACTAGTCCTTGCTTTAGATCTTTTGCAAGGCGGGGAGGCGGACTTCCTGTTTGCACCTTCCCCGATCGTGCCAAATTCCAAAGTAATTTCCTTAAAAAGTCCAATTTCCGTACTACTCACGGGTTGTTGCTTTTAGGGTCCGATTGTTCACAGGTAGAAGTCAGCGCCCTCCGACCATGGCTCGCGGCTTCACTCCCCAGGAGAAGCAGTCGACTCTCAGCACCGCGCCGCTCACCCCGTCCCCCGTTCCAAAGCCTTTAAAAAGGCTTCTTCACGGGTTGGGGGGGACGCAAATGGTGCCCGCCGAGTCACCAAGTTCACAGGCTTCCCCGCCTGTGATTTCTAAGGGTCCCCGCGTCGCCGCAGCGGCAAGACCCCGCTCCTGAAGAGCCGATTCCCTCCGGAGCTCGGAGGGAATCCGCCATTAGCCGTTCGCGCTAACCCGGAAGTCGATATGGAGGAATTTTTTGTTTTAAAAGAGAGTGGTGGTCGTAGCTGGGGGCCAAAGGTTCCCCCCTCAAGAACAAGCTAACAAATAGAATAGAAAGGGCTTTAAAAGGGGGGGGAATTGTGTGTGTGTGTGTTGTTGTTGTTTTTTTTTAAAAAAAACACCTATTTTCCCCTTATTATTATTATTATTATTATTATTTGTTTGTAAAAAAGTAAGGGTGGCTGCTGCAGCAGTGGCCCCTCTTTTAAAAAGAGAAGTGATAAAAGTAGGTATATGGGGGGGGGGAATAAAAAAGAATTATTATTTTTTTTAAAAAAAGGGAGAGGGGGAGGAAGGGGTTAAAAAAGGATTTAAGAAAAAAAAGGGTAGTTTCTTCCTTTCTGCGATCTTTGTCATGCGGCTTTCCTCTGTTTTCCTTGCCGCTGGAGTCGGCTCAGCCACGTGTTTTTCCGGAGCCTTTTTTGCCTTCCCGTGCTCACCTACCTCTCCTCTTCTTTCCCGTAGGCAGAGATGGGGACAGCAGCAGTAAAGTTGGGGCTCCTTTTTCTTTCTTTCTTTCTTTCTTTCTTTCTTTCTTTCTTTCTTTCTTTCTTTCTTTCTTTTTCTTCCTCTTTCCCCCCTCTTTCCCCCCTCCCTCTTTGCATTAGCTTCACTGTCCTCCTGGTTTTGGAGCTCCTCTCGGCTGTTGGGGTGGTCGGGTGCCTTTCCGGCTCAATCAAGGTTGTGGGGGGGTGTTTTGGCTCCTTTGATAGACGCCCCGGGCACCCCCAATTCCTCTCCGCTGGCAGTGCTGGCGGCAGCAGTCCTGGGAGTCCGGGAGTCGGCCAGACAGAGCCTTTTACTCTGGCTGGCTTCAGGAGCTCTTTTCTGCTGTTGCAGCTGCCATGCTGCCTCGCCGGAAGTCCAATAAGAGACTGTTTGATTACCCTCCGATCTAAAGAGGAGAGAGACAGAATTTTGGGTTGGCATTACCAGAAGACTTTGGTAGTACAACAGTCAAGAGTGGAAATATTTAAAGATATCCCGAAACATCTTTTGGGCCTTAGGTCTAACTACGGAGATTTGGTTGCCCTGCTGAGAAGGAACAAAATCATCTTCAGGTGGGAATTTCCCCAAGGCCTATCCTTCAGTTTCAAAGGAAGGAAAATAAAAATAAGATCAGTAGAAGATAAAGTAAAGTTTTTGAATAACTACAAAGAAGATCTGCAGAAGGAACTTGGAAAAGAGTCAAGAGCATCGGACAGAAGATCACCAGACAGAGGACTAGAGCAAAGAGCATTGGACAGAAAATCACCAAAAAGAGGAATAGTGGACATTGCAACATTACCTTTTGGACTGGACTGCCTAGTGAATGTGACACCGACACTACTAACAGAAGAAGAGCAGGCATTGGGTGCAGTTGGAGGAAAATTAGAGTAATTACATCATGGCACTACAAGTACTAAGCTGGAATGTTAATGGACTGAACTCCCCGGAAAAAAGGCAGAGAGTCTTTCATTTATTGAAAAAAGAACAATTGGACTTGATTTGTCTGCAAGAAACACATGTGATAAGGCTACACAGGAAGATATTGAGCAACAAAAGATTGGGCCAAGAATTTATTTCATCAGATAAAGTCAAAAAAAGAGGAGTAGTCCTTTATGCAAAGGAGAGCCTATCACCGAAATTTATATTTAAAGATGACCAAGGAAGATTTGTTGCAATTGAAATTCAATCACAAGGAGAGAAATTTTTGATAGTAGATATTTATGCACCAAATGAAGGAAAATCGGAATTTTCCAAGAAGTTACATGAGATCCTGATGGACTATATGGATTACAATATGATTCTGATGGGAGATATGAATGGAGTGGTGTCTACAAATATGGATTTATAATGAGATGAAAAAGGTATTTAAATATACCTTCTTGAAGAAACCAGAGGCCTTTCTCCTGGGCATGGTCGGCCAATTGGTGCCAAAGAAGGATAGAACTTTCTTTATGTATGCTACAACAGCAGCAAGCATACTTATCGCAAAGCATTGGAAGACACAAGATTTACCCACCCGGGAAGAATGGCAGATGAAGTTGATGGACTACATGGAACTGGCGGAAATGACTGGCAGAATCCGAGACCAGGGAGAAGAGTCGGTGGAAGAAGATTGGAAAAAATTTAATGTTTATTTACAGAAATATTGTAAAATTAAGGAATGTTAGAAGGATGCTGGAATGAAGTTACATGGCTTTAGCAGAAAGGTTATACAGAATTAAGTAAAAATAGATTGTTAATGGGTCAAAGTGGAAAATTTAAGGTTAGATTGGGTTAAGATAAATTATGGAACAAAAATTGAGTAAGATGGAAAGGATTTGCTGAAGCAGCTAATTGAACTAGAATACAAAAAAAGGGAGGTGTGAGGAGGTCGATGAAACAAGTAAATGAAAGATAAAGATATGGAAACATTGGATGTGTTTTTAAATGCTTGTCTTTCTTTTTTTCTGTTTTACTGTATTGGTTGTTTTTTTTTAGGTATTTAATTTTTCATTTTTTCATTCTTCTTTTTCTCTGTAATCTTTAAACCCTTAATAAATATTATTTTTTAAAAAAAAGAGAGAGATTGCCCAGAGTTGTTGAGCCTTTTGGGGGGAGGACTGGCCAGAGATTTGAACTTTTTTTTAGGGTGGACGGCCAACAGTTGTCGAGCTATTTATGGCAGGGATTAGCAGGAGTTTTTAAGCTTCTCTTAGGGAAAAGAGCACAAAGTTGTTGAGCTATTGGGGGGGGATTGAATAAAAAACGCTCACCCAACAGTACGGAGCCCTCACCACACTCAGCCGCAGGCACAGGGGGGGAGCGGAGGGCACAGCGAAATCAGGAGCATGCAGGGGATCTTTTTTTTTAACCCTGTGGGTTCCAGGATTTGGGTCCTGAGTTTTCTTGTTTGTTTGTTTGTTTTTAAGGCAGGAGCAGATGTTTTATTGCAAACCATGGACTTATAAGGCAGCCTCTTGTGGCATACTATTTTGCAGGAAGATTAATTTGTCAGTATGCAGCAGCTTTAGAAAGAATGCCTTCTTCCCAAGAAAAAAAGGGGGGGGGAGATCTTCAAACACTAAGTGAAATATACTCGGAGTCGAGAGTGGATTTCATGCTCTTTATTCAGCTCATTGTGGTGAGGAGGAATGGAAGTTCCCCCAGAATGTCTGCTTTATATACATTATTTACACAATGGGCCCCACGTGATTGGCTAATTCCAGGATTCTCCTGTAGGCCAATCAGGTTGAGGATTCACTTCCACCTGGAGCTGGATTGGGTGGCTCCTGTGGACCAATCAGACTGCTGCATTCTGGATCCTATTGTTCTAGGACCAATCAGACTGCTGCATTTTGGATCCTATTCAACTCAGTACATAACACCAAGTAACATCTCCTGCACCATTGGAGCATCTCTAACAAGTAGATCTTGGTACCTTGTTTCACTCTCTCCCCCCCCCCCCCAAATAAAAGCATATTGATCATAACCATGGTCAACTCCATCTTTGTGTGAGAAAGATGAGGAATATAGTGTGGTTGCCCCCCAAATCCATTTTGCTTCGAAGTCAGACTTTTCGTCCACCTAACTCAGTACAGTCCACTCTAAAGCAGGCGAAATTCTGCCACTGTCCACCAGACAATGGTGAACTCCTAATTCCTATCAACCTCAGCCAGCCTATTTCAGTGGTTGGGGAGGATGAGAGCTTCTGCGCCCTTGTCTACTCCAGGGATACAGGCAGAAAATGGTCGTTTCCCAGGCTGGCAACTCAGAAGCATTTTTAACTGGCGATGTCAGCAGTTCAGCCTGGGAACTTCTGCATATTCAGCCTGTGCTCTTCCACTAATAATCTAGGGCCTCTCAGTAAACCAGCTCAAAGTAAAAAGTAAAAAATGCTCAGTTTCACTTCTGTTGCTGCACCTATCTGCAAGGCTCAAGGTCTCTTTCATAAGTAAAAATGTCCATCTATGTTTACACAATGAAGCACGCAAAGTTAAAAACAAATGTTTTATTAAGCACGGCAGCCTAGCAAGGTTGCACAAAAGGAATCATCAAGTAAGGCAGAGATCCCATCTTTGCAGGGAAAGCAAGACTTGCTCTGCTTGAAGGAGGAATTCCATTTCTAGAGGAGAGAAGCTCAGTCTCTTCTGCTATTTTTAAACACAGTTTGTTGGGCTCATGAAACAAATTCCTGCTTTCTTCCAAAGCTCACAGGTACCAGGCACTGCCACTGTCCACCCTTTGGGCTCTAGAACTCAAAGTTCCCAAACTGAGATGAACGGTTGTTTGGTTTGGGCTGGGGTTTGTAGCCAATCCGGTCATGTATCATCTGCTACTGGCTCTCATGATCAGTGTTGAGTCCCAGCGCACCCTCACCATCACTGGCTCCCACCACATCCACCTCCTCATGCTTCCTATGACTCTCAAGTTCCTTGCGGGCGCCATCAAATTCCTCGATGTCGTCCAGCTTCAGTTCAAGCTGCATTGGTTTCCGCCGCAGCATCTTGCAAGCAGACCTTTCCCCACGGCTCTCTCGCGTGTGCACCGGGTCCTGAGTTGACGGACCGGGTCGCCAGCCGCAGGTCCGCCAACTCAGGAGTCTCCTCAGGTCTCCTCGGAGGAGGCACCACGCCAAAAGCTCCACAGAGCAGTGTCTGGCACTGGCCACAGGCAGGGAGAGGACGGGACTGAGGCAGGCAAGCAAACAAGTGGAGGAGGGAGGGAAGGAGACAAGCAAAAGGGTCCTGAGTTGAGGGAGCCACTCAGGCAAATGGAAAAAGTGCCTCTGGCTGGGACTGAGCTGTGTTGTGCTATAGAGGGGGTGGGGAACGTGGTTGTGTTCACCCTTCTTGTAATCGGCCCCTGGTCAGAGCAAAAACAGAGGCTGCTCTTCCATCCCCTGGCAGAATGAGAACAGGAGGTGTTGGAAATGGCTCTCTCCCCGCTACCTCCACCTTAGTCCCTGCAATTCTTCCTTCCTTTGCAGGAAGTGGGCACCAGGAGAACACTGTCGATTCTGAAATAAAAGTAAGTGAGCAAGGTGTCTTCCAAGCAAGAGCCGGGGGAACTCTTGCATGTTTGTCAGGAGGACTCAGGGTGGAGAAAAGAGGGAAAAGGAAGCTAGAAAGGATGCTGGTGTGATAGTTTAGAGGGGATCTGGATTCCCACACAGAGCCGAGCCAAAGCATTTTGCTGCTTGGGAGCTAATGAGTGTGAGGACAGCAGCCACAATCTCCCTTCCTCCTCCACACATCTATTGTGTGCATGATGCAAACACGTGAAAAGTGCTACTGACTTCATCTGGTTTTCAGACAGGGCAACCAAAAGAGTATTCCAAATGTAACCCTATCCTATATTTATATGAAATGCAGAATGCTACTGGAAATAAGGTCACACACCCCCAAGACATTTTGTTGCCTGAAACAATGCAAGAAATCTCAGCCAAAGCATCCATGACAGATGGTCACCTTTATCCCACCTGACTTTCTCCCTGCAAATGTTGGCTATTTGTTTATAACGAAGTTTCTGTTTCTCTTTTTTTTAAAAAAAAAATTTTTATTTTTCCATATAAACACAATACAACAAACATAAACATACAAAAACAAAAACAAAACAAAAAACATGTATCATTTCATATCCTAATTTCATATCCTATCTTCCCCGACTTCCTCATGCCTCCCCTTTCTGTATTCCAAATTCTTATCGATTGTTCAGCAAATCTTCCCTTATTTTAATTTAAATTTAGACTATTCTTCCTTATTTTCCTTGTCTTAACCATTGCTAATAGTAACCATTTACTTTCCAGTCCAACATCGTTCTAACTTTCATTAACTTTATAATATTTCTTTAAATAGTCCTTGAATTTTTTCCATTCTTCTTGCGCTGCTTCTCTTCCCTGGTTTCGGATTCTGCACGTCATTTCTGCCAAGCCCATATAGTCTATCACCTTCATCTGCCATTCTTCCAGTGTGGGTAGTTCTTGCGTCTTCCAGTACTTCGCAATGAGTATTCTAGCTGCTGTTGTAGCATACATAAAGAAAGTTATGTCCGTCTTTAACACCCCTTGGCCGACAATACCCAAGAGAAAGGCCTCTGGTTTCTTGGGGAAAGTATATTTAAATACCTTTTTAAGTTCATTATAGATCATTTCCCAGAATGCCTTAATCTTCGGGCAGGTCCACCAAAGATGAAAAAATGTACCTTCAGTTTCTTTACATTTCCAACATTTATTGTCAGGCACATGGTAAATCTTTGCAAGCTTGACTGGGGTTATGTACCACCTATATATCATTTTCATAATGTTTTCTCTTAAGGCATTACATGCCGTAAATTTTATCCCGGTGGTCCACAACTTTTCCCAATCAGCAAACAAAATATTATGACCAATGTCCTGAGCCCATTTAATCATGACCGATTTAACCGTTTCATCTTGTGTATTCCATTTCAGCAGCAAATTGTACATTTTGGACAAATTCTTAGTACTGGGTTCTAACAGTTCTGTCTCCAATTTTGATTTTTCCACCTGGAAGCCAATTTTACTGTCCAGTTTAAACGCTTCATTTATTTGATGGTAGTGGAACCAGTCTCTCACCTTCCCTTTTAATTTCTCAAAACTCTGCAATCTCAATTTGTCCCCTTCCTTTTCCAAAATTTCCCAGTATCTTGGCCACTTGGACTCCATATTTAACTTTTTAACTGCCTTAGCTTCCATTGGCGACAGCCACCTTGGAGTTTTATTTTCCAGCAAGTCTTTATATCTGTCCCAGACATTTAGTAGTGCTTTTCTGACAATATGATTTTTAAAACTTTTATGTGCTTTAACCTTGTCATACCACAAATATGCATGCCACCCAAAAATGTTATTAAAACCTTCCAAATCCAAAATGTCTGTGTTTTCAAGAAGTAGCCATTCTTTCAGCCAGCAGAAAGCTGCCGCTTCGTAGTAAAGTTTAAAGTCTGGCAGGGCAAACCCCCCTCTTTCCTTTGAATCCGTTAGTATCTTAAATTTAATTCTGGGCTTTTTGCCCTGCCAGACAAATTTAGATATGTCTTTTTGCCACCTCTTGAAACACTCCATTTTATCAATTATTTGCAATGCTTGGAACAAAAACAACATTCTTGGCAATACATTCATCTTTATAGCTGCAATACGGCCTAACAAGGAAAGCTTCAAGTTGGACCAAATCTCCAAATCTTTTTTCACTTCTCTCCAAGTTTTTTCATAATTATCTTTAAACAAATTCACATTTTTAGCTGTCATATTTATACCCAAATATTTCACTTTTTTAACCACAGTCAACCCTGTCTCATTCTGGAACCTTTCCTTTTCTATCTGTGTCAAATATTTCTCCAAAACCTTTGTCTTAGACTTATTCAATTTAAATCCTGCCATTTGACCAAACTTTTGAATTATTTCCAGAACTCTTTTCGTGCTAGCTTCTGGCTCTTGCAATGTAAGTACTAAGTCATCTGCAAATGCTCTCAGTTTATATTGTTTAGCTCCGACCTGAATCCCTTTAACCAACTGGTCCTTCCTAATCATATTAAGCAAAACCTCCAGGACCGATATAAAAAGTAATGGGGAGATAGGGCACCCCTGGCGTGTCCCTTTTTCAATCTTGAACTCTTCTGTAACCACATTATTTACAATTAGTTTGGCTTTCTGTTCAGAGTATATTGCACCTATACCATTTTCAAACCCTTGGCCTACCCCCATCCCCCGGAGGTTCTTCAACATAAAACTCCAAGAAATATTGTCAAAGGCTTTCTCGGCATCCACAAATATCAAAACAGCTTTAGTGTTTATGTTCACTTCCAGCTTTTCCAAAATGTCAATTATATTCCTTACATTGTTCGACAAGTGCCTTTTTGGGAGAAAGCCCGCTTGGTCCCCGTGAATCTCCTCCATCAAAACTCTCTTCAGTCTTTTTGCCAAAATATCAGCAAAGATTTTGTAATCCACATTCAATAACGAGATGGGTCGGTAGTTTTTAAGTTGGGTCTTTTCAGTCTCTGTCTTTGGTATAAGTGTAATGTAGGCCTCTCTCCACGTATCGGGTGCCCTTTCCCCCTCCATAATCTCATTGCAGACTTCCTTCAAAGGTTGTATCAACCCTTCCTTCAAAACTTTGTAGTATTTGGAAGTCAGTCCATCCGGTCCAGGGGATTTGCCCAGCGTCATGCCTTGAATGGCATCTTCTATTTCTTGTGCTGATATCTCCTGGTTCAATATTATCTTACTCTCATGCGAAACCTTTTTCAGCCCATTTTCCTCGAGGAACTGTTGTATGTCCATTTCTTTTTGCGGCCCTTGTGTGTAAAGTTGTCTAAAGTAGTTCTGAAAACAATTCCTAATTTCCGCTGGGTTGCTTATGTTTTTTCCTTCCACTTCTATATTTGTTACCGTGTTGAGTTTTTGTCTCTTCTTTATTTGCCAAGCCAGTAACTTGCCACATTTATCAGCAGATTCAAAAGTCTTTTGTCTCATTTGTTTAATTTTCCACTCTAATTCTTGATTCATCAGTTCCATATATTGTGTTTGATGAAATTTGATTTCTCTTAGAATCTCTTGGGATTTTGGCTTCGATCTTAATTGTTTTTCCCCTTCTTTTATCTTTTCCAAAATTCTCTCCTTTTTCTCATTTTGCTTTCTCTTCTTTAAAGTATTTTGCTGAATCAAAAACCCTCTCATCACGGCTTTGCTTGCGTCCCATACTATTCTTTTTTCTACTTCAGACCTTAAGTTGATTTCAAAATAGTCTTTCAAGGTTTTTTGGGCCTTCTTGCAGATCTCCTCGTCTCTAAATAAGGTGTCATTCATTCTCCATCTGAAGGAACCAGTTGTTGTTTGCCTCATCACCATCTTTACAGCATTATGGTCGGAGAAAGTTTTTGGGCAGATTTCTACTTTTTTTATATTCGGAGCCATACTGCTAGTCACCCAGATTTGGTCAATCCTTGTCCATGTCATTTTGGCTTCAGAAAAGAAGGTTCCCTCTCTTTCTAATGGGTGTTTTGTTCTCCAAATATCAATCAAGTCCATATTGTCAGTCATTTCAAAAAAAGTCTTTGGTAGTCTTCCATCTTTTGTTATTACCTGTCTTTGTGCCTTGTCCATATTTGTTGAAACCACTCCATTCATATCTCCCATCAAAATTAAGTTGTAATCCATATGGTCCATCAAAATTTCATGCAACTTCTTAAAAAATTCAGTTTTCCCTTCGTTTGGTGCATAGATTCCCACTATCAAATACTTCTCTCCTTGAGATTGAATTTCAATTGCCAAATATCTTCCTTGATCATCTTTAAAGATTTGTTTCGGTTGCAATTTTTCTTTTGCATAGATCACCACTCCTCTCTTTTTTACTCTGTCTGAAGATATAAATTCCTGTCCCAGTCTTTTATTTATTAATAATTTTCTGTGTGCTCTTGTCACGTGGGTCTCTTGTAGGCAAATCAAGTCCAATTGGTCTTTCTTTAAGGCATGAAATATACTTTTTCTCTTCCTGGGAATATTTAAGCCATTACAATTCCAGGTTAGAAGTTGCAGAGCCATGATGGGATTATTTACTCCTTCCTCCTACAGCTCCCTGTTTTTGTTCCTCGTCTGTCGGTGGTACCGTGTTCGTGTCCAGTGATGGATGCCCTTGTCCTGGAAATGTCTCTTTCTGTAGGTCTTCTTCGTGTTCTCCCAAGAACTTGTCTTTATCACTTACAGTCTTTATTCTTCTCTTCTTTCCCTTATATTTAAAAGACAAGCCTTGGGGAAATTCCCACCTGAATGGTATGTAGTTCTTCTTCAGCAGTGTCACCAGGTCCTTATAATGTCCTCTTGCGTCCAAGATACTCTTAGGGATGTCTTTAAAGATCTCAATAAAAGAGTCTTCAATTCGAAGGGCTGTTTGGTAGTGCAGGTTCAATATTTTATCTCGCTCCTCCTTTGATCTTAAGGTAATAAGACAATCTCTGGGTCGATTTCTCTTCTGTCTTATTCCCAATCTAAATGCACTTTCTATCTTAAAATCTTCTTTCTTCAGCTCCTGCTTCCAAAAATCAGAAAATTCTTTTGTCAAATCATCCACCAAGTTCTCTCCTTCCTTTTCCGGCACAAATCTGATCCTCAGGTTCCTCTCCTTGCGTTGCATATCCTGCATAGAGAGTGCCAGTTCATATTCATCCAATTTCTTATAAACTGGTGGAAATTTTTCCTCCGCAGCAGTTGCAATTTCCTTAGCTTCCTCGGCTATCTTTCGTGTTATAGATGAATCTTCCAGTAATTTCCCAATTGCTTCTGCATTTGAGTTCACTTTATTCCCCAGGTCAGTTATACTTTTAGTATTTAGGTCAATTTTCCCAGAGATTTCTTCAATTTTTTTATTTGTTTCAGCAACTTGTACTTTAGTTTCAGCAACTTGCAATTTAGTCTCCGCACCTTGCTTTTTTAGTTCCTCCAAAGAGTCATTTATCTTCTCCAATACCTTAGCAAATGATTCTTCTGTAGACATTGCTTTCACTTTTGGCTTTGCAGCCACTATAGTTCCAGAGGCTCCTGTTACAGAAGCCCTTCTTTGCATGTAAGTGTCAATTTTGTATTGTCTGCCAGATCTCAAGGTTGTTTCTTGTAACTCCCCTTTCTCTTTACCATCTGCCATAACAAAGTCTTTTAGTCAAGGTCATTCCCCGACTTTGAAACTCACAAACAAAGTTCTCAAATTTTAAACTCCACTTGTTGCTGAAACAATTTGTAGGTCCTCTAGGGGGCGTAGAATCAGTTCTATGCTTCTCAAAGTAATCCCACACTCTTCAAAAAAGAAGGAATAAAAGTTTCCTAGTCCCTTTCAATTTTTCTTTCCTTTTTCAAGGGGATCCCAGTCAATAGTGTCCTGTAAGTAACTTTGTAATACCACAGAAACAGTGTTTCAAATTGGAAGTAACCAAAGTCAATTTGAGATATTTTTTATCTTCTTATAGCAACAGTCCTTAGCCGGTTCCTTTTCTCCGGCAGTCCGATCCCAGGTTAAAGAGCAGCGATACTTAATCCAATTCTTTTGAATTGGCAGGGAAACACTTTTAAAATCTTCTTCCCCCCCCTCCTGCCTTCGGGGGGGGGAGTTCTTTGCTTTGGTGGTGGATTTCTTAAATCCCGCAAGTTTCCTCTCAAGCAGTTACAGCTAGAGTGCCTTTCGCTTTGATCTTGCTACAGAACGGAAAGCAGACTTCCTTTTTAGTGCTTATCCGTCTCGGTGCCCAATTTCTTGATTTTAGAGTCCAATTTCTACTTTAGCAGTCAATCCTACTCACGGATAGTTGTTCTTTTAATCCAATTTCCCGGGAAGAAGTCAGCGCTCTCCGCTAATGGCGACGCGGCTTCGCTTCGCAGGCTGGGTGAAGACGACTCTCAGCACCGCTCCAAGACCCCTCCGCTCCTCCGCAGCCTTTAAAAAGGCTATTTCGCAGCGTCGGGGGGGCGCAAAGGTGCCCGCCGAGTCTCCAGTTCACAGGCAACGCGCCTGTGATTTTTAGGGGTCCCCGCTTCGCCGTAGCTGACAGGACCCGAACCCACGAAGCAGATCTCCCCCGGAGCTCCGGTTGAGATCCGCCATTAAGCGCCGGCGCTAACCGGAAGTCCCGAAGTTTCTGTTTCTCAAACTTGTGTCTCTAGCTGCTTTTTGGGCTACAATTCCCATCATCCCTGACCACTGGTCCTGCTAGCTAGGGATGATGGGAGTTGTGGTCCAAAAAACAGCTAGAGACCCAAATTTGGGAAACGCTGGTTAATACTCTTTTTTGTTATTTGCTCTTGCTTCCATTTCTTATACATACCCCTTTTAAATCTCAGCTTATCTGTAAGCTCCTTAGAGAGCCATACATACCAGTTTCTTTAAATGTCTCCCACTTTTCTTTCTTGTTAGTATTGTTTGTGATTGTGCCATCAACTATGAGAAACTCCCACCAATCTTTGAGTATTTCTGGTCATTGGATTTAACCAGTAGTTCTTTAAGTCTTTTTTTTCAAATCAGCTTTCTTAAAATCCAGAGTGCACATCTGACTGTCAGGAATATGGCCCCCCAGAGTGCAGGGGATGAGTTAGACTCAGAGACTGAACTAAATGAACAAGGGTCTGACTCTGCAGATGAGAACTGGTTGTCAGAATCGATAAAGGGCAGTTCGACCCCCCTTTCTGGAGAGTCTGTATTAGCTTTCAAGGAGAGGAAGAGTTGGAAGGCAGCCAGAGCATTGCTAGGCAATCAGCAGATAAGCAGAGGTCTGAGTCTGGGTTGAGTGGCAGTGAGGAGGGAGGAGGTTAGCCTCTCAGTCCCCAATCCAGGTGTCTGGATAAAATCAGTAGGGAACGGAAGGGCAAGAGGAGAAAGGCGGAAGCCTGGCGTCCTTCCTGCTGTGGGAGGAGGGAAACTTCATACTGGCCAACAAATGTAAATGCAAGTGGCAAAATGCCAGGCTCTGGATGTGTCTTTTTGTAAAATAAACGTACATAACGTACATAAAACTGCCGGAGAATTATTACTTCTTATCGGGGCTTGATTGCCTGCCAGAGATCATTAAACCAACTATCCTCATCTTTCACTTTCCTCTGTATGGGAGCTGTAGTCTAGCAGTCTCTGAACAGTCAAAGGTTCCCTGTCCACCCTATGTTTGTGTGATGTAGGATGTTTGTGTGATTGTAGGATGCTAAGGCAGAAGTGCTACCCCTGCACAAAGAAAACATCATCTGGCAAGCTTGCGACTTTGAACTGCTTTTTCCATATATAGTCTAAGCAGCCTGACAGCCTGCAGGATCACGTTTCCTGAATTTCCTGGGCTGGAGCAGCTGTGGATATTTCTTTCCAGGAAGTGTCGTGGAAACCTTGCTTGCATCTTCTTCAAGGCAATAATGCATCTCCCCAATTTAAAGCTCTTTAGAATCCATGAGATGGAGCTGATGAAATGCACATCCAAACATCCTCACCTCTTAAATGTCAGCAATATTAATGTGGCCAAAGGAGGAGAGCAGTGAGATAAATTATTTGGATGCTGCCAGCAATTTCTATAACTATCTATTGCAAAAGGCAGGACATGGTGTACCTGGACAATTACGCCACGGGAGGCCACAGATTCCAGATGCATGCCAATAAAGTGTGAGAGGCAGTGGAAAACAGCGACCAAGTGTTGGGGGAGGGGAGGGAAGCAGGGAGGAAATACACAGGGCCAGAATGAAAGCGGAGGGGGGGAGTGCAAAAGGAAGCCCGTGTGTGCAAAAAATGCTTGTTTTAGGACTGTAGTTCCATTTTAAAGCAGAAGTCCTGGGTTGAATCCCAGATAGGTCCAGGTAGGATTGGGAATTCCCCCCATCTGAACCCTAGGGAAAAACTGCTTGTCAGTGTGAAGCTAGATCAGGTGGGACAGGGGCTTTTGCTTTCCAAATGCAGCTGAACTCCCATCAGCCCTTTCAATAATGCCAGGAATTGTGGGAGTTGTAGTTCAGCAACATCTTGGGGTGAGGGGCAAAAGATTCCTCATGGCTGAGCTAAATGGACAATCGCCTGAATTTGCGGGAGAAGTGTTTCCAGCTACCCTTCTCCTTGCCCTTGGAACCTTCGCCACTGGCTGCAGGAGGAGGGAACTGAGCAACATCATGGAAGGAGTGTTTTTAGGACTAAGGTGGAACTGTGACACTCCCATATTATTTTTGTTATTGGATACTGCATGTTGTTTAAGTAATCATAGAATCACAGAATCGTAGAGTTGGAAGGGACACCAAGGGTCATCTAGTCCAACCTCTGCAATGCAGGAATCTCAACTAAAGCATCCATGACAGATGACCGTCCAACCTCTGCTAAAAAGCATCCAGTAAAAGAGAGTTAACAGCCTTGTTATATTTAAAGTACTGAAATGTGGTTTTTCGAATGTTACAATATTTGCTATTGTTTTGCTATGTTTTTATGAAATGGATATTGTAGAATGTGTGTGTGTGTTTGTGTGTGTGTGTGTGTGTGTGAGAGAGAGAGAGAGAGAGAGAGAGAGAGAGAGAGAGAGAGAGAGAGAGAGAGACATACAAATAAAGTGAATGAATGAATAACTCTGTATATGGCAGCTTCCTATGTTCAAGCAAAGACATAGTTTATATTGTGAGGAGTCTGGTGTGATCGATCTGGATCGATCCTTGGATCACTTCCAGGCCTGTAATGCTCCAGGAAGGATTAGAAATTAGTAGAAGATACCATGCAACCTCCAAACTGGTTCCTTTGTTAAGGGTTTGGCTGCCCAGTTTAAAGGTTGGGTTGTTTGCTTGTGTTTATATCCTACCTTTTTCACCAAAGAGCTCAAGGTGGCATCCATAGTTCTGCCCTTCCTCAATTAACTCCCTCAGTTAACAACTGTGTGAGGTAGGTTAATGAGCTTCATGGCCGAGGGGGGATTTGAACTCAGGCTCCAGAGATCTGCACTGGTTGTCTATTTGCTACCAAGCTTAACAGCTTGGTCCTGTTTATTTGTGGGATCCCCTTATCCCACATAGGCCCACTCAATCACTTTGATCTGAGGCACTACACATTACTCTTTCCACACTTGTAAGAAACCAATTCTTCAGTGTCACAGCACTGTGTAGACTTTGGAACTCCCTGCCCATTGACACCAGGCAGGTGCCTTCATGGTACTCTTTCTGGTGCTTGCCTAAAACATTCTTTTTCAAGTAATCCAACCCAGACATGTAGAAGTTGAGATGAAAACCCACATATTTTTCATCTACTGTTGTGTTTTATTTCTTTTGAATCTTTTTACATACCTGTTTTTATCAGTAATTTTAATGTTTTATTTTATATTGTAAACTACATAGCTTGTTTTTTTGGCAAGCAATATATAGATTTTGTCAAATAAATAAATAAAGCTCTGGGATGGCAGTGACAAAGAAGATACTGGTTCTCTGTAACTTCACTTTTCGCACTGAGGACCAGAAGGTCCTTGGAGCTGGACCTCCATGTTCGGGATGAGTGACGGGGTGGAGATGCTCCTTCAGGTGTATAGAGCCGAGGCCATTTAGGGCTTTAAAGGCCAGCACCAACACTTTGAATTATGCTCAGATGAGGTCCAATCTGAATCCTGGCAAAGTGGAAGTTGTGTGTGTGTGTGTGTGTGTGTGTGTGTGTGTGTGTGGTTCTTGGGCACAGAAATTAGGCAGATTGCAGTTCTTCTAAAGGAACAAGTCTGGGATTTTTCATTGAGCCATTTTTGTCACTGGAGGCTTGGCAGCCAATGTGGTTAGGAGTGCCTTTCACCAGCTATGACCATTCATGGAGAAAGATAGCCTTGCCACATTGCTCCATGCATCAGTAACTCTAAGACTGGATTACTGCAATGTACTCTCTGTAGGGCTTTCCTTGAAGCTGATCCAGGAGCTTTAGCTGGTACAGACCTCATAGTCCCTAGACTCAGGGACTATTCTACAACTCCAAGTTGGAAAGAAAGAAACTAGTATGAATCTAACTTTACAAATATGTCCTATAATGCAATTCTAATATAGTTTTGCTCCCCAAAACAGTAACCAATTTCTTCCTAAACCTCACAAAAATACCTTCAAGCACCACGTGGTCCCTGGACCATTTATGGAGCAACAAGACACCATGTATAAAGCTCACTGCACTTTTTTGTCATAGTCCTAATAACCACATCTGCAGTAAAAGGCAAGCAATAGGATGAACACACTGAAGTTTGCTACTACATGTGACTAAATAGAACGATGCGGAAATTTGAATCCAATTCCTAAAACCACTTAAGGAGCAGGTGTCACTCCCAGTTCTAGTTACTATTCCAAGCTAAAATGCTACAAAGCAGGATCTCACAGAAGTGGGATCACCTGGCCCCCAGGGAGGAGTAAAGAATGGAAATAGGCTGGAATGGAAGGGAGGAGTAAAGAATGGAAATAGACAGTTCAGTTTGCATCACTACAAGTCTGAATGAAACCACATTGAAGGCTTTATGCTGCAAAGCAGTCTAAAAATCTCTTAATGATATTAGGAACCTGAGATCCCAACAACACACCCAACAGTTCACTGCACTCTGCAGGAGAGGGCCTCCTGCAGACACAAATTTATCAGGAGGTCCTTTAATGTGTTATAGCACTTCCTCTTTGGAATTCCTTTCCACTACACATTTGGCAGGTGCTGTTTCTGTTATCTTGTCAGTGCTTGTTAAAAACTTTCCTTTTTCAACAAGGCTTTTAAGTGGCAATCTTAATCCCAATCCGTATCTGTGTTACATTTGAAATTGTTTTTGCCTATGGAATTGTTGTTGTTAAATTTATGACTCATCCTGTCACAGAATCATAGAAATGTAGAGTTGGAAGGGATCCAGAAGGCCATCTAGTCCAACCCCCTGCAATGCAGGAATCTCAACTAAAGCATCCATGACAGACAGCCATCCAACTTTTCTTTAAAACTTCCAGTGAAGGACAGTCCACAGCCTCCTAAGACTGTTCCACTGTTCAACAGCACTTACTGTCAGAAAATTCTTCCTGATGTTCAGTCAGAATCTCCTTACTTGTAACTTGAATCCATTGGTTTGAATCCTACCCTCCAGTGTAGGAGAGAACAAGCTTGCACCATCTTCCATTTGACAGCCCTTGAGATATTTGAAGATGGCCAGCCTACATCTTCTCAGTCACCTCTTTTCCAGGCTAAACATATCCAGCTCCTTCAACTATTCCTCATAAGGCTTGTTTTCCAGATCCAGACCCTTGATCATCTTGGCCATCCTCCTCTGCACATGTTCCAGCTTGTCAACATCCTTCTTAAATTGTGGTGCCCAGAATTGGACACAGTATTCCTGGGTGCCTCCTGCCAAGGATTTCCTCTTGAGTAGGCATGCACAGGATTTCCTCTTGAGTAGGCATGCTGGTTCTTAGCTGTCTCTCAATTCTGCCCCTCCCCCCATCTCTTCTGTCTCTGGGAAGTGGCAGGAATCGTTCTGTGCATTGTACTTTCCATTTACACCTTGGTGCAGTCTGAGGTCTGCAACTGCTGTTCTTGCTCCTCTGTCCAAGAATCAGTGTTGAAGGTGAGAGCATGGAATCAATTTTTCCAGCACCAGAGGCAGAGCATGGCTCCTGACAGCCCTGCTTTTGTGTGTCACATTTCTTCAGTGGTTTGTCTCTTGCATCGGGTGATCCTCCTCCCATCTAGGGGCACCCTGTTTGCATTTCTTCAACCAGGTCTTTGGCTGATCAATAATATTCTACAGCAGTGGTTCTCAATTAGGGGTCTAGGGAGCCCTGGGGGTCTGTGGCACCATCCCCTGCCAGGGGACTCACTTTTGTTAATTACACAGTTAATTGCACAGTGAAAGCCTTTTTCAGATCATCCAGCTCACGACCAGCACCTGCTTGCTGACAGGGTAAAAACTTGTCAGAGGGTTGCTGGATGGACACAGTTTCTTAGGGCTCTTGCGATTGGAGAGGGAGCAAAGGGGGGGTGAGTGCAAAGCTTATCATTAATTTTTTTTTAAAATGTAAGGGATTCCTTCCCCTTGTTCTCTACTTTTTAATTGCTACAATATAATAGCAGCCTTCTACATAGGGGTTTACTTTGGCTTGAAGTATTGTAAGAAGCTGTTAATCTGAATTTATGATATGGTTTATCTCTGTAGGTAGGTAGATCATGGCATAAAACGAACATAACGGGAGACCATGATGAACTCCTTGATAACCTGGCACAAGCTAGCATCCTGATAGGCGTTTGGGAATATCCTGAATTCACACACATCTGACCTAAAGATTAACACATGCAAATAGGATTGCTAAGTACAGGATACTCAGCTCCCCAGTGGGATCCATCCAAACAATGGTAAGGTGATTTAAAGGCAGATTGCAGACAGAGATGCCTAGTTTTGGATAATTCCTCACTATCACAAGTCTTCAACTTTTTGTTAAACAAACAGGAACAGGATGACCAAATATGGGCAAGGTAAGAAATAGTCATGAAGATCTGAAAGGAATTATGGAAATTATGGAATCACTTATTTCACAGCCCCCTCTCTTATCCACTAGCATGTCTTGGCAAAAAGGTTTTTAAAAAACCATCATATTCATAATAATAATAATTTATTATTTGTACCCCGCCCATCTGGCTGGGTTCCCCCAGCCACTCTGGGCAACT
Source organism: Podarcis filfolensis (assembly GCF_964270895.1). Classification (NCBI taxonomy): domain Eukaryota; kingdom Metazoa; phylum Chordata; class Lepidosauria; order Squamata; family Lacertidae; genus Podarcis; species Podarcis filfolensis. The sequence goes on along the minus strand of NC_139610.1, from coordinate 256,407 downwards.
CCCAACAGAGTATTAAAAACACAATAACAATGGGGGTGGAGATGCTCTATCAGGTATACTGGGCTGAGGCCATTTAAGGCTTTAAAGGTCAGTACCAACACTTTGTCAGTACCACCTGGAGGAGGAACCGGTAAGCCACTCCAGTATCCCTGCCAAGAAAACTCCAGTATCCCTACTTCCGGGGGCGGCGCGAACGGTAATGGCGGTCTCCTTCCACTCGTGAAGGGGAAGCTCCGCAGAAACGGGTCGTCCGCTACGGCAAAGCAGAGACCCCCGTCAGAAACCCACAGGTGGGGATAGCCTGTGGTCGTGGGACTCGGCGGGCGCCTGTAGCGCTCCTCTGCTACGTGAAGGGACCCCGTAAGGAGCTCCGGATCGTGTCGGGGGTGGCGCGGCGTTGTGAGTCGATCGCTCTTTTTGCGGAGTGATGCCGCTAAGCTGCTGCCGGTGAGCGCTGACCCTTTTCCTGGGAACTATTCGGCTATAAACTTCAACCCGTAAGTGGGGGACTTTATTTGCTTTATGAAGATAAATTTAAGAATTTGGCACACAAGCGGGAGACGCAACCAGGAAGTCCGTCTCCCGGGTTTTGTTTCAAGAACAAAGCAAAGACTCTTAAAAAACCCAAGCCCCGGACTTTGGGACAAATAAGTTGCAAACTCTTACATCAAGTTTTGAAGACCCCCTCTCAATTTTATTGAGGGGAGGAGGGGTGAAAAATCAGCTTTTTCCAGCCGATTCTTTTGAACTTTGGGACTGGAGAACATTGAATCCCTGGTTACCGAGCTGCCAGGGTTTGGAATTTGAAGGCTACTTTGGAACTGTTACTTAATATCTCGCACTTTGCTGAGACAACTCATCTTTGCTAGAGAGTAACTCTGTGGAAATTTAAGGGATTTAAGAGGAGTCTGAAGGTCTTTTACAAATTGGATATTGTTTAACGTCTAGAGGGAACTTTTAACTTTTATGAACTGCGTCATCTTTGAGCCTTCCTGATTACAGTATCCCTCTAGTGGAATAATTTAGTTTGGCAACCTACTGGGGGAATTTTCCATCTGTTGATTTGGGGATTTCCATGAGAAAGACAGACTGTGAGACCGACCTTGACGCATAGATAAGAAGGGGTATGAGCGGAAGGACAAGATCAGCCAAAGCAAAAACACTGCAAACTACTTTAACTTCTCAGCTGCGCAGATCATCTGTCCCCACAATTTCTGTGGCACAAGTGGAAGATATAGAACAACCTAGGCCGGAAGGAATGGCCTCAGGTGGGGACTTTACTTCAGTGCTAAATAAAATATTCGAAAAGTTGGAAGGTTTAAGTAAACAAGTCACTGACCAGTCAGATAAGATAGACCAAAACACTGCAAGCATTAACAACTTGACTCAACAAGTAAACTTAAATGCACAAACTATTGGAAAGTTGGTGGAAGACACTACTGTAAACCGTAAAATTGCTGAAGAGGCAAAGCAGAAAGTTGAAGAAGTTCAGGGAGAAATCAAACCTATGCGCAAACAGATAGGAGAACACCAGGCACTGCTGTCTATGATCGAACTGAAAAATAAGGAAAATAATTTAAGAATCAGATCTGTACCGGAAATCGATAATGAAAATCTAACTGAGTACCTCACGAAGGAATTTACACAATTTTGGCCCTTGGAAGAAGAAAAGGACTTTAAAATTGTAAGCGCATTCAGACTGGGAAAGGGAGGGAGGAAGATTAAGTCGAGAGACTGTCTAATCTCCCTCAGAACGAAGGAGGAAAGAGACAAAATCCTGAGTGCGCACTTCAAGACGCCTTTAGAGATCCAAGAATCAAGGTTGGAAATTTATAAGGCTATTCCTAAGCATTTGTTGGAGCTCAGAGGGAATTACGGTGATCTGGTGCAACTTTTGAGAAGCAATAGGATTATCTTCAGATGGGAATTCCCCCAAGGGATTTCCTTTACCTTCAGAGGGAAAAAAGTCAAAATTAAATCGGTGGAAGATAAAGACAAATTTTTGAACGACTACGGAGAAGACCTTCAGAAAGGGATTGAAGAGCCAAGCGATCCAGGACCGGGATCATCAAGTCTAATACCTGCACCTGGGGAACTGAAAGATCCTAAGAAAGACACGCCACTTCGGGGAGCAACAGGAGGAAAATAACATCATCTCAACATGTCTCTGCAACTACTAAGTTGGAATACCAACGGTCTAAACTCCCCGGAAAAAAGGAGGAAGGTTTTTCATTTATTAAAAAAGGAACAATTGGACATAATTTGTTTGCAGGAAACACATGTGACTAGGCTGCACAGAAAAGTGCTAATTAATAAAAAATTAGGCCAAGAATTTATCTCATCAGACAAGGTTAAAAAGAGAGGTGTGGCAATTTATGCAAAAGAAAGCCTATCACCAAAGCTTCTTTTTAAAGATGAACAAGGAAGAATTTTGGCAATAGAAATCCAAACACAAGGGGAGAAATTTCTGATTTTAGGAATTTATGCACCAAATGAGGGGAAATCAGAGTTTTACAAGAAACTGCATGAGACATTGATGGACTTTATGGACTATAACAATATTATTATGATGGGAGACATGAATGGAGTGGTGTCTACGAATATGGACAAAGCACAAAGACAGACCATAACGAAAGAGGGCAGACTACCAAAAACTTTTTTTGAACTGACTGACAATATGGATTTGGAGGACCAAAAATCCCCTAGGTAGAGAGGGAACATTTTTTTCTGAAGCCAAAATGACATGGACAAGGATAGACCAAATTTGGACAACTAGAGGCCTGGCACCTAAAATAAAAAAGGTGGAAATCTGCCCAAAAACCTGCTCCGACCATAATGCGGTAAAGATGGAAATGAAACTAACACCTATCGGTTCCTTCAGATGGAGGATGAATGACACTTTACTAAGAAACCAAGATATCGCAAGGAAGGCCCAAAAGACTCTGAAAGACTATTTCGAAATTAATATGAGAACTACGGTTGAAAAAAGAACAGTTTGGGACGCAAGTAAAGCGGTTATGAGAGGGTTCCTGATCCAACAGAATGCAATAAAAAAGAGATCTCAAAATGAGAAGAAAGCGAAAATTCTGGAAAAAATAAAACAAGGGGAGAAGAAGTTAAGAGTTAAACCAAACTCAAAAGAGATTTTAAGAGAGATTAAGCTATATCAGGTGCAATATATGAAATTGATTAATGAAGAAATAGAGTGGAAAATTAAACAAATGAGACAAAAGACTTTTGAGTCAGCTAATAAATGCGGGAAATTATTAGCGTGGCAATTGAAAAAAAGACAGAAGTTAAATACGATTACAAATCTTGAGATCGATGGAAAAAGCATACAGAACCCGGAGGAGATTAGAAGGTGCTTTCAGAGATATTTTAAACAACTTTATACGCAAGGGCCGCAGAAAGAAACCGAGATAGACCAATTTTTAAGAACCAATGGATTACAAAAAATATCTTCAGAAAATAAATTAGTACTGAATCAGCAAATCACAGAACAAGAAATTGAAGGTGCCATTCAGAATATGCAACTGGGCAAATCTCCAGGACCGGATGGACTAACCTCCAAATATTACAGAACTTTGAAAGATTTTTTAATTCAACCATTAAAGGAGGTGTGCAATGAGATTTTGGAAGGGAAAAAGGCGCCTGAATCATGGAAAGAAGCATACATCACATTGATACCCAAGACAGAAGCTGAAAAGACACAACTAAAGAACTACCGTCCCATCTCCCTTTTGAATGTGGATTACAAAATTTTCGCAGACATTTTAGCTAGCAGACTTAAAAAAGTATTAATGGAAGTAATACATAAGGACCAGGCAGGCTTTCTCCCAGGCAGACATTTATCTGATAATACAAGGAATATAATTGATATTCTGGAGTTGTTGCAAAGGAATATTAACACGAAAGCTGTTTTAGTTTTTATTGATGCGGAGAAAGCCTTTGATAACATCTCTTGGAGTTTTATGAAGAAAAATTTGAAAGGGATGGGAGTGGGTCAGGGGTTCGAAAATGGTATAGGAGCAATATATTCAGAACAAAAAGCGAAATTGATTGTAAACAATGTGGTGACTGAAGATTTCAGGATAGAAAAAGGAACACGTCAGGGCTGCCCTATCTCTCCATTATTATTTATCTCGGTCCTGGAGGTGCTGCTAAACATGATAAGAGGGGACCGGTTTGTAAAAGGCATTCAGGTCGGAGCCAAACAATATAAATTGAAAGCTTTTGCAGATGACCTGGTTCTAACTTTACAGGAGCCGGAATCCAGTATGAAAAGAGCTTTGGAATTGATTAAAGAATTTGGTCATGTGGCGGGATTTAGATTAAACAGGGTAAAAACTAAAGTATTAGAGAAGAACTTAACTCCAATGGAAAAGGATAGGTTTCAGAATGAAACAGGTTTAACGGTGGTCAAGAAAGTGAAATACCTAGGGATAAATATGACGGCGAAAAATTTGAACTTATTTAAAGAGAACTATGAGAAATGTTGGGCAGAAGTTAAAAAAGATTTAGAAATCTGGTCTAACTTGAAGCTTTCCTTGTTGGGTCGAATTGCAGCTATAAAAATGAATGTATTGCCAAAAATGTTATTTTTGTTTCAATCCCTGCAAATTTTGGACAAGATGGATTGTTTCAAGAAGTGGCAGAGAGACATCTCTAGATTTGTCTGGCAGGGCAAGAAACCTAGAATTAAGTTTAAAATTTTAACTGATGTAAAAGAAAGAGGTGGATTTGCCCTGCCAGACCTTAAATTGTATTACGAATCAGCAGCATTCTGCTGGCTGAAAGACTGGCTGCTTCTTGAGAATACAGACATTTTGGATTTAGAAGGTTTCAATAATGTCTTTGGGTGGCATGCATATCTTTGGTACGACAAGGTTAAAGCTCACAAGGCATTTAAAAACCATATTGTCAGAAAGTCTTTGTTCAATGTCTGGATAAGATATAAAGACCTGCTGGAAAGTAAAACCCCAAGGTGGTTATCACCTATGGAAGCTAAGGCTCAGAAAAAGCTCAATATGGAGGCTAAATGGCCAAAATATTGGGAAATTTTGGAACAAGAAGGTGACAGAATGAAACTGCAGAGTTTTGAAAAATTAAAAGACAAAGTGCGAGATTGGCTTCATTATTATCAAATAAGAGAGGCCTATAACTTGGATAGGAAAATTGGCTTCCAGGTGGATAAATCGAAATTGGAAACAGAACTGTTAGAACCAAAAACTAAGATTTTGTCAAAGATGTATAACTTGCTGTTGAAATGGAACACGCAGGATGAAACGGTCAAATCAGCAATGATTAAATGGGCGCAGGATTTAGGTCATAATATTATGTTTGCTGATTGGGAGCAGTTGTGGACCACCGGTATGAAATTTACGGCATGTATTGCCTTAAAGGAGAACATTATGAAAATGATTTATAGGTGGTACATGACCCCAGTCAAGCTTGCAAAAATTTACCACCTGCCTGACAATAAATGTTGGAAATGTAAAGAAGCTGAGGGAACATTCTTTCACCTTTGGTGGACATGCCCAAGAGTTAAGGCTTACTGGGAAATGATATATAATGAACTCAAGAAAGTATTTAAAAGTACCTTTCCTAAGAAACCAGAGGCCTTTCTCTTGGGCATAGTTGGCCAATGGGTGCCAAAGAAAGATAGAACATTCTTTATGTATGCAACAACAGCAGCAAGAATACTTTTAGCCAAATATTGGAAGACACAAGATCTACCCACCGTGGAGGAATGGCAGACGCAAGTGATAGACTACATGGAGATGGCTGAAATGACTGGCAGAATCCGTGACCAGGGAGAAGAATCGATGGAACAGGACTGGAAAAAGTTTAAGGACTATTTACAAAAATACTGCAAAATCTTTGAGTGTTAATAGGATGTGGGAAGTAAAGGCAACAGGGTTTGTGTGACTTTGGTCAAAGGTGTGTGAAAAGAAGAATCTAAAAAAAAGGATAAGGGGTTATGAACAGAACATTATTATGTCATACTTTCTAAGATGAGGTACGGACTAAAATAATGGAAAATGGGGACATAATAATTAGAATATAAAATTAAGTATGGTTTAAACAAGGTTTTGAACTTGCTGAATTTGATTGGAATAAAGTGGAACACAAAAAAGGGAGATGTGAGGAGGTCAAGACAGAGGGGCATGGAACTTTATAAATCTAAGAAAGTGTGTATTTCTTTTTTCTTTTTTTTCTATTTTCTCTTTTTTTCTGTCATATATTTTTCTTTCTTTTTGAGCCTTATGTATGGAAATGATACAATTTGAAATGATGAATTCTTTGTTTTGTAAAACTTTAATAAATATGTATTTAAAAAAAAAAAAGAAAACTCCAGTATCCCTGCCAAGAAAACTCCAGTATCCCTGCCAAGAAAACTCCATGGACAAAGACAACAGGCATATAAAACTTATGACGCTGGAAGATGAGCCCCTCAGGTCGGAAGGCGTCCAACATGCTACTGGGGAAGAGCGGAGGACAAGTACAAGTAGATCCAGAGCTGATGAAGCGGCTGGGCCAAAGCCGAAAGGACACTCAGTTGCGGATATGCCTGGAAGCGAAAGGAAAGTCCAATGCTATAAAGAAAAATATTGCATAGGAACCTGGAATGTAAGAACCATGAACCTGGGTAAGTTGGATGTGGTCAAAAGTGAGATGGCAAGAATAAATATTGACATCCTGGGCATCAGTGAACTAAAATGGACGGGAATGGGCGAATTCAGTTCGGATGGCCATCATATCTACTACTGTGGGCAAGAAACCCGCAAAAGAAATGGAGTGGCCATCATAGTCAACAAAAGAGTGGCAAAAGCTGTACTGGGATGCAATCTCAAAAATGATAGAATAAACTCGATACGAATCCAAGGCAGACCTTTTAACATAACAGTAATCCAAGTTTATGCACCAACTACAGTACTGGTGCTGAAGAACTGAAATTGACCAATTCTGTGAAGACTTACAACACCTTATTGAAGTGACACCAAAGAAGGATGTTCTTCTCATTATAGGGGATTGGAATGCTAAAGTAGGGAATCAAGAGATAAAAGGAACAACTGGCAAGTTTGGCCTTGGCTGGTCATCACAAACACTCTTTTCCAGCAACACAAGAGACGACTCTACACGTGGACATCACCAGATGGGCAGCATCGAAATCAGATTGATTATATTCTCTGCAGCCAAAGATGGAGAAGCTCTATACAGTCAGCAAAAACAAGACCTGGAGCTGACTGTGGCTCAGATCATCAGCTTCTTATAGCAAAATTCAAGCTGAAACTGAAGAAAGTAGGAAAAACCACTGGGCCGGTAAGAAACAATCTAAATCAAATCCCTTATGAATACACAGTGGAAGTGAGGAACAGGTTTAAGGATTTAGATTTGCTGGACAGAGTGCCTGAAGAACTATGGTTGGAGGCTCGCGACATTATACAGGAGGCAGCAACGAAAACCATCCCAATGAAAAGGAAATGCAAGAAAGCAAAGTGGCTGTCCAATGAGGCCTTACAAATAGCGGGGGAAAGAAGGCAAGCAAAATGCGAGGGAGATAGAGAAAGATACAGGAAATTGAATGCAGATTTCCAAAAAATAGCAAGAAGAGACAAGAAGGCCTTCTTAAACGAGCAATGCAAAGAAATAGAGGAAAACAACAGAATGGGAAGAACCAGAGATCTGTTCAAGAAAATTGGAGATATGAAAGGAACATTTCGTACAAAGATTACTATAATAAAGGACAAAAGTGGTAAGGACCTAACAGAAGCAGAAGACATCAAGAAGAGGTGGCAAGAATACACAGAGGAATTATACCAGAAAGATATGAATGTCTCGTACACCCCAGGTAGTGTGGTTGCTGACCTTGAGCCAGACATCCTGGAGAGTGAAGTCAAATGGGCCTTAGAAAGCACTGCAAATAACAAGGCCAGTGGAAGTGATGGTATTCCAGCTGAACTATTTAAAATTTTAAAAGATGATGCTGTTAAGGTGCTACACTCAATATGCCAGCAAGTTTGGAAAACTCAGCAGTGGCCAGAGGACTGGAGAAGATCAGTCTACATCCCAATCCCAAAGAAGGGCAGTGCTAAAGAATGCTCCAACTACCGCACAATTGCACTCATTTCACATGCTAGCAAGGTTATGCTTAAAATTCTACAAGGAAGGCTCAAGCAGTATGTGGACCGAGAACTCCCAGAAGTGCAAGCTGGATTTCAAAGAGGCAGAGGAACCAGAGACAAAATTGCAAACATGCGCTGGATTATGGAGAAAGCTAGAGAGTTCCAGAAAGACATCTACTTCTGCTTCATTGACTATGCAAAAGCCTTTGACTGTGTCGACCACAGCAAACTATGGCAAGTTCTTAAAGAAATGGGAGTGCCTGATCACCTCATCTGTCTCCTGAGAAATCTCTATGTGGGACAAGAAGCTACAGTTAGAACTGGATACGGAACAACGGATTAGTTCAAAATTGGGAAAGGAGTAAGACAAGGCTGTATTTTGTCTCCCTGTTTATTTAACTTATATGCAGAATTCATCATGCGAAAGGCTGGGCTGGATGAATCCCTAGCCGGAATTAAGATTGCTGGAAGAAATATCAACAACCTCAGATATGCAGATGACACAACCTTGATGGCAGAAAGTGAGGAGGAATTAAAGAACCTTTTATTGAGGGTGAAAGAGGAGAGCGCAAAATATGGTCTGAAGCTCAACATCAAAAAAACGAAGATCATGGCCACTGGTCCCATCACCTCCTGGCAAATAGAAGGGGAAGAAATGGAGGCAGTGAGAGATTTTACTTTCTTGGGCTCTATGATCACTGCAGATGGTGACAGCAGCCACGAAATTAAGAGACGTCTGCTTCTTGGGAGGAAAACAATGACAAACCTAGACAGCATCTTAAAAAGTAGAGACATCACCTTGCCAACAAAGGTCCGTATAGTAAAAGCTATGGTTTTCCCAGTAGTGATGTATGGAAGTGAGAGCTGGACCATAAAGGAGGCTGATCGCCGAAGAATTGATGCTTTTGAATTATGGTGCTGGAGGAGACTCTTGAGAGTCCCATGGACTGCAAGAAGATCAAACCTGTCAGAGCTGCCCGAGGTCCCAGCTCACAAAGGACCAACGCCGCTTCATTGTTAAGTACAAAAGTCTTTATTGAAGTACAGTTTCACTTCCAGAGCCGCAGCGTGCAGCTCTACGTCTCAAACTCTAGACCGCTGAAGCTCCGTCTGAATCTCCTCCCCCCAGACACCAGTTTAAGACTCTAGCCTTGCTCCACCTCTTCCTCTGCTCTTTCCGCCTCTGGTTCCGCCTGTCCGTCGGGGTCTCGCCCTTTCTAGACTCTTCTGACGCTGAATCCCCTGAGCCTTCCCCCTCCCTCCGGCGGGCTTTAGGAGCTGGTTCCCAATCCGGGTCTCCTGCTGTCCCTCGCGCCTGTACATTTGAACTTGGCGCGCGCGCCCAGCCGGCAACTTTCCTCCTGACCGTTTCACTGCTGCTGTCACTGCTTCCCCCTTCGGGGAGGCTAGCTGCAACTGACCTCCCCTCCGTTCCCCCACTCTCCGATGGAGGCGTGGTCAGCCCTGACTCATCTTCTCTCCCCGCTGGAGGAGACGCTGGTCCTGACACATGTGACTCTTCCCCCCCACTACGCTCTGGTGGGGAAACTGGTCCTGATCCTCCGCTGCTGCTTTGGGGGTCCCCGCTGGCTCCTTGTTTCTGGTGCGTCCCCCCTGGGACCCCCCCTTGCCCTGACCATCGGTGCCCCCTTCTGGGAATCTTCTGATTCGCTGGAGAAGCTCATGGAATCTCTCGGGTCACTGTCATACTCCCCTACGCTGCCCTCGGATTCTTCCCCTTCGCTCTCTATTTCCTCTCTCCCCTGTGCTCCTGCTCCCAAGCCCCTGACAAAACCTATCCATTCTTAAGGAAATCAGCCCTGAGTGCTCACTGGAAGGACAGATCATGAAGCTGAGGCTCCAATACTTTGGCCACCTCATGAGAAGAGAAGACTCCCTGGAAAAGACCTTGATGTTGGGAAAGATGGAGGGCACAAGGAGAAGGGGACGACAGAGGACGAGATGGTTGGACAGTGTCTTCGAAGCTACAAACATGAGTCTGACCAAACTGCGGGAGGCAGTGGAAGACAGAAGTGCCTGGCGTGCTCTGGTCCATGGGGTCACGAAGAGTCGGAAACGACTAAACGACTAAACAACAACAACAACAACAAAACAACCAACACTTTGAATTGTGCTTGGAAACGTACTGGGTCTTTCAGGACTAGTTTATATGGTCTCGGTGGCTACTCCCAGTCACCAGTCTAGCTCCAGCATTCTGGATTAATTGCAGTTTCCGGGTCACCTTCAAAGCTAGCCCCACATAGAGCACATTGCAATAGTCCAAGCAGGAGATAACTAGATCATGCACCACTTTGGCGAGACAGTCTGCGGGCAGGTAGGATCTCAGCCTGCGTACCAGGTGGACCTGGTAGACAGCTGCCCTGGACACAGAATTGACCTGCAACTCCATGGACAGCTGTGAGTCCAAAATGTCACCAAGGCTGTGCCCCTGGTCCTTCAGGGGCACAGTTACCCCATTCAGGACCAGGGAGTCCCCTGCACCTGCCCACACCCTGTCCCCCAGAAACAGTACTTCTGTCTTGTCAGGATTCAACCTCAATCTGTTAGGCGCGATCCATCCTCCAGCCGCCTCCAGACACTCACATAGGACCTCACCGCCTTCACTGGTTCTGTTATGTACTAAAGTTCCCACCCTGGGCCAGCAGGGGGATACTGTAGATAGTTTTCACTCAGGTCCACATATGCAAATAAGGAATCGAAAGTGACGTTCAGTGATTGGATAGTTACAGAAAGTTGTTACTGTTGCCATGTAGTTGAGCTCTATATAAGCAGGTTGGCTGTACCCTTCAGCCCTGTTCTGTTCTGACCTGTGAATAAACAAGAGCTGTCTGAAGAATCGCTGTGTTGTCTGATATGTTCCCCCACAACTTAACAGGTTCTGATTTAAAAGAGAGGTAGAACTGGGTATCATCCACATACTGATGAACACCCAGTCCAAACCCCTTGATGATCTCTCCCAGTGGCTTCATATAGATATTAAAAAGCATGGAGGAGAGTCCAGGGGGTCCGATCTCTCATCCCCAACACCACTTTCTGAACACGGCCCAGGAGGAAGAAGCAGAACCACTGTATAACAGTGCCCCCAGCTCCCAGCCCCTCTAAACCGGTCCAGAGGGATGTTGTGGTCAATGGTATCAAAGTTCACTGAGAGGTCCTGCAGAACCAGGAAACCGCTTTCACCTTTGTCCCTAGCCTGCTGGAGATCACTGACCAGTGCAACCAGGGCAGTTTCAGTCCCATGATGAGGCCTGAATACCAAGTGGAAGGAATTCCAAAGGTCTGCATCCTCCAGGCGTGCCTGGAGTTGTTCAGCAACCACCCGCTCAATCACCTTGCCCAAGAATGGAAGATTTGAGACTGGGTGATAGTTGGCCATACTGGCCGGGTCCAAATGTTTTTTTAAGAAGCGATTTAATAACCGCCTCTTTCAGTGGGTCTAAGAAGGCTCCCTCACAGAGGGAAGCATTCACCACTCGGCAGAGCCCATTGCCCTAGCTCACTTTTATTAGCTAGGATGGGCAATCATCAAGGAGACAGGTGGTCAGTTTCACTCGTCCAAGCACCCTGTCCACATCCTTGGAGGTAACAGATTGGAATTGATCCCATGCAACTAGACTAGACAGGACTCTAGCACTCTCCTGCCCCAACCCTGCTCCCACGGTGGAGTCTACCTCTTTCTGAATCTGAGCGACTTTATCTGCAAAAAAACCTTTGCAAAATCATTGCAGGAGATCTTGGGGTCCTTACCAGGCCCCAATGGCAAAGGTCAGATTGGAAACCACGTGAAAGAGTCTCCTGCTACTGTTTTCTGCAGATGCAATAGAGGTGGTGAAGAAGGTCCTGTTTGCCGTCGCTATTGCCACTTGGTAGGCTCAACGTTAAGCTCTAACCCATGTCCAGTCCGATTCAGAATGAGTTTTCACCCAAAGGCACTCTAGCCATCTCAGTGATTGTTTCATCGCCTTCAGCTCCAGGAAAAACCACGGGGCTGTCCGGGAGATGCAACTGGAGAGGGCGCTTTGGAGCCCGACAGGGAATCAGCTGAAAGGACATCAACATGGGATAAAGCATCTCCTACCACTCTCTGGAAACCATTTGGATCAAGTGGGGGGGGGCAGCCATTCAAAGATTATGTTATGTATTTGGTGGTCTGTGTTTGCCTGAGCTTGAGTCTGGACTAAGGATTCTGAGCCCCTGCGTTCTGATTCGATACATGATATCTGTCAGGGAACTGACATCGGAGCCAGAGGGGGAGGCAAGGCTCCCAAGCGATGCTGGAGAAGGGCCCAGCAGGGAGAGAGGCAGCTCATCGGCTGGGGAAGGAAATCAGCGTAACACCAGGGATAAAGGGGGGCAGATGGGGGAATCGGCGAGGGGGCTCCAGGACTCCTCGCCGGAGACCAGCGGGGAGAGCACGGGTCCTCCGCTACCCACACCCACCCTGCGCAGAAGACTTCCGCGCAGGTAAAGTAGGAGTAGACTTGGCGTCAAAGAACTTCTTTGCTGGAAGAGGTTCAAGAAACGCCCACTGACGGATTCTGCTAGCGACTGAAACAGCCACGAAGTGAAGGGCTGTCCAGACAGAAAAGGTTTAACCAGGCAACCTAGCCAGGCGTGGCGGCAACTTACGCACGAGCAACCCCTATAACCATTACAGCAATCCGTCAGTCTCTGACGTTGCTTGTGCACAGCGACAGGCAGGCAGCACCATGAGCCAAACCGGAGGAGCCGGCGCAACGGAGCAAGCAGCTGGAGTGCAAAATCTGGTGGAGAGGAACCGAGATTTGGAACAGCATGTGGCTCTCCTGACGGCGCGGCTGGACGAAAGGCGGACTCAGGATGCACAGGTCAGACCCACCCCCATCGCAAGGAAGGTACCGGGACTGGTAAACAAGTTTGGGGGGAAGCCCCAGGACTATAATGCGTTCTGAATGGAAATAGAGTACGCTTTGGAACTGCAGCATAATGACTTTGCTGATGATGGGGAAAGGGTGGCCTATATTGTTGGGCATCTACAGGATGGGGCCCGGGAATGGATCAGGTCCCTAATGGCAATGCAAAATGCTGCCTTAGGAAATTCTATCAGGCGATGGATGCAATGTATTCCAGTGAAGTGGAGCAAAATGTGACTCGATGGGAATTGATGGGGTGCAAGCAGGGGAGCCAATCAGTTAGAGACTACTGGTCGCGCTTTGCGATGTTGATCCACCGGCTAGGGTGGAATCTGGACTCTGAACCCATTCAAATGTTGTTTGAGGAGGGGTTGTCCCCAACTGTGAAGGACGAGCTTTCCCGCGCGCCCCACCCGCAGTCGATGGATCAGCTGACCAAGGCTGTGCTTGCGATTGGAGTAAGACAGGAAGCGCGGGCTCAGGAGAAGCGCAAAGGGAGAGGGGAACGTTGCCATGACTACCGCATTCCTGAAATGCCGAGGCAGCCTTCCCAGCCGGCTGAGCCAATGGAAATAGATGGCGCACGCGTGCGCGCGAGGTTTCAAACTCCAGTGAAGGTCGCAAGAGGGAGGGAAAGGATTGGAAAACCACCAAGAAGTGTTTCCTCTGCCAACGGCCAGGACATTTTGCCAGCGTCTGCCCTCAAAGAAAGGCCTGGCAAGGGATGGTGGGAGCTGCTGGCTGTGAGGAGGAGGGGGAAAGGGGGCAGGCACAGGGAAACGCCAACGCTTGGCTGCCAATCAGCAGGCACAGCTGTCAGGCCAGCAACCAATAGAAGTGCCCCAGCCAGACCCTCCCAGGGCAGCTATAGCCATAGAAGTGGTGCTAGAACTCCCGAATGGGCACCCAGTCAAGGTGAAGGGGCTGCTGGATTCAGGCAGCTCCTGCAATTTCTTCAGCAAGGACTTCGCTCTAGAGCACCAACTCCACCTGCTGCCCCTGGATTTTCCCTTGCAAGTGACCACCATCGATGGCAGGGAACTTCTGGGAGGGGAAGTGACACACCAGACCCCACCAATGAGAATGAGGGTTTCCAGGCACACGGAGACCATTGCCTTTCACGTAGCCACACTGGCAGGACCCCCAATAATATTAGGGATGAGCTGGCTGGCACTACATGATCCAGTAGTGGCATGGCATCAGCGGACAGTCACCTTTGGGTCAGCTTACTGCTTGGAACACTGTCTAGGGGGGCGAAACCCAAGGATGACCATGGCCAGGGTGGCTGGGATGGGTGTGGAGCCAAAAGGGGAGGTGCCACCACAATATGCTGACCTGCAGGAGGTCTTCAGCGAGAAGGAGGTGGATAGACTACCCCCCCATAGGCCCTTTGACTGCCAAATCAACTCACTCCCAGGGGCTCAGCTGCTGGTGGGTAAGCTGTATGCCATGTCGGACCAGGAAATGCAGGAGTTGAGGGAATTTATTGACAACAACCTGAAAAGAGGTTTCATTAGAGAATCAAAGGCGGTGGGGGGCAGTCTGGTGTTCTTTGTGGACAAAAAGGATACTAATCAGCCCAGATTAGTCGTAGATTACCAGGCGTTAAACCTGGTATCAGAACCCGTGACCTTCTCAATGCCCAGGATTGATGACATTTTAACACGGGTGAGGCAGGGGAAAATATTTACCAAGCTGGACCTCAGGGGAGCGTACAATTTGATTAGGATGAGGGAGGGGGACGAATGGAAAACCACCATGTTCACCCCCCCTGGGGGCCTTTGAGTACTTAGTTATGCCATTTGGATTACAGTCGGGCTCCGCCTACTTTCAAGCATTCATGCACCACGTGTTGGGGTCCCTGCTGTTCAAGAACTGCGTTGCCTTTTTGAACGACGTCCTAATCTATTCTGACAATGAGAAGCAACATGTCAAAGACGTCAGGGAAGTGCTAAAGAGACTGCAGAAGCACCAGTTGTGGGTCAAGCTGGAAAACTGCCAATTTCACGCAAGAGAGGTTGAGTTTCTGGGGTACAAGTTGTCAGACAAGGGCCTAGCTATGGACCCCAGCAAGGTGCAGGGGGTGCTGGAATGGAAGGCCCCCAAAACCCGGAAGGACGTGCAGAGGTTCCTAGGGTTCAGCAACTTCTACAGGAAGTTCATCAAGAACTTCGCCCACTTGACAGCGCCCATAACAGATTGTCTCAGTAGCAAAAAGAAGTTCGCCTGGACAGAAAGTGCCCAGCAATCCTTTGAAAGACTGAAGAAGGCGTTCGCTTCGGAAGAGCAGCTCCTGCACGTGGATCTGGAGAAGCCCATGAGGCTGGAGACCGACGCATCAGACCGAGCCATCGGAGCGGTACTTTTGCAGCCAGGGGTAGAGCAGGGCTGGAGGCCATGTGCCTTTTTCTCGAGGAAGCTGAGCAAGTCGGAGCAAAAGTACACGGTGTATGACCGCGAACTGCTTGCAATCTATGCAGCGTTTTGCCGATGGAGACATCTGTTAATAGGGGCGCAGCACAAGATCCAGGTTTGTACGGATCACAAGAACTTGGAATACTGGAGGACTGTGCGAGTACTCAACCAGAGACAGATTTGATGGGCACAAGAGTTCTCCAAGTTTTCCTTCGAGATCTGGTACGTGCCGGGAGAGGAAAATGTAAGAGCAGATGCTCTCTCCCGAAAGCCGGAGTACATGGAAGGAGAGGGATCGCCGGAGGTCCAACACGTGTTCCCTGAGAACCAATGGGTGTGGGGGGAGCGTTGGTTGGGAAACGAGAACTGGCCGGGCTTACTAGAAACGACGAGTTCGCTCAAACTAAAATCAGGGAACTCCGGGATGGAAGGGAAAACCATGGAGGGTTTGAGGAAAAGGAAGGGCTACTGTACTACAAGGGGGCGTTGTACGTACCGGGGGAGACCTTGAGGGGAAGGGTACTCAAGCAACTCCACGACAACCCAACAGCGGGGCACTTTCGTAACACAAAACCATGTTGCTTGTCACCAGGCAGTTCTGGTGGCCAAGGGTAAGGGAAGATGTACGGGAATATGTACGGGAGTGCGACCGCTGCCAGAGGGCAAAGGGGGAGAGGGCTGCCCCCGCAGGGTTACTGGAACCCTTACCCACGCCGGGAAGACCCTGGGAGGTGGTGTCCATAGATTTTATGACAGATTTGCCCAAGTCAAGGTACAGCAGTCATGGTAGTAGTCGATCTACTGACAAAAATGTGCCATTTCATAGCTTGCTCACATGCGGTGACGGCAGAGGAAACAGCCAGATTGTTTGTGGATCACATCTTCAGGCTGCATGCAGCTCCCTCGAGGGTCATCTCAGATCGCGGGAAACAATTTACTTCAAGGTTCTGGAGGAAGCTCATGAGCTTGCTACAGGTCGAGGTGGGCTTCTCGACAGCGAGACACCCAGAAACCAACAGGCAAGCAGAAAGAGCGAACAGTATACTCCAGCAATACCTACGCTGCTACGTCAGCGAGAGACAGAACGATTGGGTAGAGAAACTAGCGCTGGCTGAATTTGCGTACAATAACGCTGAACATGTTTCCACGGGAATGAGCCCGTTCATGGCCAATTATGGGTGTCACCCCAGGGCCTTCCCGGGGAGGGGGGAGGAAGGGTGGAGCGTACCTGCAGCAGAGCAGTTTGTGAAAGAAATGGAGGCCTTGCACCAGCAACTTAAGATGAACTTGGAACGGGCCAAGGAAATTTACAAGAGGCAGGCAGACAAGCACCGTCGGGAAGGGGAGACCATACGGGTGGGAGACCGGGTGTGGTTGTCAACCCAAGGGTTACCCTTTAAGGGAGGGTGCAAGAAGTTGCAGCCAAGGCGGCTGGGACCTTTTGAGGTAACACAGCAGGTGAACCCCGTGGCATTCAAGCTCAAGTTGCCTGACAGCATGAAGATACACCCGGTGTTCCATAGGTCCCTACTTTCACCGTACAGGGAGGGGCGGGAATTCCCGGGGCGAGAGGGAGAAGTCACCACACACCCGCAGGTAGAGGAGAGGGAACACCACAACCAAGCCACGGAAATACTCGATTCAAGGTGGCGAGGGTGCCAGGTGGGGTACTTGGTAGCTTGGGAGGGAGAACCCGGGTCAGAAAACACGTGGGTTCCCGCGGAGGCAATCAATGACGGGTATCTTCTGGAGGAGTTCCACAGCCTGTTCCCAGATAAACCTAAACCACTAGCGAGATTCTGGGAGGAGCAATTTGGAACCACAGACGATGAAGAGGATTTTGTGGGTTTTCCTGCCTCCGAAGAGGAGGGAGGAGAGGCGTCAGAGGAAGAGGAATTAGACTGGGAGGCCCACCCCGCGGGAAGAGATCGGAGCGGGTGGGAAGCGTGTTTTGAATCCTCAGAGGATGGCGACAGCTCCTTCCGGGGATTCCCCGCATCGTCGGCCGAGGAAAGGGACGAAGTTGGGTCAAAAGGTCGGGCCGGGGTGGAGGGGGTCCTGGGGGAGAGGTGAATGTCAGGGAACTGACATCGGAGCCAGAGGGGGAGGCAAGGCTCCCAAGCGATGCTGGAGAAGGGCCCAGCAGGGAGAGTGGCAGCTCATCGGCTGGGGAAGGAAATCAGCGTAACACCAGGGATAAAGGGGGGCAGATGGGGGAATCGGCGAGGGGGCTCCAGGACTCCTCGCCGGAGACCAGCGGGGAGAGCACGGGTCCTCCACTACCCACACCCACCCTGCGCAGAAGACTTCCGCGCAGGGAAAGTAGGCGTAGACTTGGCGTCAAAGAACTTCTTTGCTGGAAGAGGTTCAAGAAACGCCCACTGACGGATTCTGCTAGTGACTGAAACAGCCACGAAGTGAAGGGCTGTCCAGACAGAAAAGGTTTAACCAGGCAACCTAGCCAGGCGTGGCGGCAACTTACGCACGAGCAACCCCTATAACCATTACAATATCCAATCACAGAACATTTCAGAATTTGGTCCTCTGCCATTGGCCCTTAAACTGAGTCATGATTTGCAGCTTGGAGGTTTAGACAATCACGCTGGGAGTGGGAGTGACCCAGACCTTCAGAAATGCATATAAGGAGTTGCTTTGCCCCTGTTGTTCAGTTCTGTTGTTCAATAAAGGTTCTTGCTCTCATCTCTGTCTTGCTTCATAGGAACCCACCTACACTTCAGGTTAGTTAGCTCTTCTAGCTCCAACAGGACAGAATCCAGTGCTCCCTAGGACTCCACATACTTCTGCTTTGCCTTAAGGATAGGGATGCTTCCCCCCTTCCCACCCTTTCTTGTGTGGGTTTATGGCAACATTGTCATGCCCATGCTTCTGCAGGCCTTTTAGAATAGTTAGGGAATCTTTCACACTTTAATTAAGGTGTGTATGGATTGTAATTTGCTACCAGCTTCGACTGTAACTTTGCTGTCTAAAGCAGCATTTTTATATATTCTGTCACTCCTATTTTATATAATAAACCAAGCTTTCTTTGTGTGAGAGCTTATTGTGGGCATAAGGTTAAGGGTTAACACGAATCCATAACAACCACATGTCATAACTCCAGCAAAAGATCCTAAACCTCTCAGCAGTGTGTATGTGAACATATATGAGTGCTGGTAGCGCACATGGGAGTCTAGGCACACCCTTGTAACAGGATCCAGATCTTTAGTACACCTACAGCAGTACAACTTCTTGCTATAGATAGGGCGGTTAAACCCTAGAAATTAATAAATTGTAGGCCAGTGGAAAAGTAAAGGCTAAGCTTCCAAGACAAGGCCTCACCTGGGAGAGTGGGATTTACCGGACAAAAGGTGTTGATGGCCCATCTAGGAGGACTTTTGGGCCTGGACAGACAGAAGGTTGCAATGTATGTTCAACATTTTGTTATATGAAGTGAGCCAGTGTGGTGTAGTGGTTAAGAGTGGTAGTCTCGTAATCTGGGGAACCGGGTTCGCGTCTCTGCTCTTCCACATGCAGCTGCTGGGTGACCTTGGGCCAGTCACACTTCTTTGAAGTCTCTCATAGAATCATAGAATCATAGAATTGGAAAAGACCACAAGGGCCATCGAGTCCAACCCCCTGCCAAGCAGGAAACACCATCAGAGCACTCCTGACATATGGTTGTCAAGCCTCTGCTTAAAGACCTCCAAAGAAGGAGATTCCACCACACTCCTTGGCAGCAAATTCCACTGTCGAACAGCTCTTACTGTCAGGAAGTTCTTCCTAATGTTTAGGTGGAATCTTCTCTCTTGTAGTTTGGATCCATTGCTCCGTGTCCGCTTCTCTGGAGCAGCAGAAAACAACCTTTCTCCCTCCTCTATGTGACATCCTTTTATATATTTGAACATGGCTATCATATCACCCCTTAACCTCCTCTTCTCCAGGCTAAACATGCCCAGCTCCCTTAGCCATTCCTCATAAGGCATCGTTTCCAGGCCTTTGACCATTTTGGTTGCCCTCCTCTGGACACGTTCCAGTTTGTCAGTGTCCTTCTTGAACTGTGGTGCCCAGAACTGGACACAGTACTCCAGGTGAGGTCTGACCAGAGCAGAATACAGTGGCACTATTACTTCCCTTGATCTAGATGCTATACTCCTATTGATGCAGCCCAGAATTGCATTGGCTTTTTTAGCTGCCGCGTCACACTGTTGGCTCATGTCAAGTTTGTGGTCAACCAAGACTCCTAGATCCTTTTCACATGTAGTGCTCTCAAGCCAGGTGTCACCCATCTTGTATTTGTGCCTCTCATTTTTTTTTGCCCAAGTGCAATACTTTACATTCCTCCCTGTTAAAATTCATCTTGTTTGTTTTGGCCCAGTTCTCTAATCTGTCAAGGTCGTTTTGAAGTGTGATCCTGTCCTCTGAGGTGTTAGCCACTCCTCCCAGTTTGGTGTCATCTGCAAATTTGATCAGGATGCCCTTGAGTCCATCATCCAAGTCGTTGATAAAGATGTTGAATAAGACCGGGCCCAAGACAGAACCCTGTGACACCCCACTAGTCACTCTTCTCCAGGATGAAGAGGAACCATTGATGAGCACCCTTTGGGTTCGGTCAGTCAGCCAGTTACAAATCCACTGAGTGGTAGCATAGTCGAGACCGCATTTTACCAGCTTCTTTACAAGAATACCATGGGGCACCTTGTCAAATGCCTTGCTGAAATCAAGGTAGGCTACATCCACTGCGTTCCCTTCATCTACCAGGCTTGTAATTCTGTCAAAAAACGAGATCAGGTTAGTCTGACATGACTTATTTTTCAGAAATCCATGCTGACTATTGGTGATCACAGCATTCCTTTCTAGGTGCTCACAGACTGTTTGCTTAATGATCTGCTCCAGAATTTTCCCTGGTATTGATGTCAGACTGACTGGGCGGTAATTATTTGGGTCCTCTCTTTTCCCCTTTTTGAAAATAGGGACAACATTTGCCCTCCTCCAGTCTGCCGGGACTTCGCCTGTTCTCCAGGAATTCTCAAAGATGACTGCCAGTGGTTCTGAGATCACATCTGCCAGTTCTTTTAATACTCTTGGATGCAGTTCATCTGGCCCTGGAGACTTGAATACATAATAATAATAATTGTCAGGGGTTCAGGAGCAGAAGGGACGGATGGAGAGGAATCGGAGGGAGAAGTTAGCGACGATAGCCGACCAAGGTCCCTAAGTCTCTCCAGCGAATCGGAGGATTCACAGAAAGGGGCTCCCGTGGGCAGAGCTGGGGGGTTGCCAAGAGGGGCACCTCAGGAAGGAGGGACCAGAGGGGATTCAGAGAGCAGCAGCTGGAGATCCGGACCAGCTACGCCACCAGAGAGCAGCAGGGGGGAGGAGTTCCAGGCACCAGCGACAGGCAGCTCTCCGGCAGCAGCCACGCCTGCGTCGGAGAGCGAGGAAACGGTAGAGAGGAGGGTCGGAGACAGCGCGCGCGCGCCAAGTTCAAATGTAACAGAGGGAGGCGCAATGAGCAGCCCGGAAAGGGAGCCAGGTCCTAAAGCCCGCCGAAGGGAGGGGGAGGAATCCGAAGGGTCCGCATCCGAGGCATCCAGGAAGGAAGGAACCCCGGGGGGTGGTAGGACCCAGAGGCGAAAGGAGAGACGCAAAAGGTGGAGCAAGGCTAGGGTCTTGAACTGGTGTACAGGAGGCGGAGATTCAGATGGGACTTCGCCGATCTAGGGAATAGACGTAGAGACGCACGCTAAGATTTGGAAATGGAAACTATACTTCAATAAAGACTTTATACCGTTCTACCGGCTAGCGTTGGTCCTTTGTGAGCCGGGACCTAGAGGCAGTCTCTGACAGTAAGTCCCATCTCATAAAGTTTTCATCAGTTCTCTTTGACTCAAGCGGCGTGTGGGGAGCGAAGCAGGGAGGAAAGAGGACTGGTGCCTTGGGAGCTCACAAGAGTCAAGCGGCATGTCTACTGAAGAGCAAATTGCTTCCCTGCAAGAAGCGGTAACGCAGCTCAGCGCAGAGATACTCGCCTCCAGGAAAAGAGAGGATGAAGCGGCTGCTGCATGCCGAGATCTCCAAGCCAGGTTGGACGTGCTTACTAAGCAGGCACAAACGGGGTCCAGATCCGAGGGGATCGGGTTGGGGAGGAGAGGAGGCAGCATTGTATCTCACTTCGATGGGAATTTACAGCAGTACCCCAATTTCCGAGCAGACGTGCAGTTTGCGCTGAAACTGCTGGAAAAAGAGTTTAGAGATGAGCAGGAAAAAGTGGGGTTTATCTTGTCTCATTTGCATGGAGACGCGAAAGCATGTCTGCGCAATCTGTGGAGAGATATGGACCCAGCGCTCCAGAGTTCAGCTGCATTCATTAAAGCGATGGATTCTTGCTTTCTATCGAAAATAGACATTGACATTGCCCGTAAGGACATATTTGGGCTGAGACAAGGGAAAGCCAGCGTGAGGCAGTATCACTCCCGCTTTTTTGCATTGGTCAATGCCTTGGGGTGGGACAAGGATTCCCCCCCCGTTAGAGATCTTTATTGGGAAGGATTGAACCCCCAAATCAAGGATGAGATAGCGCGGGGGGAGAGACCCAAAAGCACCCAGGAAGTGGTGGACAGATCGCTCGCAGTGGGGGTGAGGCTGGAGGACCGCCCATGGGACAGAGAAGAAGGGCGTTGGGGACGCACACCAGCCAGAGCGCCCTCCCTCTTGCCCAGGGATGTCGCGCGTGCGCAATCAACGCCTCCGCAAGCAGGGGGGGAGGAGCCAATGGAGATCGGCGGTGCTAGAGCTCAATCAGCCACCAGAGCCTTAACACCGGGAGCAGTCAAAACAAAGCAGCCTAGAGGGAACAGGAAGTGTTACATCTGTGAAAGTCCTAAGCACATGGCGAAAGAGTGTCCCCAGAGGCTCCACAAGCACACTGCAGCTTCAATGACAGTAATGGGAGCAACTCAGCAAAGTGAACCACAGCAGGGAAACGAAGGAGTCTGGCTGGAAACAGAAGCACTGGGGGCCAGCCAGGCGAGTCAGTAAAGAAGTCCCCAGAGATTTTGAAGCCCACGGATCCCCTCCCGCCCAAACCAGTGGTGCAGCTCACCGCATCGCTCCAGCTGCCCAGTGGTCTCACTTTAGAAGTGCCGATTACGATTGACTCTGGCAGTAATGCGGACTTTATCGCACTGGAATTCCTTCAACAACACAACATAGCGCTACTGCCAGCCACACTGCCCCTGAACGTTGTCACAGTGGATGGCAGGGAACTGCTAGGGGGGCAGGTGGTACAGCAGACACCACCTATGGTGATGCAAATTGGGAATCACCGAGAAATAATCAGCTTCAACGTCACCCAATTGTCGGACACGCCAGTAGTTCTGGGAATGAGTTGGCTACACAGGCACAGCCCAGCATTGGCATGGTACCAACGCCAACTGACTTTTGGCTCCTCCTACTGTGCGGAACACTGCATTCTGCCTAGACCAGAAGGGGAGGAGGATGACCCACAGTTACATTTGGGCACGCTGCAAGCAGTACCTCTCAAGTATTCTGAATTTTTGGAGGTGTTCTGCGAGAAGGAAGCGGACAAGCTACCCCCCCACAGACCCTATGACTGCAAGATTGATCTCCTGCCGGGGGCGACGCTGCCAACAGGGAAACTGTATTCCATGTCTGAGGATGAACTGCAGGAACTTAGGGAGTTCATAGACCACAATTTGAAGCGCGGGTTCATCCGGGAGTCGAAAGCTGTAGGGGGCAGCCCAGTATTCTTTGTGAAGAAGCGAGACACGCCCCAGAAGAGGCTTGTAGTGGACTTTCGAATTTTGAACTCGAAAACCAAGCCCTCGTCCTTCCCCATGCCCAAAATAGACGACCTGCTCGCGACGGTAAGGAAAGGACGCGTTTTCACCAAGTTGGATCTGCGAGGCGCGTACAACCTGATTCGTGTGCGGGAGGGCGACGAGTGGAAGACGGCCATGTTCACACCACTGGGCACCTACGAATACAGAGTTATGCCCTTCGGATTACAAAATGGCTCTCACTGTTTTCAAGCCTTTATGCATCACGTGTTGGCGGGACTCCTTTACAAGAAGTGCGTATGCTTCCTGGACGACATCCTGATATTTTCTGAGTCGCGAGAGGCGCACGAGAGGGATGTCAGGGAAGTTCTGCAGAGACTAAAGGAGCACAGGCTGTACGCCAAGCTGGAGAAGTGCCAGTTCGACGTGACGGAGGTGGATTTCCTGGGCTATAAACTGTCGGACAAGGGGCTCGCCATGGACAGCGCCAAGGTTCGCTCAGTATTGGACTGGAAAAGCCCGCGCAATCGGAAGGAAGTCCAGCGGTTTGTCGGCTTTGCCAACTTTTATCGCAAGTTCATCAAGGGGTTCGCTATGCAAACGGCGGCCATCACCGACACGCTCAGCTCCAAGAAGAAGAAGTTTCTCTGGACGGAGGAAGCGGAGCAGTCCTTTCAGAAACTCAAGCGTCTCTTCGCGTCCGAGGAGCAGCTGCTGCATGTGAATCCCAGCAGACCAATGAGGGTGGAGACAGACGCCTCAGACAGAGCCGTGGGAGCTGTACTGTTGCAACAAGACCAGCAGGGGGACTGGAGGCCGTGCGCCTTCTACTCAAGGAAGCTCAGCAAGTCGGAGCAGAATTACACCATCTGGGACAGGGAGTTGCTAGCCATCCATGCAGCGTTCAAGGCGTGGCGGCACTTCCTTATCGGAGCCAGACACACAGTGCAGGTCCGCACGGACCACAAGAATCTAGAGTACTGGCGCACGGCGAGGTTCCTGAATCAGAGGCACATTAGATGGGCAGAGTTCTTCGCGGACTTCGACTTCAAGATAGAGTACATCCCGGGTGACAACAACATCATGGCGGATGCCTTGTCCAGAAAGCCGCAATACCTCGAGGAGGAGGCACCGTCGGCAGCCAAGCACATTTTCGCACCGGAAGCGTGGGCTTGCGCTTCGGCGACCGTGGATCTGGACGCCGTACGTCGAGCGTTGCAGGAGGACCCCTTCGCGCAAGCCAAGATGGAGGAGGTGCACAAGGGCACGGTGAAGGACGACGAGTTCCAGATCAGAGACGGGTTGCTCATCCGCAAGGGAGCACTCTACGTGCCGGGGAATGACCTCCGCGCGAGGGTGCTGCAGCAGCTACACGACGCCCCCACTGCCGGGCACTTTGGCAGAGAAAAGACTGTAGAACTAGTGACCAGAGACTTTTGGTGGCCCAAGATGCGGGGGGAAGTAGCGGATTACGTCTCGAGATGCGACACCTGCCAAAGAGCCAAGTCAGTGCACAAACCGCCGGCGGGATTGCTGGAACCGTTGCAGACGCCGTCTGAGCCGTGGGAACGGGTGGCCCTGGACTTTGTCACGGATCTGCCCAGTTCGAGGGGAAAGACGGCAGTGCTTGTGGTGGTGGACATGTTTACCAAGATGGCACACTTCATCCCGTGTGCGAAGGTGCCCACGGCAGAACAGACCGCCAGGCTGTTCATAGACCACGTGTTTAAGGTCCACGGTCTGCCACGATCTATTCTATCCGACCGGGGGCGGCAGTTCATCTCGAACTTCTGGCAAAAGTTGATGGGCATCCTGAACGTCAAGATCAATCTAGCGTCGGCGAGACACCCGCAGACCAACGGACAAGCGGAGAGGGTCAACGCCATCATGCAGCAGTACCTGAGATGCTACGCCAATCAGCAGCCTAACACGTGGGTGGACTACCTGCCCCTCGCAGAGTTCGCTTACAACAATACGAAGCACGTGTCGACGGGGGTGACGCCGTTCTTCGCCAACAACGGGAGGCATCCCAGAACCTTCCCAGGTTTAGAGAGAGTGGGGGAGGGGGAGCCGCAGGCAGCGGAAGACTTAGCGTCAGAGTTGCAGGAAGTCCACGAACAGCTTAGGAGGCAGTTGGAACTGGCCAAGCACGCATACAAACTGCAGGCTGACAGACACAGGAGAGTAGGGGAAGACATACAGGTGGGAGACTGGGTCTGGTTAGCAGCGCAAGCAGTGCCGACCAAATCGTTGGCCAAGAAGAAGCTAGGGCATAAGCAGCTAGGGCCTTACCAAGTCCAGGCACAGGTCAATCCAGTGGCCTTCCGGTTAGCGCTTCCGGAGGGTTCCAGAATGCATCCGGTGTTCCATAGATCGGTGCTCACGCCCTACAAAGCACCGCATAGATTTCAGGAGCCAGGCACAGCACCAGATCCGCCCAGAGAAGGACCCAGGGAAGGGGGGTCGCCAAGAGGGGAGCGCATCAACGAAGCCACAGAGATTTTAGACTCGAGATGGGGGGAAGAGGGAGTAGAATACCTTCTTGCCAGAGAGGATACCCCGGCCAGCGCCAACAGTTGGGTGCCGGGCTATGCCTTGGACGAGCCTCTTCTCAAGGAAGAGTTCCATGCCATTTTCCCACACAGGCCCATGCCAGCCGAGTATTTCGACGACTGGCTCTTCACACCCACACTTTCAGGCAGCACGTTCCTGGGGTTCGACTCGGACGAGGAGACGGCACCACACATACGCTCTCCGGAGGGTTCAACCTCGGGTTCTGCCTCAGACCGCTCCTATTGGTGGGATACTCAACCAGAGGAGCAGTGGCGCAGGAAGTGGCTGGGGGGTCCCTGGCAGGCATCACCCTCGGAGGGGAACGGGGGAGAGATGGACATGGACGTGTTGGGGGAGGACGTGGGATTTGAACACGAAGGCAGGGAGATGGAAGCAGAGGAGATCGACGTCGACGAGCGCACGGAGGAAGAGCCAGACCTGCCCGATGTGATGTACGACACGGGGGAAGAACTGTATCCGGCACTCACCCCCGCCACGACGGAGCACCCAGAACCCACACCGGAAGGAGGGGAGGGGGGAAGGGGGGGCTTCGAGGGGGGGATGGATGTCAGGGGTTCAGGAGCAGAAGGGACGGATGGAGAGGAATCGGAGGGAGAAGTTAGCGACGATAGCCGACCAAGGTCCCTAAGTCTCTCCAGCGAATCGGAGGATTCACAGAAAGGGGCTCCCGTGGGCAGAGCTGGGGGGTTGCCAAGAGGGGCACCTCAGGAAGGAGGGACCAGAGGGGATTCAGAGAGCAGCAGCTGGAGATCCGGACCAGCTACGCCACCAGAGAGCAGCAGGGGGGAGGAGTTCCAGGCACCAGCGACAGGCAGCTCTCCGGCAGCAGCCACGCCTGCGTCGGAGAGCGAGGAAACGGTAGAGAGGAGGGTCGGAGACAGCGCGCGCGCGCCAAGTTCAAATGTAACAGAGGGAGGCGCAATGAGCAGCCCGGAAAGGGAGCCAGGTCCTAAAGCCCGCCGAAGGGAGGGGGAGGAATCCGAAGGGTCCGCATCCGAGGCATCCAGGAAGGAAGGAACCCCGGGGGGTGGTAGGACCCAGAGGCGAAAGGAGAGACGCAAAAGGTGGAGCAAGGCTAGGGTCTTGAACTGGTGTACAGGAGGCGGAGATTCAGATGGGACTTCGCCGATCTAGGGAATAGACGTAGAGACGCACGCTAAGATTTGGAAATGGAAACTATACTTCAATAAAGACTTTATACCGTTCTACCGGCTAGCGTTGGTCCTTTGTGAGCCGGGACCTAGAGGCAGTCTCTGACAATAATAATAATAATTTATTATTTGTACCCCGCCCATCTGGCTGGGTTTCCCCAGCCACTCTGGGCGGCTTCCATAGAAAACCAAAAATGCACTAAAATATCACAGATTAAAAACTTCCCTGAACATCTAAACTAGCCAAGTATTCTTGTACTATCTCCTGTGTTATTCTGGGCTGTGTTTCCTCTGCTGAATCATTTGCTCCAAATTCTTCAGGTCGGGCATTGTTTTCTTTATCGGAGAAGACTGAGGCAAAGAAGGCATTGAGGAGTTCAGCCCTTTCTGTGTCCCCTGTTTGCATTTCACCATCTTCTCCTCTGATGACCCCACTGTTTCTTTGTTCTTCCTTTTGCTACGAACATACCCATAAAAGCCTTTTTTGTTGCTTTTAACCTCTCTAGCAAGCCTGAGTTCATTCTGTGCTTTAGCTTTTCTGACTTTGTGTCTACACGTGCTGGCTATTTGTTTGAATTCCTCTTTGGTGGTTTCCCCCCTTTTCCATTTTTTGTACACATCCTTTTTTAATCTTAATTCAGTTAAAAGTTCTTTAGATAGCCACCCTGGCTTCTTTAGGCACCTTCCATGTTTCCGTCTCATTGGTATTGCCTGAAGTTGTGCTTTTACTATCTCCCTCTTAACAAACTCCCAGCCATCATGAACTCCCTTTCCTTTTAGTATTACTGTCCATGGGATCTCACCCAGCACTTCCCTAAGTTTTATGAAGTCGGCTTTCTTAAAGTCAAGAAATTGAGTCCTAGTATGCTTGGCTGCTCCTTTCCGCTGTATAGTAAACTTCAGAAGAGCATGATCACTCGCGCCTAATGATCCTTCCACTTCTACCCCACTAACCAGGTCCTCAACATTGGTTAGGACCAGATCTAAAATGGCTGTTCCTCTTGTTGCTTCTCCCACTTTCTGGACAACGAAGTTGTCTGCAAGGCCAGTGAGGAATCTGTTTGACCTTATGCTCTTGGCTGAGTTTGACATCCAACAAATATCTGGGTAATTGAAGTCCCCCATTATTACTATCTCCCTTCCTTTTGCATGCTTGGCCATCTGTTCCAGGAAGGCATCATCTATGTCCTCCGTTTGGCTTGGGGATCTATAGTAAACTCCCACAATGAGGTCACTGTTATTCTTCTCTCCCTTAATTTTGACCCAAATGCTCTCACTTTGGCTTTGAGGTTCTAAATCTTGGCTCTCTTCACAGGTATACAGATCCCTGACATATAACGCCACTCCTCCTTTCTTGTCTGGTCTGTTTCTCTGAAATAGATTGTATCCCTCCATTATTACATTCCAATCGTGGGACTTATCCCACCAGGTTTCAGTGATGCCTATTATGTCATATTTAGTTTGCTGTACCAAGAGCTCAAGCTCATCTTGTTTATTTCCCATGCTTTGTGCATTAGTGTACAGACATTGAAGTCCATTAATCATTCCCCCGTGTCTCTTATTTAAGGATTTTTTCCTCCCACCACTAGGTCTGCGTGCTGTTTGCTCCATTTGGTCTATGACATTTGGATGATCATCTTCATCAATTGATAGACTCCTACCTTCAGGAGCACTGTCTCCCTCCCCCACATTAGTCAGTTTAAAGCCCTCCTGATGAGGTTTCTGAGATTTTTGGCAAAAACATTCCTCCCAACCATTGTGAGGTGCAGCCCAACGCTTGCCAGAAGTCCATCTTCAAGAAACTGCAGTCCGTGATCTAAGAATCCAAACCGTTCCTGTTTACACCATTTGCGAAGCCAGCTGTTCACTTCCACTATTTTTCCCTCTCTCCCTGGGCCATGTCGTTCAACTGGGAGGACAGATGAGATGACAATTTGTGCATTTAATTGCTTCAATTTCCTGCCCAGAGCCTTTTAGTCTCTTTTGATCTTCTGGAGGCTACTGCTTGCAGTGTCATTGGTTCCCACATGAACCAAGAGGAAGGGGTATTTGTCAGTGGTTTTTATGATTCCTTGCAGTCGTTCAGTTACATCTTGGATCTTAGCCCCGGGGAGACAGCACACTTCCCAAGACATCTTGTCAGGCCCACAGATCACTGCTTCTGTTCCCCTCAGTAGGGAATCCCCTATCACCACTCCACGCCTCCTCTTAGGTTTGGTCGGGGTTCTTCCGTGAGCTGTCCGTTCCAAGGTCACCTGCACATTCCCTGAGGACTGACTTTGCTGCTCGTCTTCTGATCGACTGTAATGAGGGAGAGATCCTCAAATGGAGTCTGCTCTTCGTCTTCCATGCTAGGAGAGAGGACCTCAAAGCGATTGTGTATTTCTAAACAATCAGAGCGAACCCTGGGCCTCCTACTTCTTTGAGTCACGTTTCTCCATATATCTGGCTCCTGTGTTGGTGAACTAGCCTCCTTCTCAGGAGAATTCCCTGTCTCCTCCTTGGTGGAGACGGTGTGCTCTGTTGCTTCCAAGAAGAGCTCCAGCTCTCTAATTCTTTGGAGCGTAGCTACACGTTCCTCCAGTTGCTGGACTTTGTCTTCTAAGAGGGCAATCAACATGCAGTTGCTGCAGGTAAAGCTGCCTGCAACCTTTGGCAAGATGGCAAACATTGCGCAGGAACCGCAGGCGACTGCAGCTGTTCCCTCCCCCTCCCTCTTGAGAATGTGTCGTTGGGGGTGGCTACAGAGGTCCTCCATCATAAAAAGCGTGAAGACAGGACAAATAACCCCCCCCAAAAAAAAAACCTAGGTCTCCCCCAACAAATGTTTGAGACTAGCTCCCCTAAATCTAAAAGATGGATCAGACTGCGCGCGCCGCTGCCCTGCAAGCTCTGATAACCTCCTGCCACTGCTAATGACCTGCTTCAACAGAAACCCTGCCCCCTCTGACCCTTGCACAGGGAGAGCAGCTAATCAGCCACAAAGAAACACACACACAAGAAAACCCATTTTGCTCCTTCTTCAGCTGCTGCCCTGCAAGCTCTGATGAGCTCCTCCCACAGCTAATCACCTGCCTCAACAGAAACCCTACCCCCTCTGACCTTTGCACAGGGAGAGCAGCTAATCAGCCACAAAGAAACACACACACAAGAAAACCCTTTTTGCTCCTTCAGCCTAAAGAAAGCCAAACAGGTTGTTTTGGGTTCCAGCTACGTAGAAAGAAGAATCTTGGATTTCGCTTATTTCAAGTCATGTTCTTTGGTGTTAATGCAGATTGACCCAGAAATCACAAAATGTGTGTAATGAGACCAAAATAAAACAACACCGTCTTTTCGCTTCCATATGAGTAGAAAGACGACAAATGAGCTTTGATTGGGCTTATTTCAATTCGCATGCTGTTTTTTGGGTGTGCACCAGAATCACCCCCAACCAAAGCAAAAAGATGTTTTGGGTTCCATCTACATTAAAAGATGATAAAGCTCTGATTGGGCTTATTTCAAATTGGTGTTTTGGGGGTTAGAATGCACATTCACCCAAAATTCACAGAGAGACATGTTTGTTATCAGCCCAAATCAAGCACAGGTGTTTTGGTTCCATCACCAGAGAAAGAGGACGAATAAGCTTGGATTGTTCTTTCGGTGTTCATTCACCCTAACCCTAACCCTAACCCTAGCAAAGTGAAGTGTAATAAGCCTAAACAAAGCGAATCAGGTTGTTTTGGGTTCCAGCTACATAGAAAAGAAGCATCTTGGATTTCGCTTATTTCAAGTCTTGTTCTTTGGTGTTAATGTACATTGACCCAGAAATCGCAAAGTGTGTGTAATGAGACCAAAATAACACAACACCGTCTTTTCGCTTCCATATGAGTAGAAAGACGATGAATGAGCTTTGATTGGGCTTATTTCAATTCGCATGGTGTTCTTTGGGTGTGCACCAGAATCACCCACAACCAAAGCGAAAAGGTGTTTTGGGTTCCATCTACATAAAAAGAAGAAGATAAAGCTCTGATTGGGCTTATTTCAAATTGGTGTTTTAGGGGTTAGAATGCACATTCACCCAAAAATCGCAGAGTGACATGTTTGTTATGAGCCCAAATCAAGCATAGGTGTTTTAGTTCCATCTCAATAGAAAGAGGACGAATAAGCTTGGATTGTTCTTTCGGTGTTCATTCACTCTAACCCTAACCCTACCCCTAGCAAAGCGAAGTGTAATAAGCCTAAACAAAGCCAAACAGATTGTTTTGGGTTCCAGCACACATACAAAGAAGAATGTTGGATTTCGCTTATTTCAAGTCGTGTTCTTTGGTGTTAATGCACATTGACCCAGAAATCGCAAAGTGTGTGTAATGAGACCAAAATAACACAACACCCTTTTTTCGCTTCCATATGAGTAGAAAGACGACGAATGAGCTTTGATTGGGCTTATTTCAATTTGCATGCTGTTTTTTGGGTGTGCACCAAAATCAACCCCAACCAGAGGAAAAAGGTGTTTTGGGTTCCATCTACATTAAAAGATGATAAAGCTCTGATTGGGCTTATTTCAAAATGGTGTTTTAGGGGTTAGAATGCACATTCACCCTAAAAATCGCAGTGAAATGTTTGTTATCAGCCCAAATCAAGCATAGGTGTTTTGGTTCCATCTCAAGAGAAAGAGGACGAATAAGCTTGGATTGTTCTTTCGGTGTTCATTCACCCTAACCCTAGCAAAGCGAACTGTAATAACCCTAAACAAAGCAAAACAGGTTGTTTTGGGTTCCAGCTACATAGAAAGAAGAATCTTGGATTTCGCTTATTTCAAGTCTTGTTCTTTGGTGTTATTGCACATTGACACAGAAATCGCAAAGTGTGTGTAATGAGACCAAAGCAACACACCTTCTTTTCGCTTCCATAAGCATAGAAAGACGACGAATGAGCTTTGATTGGGCTTATTTCAATACGCATGGTGTTTTTTGGGTGTGCACCAGAATCACCCCCAACCAAAGGAAAAAGGTGTTTTGGGTTCCATCTACATAAGCAGAAGATGATAAAGCTCTGATTGGGCTTATTTCAAATTGGTTTTGGGGTTAGAATGCACATTCACCCCAAAATGGCAGTGATATGTTTGATATCAGCCCAAATCAACCATAGGTGTTTTGGTTCCATCTCAAGAGAAAGAGGATGAATAAGCTTGGATTGTTCTTTCGGTGTTCATTCACCCTAACCCTAACCCTAGCAAAGCGAAGTGTACTAAGCCTAAACAAAGCCAAACACATTGTTTTGGGTTCCAGCTACATAGAAGGAAGAATTTTGGATTTCGTTATTTCAAGTTGTGTTCTTTGGTGTTAATGCACATTGACCCAGAAATCGCAAAGTGTGTGTAAGGAGACCACAATAACACACTGTCTTTTCGCTTCCATATGCGTAGAAAGAAGATGAATAACCTTTGATTGGGCTTATTTCAGTTCGCATGGTGTTTCTTGGGTGTGCACCAGAATCACCCCCAACCAAAGCAAAAAGGTGTTTTGGGTTCCATCTACATTAAAAGAAGGTGATAAACTCTGATTGCGCTTATTTCAAATTGGTGTATTAGGGGTTCAAATGCACATTCACCCAAAAATCGCAGTGAAATGTTTGTTATCAGCCCAAATCAAGCATAGGTGTCAGGGAACTGCCATCGGAACTAGAGGAGGAGGCGAGGCCCCACAACGATGCTGGAGAGGGGCCAAGCAGGGAGAGAGGCAAGTCTCCTGTTGGGGAAGAAAATCAGCGCTACACCAGGGATAGAGGGGGGCCAATGGGAGAAGCAGAGAGCAGGCTCCGGGACTCTTCACTGGACACCAGCGGGGAGAGCACAGGTCCTCCACTACCCACGCCCTCCCTGCGCAGAAGACTTCCGCGCAGGGAGAGGAGGAGGAGACTGGGCGTCAAACAACTTTTATGTTGGAAAAGGTTTAAGAAACACCCACTGACGGATTCTGCCAGCGACTGAACAGCCACGGAGTGGATGGCTGTGCAGCGAGAAACGGTTTAACCAGCCAACCT
Organism: Podarcis filfolensis; assembly: GCF_964270895.1. Lineage (NCBI taxonomy): Eukaryota > Metazoa > Chordata > Lepidosauria > Squamata > Lacertidae > Podarcis > Podarcis filfolensis. The sequence goes on along the minus strand of NC_139610.1, from coordinate 223,411 downwards.
AGCCCAGAGCGGCGGCAACTTACACACAAGCAACCCCTAAAGCCATTACAGCAATCCGTCAGTCCCTGAAAGTTGCTTGTGCACAGCGACAGGCAGGGGAGCATAATGAGTCAAACAGGAGAGGCCGGCGCCACGGAGCAAGCAGCTGGAGTGCAGAATCTGGTGGAGAGGAACCGAGATTTAGAACAGCATGTGGCTCTGCTGATGGCGAGGCTGGAAGAACGGAGGGCTCAGGATGCCAAGGTCAGACCCACCCCCATCACAAGGAAGGTACTGGGGCTGGCGCACAAGTTTGGGGGAAAGCCCCAGGACTACAACGCGTTCCGAACGGAAATAGAGTACGCTTTGGAACTGCAGCATGATGACTTTGCGGATGATGGGGAGAGGGTGGCCTACATTGTGGGGCATCTGGAGGATGGGGCGCGGGAATGGATCAGGCCCCTAATGGCAACGCAAAATGCCGCCTTGAAAGACGTCAGGAAATTTTTTCAGGCGATGAATGCAATGTTTTCAAGCGGAGTGGAGCAAAATGTGGTTCGGCGGCAATTGATGGGGTGCAAGCAGGGGAGCCAATCTGTTAGAGAGTACTGGTCGCACTTTGCGATGTTAATCCACCGGCTTGGGTGGAATCTGGACGAGGAACCCATTCAGATGTTATTTGAGGAGGGGTTGTCCCCAACGGTCAAGGATGAGCTTTCCCGCGCGCCCCGCCCGCAGTCAATGGATCAGCTGACCAAGGCTGTGCTTGCGATTGGAGCGAGACAGAAAGCGCGGGTGCAGGAGAAGAGCGAAGGGAGAGGGGAATGTTACCATGACTACCGCATTCCTGAAATACCGCGGCAGCCTCCCCAGCCAGCTGAGCCAATGGAAATAGATGGCGCGCGAGAGAGAGAGGTTTCAAACACCACTGAAGGGCGCAAGAGGGAGGGAAAGGATTGGAAAACCCACAAGAAGTGTTTCCTCTGCCAACGGCCAGGACATTTTGCCAGGGTCTGCCCTCAAAGAAAGGCCTGGCAAGGAATGGTGGGAGCTGCTGGCTGTGAGGAGGAGGGGGAAAAGGGGCAGGGGCAGCCAACGCTTGGCTGCCAATCAGCGGGCAGAGCAGCCAGGCCAACAACCAATAGAAGTGCCCCAGCCAGACCCCCCCCCAGGGCAGCTATAGCCATAGAAGTGGTGCTAGAACTCAACTCCCGAATGGGCACCCAGTCAAGGTGAAGGGGCTGCTGGATTCAAGCAGCTCCTGCAATTTCTTCAGCAAGAGCTTCGCTCTAGAACACCAACTCCACCTGCTGCCTCTGGATTTTCCCTTGCAAGTGACCACCATCGACAGCCGGGAACTTCTGGGAGGGGAGGTGACGCACCAGACCCCACCAATGAGAATGAGGGTTTCCAGGCACACAGAGACTATTGCCTTTCACGTAGCCACACTGTCAGGACCCCCAATAATACTGGGAATGAGCTGGCTGTCACTGCATGATCCAGTAGTGGCATGGCATCAGCGGACAGTCACCTTTGGGTCAGCTTACTGCTTGGAACACTGCATGGGGGGGGGAACCCCAAGGATGACAGTGGCCAGGGTGGCGGGAATGGCGGTGGAGCCAAAAGGGAAGGTGCCACCACAATATGCTGACCTGCAGGAGGTCTTCAGCGAGAAGGAGGTGGATAGACTACCCCCCCATAGGCCCTTTGACTGCCAAATCAACCTACTCCCAGGGGCTCAGCTGCCAGTGGGTAAACTGTATGCCATGTCGGACAGGGAGATGCAGGAGCTGTGGGAATTTATTGACAAGAACCTGAAAAGAGGTTTCATAAGAGAATCAAAGGTGGGGGGGCAGTCCAGTGTTCTTTGTGGACAAAAAGGATACTAATAAGCCCAGGCTCGTTGTGGACTACCGGGGCGTCAACCTGGTGTCAGAACCAGTGACCTTCCCAATGCCCAGGATTGATGACATTTTAACACGGGTGAGGCAGGGGAAAATTTTTACCAAGCTGGACCTCAGGGGGGCATACAATTTGATCAGGATGTGGGAGGGGGGCGAATGGAAAACCACCATGTTCACCCCCCTAGGAGCCTTCGAGTACTTAGTTATGTCCTTCGGATTACAGTCGGGCTCCGCCTGCTTTCAAGCTTTCATGCACCACGTGTTGGGGTCCCTGCTGTTCAAGAACTGCGTTGCCTTCTTGGACGACGTCTTAATCTATTCTGACAATGAGAAGCAACATGTCAAAGACGTCAGGGAAGTGCTAAAGAGACTGCAGAAGCACCAGTTGTGGGTCAAGCTGGAAAAATGCCAATTTCACACAAGGGAGGTTGAGTTTCTGGGGTACAAGTTGTCAGACAAGGGCCTAGCTATGGACCCCAGCAAGGTGCAGGCGGTACTGGAATGGAAGGCCCCCAAGACCCGGAAGGACGTGCAGAGGTTCCTAGGGTTCAGCAACTTCTACAGGAAGTTCATCAAGAACTTCGCCCATTTAACAGCACCCATCACAGACTGTCTCAGTAGCAAAAAGAAGTTTGTCTGGATGGAAGGGGCCCAGCAATCCTTTGAAAGCCTGAAGAAAGCGTTCGTGTCAGAAGAGCAGATCCTGCACGTGGATCTGGAGAAGCCCATGAGGCTAGAGACCGACACGTCAGACCATAGGAGCGGTACTTTTGCAGCCAGGAACCCAGCAAGACTGGAGGCCGTGCGCCTTTTTCTCAAGGAAGCTGAACAAGTCGGAGCAGAACTACACGGCGAACTGCTAGCTATCTATGCAGCGTTTCGCCGATGGAGACATCTGTTAATAGGGGCGCGGCACAAGATCCAGGTTTGCACGGATCACAAGAACTCGGAGTACTGGAGGACTGCACGAGTACTCAACCAGAGACAGATTCGATGGGCACAAGAGTTCTCCAAGTTTTCCTTCGAGATCCGGTACGTGTCGGGAGAGGAAAATGTTAAAGCAGATGCTCTCTCCCGAAGGCCGGAGTACATGGAAGGAGAGGGACCGCCGGAGGTCCAACACGTGTTCCCTGAGAACCAATGGGTGTGGGGGGGAGCGTTGGTTGGGAAACGAGAACTGGCCGGGCTCACCAGGGACGACGAGTTCGCCCAAACTAAAATCAGGGAACTACGGGAAGGAAGGGAAAACCATGGAGAGTTTGAAGAAAAGGAAGGGGTACTGTACTATAAGGGAGCGCTGTATGTACCGGGGGAGACCTTGAGGGGAAGGGTACTCAAACAACTCCACGACAACCCAACAGCGGGGCACTTTGGTCAGCACAAGACCATGCTGCTTGTCACCAGGCAGTTCTGGTGGCCAAGGGTAAGGGAAGATGTACGGGAGTACGTACGGGGGTGCGACCACTGCCAGATGGCAAAGGGGGAGAGGGCAGCCCCTGCAGGGTTACTGGAACCCTTACCCACGCCGGGAAGACCATGGGAGGTGGTGTCCATAGATTTTATGACTGATCTGCCCAAATCAAGAGGGAAGACAGCAGTCATGGTAGTAGTCGATCTACTGACAAAAATGTGCCATTTCATAGCTTGCTCACATGCGGTGACGGCAGAGGAAACAGCCAGACTGTTTGTGGATCACATCTTCAGGTTGCATGCAGCTCCCTCGAGGGTCATCTCAGATCGCGGGAAACAATTTACTTCAAGGTTCTGGAGGAAGCTCATGAGCTTGCTACAGGTCGAGGTGGGCTTCTCGACAGCGAGACACCCAGAAACCAACGGACAAGCGGAACGAGCGAACACTATACTCCAGCAATACCTATGCTGCTACGTCAGCGAGAGACAGAACGATTGGGTAGAGAAACTAGCGCTGGCTGATTTTGCATACAATAACGCTGAACACGTGTCCACGGGAATGAGCCCGTTCATGGCCAATTATGGGTGTCACCTCAGGGCCTTCCCGGGGAGGGGGGAGGAAGGGTGGAGCGTACCTGCAGCAGAGCAGTTTGTGAAAGAAATGGAGGCCTTGCACCAGCAACTTAAGATGAATTTGGAGAGGGCCAAAGAAATTTACAAGTGGCAGGCAGACAAGCACCGTCGGGAAGGGGAGACCATACGGGTGGGGGACCGGGTGTGGTTGTCAACCCGAGGGTTACCCTTTAAGGGAGGGTGCAAGAAGTTGCAGCTGAGGCGACTGGGACCTTTTGAGGTAACACAGCAGGTGAACCCCGTGGCATTTAGGCTCTAGCTGCCTGACAGCATAAAGTTACACCCGGTGTTCCATAGGTCCCTACTCTCTCCGTACAGGGAGGGGCGGGAATTCCCGGGACAGGAGGGAGAAGTCACCACACACCCGCAAGTAGAGGAGAGGGAACACCACAACCAAGCCACGGAAATACTCGATTCCAGGTGGCGGGGGCGCAAGGTAGAGTACTTGGTCGCTTGGGAGGGAGAACCCCGGTCCGAAGACACGTGGGTTCCCGCGGAGGCAATCAATGACGGGTATCTAGTGGAAGAGTTCCGCAGTCGGTTCCCACGCAAACCGAAACCACCAGCGAGATTCTGGGAGGAGCAATTTGGCACCACCGACGACGAGGAGGAGTTTGAGGGTTTTCCTGACTCCGAAGAGGAAGGAGGAGAAGTGTCGGAAAGGGAGGATTCAGACTGGGAGGCCCATCCCGCGGGGAGAGATCAGAGCGGGTGGGAAGTGGGTTTTGAATCCTCTGAGGATGGCGACAGCTCCTTTCAAGGATTTCCCGCATCGTCGGCCGAGGACAGGGATGAAGTTGGATCCAAAGGTCAGGCCGGGGGTGGAGGGGGTTCTGGGGGTGAGATGGATGTCAGGGAACTGCCATCGGAACTAGAGGAGGAGGCAAGGCCCCACAACGATGCTGGAGAGGGGCCAAGCAGGGAGAGTGGCAAGTCTCCTGTTGGGGAAGAAAATCAGCGCTACACCAGGGATAGAGGGGGGCCAATGGGGGAAGCAGAGAGCAGGCTCCGGGACTCTTCACTGGACACCAGCGGGGAGAGTACAGGTACTCCGCTACCCACGCCCTCCCTGCGCAGAAGACTTCCGCGCAGGGAGAGTAGGAGGAGACTGGGCGTCAAACAACTTTTATGTTGGAAAAGGTTTAAGAAACGCCCACTGACGGATTCTGCCAGTGACTGAACAGCCACGGAGTGGATGCCTGTCCAGCGAGAAATGGTTTAACCAGCCAACCTAGCCCAGAGCGGCAGCTATTTACGCACAAGCAACCCCTAAAGCCATTACAATAGGTGTTTTGGTTCTTCTGAATAGGAAGAGGATGAATAAGCTTGGATTGTTCTTTCAGTGTTCATACACCAACAAATAGCAAAGCAAAGTGTAATAACCCTAAACAAAGCGAAACAGGTTGTTTTGGGTTCCAGCTACATAGAAAGAAGAATCTTGGATTTCGCTTATTTCAAGTCGTGTTCTTTGGTGTTACTGCACAATGACCCAGAAATCGCAGTGTGTGTGTAATGAGACCAAAATAACAACCGTCTTTTCGCTTCCATATGCGTAGAAAGACGACGAATGAGCTTTGATTGGGCTTATTTCAATTCATACTAACTTGTGATTCTTCGGTGTTGTCAGGGACTCAGGAGCAGGAGCACTGGGGAGAGAGGAAATGGAGAGCGAAGGGGAAGAATCCGAGGGCAGCGTAGGGGAGTATGACAGTGGCCCGAGAGATTCCATGAGCTTCTCCAGCGAATCAGAAGATTCCCAGAAGGGGGCGCCAATGGTCAGGGCAAGGGGGGTCCCAGGGGGGACGCACCAGAAACAAGGAGACAGAGGGGAACCCCAAAGCAGCAGTGGGGGATCGGGACCAGTTTCCCCACCAGAGCGTTGTGGGGGGGAAGAGTCACATGTGTCAGGGCCAGCGTTTCCTCCAGCGGGGAGAGAGAGTGAGTCAGGGCTGACCACGCCTCCAACGGAGGGGAGGTCAGTTGCAGCTAGCCCCCCCCCCAGAGGGGGAAGCAGTGACAGCAGCAGCAGTGAAACGGTCAGGAGAAAAGTTACCGGCTGGGCGCGTGCGCCAAGTTCAAATGTACAGGCGTGGGGAACAGCAGGAGACCCGGATGCGGAACCAGCTCCTAAAGCCCGCCAGAGGGAGGGGGAAGGCTCAGGGGATTCAGCGTCAGAAGAGTCTAGAAAGGGCGAGACCCCAACGGACAGGCGGAACCAGAGGCGGAAGGAACAGAGGAAGAGGTGGAGTAAGGCGAGAGTCTTAAATTGGTGTCTGGGGGGAGGAGACTCAGACGGAGCATCAGCGGTCTGACAGTTGAGACGTAGAGCTGCGCGCTGCGGCTCTGGAAGTGATACTGAACTTCAATAAAGACTTTTGTACTTAACAACGAAGCAGCGTTGGTCCTTTGTGAGCTGGGACCTTGGGCAGCTCTGACAGGTGTGCACCAGCATCACCCCCAACCAAAGCAAAAAGGTGTTTTGGGTTCCACTTACATTAAAAGAAGATGATACTCTGATTGGGCTTATTTCAAATTGGTGTTTTGGGGGTTAGAATGCACATTCACCCAAAAATCGCAGTGACATGTTTGTTATCAGCCCAAATCAAGCATACGTGTTTTGGTTCCATCTCAGTAGAAACAGGACGAATAAGCTTGGATTGTTCTTTCGGTGTTCATTCACCCACAAATAGCAAAGCGAAGTGTAAAAAGCCTAAACAAAACCAAACAGGTTGTTTCGGGTTCCAGCTACATAGAAAGAAGAATCTTGGATTTCGCTTATTTCAAGTCGTGTTCTTTGGTGTTAATGCACATTGACCCAGAAATCGCAAACTGTGTGTAATGAGACCAAAATAACACAACACCCTTTCTTCGCTTCCATATGAGTAGAAAGAAGACGAAGGAGTTTTGATTGGGCTTATTTCAATTTGCATGCTGTTTTTTGGGTGTGCACCTGTCAGAGCTGCCCAAGGTCCCAGCTCACAAAGGACCAACGCTGCTTCGTTGTTAAGTACAAAAGTCTTTATTGAAGTTCAGTTTCACTTCCAGAGCCGCAGCGCGCAGCTCTACGTCTCACTGTCAGACCGCTGATGATCCCTCTGAATCTCCTCCCCCTGTACACCAGTTTAAGACCCTCGCCTTGCTACACCTTTTCCGCTGCTCTTTCCTCCTCTGGGTCCGCCGGCCCGCCGGGGTCTCGCCCTTTCTAGCCTCTTCTGACGCTGATTCCCCTGAGCCTTCTCCCTCCCTCCGGCGGGCTTTAGGAGCTGGTTCCCCATCCGGGTCTCCTGTTGTCCCCTGCGCCTGCACATTTGAACTTGGCGCGCGCGCCCAGCCAGCAGCTTTAGTCCTGACCGTTTCACTGCTGCTGTCACTGCTTCCCCCTTCGGGGGGGCTAGCTGCAACTGACCTCCCTCCATTCCCCCACTCTCCGATGGAGGCGTGGTCAGCCCTGACTCACCTCCTCTGCCGGCTGGAGGGGACGCTGGCCCTGACACATGTGACTCTTCCCCCCCACTACGCTCTGGTGGGGAAACTGGTCCCGATCCCCCACTGCTGCTTTGGGGTTCCCCTCTGGCTCCTTGTTTCTGGTGCGTCCCCTCTGGGACCCCCCTTGCTCTGACCATCGGCGCCCCCTTCTGGGAATTTTCTGATTCGCTGGAGAAGCTCATGGAATCTCTCGGGCCACTGTCATACTCCCCTACGCTGCCCTCGGATTCTTCCCCTTCGCTCTCCAATTCCTCTCTCCCCAGTGCTCCTGCTCCTGATTCCCTGACAGCACCAGAATCACCCCAACCAAAGCAAAAAGGTCTTTTGGGTTCCATCTACATAAAAAGATGATACTCTGGTTGGGCTTATTTCAAATTGGTGTTTTGGGGGTTAGAATGCACATTCACCCAAGAATCGCAGAGTGATATGTTTGTTATCAGCCGAAATCAAGCATAGGTGTTTTGGTTCCATCGCAATAGAAAGAGGAGTATGCTTGGATTGATCTTTTGGTGTTCATTCACCCTAACCCTAAACCTAACCCTAGCAAATCGAAGGGTAATAAGCCTAAACAAAGCCAAACAGGTTGTTTTAGGTTCCAGCTACATAGAAAGAAGAATCTTGGATTTCGCTTATTTCAAGTCGTGTTCTTTGGTGTTAATGCACATTGACCCAGAAATCGCTAAGGGTGTGTAATGAGACCAAAATAACACAACACCGTCTTTTCGCTTCCCTATGCGTAGAAAGATGACAAATGAGCTTTGATTGGGCTTATTTCAATTCGCATGGTGTTTTTTGGGTGTGCACCAGAATCACTGCCAACCAAAGCGAAAAGGTGTTTTGGGTTCCATCTACATAAAAAGAAGATGATAAGCTCAGATTGGGCTTATTTCAAATTGGTGTTTTAGGGGTTAGAATGCACATTCACCCAAAAATCGCAGAGTGACATATTTGTTATCAGCCCAGATCAAGCATAGGTGTTTTGCTTCCATCTCACTAGAAAGAGGACGAATAAGCTTGGATTGTTCTTTCAGTGTTCATTCACCCAAAGCGAATTGTAATAACCCTAAACAAAGCCAAACAGGTTGTTTTGGGTTCCAGCTACATAGGAAAAAGAATCTTGGATTTTGCTTATTTGGTGTTCTTTGGTGTTAATGCACATAGACCCAGAAATCGCTAAGGGTGTGTAATGAGACCAAAATAACACAACACCGTCTTTTCGCTTCCATATGCGTAAAAAGAAGACGGATACGCTTTAATTGGGCTTATTGCAATTCGCATGTTGTTTTTTGCGTGTACACCAGAATCACCCCCAACCAAAGTAAAGTTATTTTGGGTTCCATCTATATAAAAAGAAGATGACAAAGCTCTGATTGGGCTTATTTCAAATTGGTGTTTTAGGGGTTAGAATGCACATTCATCCAAAAATCGCAGTGAAATATTTGTTATCAGCCCAAATCAAGCATAGGTGTTCTGGTTCCATCTCAATAGGAAGAGGACGAATAAGCTTGGATTGTTCTTTAGGTTGTTCATTCAGCCACAAATAGGAAAGCGAAGTGTAATAACCCTAAACAATGCGAAACAGGTTGTTTTGGGTTCCAGCACGCATAGAAAGAAGAATCTTGGATATCGCTTATTTCCAGTCGTGTTCTTTGGTGTTAATGCACATTGACCCAGAAATCGCTGAGGGTGTGTAATTAGACCAAAATAACACAACACCGTCTTTTCGCTTCCATATTGTCAGGGAATCAGGAGCAGGAGCACTGGGGAGAGAGGAATTGGAGAGCGAAGGGGAAGAATCCGAGGGAAGCGTAGGGGAGTATGACAGTGGCCCGAGAGATTCCATGAGCTTCTCCAGCGAATCAGAAGATTCCCAGAAGGGGGCGCCGATGGTCAGAGCAAGGGGGGTCCCAGAGTGGACGCACCAGAAACAAGGAGCCAGAGGGGAACCCCAAAGCAGCAGTGGGGGATCAGGACCAGTTTCCCCACCAGAGCGTAGTGGGGGGGAAGAGTCACATGTGTCAGGGCCAGCGTCCCCTCCAGCCGGCAGAGGAGGTGAGTCAGGGCTGACCACGCCTCCATCGGAGAGTGGGGGAATGGAGGGAGGTCAGTTGCAGCTAGCCCCCCCGAAGGGGGAAGCAGTGACAGCAGCAGTGAAACGGTCAGGAGGAAAGCTGCTGGCTGGGCGCGCGCGCCAAGTTCAAATGTGCAGGCGCGGGGGACAGCAGGAGACCCGGATGGGGAACCAGCTCCTAAAGCCCGCCGGAGGGAGGGAGAAGGCTCAGGGGAATCAGCGTCAGAAGAGGCTAGAAAGGGCGAGACCCCGGCGGGCAGGCAGACCCAGAGGAGGAAAGAGCAGCGGAAAAGGTGTAGCAAGGCGAGGGTCTTAAACTGGTGTACAGGGGGAGGAGATTCAGAGGGATCATCAGCGGTCTGACAGTGATACGTAGAGCTGCGCGCTGCGGCTCTGGAAGTGAAACTGAACTTCAATAAAGACTTTTGTACTTAACAACGAAACAGCGTTGGTCCTTTGTGAGCTGGGACCTTGGGCAGCCCTGACAGTATGATCCCTCTCACATCAGAATTAAACCTCGCAGTGTGAGTTGGTGCAGCGAGGGGCAAGACTTGGTGTTTTGCGAGCTCACGAAGATTGGCAAAGATGACTACTACAGAGGACCAGGTGAAAGAACTGCAAAGCGCAGTCACTAGGCTGTATGCAGAAGTAGAGGCATCCAGAAAAAGGGAAGATGAAGCAGCAGCGCCATGCCGGGATCTACAAGCCAGGTGGGAACGTTTGGGCAAAGAGAGGCTGCCAGGATCCAAGCCGGAGGGAGTTGGCCTCGGGAAGAGGGGGGGCAGCATAGTAGCCCACTTCGACGGGAACCTGCAGCAGTATCCTAACTTCAGAGCCGACATAGTTTACGCGCTCAATTTGCTTCGGAAAGACTTTAGAGATGAGGAAGAGAAAGTGGGATTCATAATTACTCATCTGCATGGGGAAGCTAAAGCGTGGCTGCGGAATTTGTGGCGCGAAAATGACCCCGCCCTCCAAGATTCCGATGCATTTATCAAAGCTATGGACGCTTGTTTTAAATCAACGGTAGATGTGGCGCGGAGGGAAATACATGGGCTGCAGCAAGGGAAAGCCACGGTGAGGCAATATCACTCACGCTTTTTTGCTTTACTGAATGTGCTGGGCTGAGAGAAGGATTCCATTGCCGTCAGAGACCTGTTCTGGGAGGGGCTAAATGGGACCGTGAAAGATGAGCTGGCACGGGGGGAGAGACCCCAAAGCACCATGGAAGTTGCCCAAAGAGCGCTGGTGATTGGAGTGCGCCTGGAAGAACGCCCTTGGAGCAGGGAGGAAGGACGTAGGGCAAGCACACTAGCCAGGACAACCCCCTCCTTACCCAGAGAGACAGGGCGGGCGCTATCCACGCCTCCACTGGGGAGGGGAGAAGAGCCGATGGAGATAGGGGGTGCTAGGGCTCAGACTGCCTTCAGAGCCCAAACACCGGGAGCAGTCAAGGTGAAGGCTCCTAGAGGGACCAGGAAGTGTTACATCTGCGACAGTGCACAGCACATGGCCAAAGAGTGTCCCCAGAGGCTCCAGAAGCACACTGCAGCCTCAGCAACAGTAAAGGGAACAGGTCAGCAGACAGAACAGCTGCAGTTAAACGAAGAAGCCTGGTTGGAAGGGGAACCACTGGGGCCCAACCAGGCGAGTCAGTGAAGCAGTCCCCAGAGATTTTACAGCCCACGGACCCCCTCCCACCCAAACTAGTGGTGCAACTCACCGCATCGCTCCAGCTGCCCAATGGGCTCACCCTGGAAGTCCCAATCACCATTGACTCTGGGAGCAACGCAGACTTTGTAGGAGTGGACTTCATTAAGCAACACCGCATAGCACTCCTGCCAGCCACCATGCCCCTAAACGTTGTCACGGTCGATGGCAGGAAGCTACTGGGAGGAGAGGTGGTACAGCAAACACCGCCTATGGTGATGCAAATTGGAAACCACCGCGAAGTCATCAGCTTCAATGTCACTCACCTGTCGGACACGCCCATAGTGTTGGGTATGAGTTGGCTGGATAGGCACAGCCCGGCATTAGCATGGTACCAGCGGCAATTGACCTTCTGCTCCTCCTACTGCGCAGAACACTGCATCCGGACCAGCCAGGAGGACGAGGGGCAAGAGGATGAACCGCAGTTACACCTAGGCATGGTGCAAGCTGTACCCAACAAGTACAAGGAGTTTTTGGAGGTCTTCTGCGAGAGGGAAGCGGATAAGCTGCCTCCCCACAGGCCTTACGACTGCAAGATTGACCTCCTGCCGGGGGCGACGCTGCCGACTGGGAAACTGTATTGCATGTCTGAGGACGAACTGCAAGAACTCAAGGAGTTCATAGATCACAACTTGAAGCGGGGATTCATCCAAGAATCCAAAGCAGTGGGGGGCAGTCCTGTGTTTTTCGTGAAGAAGGACACGCCCCAACGGAGGCTCGTAGTTGATTATAGGCTCATAAATTCCAGGACAAAGCCCACAGCATTCCCCATGCCCAAGATCGACGACCTGCTCGCAACGGTGAGGAAGGGACGACTCTTCACCAAGTTGGATCTACGAGGGGCGTACAACCTTATACGCATGCTGGAGGGCGATGAGTGGAAGACAGCCATGTTTACACCTTTAGGCACCTATGAATATCGCGTAATGCCTTTTGGTCTGCAAAATGGCTCCCATACCTTCCAAGCTTTCATGCATCACGTGTTAGCGGGACTCCTCTACAAGAAGTGCGTCTGCTTCCTAGACGACATCCTTATCTTCTCGGAATCGCAGGAGGCTCACGAGGGGGACGTCAAGGAGGTCCTGCAGAGGCTACGGGAGCACAAACTTTACGCCAAACTAGAGAAGTGCCAGTTCGACATGACGGAGGTGGATTTCCTGGGCTACAAGCTGTCCGACAAGGGACTCGCCATGGACAGCACCAAGGTCCGCGCGGTGTTGGACTGGAAGAGCCCGCGCAATCAGAAGGAGGTCCAGAAGTTCGTCGGCTTCGCCAACTTTTATCGCAAGTTCATCAAAGGGTTCGCGAAGGAGACGGCGGCTATCACGGACACCCTCAGCTCCAAGAAGAAGAAGTTCACCTGGACGGACCAGGCGGAGCAGTCCTTTCGGAGACTCAAGCGTCTCTTCGCGTCCAAAGAACAGCTGCTACATGTAAACTCAAGCAGACCAATGAGGGTTGAGACGGACGCCTCGGACAGAGCGGTGGGGGCCGTCCTGTTGCAGCAAGATCCGCAAGGGGAATGGAGGCCGTGCGCATTCTACTCCAGGAAACTCAGCAAGGCGGAACAGAACTACACCATCTGGGACAGGGAGTTGCTGGCCATTCATGCAGCTTTCAAGGCGTGGCGGCACTTCCTCGTCGGAGCCAGACACACAGTGCAAGTCCGCACGGACCATAAGAACCTGGAGTACTGGCGCACGGCGCGGTTCCTGAACCAGAGACACATCCGCTGGGCGGAGTTCTTTGCGGATTTCGATTTCCGGATAGAATACATCCCGGGAGACAACAACGTCATGACGGACGCACTATCCAGGAAGCCGCAGTATCTCGAGGAAGCGGCGCCGGTGGCGGCCAAGCACATTTTCGCACCGAAAGCGTGGGCGTGCGCTTCAGCTGCCATGGACCTGGACGCGGTGCGTCGAGCGCTGCAGACGGATTCGTTCGCACAATCCAAGATGGAGGAGGTGCAAAGAGGCACAGCAAAGGACGACAAGTTCCAGATACAAGACGGACTGCTCATACGCAAAGGGGCTCTCTACGTACCCGGAGACGACCTCCGCGCGAAAGTCCTGCAGCAGTTACACGACGCGCCCAGCGCTGGGCACTTTGGCAAGGACAAGACGGCGGAATTAGTAACCAGAGACTTTTGGTGGCCCAAGGTGAGGGGAGAAGTCGCGGATTACGTCTCCAGGTGTGACACCTGCCAAAGGGCCAAGCCAGTACACAGGAAGCCGGCGGGTCTGCTAGAACCCCTACAGACGCCGCTCGAACCGTGGGAGAGAGTGGCCCTGGACTTTGTCACAGATCTGCCCAGTTCGCGAGGCAAAACAGCGGTACTCGTGCTCGTAGACATGTTCACCAAGATGGCGCACTTTATTCCTTGCGCGAAGGTGGCCACAGCGGAACAGACCGCCAAGCTGTTCATAGACCACGTGTTCAAAGCTCACGGCTTGCCGCGGTCCATCCTGTCCGACCGGGGTCGCCAATTTGTCTCAAGCTTCTGGCAGAAGCTGCTGGGCATTCTGAACGTCAAGATCAACTTAGCGTCAGCACGACACCCACAGACCAACGGACAAGCAGAGAGGGTCAACGCCATCATGCAGCAGTACCTGCGATGCTACGCCAATCAACAACCCTCGACCTGGGTGGACTACCTACCGCTGGCCGAGTTTGCCTACAACAACACGAAGCACGGGTCTACAGGAGTGACACCGTTCTTCGCCAATAATGGGCGGCATCCCAGAACTTTCCCGGGTTTGGAGACGAAGGGGGAGGGGGAGCCAAGGGGAGCAGAGCACTTAGCAGCAGAGTTACAGGAGGTCCACGAGCAACTCCGAAGGCAATTGGAACTGGCGAAACACGTCTACAAAATGCAGGCGGACAAGCACAGGAGAGTTGGGGAGGACATCCAGGTGGGGGACTGGGTCTGGTTAGCAGCCCAGGCAGTGCCGGCCAGGACGCTGGCTAAGAGGAAGCTCAAACACAAGCAGCTGGGGCCTTACCAGGTCGCGGCACAAATCAATCCAGTGGCCTTCCGGTTGACACTCCCGGAGGGCTCCAGAATGCATCCAGTCTTTCATAGGTCAGTGCTCACACCCTACAGGGAACCCCACAGGTTTCAGGCGCCAGGGAACGCGCCAGACCCACTTAACAAATCTAGAACGAGGGAGGGGTCACGGAGGGCGACGCCACTCAACGAGGTCACGGAGATTTTGGACTCGAGGTGGGGGGAAGAGGGAGTGGAATATCTCCTCACTAGGGAAGGTACCCCAGCCAGCGCCAACAGCTGGGTACCGTGCTATGCCGTGGAGGAGCACTACCTCAAAGACGAGTTCCATGCACTCTTCCCACACAGACCTATGCCGGCAGAGTATTTCGACGACTGGCTTTTCACACCCACACTTTCAGCCAGTACGTTCCAGGGTTTTTCATCAGCTGAAGAGACGACGCCGGAAATAAGCTCCCCGGAGGGGTCTTTCTCGGGGTTTGACACAGACCGCTCCTATTGGTGGGACACTCAACCGGAGGTGGGGTGGCGCAGGGAGCTGCTGAAGGGACCTTTACACACAGTTTCACCAGAGGTACCCGGGGGAGGGGAGGACATGGACGTGTTGGGGGAGGATCCTGGATTCGAGCACAACAGCAGAGAGATGGAAGCAGAAGAAATCGACGTCGACGAGCCCGTTGCGGTCTGGCCAGATCCCGCTGACAAGCTGCACACCGGGGGAGAAGAATGGTATCCCGCACTCACACCCACAGCACTGGAGCACCCGGAACCCACACCCGAAGAGGGGTAGGGGGGAAGGGATGGATGTCAGGGAATCAGGAGCAGGAGCACTGGGGAGAGAGGAATTGGAGAGCGAAGGGGAAGAATCCGAGGGAAGCGTAGGGGAGTATGACAGTGGCCCGAGAGATTCCATGAGCTTCTCCAGCGAATCAGAAGATTCCCAGAAGGGGGCGCCGATGGTCAGAGCAAGGGGGGTCCCAGAGGGGACGCACCAGAAACAAGGAGCCAGAGGGGAACCCCAAAGCAGCAGTGGGGGATCGGGACCAGTTTCCCCACCAGAGCGTAGTGGGGGGGAAGAGTCACATGTGTCAGGGCCAGCGTCCCCTCCAGCCGGCAGAGGAGGTGAGTCAGGGCTGACCACACCTCCATCGGAGAGTGGGGGAATGGAGGGGAGGTCCGTTGCAGCTAGCCCCCCCGAAGGGGGAAGCAGTGACAGCAGCAGTGAAACGGTCAGGAGGAAAGCTGCTGGCTGGGCGCGCGCGCCAAGTTCAAATGTGCAGCAGGAGACCCGGATGGGGAACCAGCTCCTAAAGCCCGCCGGAGGGAGGGAGAAGGCTCAGGGGAATCAGCGTCAGAAGAGGCTAGAAAGGGCGAGACCCCGGCGGGCAGGCGGACCCAGAGGAGGAAAGAGCAGCGGAAAAGGTGTAGCAAGGCGAGGGTCTTAAACTGGTGTACAGGGGGAGGAGATTCAGAGGGATCATCAGCGGTCTGACAGTGAGACGTAGAGCTGCGCACTGCGGCTCTGGAAGTGAAACTGAACTTCAATAAAGACTTTTGTACTTAACAACGAAGCAGCGTTGGTCCTTTGTGAGCTGGGGCCTTGGGCAGCCCTGACACATATGCATAGAAGGAAGACGGTTACGCTTTAATTGGTCTTTTTTCAATTCGCATGCTGTTTTTTGGGTGTGCACCAGAATCACCCCAACCAAAGCAAAAACGTTTTTTGGGTTCCATCTACATAAAAAGAAGTTGATAACGCACTCATTGGGCTTATTTCAAATTGGTGTTTTTGGGGTTAGAATGCACATTCAACCAAAAATCGCAGTGATATGTTTGTTAAGATGGTAGAAAGAAGACGAATAAGTTTCAATTGGGCTTATTTCAATTCGCATGGTGCTTTTTGGGTGTGCATCAGAATCTCCCCCAACCGAAGCAAAAAGGTCTTTTGGGTTCCATCTACATAGAAAGAACATCATTGGTGTTTTGGGGGTTAGAATGCACATTCAACCAAAAATCGCATAGTGAAATGTTTGTTATCAGCAAAATCAAGCATAGGTAGTTTGGTTCATTTCAATAGAAAGAGGAACAATAACCTTGGCTTGCACTTTCGGTGTTCATTCACCCACAAACTGCAAAGCGAAGTGTCATAAGCATAAACAAAACAAAACAGGTTGTTTTGGATAACATCTACAAAGAAGAATCGGAGTTTGCTTACTTCAAAGTCATGTTCTTTGGTGTTAATGCACATTTACCCAGAAATCGCAAAGTGTATGTAAAGAGACAAACATAGCAAAACACCATCTTTCCGCTTTCATCGCGTAGAAAGAAGACGAATAAGCTTCGATTGGGCTTCTTTCAATTCGCATGGTGTTTTTTCGGTGTGCACCAGAATCACCCCAACCAAAGCAAAAAGGTGTTTTGCCTTCCATCTACATAAAAAGAAGTTGATAACGCAATCATTGGGCTTATTTCAAATTGGTGTTTTTGGGGTTAGAATGCACATTCAACCAAAAATCGCAGCGTGAAATGTTTGTTAGCAGCCCAAATCAAGCATAGGTAGTTTGGTTCATTTCAATAGAAAGAGGACCAATAAGCTTGGATTGCTCTTTTGTGTTCATTCACCCACAAATAACAAAGCGAAGTGTAATAAGCCTAAAGATAGCAAAACAGGTTGTTTTGGGTTCCATCTACGTGGAAAGAAGCATCTTGGATTTGCTTATTTCAAAGTCGCGTTCTTTTTTGTTAATGCACATTTACCCAGAAATCACAAAGTGTATGCAATGAGATGAAAATTACAAAAGACGGTCTTTTCGCTTCCTTATGCGTAGAAAGAAGACGAATAATCTTCGATTGGGCTTCTTTCAATTCGCATGGTGTTTTTTGGGTGTGCATCAGAATCACCCCAACTAAAGCAAAAAGGTCGTTTGGCTTCCATCTACATAAAAAGAAGAGGATAACGCACTCATTGGGCTTATTTCAAATTGGTGTTTTTGGGGTTAGAATGCACATTCAACCAAAAATCGCATAGTGAAATGTTTGTTATCAGCAAAATCAAGCATAGGTAGTTTGGTTCATTTCAATAGAAAGAGGAACAATAACCTTGGATTGCACTTTTGGTGTTCATTCACCCACAAACTGCAAAGCGAAGTGTCATAAGCATAAACAAAACAAAACAGGTTGTTTTGGATTCCATCTACATACAAAGAAGAATCGGAGTTTGCTTACTTCAAAGTCATGTTCTTTGGTGTTAATGCACATTTACCCAGAAATCACAAAGTGTATTGTCAGGGTATGCATGTATGCAATGAGATCAAAATTACAAAAGACGGTCCTTTCGCTCTCTTATGCGTAGAAAGAAGACGAATAAGCTTTGATTGGGCTTATTTGGGGTTCCATCTACATAGAAAGAACATCATTGGGCTTATTTCAAATTGGTGTTCTTGGGGTTAGAATGCACATTCAACCAAAAATCGCAGCGTGAAATGTTTGTTAGCAGCCCAAATCAAGCATAGGTGTTTTGGTTCGATCTCAATAGAAAGAGGACCAATAAGCTTGGATTGCTCTTTTGTGTTCATTCACGCACAGATAACAAAGCGATGTCTAAAGAAAGCAAAACAGGTTATTGTGGGTTCCATCAACGTAGAAAGAAGCATCTTGGATTTTGCTTATTTCAAAGTCGCGTTCTTTGGTGTTAATGCACATTTACCCAGAAATCACAAAGTGTATTGTCAGGGTATGCATGTATACAATGAGATAAAAATTACAAAAGACGGTCCTTTCGCTCTCTTATGCTTAGAAAGAGGACGAATAAGCTTTGATTGGGCTTATTTGGGGTTCCATCTACATAGAAAGAACATCATTGGGCTTATTTCAAATTGGTGTTCTTGGGGTTAGAATCCACATTCAACCATAAATCGCAGCGTGAAATGTTTGTTAGCAGCCCAAATCAAGCATAGGTGTTTTGGTTCGATCTCAATAGAAAGAGGACCAATAAGCTTGGATTGCTCTTTTGTGTTCATTCACCCACAAATAACAAAGCGAAGTGTAATAAGCCTAAAGAAAGCAAAACAGGTTATTTTGGGTTCCATCTAAATAGAAAGAAGCATCTTGGATTTTGCTTATTTCAAAGTCGCGTTCTTTGGTGTTAATGCACATTTACCCAGAAATCACAAAGTGTATGCAATGAGATGAAAATTACAAAAGACGGTCTTTTCGCTTCCTTATGCGTAGAAAGAAGACGAATAATCTTCGATTGGGCTTCTTTCAATTCGCATGGTGTTTTTTGGGTGTGCATCAGAATCACCCCAACTAAAGCAAAAAGGTCGTTTGACTTCCATCTACATAAAAAGAAGATGATAACGCACTCATTGGGCTTATTTCAAATTGGTGTTTTTGGGGTTAGAATGCACATTCAACCAAAAATCGCAGCGTGAAATGTTTGTTAGCAGCCCAAATCAAGCATAGGTGTTTTGGTTTGATCTCAATAGAAAGAGGACCAATCCAAGCTTATTAGCTTGGATTGCACGTTCGTTGTTCATTCCCCCACAAATAACAAAGCGAAGAGTAATAAGCCTAAAGAAAGCCTAAAGAAAGGTTCCATCTAAATAGAAAGATGCATCTTGGATTTTGATTATTTCAAAGTCGCGTTCTTTGGTGTTAATGCACATTTACCCAGAAATCACAAAGTGTATTGTCAGGGTATGCATGTATGCAATGAGATCAAAATTACAAAAGACGGTCCTTTCGCTCTCTTATGCGTAGAAAGAAGACGAATAAGCTTTGATTGGGCTTATTTGGGGTTCCATCTACATAGAAAGAACATCATTGGGCTTATTTCAAATTGGTGTTTTTGGGTTTAGAATGCACATTCAACCAAAAATCGCATAGTGAAATGTTTGTTATCAGCAAAATCAAGCATAGGTAGTTTGGTTCATTTCAATAGAAAGAGGAACAATAACCTTGGATTGCACTTTCGGAGTTCATTCACCCACAAACTGCAAAGCGAAGTGTCATAAGCATAAACAAAACAGGTTGTTTTGGATAACTACATATAAAGAAGAATAGGAATTTGCTTACTTCAAAGATGTTCTTTGGTGTTAATGCACATTTACCCAGAAATCGCAAAGTGTATGTAAAGAGACAAACATAGCAAAACACCATCTTTCCGCTTTCATCGCGTAGAAAGAAGACGAATAAGCTTCGATTGGGCTTCTTTCAATTCGCATGGTGTTTTTTCGGTGTGCACCACAATCACCCCAACCAAAGCAAAAAGGTGTTTTGGCTTCCATCTACATAAAAAGAAGTTGATAACGCAATCATTGGGCTTATTTCAAATTGGTGTTTTGGGGGTTAGAATGCACATTCAACCAAAAATCGCATAGTGAAATGTTTGTTATCAGCAAAATCAAGCATAGGTAGTTTGGTTCATTTCAATAGAAAGAGGAACAATAACCTTGGATTGCACTTTCGGTGTTCATTCACCCACAAACTGCAAAGCGAAGTGTCATAAGCATAAACAAAACAAAACAGGTTGTTTTGGATTCCATCTACATACAAAGAAGAATCGGAGTTTGCTTACTTCAAAGTCATGTTCTTTGGTGTTAATGCACATTTACCCAGAAATCACAGTGTATTGTCAGGGTATGCATGTATGCAATGAGATCAAAATTACAAAAGACGGTCCTTTCGCTCTCTTATGCGTAGAAAGAAGACGAATAAGCTTTGATTGGGCTTATTTGGGGTTCCATCTACATAGAAAGAACATCATTTGGCTTATTTCAAATTGGTGTTCTTGGGGTTAGAATGCACATTCAACCAAAAATCGCAGCGTGAAATGTTTGTTAGCAGCCCAAATCAAGCATAGGTGTTTTGGTTCAATCTCAATAGAAAGAGGACCAATAAGCTTGGATTGCTCTTTTGTGTTCATTCACGCACAGATAACAAAGCGAAGTAATGTCTAAAGAAACCAAAACAGGTTATTGTGGGTTCCATCTACGTAGAAAGAAGCATCTTGGCTTTTGCTTATTTCAAAGTCGCGTTCTTTGGTGTTAATGCACATTTACCCAGAAATCACAAAGTGTATTGTCAGGGTATGCAATGAGATCAAAATTACAAAAGACGGTCCTTTCGCTCTCTTATGCTTAGAAAGAGCTTTGATTGGGCTTATTTGGGGTTCCATCTACATAGAAAGAACATCATTGGGCTTATTTCAAATTGGTGTTCTTGGGGTTAGAATGCACATTCAACCAAAAATCGCAGCGTGAAATGTTTGTTAGCAGCCCAAATCAAGCATAGGTGTTTTGGTTCGATCTCAATAGAAAGAGGACCAATCCAAGCTTATTAGCTTGGATTGCACGTTCGTTGTTCATTCACCCACAAATAACAAAGCGAAGAGTAATAAGCCTAAAGAAAGCAAAACAGGTTATTTTGGGTTCCATCTAAATAGAAAGATGCATCTTGGATTTTGATTATTTCAAAGTCGCGTTCTTTGGTGTTAATGCACATTTACCCAGAAATCACAAAGTGTATTGTCAGGGTATGCATGTATGCAATGAGATCAAAATTACAAAAGACGGTCCTTTCGCTCTCTTATGCGTAGAAAGAAGACGAATAAGCTTTGATTGGGCTTATTTGGGGTTCCATCTACATAGAAAGAACGTCATTGGGCTTATTTCAAATTGGTATTCTTGGGGTTAGAATGCACATTCAACCAAAAATCGCATAGTGAAATGCAAAATCAAGCATAGGTAGTTTGGTTCATTTCAATAGAAAGAGGAACAATAACCTTGGATTGCACTTTCGGTGTTCATTCACCAACAAACTGCAAAGCGAAGTGTCATAAGCATAAACAAAACAAAACAGGTTGTTTTGGATAACATATACATATAAAGAAGAATAGGAGTTTGCTTACTTCAAAGTCATGTTCTTTGGTGTTAATGCACATTTACCCAGAAATCGCAAAGTGTATATAAAGAGACAAACATAGCAAAACACCATCTTTCCGCTTTCATCGCGTAGAAAGAAGACGAATAAGCTTCGATTGGGCTTCTTTCAATTCGCATGGTGTTTTTTCGGTGTGCACCAGAATCACCCCAACCAAAGCAAAAAGGTGTTTTGGCTTCCATCTACATAAAAAGAAGTTGATAACGCAATCATTGGGCTTATTTCAAATTGGTGTTTTGGGGGTTAGAATGCACATTCAACCAAAAATCGCATAGTGAAATGTTTGTTATCAGCAAAATCAAGCATAGGTAGTTTGGTTCATTTCAATAGAAAGAGGAACAATAACCTTGGATTGCACTTTCGGTGTTCATTCACCCACAAACTGCAAAGCGAAGTGTCATAAGCATAAACAAAACAAAACAGGTTGTTTTGGATTCCATCTACATACAAAGAAGAATCGGAGTTTGCTTACTTCAAAGTCATGTTCTTTGGTGTTAATGCACATTTACCCAGAAATCACAAAGTGTATTGTCAGGGTATGCATGTATGCAATGAGATCAAAATTACAAAAGACGGTCCTTTCGCTCTCTTATGCGTAGAAAGAAGACGAATAAGCTTTGATTGGGCTTATTTGGGGTTCCATCTACATAGAAAGAACATCATTGGGCTTATTTCAAATTGGTGTTCTTGGGGTTAGAATGCACATTCAACCAAAAATCGCAGCGTGAAATGTTTGTTAGCAGCCCAAATCAAGCATAGGTGTTTTGGTTCGATCTCAATAGAAAGAGGACCAATAAGCTTGGATTGCTCTTTTGTGTTCATTCACGCACAGATAACAAAGCGAAGTAATGTCTAAAGAAAGCAAAACAGGTTACTGTGGGTTCCATCTACGTAGAAAGAAGCATCTTGGCTTTTGCTTATTTCAAAGTCGCGTTCTTTGGTGTTAATGCACATTTACCCAGAAATCACAAAGTGTATGCAATGAGATGAAAATTACAAAAGACGGTCTTTTCGCTTCCTTATGCGTAGAAAGAAGACGAATAAGCTTCGATTGGGCTTCTTTCAATTCGCATGGTGTTTTTTGGGTGAGCATCAGAATCACCGCAACTAAAGCAAAAAGGTCTTTTGGCTTCCATCTACATAAAAAGATGATAACGCACTTGTCAGTGCTACCCTAGGTCCCAGCTCACAAAGGACCAACGCTGCTTCGTTGTTTAGTATAAAAGTCTTTATTGAAGTTCAGTTTCACTTCCAGAGCCGCAGCGCGCAGCCCCACGTCTCAACTGTCAGACAGCTAATGCTCCGTCTGAGTCTCCTCCCCCTTGACACCAATTTAAGATTCTAGCCTTGCTCCACCTTCTCCGCTGCTCCTTCCTCCTCTGGGTCCGCCTGCCCGCCGGGGTTCCGCCCTTTCTAGCCTCTTCTCCCGCTGATTCCCCTGAGCCTTCTCCCTCCCTCCGGCGGGCTTTAGGAGCTGGTTCCCCATCCGGGTCTCCTGCTGTTCCGCGCGCCTGCACATTTGAACTTGGCGCGCGCGCCCAGCCAGCAGCTTTCCTCCTGACCGTTTCACTGCTGCTGCCACTGCTTCCCCCTTCGGGGGGGCTAGCTGCAACTGACCTCCCTTCCGTTCCCCCACTCTCCGATGGAGGCGTGGTCAGTCCTGACTCCCTCTCTGGAGGAGACACTGCCCCTGACAGATGTGACTCTTCCCCCCCACTACGCTCTGGTGGGGAAACTGGTCCCGATCCTCCACTGCTGCTTTGGGGTTCCCCTCTGGCTCCTTGTTTCTGGTGCGTCCCCCCTGGGACCCCCCTTGCCCTGACCATCGGCGCCCCCTTCTGGGAATCTTCTGATTCGCTGGAGAAGCTCATGGAATCTCTCGGGCCACTGTCATACTCCCCTACGCTGCCCTCGGATTCTTCCCCTTCGCTCTCCCAATCCTCTCTCCTCAGTGCTCCTGCTCCTGATTCCCTGACATCCATCCCCCCCTCGAAGCCCCCCCTTCCCCCCTCCCCTCTTCGGGTGTGGGTTCCGGGTGCTCCAGTCCTGTGGGTGTGAGTGCGGGATACCATTCTTCCCCCCTGGTGTGTAGCCGGTCCACTGGATCCGGCCCAACCGCAACGGGCTCGTCGACGTCGATTTCCTCTGCTTCCATCTCTCTGCTGATGTGCTCGAATCCAGGATCCTCCCCCAACACGTCCATGTCCTCCCCTCCCCCGGGTACCTCTGGTGAGACTGCTTGCAAAGGTCCCAGCAGCAACTCCCTGCGCCACCCCACCTCCGGTTGAGTGTCCCACCAATAGGAGCGGTCTGTGGCAAAACCCGAGAGAGACCCCTCCGAGGAGCTAGTGTCCGGCGTCGTCTCTTCAGCTGATGAAAAACCCTGGAACGTACTGGCTGACAGTGTGGGTGTGAAGAGCCAGTCGTTGAAATACTCTGCCGGCATAGGTCTGTGTGTGAAGAGTGCATGGAACTCGTCTTTAAGATAGTGCTCCTCCACGGCATAGCACGGTACCCACCTGTTGGCACTGGCTGGGGTACCTTCCCTGGCGAGGAGGTATTCCACCCCCTCTTCCCCCCACCTCGAGTCCAAAATCTCCGTGACCTCGTTGAGTGGCGTCGCCCTCCGTGACCCCTCCCTCTTCGGAGATTCGTTAAGTGGGTCTGGCGCGTTCCCTGTCGCCTGAAACCTGTGGGGTTCCCTGTAGGGTGTGAGCACTGACCTATGAAAGACTGGGTGCATTCTGGAGCCCTCCGGGAGTGTCAACCGGAAGGCCACTGGATTGATTTGCGCCGCGACCTGGTAAGGTCCCAGCTGCTTGTGTTTGAGCTTCCTCTTAGCCAGCGTCCTGGCCGGCACTGCGTGGGCTGCTAACCAGACCCAGTCCCCCACCTGGATGTCCTCCCCGACCCTTTTGTGCTTGTCTGCCTGCATTTTGTAGGCGTGTTTCGCCAGTTCCAATTGCCTTTGGAGTTGCTCATGGACCTCCTGTAACTCTGCTGCTAAGTGCTCTGCTCCCCTTGGCTCCCCCTCCCCCTTCGTCTCTAACCCCGGGAAAGTTCTGGGATGCCACCCATTATTGGCGAAGAACGGTGTCACTCCTGTAGACCCGTGCTTCGTGTTGTTGTAGGCAAACTCGGCCAGCGGTAGGTAGTCCACCCAGGTCGAGGGTTGTTGATTGGCGTAGCATCGCAGGTACTGCTGCATGATGGCGTTGACCCTCTCCGCTTGTCCGTTGGTCTGCGGGTGTCGTGCCGACGCTAAGTTGATCTTGACGTTCAGGATGCCCAGCAGCTTCTGCCAGAAGCTCGAGACGAATTGGCGACCCCGGTCGGACAGGATGGACCGCGGCAAGCCGTGAGCTTTGAACACGTGGTCTATGAACAGCTTGGCGGTCTGTTCCGCTGTGGCCACCTTCGCGCACGGAATAAAGTGCGCCATCTTGGTGAACATGTCTACGACCACGAGCACCGCTGTTTTGCCTCGCGAGCTGGGCAGATCTGTGACAAAGTCCAGGGCCACTTTCTCCCACGGTTCGAGCGGCGTCTGTAGGGGTTCTAGTAGACCCGCCGGCTTCCTGTGTACTGGCTTGGCCCTTTGGCAGGTGTCACACCTGGAGACGTAATCCGCGACTTCTCCCCTCACCTTGGGCCACCAAAAGTCTCTGGTTACTAATTCCACCGTCTTGTCCTTGCCGAAGTGCCCAACGCTGGGCGCGTCGTGTAGCTGCTGCAAGACTTTCACGCGGAGGTCGTCTCCGGGCACGTAGAGAGCCCCTCTGTAGATGAGCAGTCCGTCTCGTATCTGGAACTCGTCGTCCTTCGCTGTGCCTTTTCACACCTCCTCCATCTTGGATTGTGCGAACGAATCCGTCTGCAGCGCTCGACGCACCGTGTCCAGGTCCACGGCAGCTGAAGCGCACGCCCACGCTTTCGGTGCGAAATTGTGCTTGGCCACCACCGGCGCCGCTTCCTCGAGATACTGCGGCTTCCTGGATAGTGCATCCGCCATGACGTTGTTGTCTCCCGGGATGTATTCTATCCGGAAATCGAAATCCGCAAAGAACTCCTCCCAGCGAATGTGTCTCTGGTTCAGGAACCGCGCCGTGCGCCAGTACTCCAGGTTCTTATGGTCCGTGCGGACTTGCACTGTGTGCCTGGCTCCAACGAGGAAGTGCCGCCACGCCTTGAAAGCTGCATGAATGGCCAGCAACTCCCTGTCCAAGATGGTGTAGTTCTGTTCCGGCTTGCTGAGTTTCCTGGAGTAGAATGCGCACGGCCTCCAATCCCCTTGCGGATCTTGCTGCAACAGGACGACCCCCACCGCTCTGTCCGAGGCGTCCGTCTCAACCCTCATTGGTCTGCTGGGGTTTACATGTAGCAGTTGTTCTTCGGACGCGAAGAGACGCTTGAGTCTCCGAAAGGACTGCTCCGTCTGGTCCGTCCAGGTGAACTTCTTCTTCTTGGAGCTGAGGGTGTCCGTGATGGCCGCCGTCTCCTTCGCGAACCCTTTGATGAACTTGCGATAAAAGTTGGCGAAGCCGACGAACTTCTGGACCTCCTTCCGATTGCGCGGGCTCTTCCAGTCCAACACCGCGCGGACCTTGGTGCTGTCCATGGCGAGTCCCTTGTCGGACAGCTTGTAGCCCAGGAAATCCACCTCCGTCATGTCGAACTGGCACTTCTCTAATTTGGCGTAAAGTCTGTGCTCCCGTAGCCTCTGCAGGACCTCCTTGACGTCCATCTCGTGAGCCTCCTGCGATTCCGAGAAGACCAGGATGTCGTCCAGGAAGCAAACGCACTTCTTGTAGAGGAGTCCCGCTAACATGTGATGCATGAAAGCTTGGAAGGTATGGGAGCCATTTTGCAGACCAAAAGGCATTACGCGATATTCATAGGTGCCTAAAGGTGTAAACATGGCTGTCTTCCACTCATCGCCCTCCCGCATGCGTATAAGGTTGTACGCCCCTCGTAGATCCAACTTGGTGAAGATCCGTCCCTTCCTCACCGTCGCGAGCAGGTCGTCGATCTTGGGCATGGGGAATGCTGCGGGCTTTGTTTAGGAATTTATGATCCTATAATCAACTATGAGCCTGCGTTGGGGCGTGTCCTTCTTCTTCACGAAAAACACGGGACTGCCCCCCCACTGCTTTAGATTCTTGGATGAACCCCCGCTTCAAGTTGTGATCTATGAACTCCCTGAGTTCTTGCAGTTCGTCTTCAGACATGGAATACAGTTTCCCAGTCGGCAGCGTCGCTCCCGGCAGGAGGTCAATCTTGCAGTCATAAGGCCTGTGGGGAGGCAGCTTATCCGCTTCCCTCTCACAGAAGACCTCCAAAAACTCCTTGTACTTGTTGGGTACCGTGCACCATGCCTAGGTGTAACTGCGGTTCATCCTCTTGCCCCTCCTCCTCCTGGCGGGTCTGGATGCAGTGTTCTGCGCAGTAGGAGGAGCAGAAGGTCAATTGCCGCTGGTACCATGCTAATGCCGGGCTGTGCCTATCCAGCCAACTCATACCCAACACTATGGGCGTGTCTGACAGGTGGGTGACGTTGAAGCTGATGACTTCGCGGTGGTATCCAATTTGCATCACCATCGGTGGTGTTTGCTGTACCACCTCTCCTACCAGTAGCTTCCTGCCATCGACCGTGACGACGTTTAGGGGCATCGTGGCTGGCATGAGTGCTATGCGATGTTGCTTGATAAAGTCCGCTCCTATAAAGTCTGCGTTGCTCCCAGAGTCAATAATGGGCGGCATCCCAGAACTTTCCCGGGGTAAGAGACGAAGGGGGAGGGGGAGCCAAGGGGAGCAGAGCACTTAGCAGCAGAGTTACAGGAGGTCCACGAGCAACTCCGAAGGCAATTGGAACTGGCGAAACACGCCTACAAAATGCAGGCAGACAAGCACAGGAGGGTCGGGGAGGACATCCAGGTGGGGGACTGGGTCTGGTTAGCAGCCCACGCAGTGCCGGCCAGGACGTTAGCTAAGAGGAAGCTCAAGCACAAGCAGCTGGGACCTTACCAGGTCGCGGCGCAAACCAATCCAGTGGCCTTCCGGTTGACACTCCCGGAGGGCTCCAGAATGCACCCAGTCTTTCATAGGTCAGTGCTCACACCCTACAGGGAACCCCACAGGTTTCAGGCGACAGGGAACGCGCCAGACCCACTTAACGAATCTCCGAAGAGGGAGGGGTCACGGAGGGCGACGCCACTCAACGAGGTCACGGAGATTTTGGACTCGAGGTGGGGGGAAGAGGGGGTGGAATACCTCCTCGCCAGGGAAGGTACCCCAGCCAGTGCCAACAGGTGGGTACCGTGCTATGCCGTGGAGGAGCACTATCTTAAAGACGAGTTCCATGCACTCTTCCCACACAGACCTATGCCGGCAGAGTATTTCGACGACTGGCTCTTCACACCCACACTGTCAACCAGTACTGTCAGGGGTTCAGGAGCAGAGGGAACGGATGGCGAGGAATCGGAAGGAGAGGTTAGCGATGATAGCCGTCCGAGATCTCTAAGTCTGTCCAGCGAATCGGAGGATTCACAGAAAGGGGCTCCCGTGGGCAGAGCTGGGGGGTTACCAAGAGGGGCACCCCAGGAAGAAGGGACCAGAGGGGATTCAGAGAGCAGCAGCTGGAAATCCGGACCAGCTACTCCACCAGAGAGCAGCAGGGGGGAGGAGTTCCAGGCACCAGCGACAGGCAGCTCTCCGGCAGCAGCCACGCCTGCGTCAGAGAGCGAGGAAACGGTAGAGAGGAGGGTCGGAGACAGCGCGCGCGCGCCAAGTTCAAATGTACCAGAGGGAGGCGCAATGAGCAGCCCGGAAAGGGAGCCAGGTCCTAAAGCCCGCCGAAGGGAGGGGGAGGAATCCGAAGGGTCCGCATCCGAGGCATCCAGGAAGGAAGGAACCCCGGGGGGTGGTAGGACCCAGAGGCGAAAGGAGAGACGCAAAAGGTGGAGCAAGGCTAGGGTCTTGAACTGGTGTACAGGAGGCGGAGATTCAGATGGGACTTCGCCGATCTAGGGAATAGACGTAGAGACGCACGCTAAGATGTGGAAATGGAAACTATACTTCAATAAAGACTTTATTCCGTTCTACCGGCTAGCGTAGGTCCTTTGTGAGCCGGGACCTAGAGGCAGTCTCTGACAGTAAGTCCCATCTCCCAAAAGTTTTCATCAGTTCTCTTTGACTCAAGCGGCGTGTGGGGAGCGAAGCAGGGAGGAAAGAGGACTGGTGCCTTTGGAGCTCACAAAAGTCAAGCGACATGTCTACTGAAGAGCAAATTGCTTCCCTGCGAGAAGCGGTAACGCAGCTCAGCGCAGAGATAATCGCCTCCAGGAAAAGAGAGGATGCACCGCAGCTACACCTAGGCATGGTGCAAGCGGTGCCCAACAAGTACAAGGAGTTTTTGGAGGTCTTCTGCGAGAAGGAGGCGGACAAACTGCCCCCCCACAGACCCTATGACTGCAAGATTGATCTCCTGCCGGGGGCAACGCTGCCAACAGGGAAACTGTATTCCATGTCTGAGGACGAACTGCAGGAACTTAGGGAGTTCATAGACCACAATTTGAAGCGCGGGTTCATTCGGGAGTCGAAAGCTGTAGGGGGCAGTCCAGTATTCTTTGTGAAGAAGCGAGACACGCCCCAGAAGAGGCTTGTAGTTGACTTTCGAATTTTGAACTCGAAAACCAAGCCCTCGTCCTTCCCCATGCCCAAAATAGACGACCTGCTCGCGACGGTAAGGAAAGGACGCGTTTTCACCAAGTTGGATCTGCGAGGCGCGTACAACCTGATTCGTGTGCGGGAGGGCGACGAGTGGAAGACGGCCATGTTCACACCACTGGGCACCTACGAATACAGAGTTATGCCCTTCGGATTACAAAATGGCTCTCACTGTTTTCAAGCCTTTATGCATCACGTGTTGGCGGGACTCCTTTACAAGAAATGCGTATGCTTCCTGGACGACATCCTGATATTTTCTGAGTCGCGAGAAGCGCACGAGAGGGATGTCAGGGAAGTTCTGCGGAGACTAAAGGAGCACAGGCTGTACGCCAAGCTGGAGAAGTGCCAGTTCGACGTGACGGAGGTGGATTTCCTGGGCTATAAACTGTCGGACAAGGGGCTCGCCATGGACAGCGCCAAGGTTCGCTCAGTATTGGACTGGAAAAGCCCGCGCAATAGGAAGGAAGTCCAGCGGTTTGTCGGCTTTGCCAACTTTTATCGCAAGTTCATCAAGGGGTTCGCTATGCAAACGGCGGCCATCACTGACACGCTCAGCTCCAAGAAGAAGAAGTTTATCTGGACGGAGGAAGCGGAGCAGTCCTTTCAGAAACTCAAGCGTCTCTTCGCTTCCGAGGAGCAGCTGCTGCATGTGAATCCCAGCAGACCGATGAGGGTGGAGACGGACGCCTCAGACAGAGCCGTGGGAGCTGTACTGTTGCAACAAGACCAGCAGGGGGACTGGAGGCCGTGCGCCTTCTACTCAAGGAAGCTCAGCAAGTCGGAGCAGAATTACACCATCTGGGACAGGGAGTTGCTAGCCATCCATGCAGCGTTCAAAGCGTGGCGGCACTTCCTTATCGGAGCCAGACACACAGTGCAGGTCCGCACGGACCACAAGAATCTAGAGTACTGGCGCACGGCGAGGTTCCTGAATCAGAGGCACATTAGATGGGCAGAGTTCTTCGCGGACTTCGACTTCAAGATAGAGTACATCCCGGGTGACAACAACATCATGGCGGATGCCTTGTCCAGAAAGCCGCAATACCTCGAGGAGGAGGCACCGTCGGCAGCCAAGCACATTTTCGCACCGGAAGCGTGGGCTTGCGCCTCGGCGACCGTGGATCTGGACGCCGTACGTCGAGCGTTGCAGGAGGACCCCTTCGCGCTAGCCAAGATGGAGGAGGTGCACAAGGGCACGGTGAAGGACGACGAGTTCCAGATCAGAGACGGTTTGCTCATCCGCAAGGGAGCACTCTACGTGCCGGGGAATGACCTCCGCGCAAGGGTGCTGCAGCAGCTACACGACGCCCCCACTGCCGGGCACTTTGGCAGAGAAAAGACTGTAGAACTAGTGACCAGAGACTTTTGGTGGCCCAAGATGCGGGGGGAAGTAGCGGATTACGTCTCGAGATGCGACACCTGCCAAAGGGCCAAGTCAGTGCACAAACCGCCGGCGGGATTGCTGGAACCGTTGCAGACGCCGTCTGAGCCGTGGGAACGGGTGGCCCTGGACTTTGTCACGGATCTGCCCAGTTCGAGGGGAAAGACGGCAGTGCTTGTGGTGGTGGACATGTTTACCAAGATGGCACACTTCATTCCGTGTGCGAAGGTGGCCACGGCAGAACAGACCGCCAAACTGTTCATAGACCACGTGTTTAAGGTCCACGGTCTGCCACGATCTATTCTATCCGACCGGGGGCGGCAGTTCATCTCGAACTTCTGGCAAAAGTTGATGGGCATCCTGAACGTCAAGATCAATCTAGCGTCGGCGAGACACCCGCAGACCAACGGACAAGCGGAGAGGGTCAACGCCATCATGCAGCAGTACCTGAGATGCTACGCCAATCAGCAGCCTAACACGTGGGTGGACTACCTGCCCCTCGCAGAGTTCGCTTACAACAATACGAAGCACGTGTCGACGGGGGTGACGCCGTTCTTCGCCAACAACGGGAGGCATCCCAGAACCTTCCCAGGTTTAGAGAGAGTGGGGGAGGGGGAGCCGCAGGCAGCGGAAGAATTAGCGTCAGAGTTGCAGGAAGTCCACGAACAGCTTAGGAGGCAGTTGGAACTGGCAAAGCACGCATACAAACTGCAGGCTGACAGACACAGGAGAGTAGGGGAAGACATACAGGTGGGAGACTGGGTTTGGTTAGCAGCGCAAGCAGTGCCGACCAGATCGTTGGCCAAGAAGAAGCTAGGGCATAAGCAGCTAGGGCCTTACCAAGTCCAGGCACAGGTCAATCCAGTGGCCTTCCGGTTAGCGCTTCCGGAGGGTTCCAGAATGCATCCGGTCTTCCATAGATCGGTGCTCACGCCCTACAAAGCACCGCATAGATTTCACGAGCCAGGCACAGCACCAGATCCGCCCAGAGAAGGACCCAGGGAAAGGGGGTCGCCAAGAGGGGAGCGCATCAACGAAGCCACAGAGATTTTAGACTCGAGATGGGGGGAAGAGGGAGTAGAATACCTTCTTGCCAGAGAGGATACCCCGGCCAGCGCCAACAGTTGGGTGCCGGGCTATGCCTTGGACGAGCCTCTTCTCAAGGAAGAGTTCCATGCCATTTTCCCACACAGGCCCATGCCAGCCGAGTATTTCGATGACTGGCTCTTCACACCCACACTTTCAGGCAGCACGTTCCAGGGGTTCGACTCGGACGAGGAGACGGCACCACACATACGCTCTCCGGAAGGTTCACCCTCGGGTTCTGCCTCAGACCGCTCCTATTGGTGGGATAATCAACCAGAGGAGCAGTGGCGCAGGAAGTGGCTGGGGGGTCCCTGGCAGGCATCACCCTCAGAGGGGAACGGGGGAGAGATGGACATGGACGTGTTGGGGGAGGACGTGGGATTTGAACACGAAGGCAGGGAGATGGAAGCAGAGGAGATCGACGTCGACGAGCGCACGGAGGACGAGCCAGACCTGCCCGATGTAATGTACGACACGAGGGAAGAACTGTATCCGGCACTCACCCCTGCCACGACGGAGCACCCAGAACCCACACCGGAAGGAGGGGAGGGGGGAAGGGGGGGCTTCGAGGGGGGGATGGATGTCAGGGGTTCAGGAGCAGAGGGAACGGATGGCGAGGAATCGGAAGGAGAGGTTAGCGATGATAGCCGTCCGAGATCTCTAAGTCTGTCCAGCGAATCGGAGGATTCACAGAAAGGGGCTCCCGTGGGCAGAGCTGGGGGGTTACCAAGAGGGGCACCCCAGGAAGAAGGGACCAGAGGGGATTCAGAGAGCAGCAGCTGGAAATCCGGACCAGCTACTCCACCAGAGAGCAGCAGGGGGGAGGAGTTCCAGGCACCAGCGACAGGCAGCTCTCCGGCAGCAGCCACGCCTGCGTCAGAGAGCGAGGAAACGGTAGAGAGGAGGGTCGGAGACAGCGCGCGCGCGCCAAGTTCAAATGTACCAGAGGGAGGCGCAATGAGCAGCCCGGAAAGGGAGCCAGGTCCTAAAGCCCGCCGAAGGGAGGGGGAGGAATCCGAAGGGTCCGCATCCGAGGCATCCAGGAAGGAAGGAACCCCGGGGGGTGGTAGGACCCAGAGGCGAAAGGAGAGACGCAAAAGGTGGAGCAAGGCTAGGGTCTTGAACTGGTGTACAGGAGGCGGAGATTCAGATGGGACTTCGCCGATCTAGGGAATAGACGTAGAGACGCACGCTAAGATGTGGAAATGGAAACTATACTTCAATAAAGACTTTATTCCGTTCTACCGGCTAGCGTAGGTCCTTTGTGAGCCGGGACCTAGAGGCAGTCTCTGACAAGTACGTTCCAGGGTTTTTCATCAGCTGAAGAGACGACGCCGGACACTAGCTCCTCGGAGGGGTCTCTCTCGGGGTTTGCCACAGACCGCTCCTATTGGTGGGACACTCAACCGGAGGTGGGGTGGCGCAGGGAGCTGCTGCAGGGACCTTTGCAAGCAGTCTCACCAGAGGTACCCGGGGGAGGGGAGGACATGGACGTGTTGGGGGAGGATCCTGGATTCGAGCACATCAGCAGAGAGATGGAAGCAGAGGAAATCGACGTCGACGAGCCCGTTGCGGTTGGGCCGGATCCAGTGGACCAGCTACACACCAGGGGGGAAGAATGGTATCCCACACTCACACCCACAGGACTGGAGCACCCGGAACCCACACCTGAAGAGGGGGAGGGGGAAGGGGGGGCTTCAAGGGGGGGATGGATGTCAGGGAATCAGGAGCAGGAGCACTGAGGAGAGAGGATTGGGAGAGCGAAGGGGAAGAATCCGAGGGCAGCGTAGGGGAGTATGACAGTGGCCCGAGAGATTCCATGAGCTTCTCCAGCGAATCAGAAGATTCCCAGAAGGGGGCGCCGATGGTCAGGGCAAGGGGGGTCCCAGGGGGGACGCACCAGAAACAAGGAGCCAGAGGGGAACCCCAAAGCAGCAGTGGAGGATCGGGACCAGTTTCCCCACCAGAGCGTAGTGGGGGGGAAGAGTCACATGTGTCAGAGGCAGTGTCTCCTCCAGAGAGGGAGTCAGGGCTGACCACGCCTCCAACAGAGGGGAGGTCAGTTGCAGCTAGCCCCCCCCGAAGGGGGAAGCAGTGACAGCAGCAGTGAAACGGTCAGGAGGAAAGCTGCTGGCTGGGCGCGCGCGCCAAGTTCAAATGTGCAGGCGCGCGGAACAGCAGGAGACCCGGATGGGGAACCAGCTCCTAAAGCCCGCCGGAGGGAGGGAGAAGGCTCAGGGGAATCAGCGGGAGAAGAGGCTAGAAAGGGCGGAACCCCGGCGGGCAGGCGGACCCAAAGGAGGAAGGAGCAGCGGAGAAGGTGGAGCAAGGCTAGAATCTTAAATTGGTGTCAAGCGGGAGGAGACTCAGACGGAGCATCAGCGGTCTGACAGTTGAGACATAGAGCTGCGCGCTGCGGCTCTGGAAGTGAAACTGAACGTCAATAAAGACTTTTATACTTGACAACGAAGCCGCGTTGGTCCTTTGTGAGCTGGGACCTAGGGCAGCTCTGACACGCATAGTGTATGTAATGAGACAAAAATAACAAGGTCTCCTCGCTTCCATATGCGTAGAAAGAAGACGAATAAGCATTGATTGGGCTTATTTCAATTCGCATCGTGTTTTTTGGGTGCGCACCAGAATCACACCTAACAAAAGCAAAACGGTGTTTTGGTTTCCATCTACATAAAAAAATGATAGTAACGCTCTGTTTAGGATTATTTAAAATTGGTGGTTTTGGGGTTGGAATGCACATTCAACCAAAAGTAGAGTGAAATGTTGGTTTTCAGCCCAAATCAAGCATAGGTGTTTTGGTTCCATCTCAATAGAAAGAGGACATATAAGCTTGGATTGTTCTTTCGGTGTTCGTTCACCCACAAAGAGCAAAGCGAAGTGTAATAGGCTTAAACAAAGGAAAACTGGTTGATTTGGATTCCATCTACATAGAAAGAAAAATATTGGATTTCGCCAATTTCTTGTTCTATGGTGTTAATGCACATTGACCCAAAAATAGCAAAGTGTATGTAACGAGACCAAAATAACAAAACACCTTCTAATCGCTTCCATATGCGTAGAAAGAAGACGAATAAGCATTGACTGGGCTTATTTCAATTCGCATCGTGTTTTTTGGGTGCGCACCAGAATCACTCCTAACCAAAGAAAAACGGTGTTTTGGTTTCCATCTACATAAAAAGATGATAATTACGCTCTGTTCGGCCTTATTTAAAATTGGTGGTTTTGGGTTTGGAATGCACATTCAACCAACAGTAGCAGAGTGAAATGTTTCTTTTCAGCCCAAATCAAGCATAGGTGTTTTTGTTCCATCTCAAAAGATAGAGGACATATAAGATTGGATTGTTCTTTCGGTGTTCGTTCACCCACAAAGAGCAAAGCAAAGTGTAATAAGCTTAAACAGAGCAAAAGAGGTTGATTTGGGTTCCATCTACATAGAAAGAACCTTGAATTGCGCTTATTTCAAGTGTTCTTTGGTGTTAATGCACATAGACCCAGAAATCGAATAGTGTATGTAACGAGACCAAAATAACAAAACAACGTCTTTTCGCTTCCATATGCGTAGAAAGAAGACGAATAAGCTTTGATTGGGCTTATTTCAATTCGCATCGTGTTTTTTGGGTGCGCACCAGAATCACTCCTAACAGTAGCAAAACGGTGTTTTGGTTTCCATCTACATAAAACGATGATAAAAACGCTCTGATTGGGCTTATTTAAAATTGGTGTTTTTGGAGTTGTAATGCACATTCAACCGAAAATAGCAGTTTAATGTTTGTTTTCAGCCCAAACCTAGCATAGGTGTTTTTGTTCCATCTCAATAGAAAGAGGACATATAAGCTTGGATTGTTCTTTCGGTGTTGGTTCACCCACAAATAGCAA
Source organism: Podarcis filfolensis (assembly GCF_964270895.1). Lineage (NCBI taxonomy): Eukaryota > Metazoa > Chordata > Lepidosauria > Squamata > Lacertidae > Podarcis > Podarcis filfolensis. Next base: position 188,183 of record NC_139610.1, on the reverse strand, counting down.
AGTGTAATAAGCTTAAACAAAGCAAAAGAGGTTGATTTGGGGTCCATCTACATAGAAAGAAGAACCTTGAATTGCGCTAATTTCGTGTTCTATGGTGTTTATGCTCATAGACGCTGAAATCGCATAGTGTATGTAATGAGACCAAAATAACAACGTCTTTTCGCTTCCATATTCGTAGAAAGAAGACGAATAAGCATTTTGGGCTTATTTCAATTCGCATCGTGTTTTTTGGGTGCGCACCAGAATCACTCCTAACAGAAGCAAAACGGTGTTTTGGTTTCCATCTACATAAAACGATGATAATAACGCTCTGATTGGGCTTATTTAAGATTTGTTTTTTGGGGGTTAGAATGCACATTCACCGAAAAATCGCACAGTGAAATCTTTGTTTTCAGCTCAAATCTAGCATAGGTGTTTTGGTTACATCTCAATAGAAAGAGGACATATCCTTGGATTGTTCTTTCGGTGTTCGTTCACCCATACATAGCAAAGAGTAATCAGCTTAAACAAAGCAAAACAGGTTGATTTGGATTCTACCTACATAGAAAGAAGAATCTTGGATTTCGCTAATTTCGTGTTCTATGGTGTTAATGCACATTGACCCAAAAATAGCAAAGTGTATGTAACGAGACCAAAATAACAAAACACTTTTTAATCGCTTCCATATGCGTAGAAAGAAGACGAATAAGCATTGACTGGGCTTATTTCAATTCGCATCGTGTTTTTGGGTGCGCACCAGAATCACTCCTAACAAAAGCAAAACGGTGTTTTAGTTTCCATCTACATAAAAGATGATAGTAACGCTCTGTTTGGGCTTATTTAAAATTGGTGTTTTTGGGGGTTGGAATGCACATTCAACCAAAAGTAGCAGAGTAAAATGTTTGTTTTCAGCCGAAATCAAGCATAGGTGTTTTGGTTCCATCTCAATAGAAAGACATATAAGCTAGGATTGTTCTTTGGTGTTCGTTCACCCACACATAGCAGTGTAATTAGCTTATACAAGGCAAAACAGGTTGATTTGGGTTCCATCTACATAGAAAGCAGAACCTTGAATTGCGCTAATTTCGTGTTCTATGGTGTTAATGCACATTGACCCAAAAATAGCAAAGTGTATGTAACGAGACCAAAATAACAAAACAACGTCTTTTCGCTTCCATATGCGTAGAAAGAAGACGAATAAGCTTTGATTGGGCTTATTTCAATTCGCATCGTGTTTTTTGGGTGCGCACCAGAATCACTCCTAACAGAAGCAAAACGGTGTTTTGGTTTCCATCTACATAAAAAGATGATAATAACGCTCTGCTTGGGCTTATTTAAAATTGGTTTTTTTGGAGTTGGAATGCACATTCAACCAAAAGTAGCAGAGTGAAATGTTTCTTCTCAGCTCAAATCAAGCATAGGTGTTTTGGTTCCATCTCAATAGAAAGAGGACATATAAGCTTGGATTGTTCTTTCGGTGTTCGTTCACCCACAAAGAGCAAAGCTTAAACAAAGCAAAAGAGGTTGATTTGGGTTCCATCTACATAGAAAGTAGAATCTTGAATTGCGCTAATTTCTATGGTGTTAATGCTCATAGACGCAGAAATCGCATAGTGTATGTAATGAGACCAAAATAACAAAACACCTTCTAATAGCTTCAATATGCGCAGAAAGTAGATGAATAAGCTTTGATTGGGCTTATTTCAATTCGCATGGTGGTTTTTGGGTGCGCACCAGAATCCTAACAAAAGCAAAACGGTGTTTTGGCTTCCATCTACATAAAAAGATGATAATAACGCTATGATTGGGCTTATTTAAGATTTGTGTTTTGGGGGTTAGAATGCAATTCACCGAAAAATCGCACAGTGAAATCTTTGTTAGCCCAAATCTAGCATAGGTGTTTTGGTTCCATCTCAGTAGAAAGAGGACATATAAGCTTGGATAATTCTTTCAGTGTTGGTTCACCCACATAGCAAAGTGTAATAAGCTAAAACAAAGGAAAACAGGTTGATTTTGGTTCCATCTACATAGAAAGAAAAATCTTGGATTTCGTTTATTTCGTGTTCTATGGTGTTAATGCACATTGACCCAAAAATAGCAAAGCGTATGTAACGAGACCAAAATAACAAAACACCTTCTAATCGCTTCCATATGTGTAGAAAGAAGACGAATAAGCATTGTTTGGGCTTATTTCAATTCGCATCGTGTTTTTGGGTGCGCACCAGAATCACTCCTAACAGAAGCAAAATGGTGTTTTGGTTTCCATCTACATAAAAAGATGATAATAACGCTCTGTTTGGCCCTATTTAAAATTGGTGGTTTTGGGTTTGGAATGCATATTCAACCAAAAGTAGCATAGTGAAATGTTTGTTTTCAGCCCAAATCAAGCATAGGTGTTTTGGTTCCATCTCAATAGAAAGAGGACATATAAGCTTGGATTCAATTCGCATCGTGTTTTTTGGGTGCGCACCAGAATCACTCCTAACAAAAGCAAAACGGTGTTTTGGTTTCCATCTACATAAAAAGATGATAGTAACGCTCTGTTTGGGCTTATGCATGCACACTTCTTCACACATGCACACGAAAGCTCATACCAAGAACTAACTTAATTGGTCTTTAAGGTGCTACTGGAAGAAAAAATTTTTTGTTTTGTTTTGACTATGGCAGACCAACACGGCTACCTATCTGTAACACACACATACTGTAGTGGAAACACGGAAGACCATTGTAAATTCAAGGAGTTAGATGACATGTCTCTTTCGCTTTTACATCCGCGGTTTAAGGTTTGCTAAAACATGATAGTATAATTTGTTTTTCACACACCTGTGTCCCGAGTTTTCTGATTGGCTACTCGGGAGGATACCCAGTTGCAGTGAATTGGGTTGGAGACTCTCAGCTGCTCTGCATTAGTTGCACCCGGTGTCCCAGGCTGATCATGAGTGATGCCTGCTAACCAGGTGCAATCAATCAAATCAAAGTTGTCTATAAAAGCTGTAGGCTGAAGGGGCTCAGTGAGCTTCTTCACAAATGGAGGTACCATATGCTGTGAGACTGTCGGCCAGGGGTCTCTCTCGCTGCTCTACCAGGAGCTCCAGGCAGCTGAAGGGGAGATTGTTTGCGACTCCTCTCTAGTATGCTATAATTTGTGTTTTATATGCCTGCTGCTATCTGTTAACCTTATGCAAATAAAGCATTGCTTATTCTTCATCCACTCGCGTGCTTATTGGCTCCAAATCCAGAAATAACCCTGCCCTTGGCAGAACATATACAGTGCTTTTTTTCTGGGGGGGACGCAGGGGAATGCATATTCCTAAAACATTTTGTGAATGTACTTTTGTCCATTTATTTATTTTTCCCGGTTTGAACTATAAAATGGTGATTTTCTTGAGTCAAAATGAGAGTACCCCCAATCATTTTCTTTAGAAAAGAAGCACTGCATATATACACACACACATATACATATATCCATTTTATTTTTATATATTTACAAACGGACACCTATACCTAGGTATGTATATTCTTGTATATAAACTTCCGCGGCCCACCCACACCATCCCACCGCCAAGGGGCAAGAGAGGAAGGCCACTGGGGGAGAAAGGCAGGTGAGGACGAGGCCGGGGGCAGGGCTGCCCCCTGGGGAGAGCGGGGTCGAGAGAGAGTGGGTGGGAGAAAGAGAGAGGGCCAGCCTGGCTTGGCACGCCTCTGCTGGCCCAACGTCGCACAGCCTCTTCCGCCCGTTTCCCTCCCCTTCCTGTGCTCATGCCTCTCCTCCCGTGGCACCTCCTTCCGGTAATCCTACCCTCGCCCAACATGGCGGCAGCACAGCCTCTTCCGCCCGTTTCCCTCCCCTTCCTGTGCTCATGCCTCTCCTCCGGTGACACCTCCTTCCGGTACCCCTGCCCTCGCCCAATATGGCGGCAGCACAGCCTCTTCCGCCCTTCCGAGCTAGGAGTGCAGAAAAAGGTGAAACTGCCATGAAAAGGAGAGGAGGAGTGAGAGTGAGTGAGTGAGTGAGTGAGTGAGTGAGTGAGACAGGGAGCATCCTAGAAGAGATGGAAGGGGAACCCAAGGGTCATCTAGTCCAACCCTCTGCAAAGAAGCTCAGAGCTACAATTCCCAGGTCTTCTTTGGGAATTCTATGGGAAGTAAGAGTTTCTACATTCATGAGCATTCACTTAGAGTGCGCTCATGTTTTTACCTTTTATTGAAAGCGGCCACAAGTGACTTGGGTGGAGTATAAATAATAAAATTATATTGCTCCTGCTGCTGTTCTTCTCTTAGCCTAACTCAAATCCAACCCAATACCAAACCTTAACCCTAATGCTCACCCTAACTCAAATCTAATCCTCACTCTAACCCTAACCTTAACCCAAACCTAAGCCTCAGTCTAAACCTAAGCCTAATTTAACGCTAACCCTAAGTAATAAAATTATATTTCTCCTGCTGCTGTTCTTCTCTTACCGTAACTCAACCCCAACTCTAACTCTAACTCCTAATCCTAATCCAACTCAAACCCAACTGTAACTCTAACCTTTACCCAAACCTAATCCTAAACACTTTGCTTCTTTTTGTGGTGTTTTGTGTTATTGCTTCATTTCGTAGGTCATGAGACTTTCTTTGTTTCTTGTGGTGTTGGTTCATTTAGCAGTTTTTTAATTGGCTTTTGTGTTTCTTTTGGTATTGCATCATCTTCATAGGTTGTTTGGATTTCTGATTAATTTGCTTTGGATTTCTGGTAGCTCTGCTTCTTTATGATTTGTTTCTGTGTTTCTGGTGTTTTGGCTTGGTTATGTCATAAAATTGAAGAAATACCACCAGAAGCACAAAAACCAAGAAATATTCCCAAAATGAGGCAAAACCAGGAGACATGAAAACCAAGCCAAATCAATGGAAAAGAAACAATCTCACCCCAAACCGCAGAACCATTCAAAGTCAAAGAAGCAAAACAATTAAATGCAAAAAACAAGCAAAACCACCCCAAATTAAACAAATCAGCAGAAAACAAAAAAGAAGCAGTAAAGCCACCAATTACAAAGCAATGCCACAAGAAACTGGAAACCAGTTTTTAAAAAGCAAAACCAGAAACTCAACAAGCATGCAATTTATGGGAGTCCAAAAGCACTTCAAGCAACAGAAATTAACCAACATAGCATACTAGTTTTCACTTAGTCTTGGGTTTCTGGTGAATGGCTTCATTTGTTTTCCATTGGTTTAGCTTGTTTTTTGGACTTTTGCTTTACTGCTTCTTTTGAGAAGTTTTCTTGTTTTTGCATTCTGGTGGTAATACTTTTGAATGCTTTGGGGGTTTCTGGTGAATCTGCTTTGTTTGGGATTGGTTGGCTTCTTTGTCAGTTTCCATTGATGTTGCTTTTACATGGTTCTTCTGCTTCTTTTCAGTAGGTTTTTGTGTTTTTAGTGGTTGACTTCATTGTTGGAATGGTCATTAGACATTTCTGGTGGTTTTGCTTCATTTCTGGTGGTTTTCCTTTTTTTCTTGGGTTTATCAGATCTCATACAAATTAATATTCTCAAAGGTGCAAAACCCAAAAAACCTAGAAATGAAGCAAACTCACCATAAATCCAGCACCCAATCTGTTATGTACTAACCTTGGATCCTAGAATGCAACAACTGATTGGTCTTTTCCTGCAGGCCAATCAGGCTCCAAGAGGGAAGCAGAGTTAGCCAGTCAGACGGGACTCATTCTGTAAATAATGTATATAAAAGCCTGAGGTTGGGGGGGGCAATAAAGAGCATGAAATACATACAAGACTCTGAGTATATTTCACAATCGTAATTTATATAAAAGAATCCATGAAACGAAAACCACCCCAAAAGAAACAAATTCAACATAATCCCAAAAATGAACCAGAAACAACAGAAACAAACCACATCCACCAAAGATGAGAAAACCAATTGAATAGAACCACAAGAAACCCACGCAGTAAACATCTCAGGGAAAAGCGAAATCACCCCCACACCATGCAAAACTAAGGTTTAACTGGCTTTGGGGTTTCTGCGAAATTTACTTTTCCCCTCTTGTTGGGGGTTTCTGGTGGTATTTCTTCTGCTTCTCACATTTCTGCTTCTTTTCAATTGGTTTTGGGATTCTGGTGAATTTGGTAATGATTTGATTGAAGTCTCTGTCTGGCAATTTTCCTTTTTCATGAATTCCTTCCTTGTTGGGTTTCTGGTATCTCACTTTTGGTTTTCCCATTTCTCTTAGTTTTGCTACGTTTCAGGTAGTTTGCTTACTTTTTGGAATTATGCAGTCTCATAAAAATGGAGCAATATCATTAGAAGCTTAAAAAGCATGAAAAAAACCCCAGGCACTAACCCTAACCCTGAACATCCACCTACGTATCCCCTGCCCTAACCCTAACCCTGATATTCTGGTCATCCATCTTGGGGATAACAATCTGGTGAGGTAAATTCAGTTGAGATCACTAAATATCTCCATCAGCTGTTGTCAGGGAATCAGGAGCAGGAGCACTAGGGAGAGAGGATTGGGAGAGCGAAGGGGAAGAATCCGAAGGCAGCGTAGGGGAGTATGACAGTGGCCCGAGAGATTCCATGAGCTTCTCCAGCGAATCAGAAGATTCCCAGAAGGGGGCGCCGATGGTCAGGGCAAGGAGGGTCCCAGGGGGGACGCACCAGAAACAAGGAGCCAGAGGGGAACCCCAAAGCAGCAGTGGAGGATCGGGACCAGTTTCCCCACCAGAGCGTAGTGGGGGGGAGGAGTCACATGTGTCAGGAGCAGTGTCTCCTCCAGAGAGGGAGTCAGGGCTGACCACGCCTCCAACGGAGGGGAGGTCAGTTGCAGCTAGCCCCCCCGATGGGGGAAGCAGTGACAGCAGCAGTGGAACGGTCAGGAGGAAAGCTGCTGGCTGGGCACGCGTGCCAAGTTCAAATGTGCAGGCGCGCGGAACAGCAGGAGACCCGGATGGGGAACCAGCTCCTAAAGCCCGCCGGAGGGAGGGAGAAGGCTCAGGGGAATCAGCGGGAGAAGAGGCTAGAAAGGGCGGAACCCTGGCGGGCAGGCGGACCCAGAGGAGGAAGGAGCAGCGGAGAAGGTGGAGCAAGGCTAGAATATTAAATTGGTGTCAAGGGGGAGGAGACTCAGACGGAGCATCAGTGGTCTGAGACTTTAGACGTGGGGCTGCGCGCTGCGGCTCTGGAAGTGAAACTGAACTTCAATAAAGACTTTTATACTTAACAACGAAGCAGCGTTGGTCCTTTGTGAGCTGGGACCTAGGGTAGCTCTGACAGCTGTGCTTCCTCATCCCTGAGCTTATCATAGTTTGGTTTGGAATGTTGTAGAGGTGCTTATGGAGTGGGGGCAGCCTTCCTAAGAAGGTGGATGGGCAAGACATAAAGCTAATCATTCTACAACGACGTTTGTGTTTGAAAATGTGGCTGCTTATATCCCTCATGGCAGAATTATGTTCTGTGCCCCACAGTTGTATAGACCTGGTGGTATGCATCTTTCTGATTTGGGTTCTGACATGATTCTTAAGGATCTGCAAAGAGCTCTGTTTGAGCACTTGTGTGTTTGTGGGTGGAGGTGAACAAGCACACCTGCCCAGACTTAATTTGATTTGGTTACATTGGTCGAATCTGACTAGTTTTGCCGATCCTCAAGTTGTTATATTTAATAAATACAACCTATTTATCCACTTTTGGTTGTCTTGACTCTTCCTCCTGATGTGCTAGGAACCACTCGGTTTGGGGGGGCGCTGCAAAACATGCGGTTTTTACTGCAAACATTTTGCCAGACTTTGGCCTTGATTTGGAGTGAATCAGACGATGTTGGGTTTTGGGGTGACCTTATGACCCCTGTCAGTTACTTGGTTTGTCGGGCAAAATGCTACAAAAATGCTACAATGTCTGGCAAATGCTACAAAACTTTTGCCAGACTTTGGCACCAGTTTGGAGTGAATCGGACAATGTTGGGTTTTGGATATTAATTATGAACCCCGGTTTGATGTATCAATTACTCTGTTTATGGGGTGTTACAAAATGTGGGGGTTTTGCTGCAAAACTTTTGCCAAACATCAGTTTTGATGGCATCCCAGATTTGGGGGTTTGTAGTTAAATGAAGCATTCTTTCAGTGCTTCTCGGGAAATGTGCAGTTTCCGTCAGATCAAACTAATACTACTGGATAAAATTATATGATTGTTGATTATCAGACAGTTCTCCCATTTATCAAGGAAAACGTCTGTCAGGGGTTCAGGAGCAGAGGGAACGGATGGCGAGGAATCGGAAGGAGAGGTTAGCGATGATAGCCGTCCGAGATCTCTAAGTCTGTCCAGCGAATCGGAGGATTCACAGAAAGGGGCTCCCGTGGGCAGAGCTGGGGGGTTACCAAGAGGGGCACCCCAGGAAGAAGGGACCAGAGGGGATTCAGAGAGCAGCAGCTGGAAATCCGGACCAGCTACTCCACCAGAGAGCAGCAGGGGGGAGGAGTTCCAGGCACCAGCGACAGGCAGCTCTCCGGCAGCAGCCACGCCTGCGTCAGAGAGCGAGGAAACGGTAGAGAGGAGGGTCGGAGACAGCGCGCGCGCGCCAAGTTCAAATGTACCAGAGGGAGGCGCAATGAGCAGCCCGGAAAGGGAGCCAGGTCCTAAAGCCCGCCGAAGGGAGGGGGAGGAATCCGAAGGGTCCGCATCCGAGGCATCCAGGAAGGAAGGAACCCCGGGGGGTGGTAGGACCCAGAGGCGAAAGGAGAGACGCAAAAGGTGGAGCAAGGCTAGGGTCTTGAACTGGTGTACAGGAGGCGGAGATTCAGATGGGACTTCGCCGATCTAGGGAATAGACGTAGAGACGCACGCTAAGATGTGGAAATGGAAACTATACTTCAATAAAGACTTTATTCCGTTCTACCGGCTAGCGTTGGTCCTTTGTGAGCCGGGACCTAGAGGCAGTCTCTGACAGTAAGTCCCATCTCCCGAAGTTTTCATCAGTTCTCTTTGACTCAAGCGGCGTGTGGGGAGCGAAGCAGGGAGGAAAGAGGACTGGTGCCTTTGGAGCTCACAAAAGTCAAGCGACATGTCTACTGAAGAGCAAATTGCTTCCCTGCGAGAAGCGGTAACGCAGCTCAGCGCAGAGATAATCGCCTCCAGGAAAAGAGAGGATGAAGCGGCTGCTGCATGCCGAGATCTCCAAGCCAGGTTGGAAGTGCTTACTAAGCAGGCACAAACGGGTTCCAGATCCGAGGGAATCGGGTTGGGAAGGACTGGAGGCAGCATTGTATCTCACTTTGATGGGAATTTGCAGCAGTACCCCAATTTCCGAGCAGACGTGCAGTTTGCGCTGAAACTGCTGGAGAAAGAGTTTAGAGATGAGCAAGAAAAAGTGGGGTTTATCTTGTCTCATTTGCATGGAGACGCGAAAGCATGTCTGCGCAATCTGTGGAGAGATATGGACCCAGCGCTCCAGAGTTCAGCTGCATTCATTAAAGCGATGGATTCTTGCTTTCTATCGAAAATAGACATTGACATTGCCCGTAAGGACATATTTGAGCTGAGACAAGGGAAAGCCAGCGTGAGGCAGTATCACTCCCGCTTTTTTGCATTGGTCAATGCCTTGGGGTGGGACAAGGATTCCCCCCCCGTTAGAGATCTTTATTGGGAAGGATTGAACCCCCAAATCAAGGATGAGATAGCGCGGGGGGAGAGACCCAAAAGCACCCAGGAAGTGGTGGACAGATCGCTTGCAGTGGGGGTGAGGCTGGAGGACCGCCCTTGGGACAGAGGAGAAGGGCGTTGGGGACGCACACCAGCCAGAGTGCCCTCCCTCTTGCCCAGGGATGTCGCGCGTGCGCAATCAACGCCTCCGCAAGCAAGGGGGGAGGAGCCAATGGAGATCGGCGGTGCTAGAGCTCAATCAGCCACCAGAGCCTTAACACCGGGAGCAGTCAAAACAAAGCAGCCTAGAGGGAACAGGAAGTGTTACATCTGTGACAGTTCGAAGCACATGGCGAAAGAGTGTCCCCAGAGGCTCCACAAGCACACTGCAGCTTCTATGACAGTAATGGGAGCAACTCAGCAAAGTGAACCACGGCAGGGAAACGGAAGCACTGGGGGCCAGCCAGGCGAGTCAGTGAAGAAGTCCCCAGAGATTTTGAAGCCCACGGATCCCCTCCCGCCCAAACCAGTGGTGCAGCTCACCGCATCGCTCCAGCTGCCCAGTGGTCTCACTTTAGAAGTGCCGATTACGATTGACTCTGGCAGTAATGCGGACTTTATCGCACTGGAATTCCTTCAACAACACAACATAGCGCTACTGCCAGCCACACTGCCCCTGAACGTGGTCACAGTGGATGGCAGGGAACTGCTAGGGGGGCAGGTGGTGCAGCAGACACCACCTATGGTGATGCAAATTGGGAATCACCGAGAAGTCATCAGCTTCAACGTCACCCAATTGTCGGACACGCCCATAGTGTTGGGCATGAGTTGGCTGGATAGGCACAGTCCGGCATTAGCGTGGTACCAGCGGCAATTGACCTTCTGCTCTTCCTACTGCGCAGCGCACGGCATCCAGACCTGCCAGGAAGGAGAGGGGCGAGAGGATGCACCGCAGCTACACCTAGGCATGGTGCAAGCGGTGCCCAACAAGTACAAGGAGTTTTTGGAGGTCTTCTGCGAGAAGGAGGCGGACAAACTGCCCCCCCACAGACCCTATGACTGCAAGATTGATCTCCTGCCGGGGGCAACGCTGCCAACAGGGAAACTGTATTCCATGTCTGAGGACGAACTGCAGGAACTTAGGGAGTTCATAGACCACAATTTGAAGCGCGGGTTCATTCGGGAGTCGAAAGCTGTAGGGGGCAGCCCAGTATTCTTTGTGAAGAAGCGAGACACGCCCCAGAAGAGGCTTGTAGTTGACTTTCGAATTTTGAACTCGAAAACCAAGCCCTCGTCCTTCCCCATGCCCAAAATAGACGACCTGCTCGCGACGGTTAGGAAAGGACGCGTTTTCACCAAGTTGGATCTGCGAGGCGCGTACAACCTGATTCGTGTGCGGGAGGGCGACGAGTGGAAGACGGCCATGTTCACACCACTGGGCACCTACGAATACAGAGTTATGCCCTTCGGATTACAAAATGGCTCTCACTGTTTTCAAGCCTTTATGCATCACGTGTTGGCGGGACTCCTTTACAAGAAATGCGTATGCTTCCTGGACGACATCCTGATATTTTCTGAGTCGCGAGAAGCGCACGAGATGGATGTCAGGGAAGTTCTGCGGAGACTAAAGGAGCACAGGCTGTACGCCAAGCTGGAGAAGTGCCAGTTCGACGTGACGGAGGTGGATTTCCTGGGCTATAAACTGTCGGACAAGGGGCTCGCCATGGACAGCGCCAAGGTTCGCTCAGTATTGGACTGGAAAAGCCCGCGCAATAGGAAGGAAGTCCAGCGGTTTGTCGGCTTTGCCAACTTTTATCGCAAGTTCATCAAGGGGTTCGCTATGCAAACGGCGGCCATCACCGACACGCTCAGCTCCAAGAAGAAGAAGTTTATCTGGACGGAGGAAGCGGAGCAGTCCTTTCAGAAACTCAAGCGTCTCTTCGCTTCCGAGGAGCAGCTGCTGCATGTGAATCCCAGCAGACCGATGAGGGTAGAGACGGACGCCTCAGACAGAGCCGTGGGAGCTGTACTGTTGCAACAAGACCAGCAGGGGGACTGGAGGCCGTGCGCCTTCTACTCAAGGAAGCTCAGCAAGTCGGAGCAGAATTACACCATCTGGGACAGGGAGTTGCTAGCCATCCATGCAGCGTTCAAAGCGTGGCGGCACTTCCTTATCGGAGCCAGACACACAGTGCAGGTCCGCACGGACCACAAGAATCTAGAGTACTGGCGCACGGCGAGGTTCCTGAATCAGAGGCACATTAGATGGGCAGAGTTCTTCGCGGACTTCGACTTCAAGATAGAGTACATCCCGGGTGACAACAACATCATGGCGGATGCCTTGTCCAGAAAGCCGCAATACCTCGAGGAGGAGGCACCGTCGGCAGCCAAGCACATTTTCGCACCGGAAGCGTGGGCTTGCGCCTCGGCGACCGTGGATCTGGACGCCGTACGTCGAGCGTTGCAGGAGGACCCCTTCGCGCTAGCCAAGATGGAGGAGGTGCACAAGGGCACGGTGAAGGACGACGAGTTCCAGATCAGAGACGGTTTGCTCATCCGCAAGGGAGCACTCTACGTGCCGGGGAATGACCTCCGCGCAAGGGTGCTGCAGCAGCTACACGACGCCCCCACTGCCGGGCACTTTGGCAGAGAAAAGACTGTAGAACTAGTGACCAGAGACTTTTGGTGGCCCAAGATGCGGGGGGAAGTAGCGGATTACGTCTCGAGATGCGACACTTGCCAAAGGGCCAAGTCAGTGCACAAACCGCCGGCGGGTTTGCTGGAACCGTTGCAGACGCCGTCTGAGCCGTGGGAACGGGTGGCCCTGGACTTTGTCACGGATCTGCCCAGTTCGAGGGGAAAGACGGCAGTGCTTGTGGTGGTGGACATGTTTACCAAGATGGCACACTTCATTCCGTGTGCGAAGGTGGCCACGGCAGAACAGACCGCCAAACTGTTCATAGACCACGTGTTTAAGGTCCACGGTCTGCCACGATCTATTCTATCCGACCGGGGGCGGCAGTTCATCTCGAACTTCTGGCAAAAGTTGATGGGCATCCTGAACGTCAAGATCAATCTAGCGTCGGCGAGACACCCGCAGACCAACGGACAAGCGGAGAGGGTCAACGCCATCATGCAGCAGTACCTGAGATGCTACGCCAATCAGCAGCCTAACACGTGGGTGGACTACCTGCCCCTCGCAGAGTTCGCTTACAACAATACGAAGCACGTGTCGACGGGGGTGACGCCGTTCTTCGCCAACAACGGGAGGCATCCCAGAACCTTCCCAGGTTTAGAGAGAGTGGGGGAGGGGGAGCCGCAGGCAGCGGAAGAATTAGCGTCAGAGTTGCAGGAAGTCCACGAACAGCTTAGGAGGCAGTTGGAACTGGCCAAGCACGCATACAAACTGCAGGCTGACAGACACAGGAGAGTAGGGGAAGACATACAGGTGGGAGACTGGGTTTGGTTAGCAGCGCAAGCAGTGCCGACCAGATCGTTGGCCAAGAAGAAGCTAGGGCATAAGCAGCTAGGGCCTTACCAAGTCCAGGCACAGGTCAATCCAGTGGCCTTCCGGTTAGCGCTTCCGGAGGGTTCCAGAATGCATCCGGTCTTCCATAGATCGGTGCTCACGCCCTACAAAGCACCGCATAGATTTCACGAGCCAGGCACAGCACCAGATCCGCCCAGAGGAGAACCCAGGGAAGGGGGGTCGCCAAGAGGGGAGCGCATCAACGAAGCCACAGAGATTTTAGACTCGAGATGGGGGGAAGAGGGAGTAGAATACCTTCTTGCCAGAGAGGATACCCCGGCCAGCGCCAACAGTTGGGTGCCGGGCTATGCCTTGGACGAGCCTCTTCTCAAGGAAGAGTTCCATGCCATTTTCCCACACAGGCCCATGCCAGCCGAGTATTTCGATGACTGGCTCTTCACACCCACACTTTCAGGCAGCACGTTCCAGGGGTTCGACTCGGACGAGGAGACGGCACCACACATACGCTCTCCGGAAGGTTCACCCTCGGGTTCTGCCTCAGACCGCTCCTATTGGTGGGATAATCAACCAGAGGAGCAGTGGCGCAGGAAGTGGCTGGGGGGTCCCTGGCAGGCATCACCCTCAGAGGGGAACGGGGGAGAGATGGACATGGACGTGTTGGGGGAGGACGTGGGATTTGAACACGAAGGCAGGGAGATGGAAGCAGAGGAGATCGACGTCGACGAGCGCACGGAGGACGAGCCAGACCTGCCCGATGTGATGTACGACACGAGGGAAGAACTGTATCCGGCACTCACCCCTGCCACGACGGAGCACCCAGAACCCACACCGGAAGGAGGGGAGGGGGGAAGGGGGGGCTTCGAGGGGGGGATGGATGTCAGGGGTTCAGGAGCAGAGGGAACGGATGGCGAGGAATCGGAAGGAGAGGTTAGCGATGATAGCCGTCCGAGATCTCTAAGTCTGTCCAGCGAATCGGAGGATTCACAGAAAGGGGCTCCCGTGGGCAGAGCTGGGGGGTTACCAAGAGGGGCACCCCAGGAAGAAGGGACCAGAGGGGATTCAGAGAGCAGCAGCTGGAAATCCGGACCAGCTACTCCACCAGAGAGCAGCAGGGGGGAGGAGTTCCAGGCACCAGCGACAGGCAGCTCTCCGGCAGCAGCCACGCCTGCGTCAGAGAGCGAGGAAACGGTAGAGAGGAGGGTCGGAGACAGCGCGCGCGCGCCAAGTTCAAATGTACCAGAGGGAGGCGCAATGAGCAGCCCGGAAAGGGAGCCAGGTCCTAAAGCCCGCCGAAGGGAGGGGGAGGAATCCGAAGGGTCCGCATCCGAGGCATCCAGGAAGGAAGGAACCCCGGGGGGTGGTAGGACCCAGAGGCGAAAGGAGAGACGCAAAAGGTGGAGCAAGGCTAGGGTCTTGAACTGGTGTACAGGAGGCGGAGATTCAGATGGGACTTCGCCGATCTAGGGAATAGACGTAGAGACGCACGCTAAGATGTGGAAATGGAAACTATACTTCAATAAAGACTTTATTCCGTTCTACCGGCTAGCGTTGGTCCTTTGTGAGCCGGGACCTAGAGGCAGTCTCTGACAACGTCTGTTATGGGTGGCTTTTGCTTGGTGTGTGTGACTGTTGACAGACAGATTTGAAAAGGAACACAGCTTCCTCTGTCTCACAGTGACTTACTGGCCTTTTTGATTATGCAGTCGGCTCGCAATACACTTCCAGCTGGATTCCGAGGACAGGAAATGATTCTGCTAAAGGCTTTCTGTGAATATACCGTATTTTTTGCTCTATAAGACTCACTTTTTCCCTCCTAAAAAGTAAGGGGAAATGTGTGTGCGTCTTATGGAGCGAATGTAGGCTGCGCAGCTATCACAGAAGCTGGAACAGCAATAGGGATTGCTGCTTTCACTGCGCAGTGATCCCTCTTGCTGTTTTGGCTTCTGAAATTCAGAATATTTTTTTTTCTTGTTTTCCTCCTCCAAAAACTAGGTGCGTCTTGTGGTCTGGTGCGTCTTATAGAGCGAAAAATACGGTAATTTCAGTTGATTTGTTTTAATGGTCACATAAAGGCACTTTCTTTGGTTATAAAATGATGTTGTGAGTCTTATATCTGAGCAGTCAATAAACTCCCTCCCCCACAGAAACGCTTGTCTTACTTCTTCTTCTTCTTGGCATCCATACTTACATGTTTGTATAAAGAAAGACTAACCCCATCCCGAACCCCACCTCCAGCTTTCATCTTATTATTCTAGTGACTAGTTACAGATAGGTAGCCGTGTTGGTCTGCCATAGTCAAAACAAAAAAAAAATTTTTTTCCTTCCAGTAGCACCTTAAAGACCAACTAAGTTAGTTCTTGGTATGAGCTTTCGTGTGCATGCAGGTATCTGAAGAAGTGTGCATGCACACGAAAGCTCATACCAAGAACTAACTTAGTTGGTCTTTAAGGTGCTACTGGAAGGAAAAATTTTTTTTTGTTCTAGTGACTAGTCAGTGTTCATAGCAACACTTGCTTTTGTTACTAGACAAACTGCCCTGAAAGACAGTTACTATGAACTACATGTGTCGTCTTGATTGTTGTTGCTAGTTTCTGCAAAACACTTCTTTATCTTTCAACAAGAAATAAATGAATAGGAGGCTGCTCTAAGGAAGAAGTGTGATTGCATCTGGAATATCAGACTCTCTGTATTTTTATTTATTTACTTGATTTAGGGGTGGCCGCTTCACCCCCTGGCTAAGCCCATGTCCCCAACTAACTGAGCTTCTTGGGATCATCCTGCCATGCTGTGAGCTACTACATTATCCTGCAGTTTACAGAACCTTCCTTAGAGAATAAAAAACTGAGGCAAATTTCCAGTCTAAACAGGCTACACAAAAAGAAACAGCAGCGATTCTTTATGTATGACTTGTGCTTGAGCGCCTGATATCTCAGAAAATCAACATCAGTGTTAGGGTGGGTGGGTCAGGGCATTTCCAAAATGTTATGATAGATGGAGCCATGGATGTGGCCAAGGGGGGGCCAAATAAATAAAAATAAATAAAAATACATAGCTAACTGAGGTTCTGACCCCCTAACAAAAGGCCTGCCCCCACTAACAAAAATCCTGGCTACGCCCATGGATTAAGCCAACTACAGTAACTCTGGTTTTGTCCCCACCCAGAAGTGTAGCATGTGTGGGCCGTGGGGGCACAAATTTGTGGCAGGGGGCACAAACAGGTGCCCCCACAGCAGGCTCCCTCATTGGTGCCTGGCTCCACGTGAAAAGGAGCTGACCTAAGCTGCTGTGCTTCTGCTGGCCACAGCTCTGTCCTTAGGTTAGGCCTGTCCTGGGGAAGAGAGCAGGAGGGTGGGTGGCCGCAGTGCACCTCACTCCCAGTCACAGCAGCAGCTCCGCCTCCGGGTCACGTCTGACCTGGCACACTCAAGCTTCCCTGCCCCTCTCCTCCCCTGGACATGTGGGGAATGCCCCTTCCCCCTCGTTGAGTTCTGCAAAGGCAGCCCTGAGACTGAGGAGGAAAGAGCTCACTGCTCATGCCAACCCTAGAGAGGATGTAAGAAAGAAGCAGGCTGTTGGAGGACAGCCGAGAAACAATTGAGCTTGGTGGAGCAGTGCCCCAGCCCCCCTTAAGGACAAGCCTCCACTGACAGGGAGCAAGAAGGAATTTTAAATGGTGAAAGACAGGAGTGCCTGGCGTGCTCTGATCCATGGGGTCACGAAGAGTCGTACACGACTAAACGACTAAACAACACAATATTGGCATGGGAACTACAATAGCTCAATGTTGCAATTTGTCTACCCTACTTAATATTTACCATTAAGGAAAGTATAAAGTCATGGAGTAAATCCTTTTCAGCTTGTTGATAGATTCACAAACAAGCACGAGTTCACAGCCATTTGCACAGAGCATATATTCCCCTCCAGTTCCCTCCGCTTTCTCCTCCTCCTCAAGAGTCCTGCCCCATGTTGAGTTTCCTGAGCATGAACAGAAAGCTCCTGTCTTGGGACTCTTTTGGACTCTTGGCACCCTTCCCAGGAAAAGGGGATGAGAAGCCAAGCGGGGTCGAGAAGCCTTGCGGTTCAGCATGTTCAAGATGTGTTACAACCGAATGAGATAAGAGTCAGTTCTCAGGCTTGCTTTGACAGAGCCTATTCATTAGCTTTTTGAAGCCTTCTCGTACTGATAAAAGTAACATTTTGCCTATGCATCTTGTGAGAAAGCAGAGAAAAACTTTAGCTGTGGATTTTTGGAAGAGAGAAAGGGAATTTTGGACAGGCCTAGGTGGGGTCACCTGTCCTCACCTCCTGGACAGGCCTAGGTGGGGTCACCTGTCCTCACCTCCTTCAGGTCAACCAGGACAACCTCACAATGATCCTGTGTTATGTCAGGGGGCTCAGGGAGAAAGTCTCCTTTGGTAACTTGCAAAGCAGCTTTTTCACACAGAAGGTCCCATTACACCAACAAATGGTTGTTGTATTGTTACTTGTGCTGCAAAAATGTGTAGAGGCCACAGTACAGAACAGGACACAGCCACATCTAGCAGAATGTCTGGCAGAGGTTTTGCCTTTGCAAAGTGTTTTTGGAATATGAGGAATGGCAATATAATGCTATTCAGTATCTGTCAGTGGGACCATGCATATTTATTCCAATTCTGCTTCCTTCCCCACTGCCTTTCATCCCTTTATTGGCCCTTACTCCTCCTGCACTGATAAGGAATGGCACAAATAGGCCAAGAGCATTGCCTGTGTAACTGCTACCTGTTATTACTGCAATCCTATAAGGACTTGAGAGCAGGCCCTGGTCAACTGACGCCTTATTCACACTGTGGCAATAAACTTACATCTGGGCTATAGCATTTCAGACTGCATCCTGCACCATACAAATAAATATTCTTCCGTAGGAAACTAGCGGGTGAGGGATGAACTAGAACCCTTCTCCCTGACATGTTAGATTTTCTGTTTTTTTTTGCACACACAAAGCCTCCAGACTGCCTCCAAACTGTCAATGTTTTGCAGGAGGAATTATTCAAGTGCACACCAGAATTCTAGGTCTGCACAATTAAAGCAGGTTAAAGCTCTCCTTTGCCCTTGTCCAACAAATCCACTTAAAAAACAACAGACTTTTTTTGGTTTGAAAAGTGATGAAGAAATGCAATGATATGTGTGGGATGAACAAATGATTTTGTGGAAACACCACGCAACCAAATCAAGATGAATGATAATTGTCATAGAAGTGGCTCAGAAATAAATCAGAACGAGTGTTCAATAAAGACTGAATGTAAGCTACCACGTAAACTTCCTGCAACTAAATATGGATGAATGCCAAATAAGCAGGTCAAGTAGAGGAGCCCTCAAATAAAGGATTGGGCTATAAATGTGGGCAGTGCCAGTGGAACCAGGAAATTCTACCTAAATCTCTAAATTCTTACACAGAAACCTTAGCCATTGCCTTCCTTGTCTGTGATTTCCATAATTAACGTTGTCAGGGCTACCCTAGGTCCCAGCTCACAAAGGACCAACGCTGCTTCGTTGTTAAGTATAAAAGCCTTTATTGAAGTTCAGTTTCACTTCCAGAGCCGCAGCGCGCAGCCCCACGTCTAAAGTGTCAGACCACTGATGCTCCGTCTGAGTCTCCTCCCCCTTGACACCAATTTAAGAGTCTAGCCTTGCTCCACCTTCTCCGCTGCTCCTTCCTCCTCTGGGTCCGCCTGCCCGCCGGGGTTCCGCCCTTTCTAGCCTCTTCTCCCGCTGATTCCCCTGAGCCTTCTCCCTCCCTCCGGCGGGCTTTAGGAGCTGGTTCCCCATCCGGGTCTCCTGCTGTTCCGCGCGCCTGCACATTTGAACTTGGCGCGCGCGCCCAGCCAGCAACTTTCCTCCTGACCGTTCCACTGCTGCTGTCACTGCTTCCCCCATCGGGGGGGCTAGCTGCAACTGACCTCCCCTCCGTTGGAGGCGTGGTCAGCCCTGACTCCCTCTCTGGAGGAGACACTGCTCCTGACACATGTGACTCCTCCCCCCCACTACGCTCTGGTGGGGAAACTGGTCCTGATCCTCCACTGCTGCTTTGGGGTTCCCCTCTGGCTCCTTGTTTCTGGTGCGTCCCCCCTGGGACCCCCCTTGCCCTGACCATCGGCGCCCCCTTCTGGGAATCTTCTGATTCGCTGGAGAAGCTCATGGAATCTCTCGGGCCACTGTCATACTCCCCTACGCTGCCCTCGGATTCTTCCCCTTCGCTCTCCCAATCCTCTCTCCCCAGTGCTCCTGCTCCTGATTCCCTGACATCCATCCCCCCCTCGAAGCCCCCCCTTCCCCCCTCCCCCTCTTCGGGTGTGGGTTCCGGGTGCTCCAGTCCAGTGGGTGTGAGTGCGGGATACCATTCTTCCCCCCTGGTGTGTAGCCGGTCCACTGGATCCGGCCCAACCGCAACGGGCTCGTCGACGTCGATTTCCTCTGCTTCCATCTCTCTGCTGATGTGCTCGAATCCAGGATCCTCCCCCAACACGTCCATGTCCTCCCCTCCCCCGGGTACCTCTGGTGAGACAGCTTGCAAAGGTCCCCGCAGCAGCTCCCTGCGCCACCCCACCTCCGGTTGAGTGTCCCACCAATAGGAGCGGTCTGTGGCAAACCCCGAGAGAGACCCCTCCGAGGAGCTAGTGTCTGGCGTCGTCTCTTCAGCTGATGAAAAACCCTGGAACGTACTGGCTGACAGTGTGGGCGTGAAGAGCCAGTCGTCGAAATACTCTGCCGGCATAGGTCTGTGTGGGAAGAGTGCATGGAACTCGTCTTTAAGATAGTGCTCCTCCACGGCATAGCACGGTACCCACCTGTTGGCACTGGCTGGGGTACCTTCCCTGGCGAGGAGGTATTCCACCCCCTCTTCCCCCCACCTCGAGTCCAAAATCTCCGTGACCTCGTTGAGTGGCGTCGCCCTCCGTGACCCCTCCCTCTTCGGAGATTCACTAAGTGTGTCTGGCGCGTTCCCTGTCGCCTGAAACCTGTGGGGTTCCCTGTAGGGCGTGAGCACTGACCTATGAAAGACTGGGTGCATTCTGGAGCCCTCCGGGAGTGTCAACCGGAAGGCCACTGGATTGATTTGCGCCGCGACCTGGTAAGGTCCCAGCTGCTTGTGCTTGAGCTTCCTCTTAGCTAGCGTCCTGGCCGGCACTGCCTGGGCTGCTAACCAGACCCAGTCCCCCACCTGGATGTCCTCCCCGACCCTCCTGTGCTTGTCTGCCTGCATCTTGTAGGCGTGTTTCGCCAGTTCCAATTGCCTTCGGAGTTGCTCGTGGACCTCCTGTAACTCTGCTGCTAAGTGCTCTGCTCCCCTTGGCTCCCCCTCCCCCGTCGTCTCTAACCCCGGGAAAGTTCTGGGATGCCGCCCATTATTGGCGAAGAACGGTGTCACTCCCGTAGACCCGTGCTTCGTGTTGTTGTAGGCAAACTCGGCCAGCGGTAGGTAGTCCACCCAGGTCGAGGGTTGTTGATTGGCGTAGCATCGCAGGTACTGCTGCATGATGGCGTTGACCCTCTCCGCTTGTCCGTTGGTCTGCGGGTGTCGTGCCGACGCTAAGTTGATCTTGACGTTCAGGATGCCCAGCAGCTTCTGCCAGAAGCTCGAGACGAATTGGCGACCCCGGTCGGACAGGATGGACCGCGGCAAGCCGTGAGCTTTGAACACGTGGTCTATGAACAGCTTGGCGGTCTGTTCCGCTGTGGCCACCTTCGCGCACGGAATGAAGTGTGCCATCTTGGTGAACATGTCTACGACCACGAGCACCGCTGTTTTGCCTCGCGAGCTGGGCAGATCTGTGACAAAGTCCAGGGCCACTCTCTCCCACGGTTCGAGCGGCGTCTGTAGGGGTTCTAGTAGACCCGCCGGCTTCCTGTGTACTGGCTTGGCCCTTTGGCAGGTGTCACACCTGGAGACGTAATCCGCGACTTCTCCCCTCACCTTGGGCCACCAAAAGTCTCTGGTTACTAATTCCGCCGTTTTGTCCTTGCCGAAGTGCCCAGCGCTGGGCGCGTCGTGTAGCTGCTGCAAGACTTTCGCGCGGAGGTCGTCTCCGGGCACGTAGAGAGCCCCTTTGCGGATGAGCAGTCCGTCTCGTATCTGGAACTCGTCGTCCTTCGCTGTGCCTCTTCGCACCTCCTCCATCTTGGATTGTGCGAACGAATCCGTCTGCAGCGCTCGACGCACCGCGTCCAGGTCCACGGCAGCTGAAGCGCACGCCCACGCTTTCGGTGCGAAAATGTGCTTGGCCGCCACCGGCGCCGCTTCCTCGAGATACTGCGGCTTCCTGGATAGTGCATCCGCCATGACGTTGTTGTCTCCCGGGATGTATTCTATCCGGAAATCGAAATCCGCAAAGAACTCCGCCCAGCGGATGTGTCTCTGGTTCAGGAACCGCGCCGTGCGCCAGTACTCCAGGTTCTTATGGTCCGTGCGGACTTGCACTGTGTGTCTGGCTCCAACGAGGAAGTGCCGCCACGCCCTGAAAGCTGCATGAATGGCCAGCAACTCCCTGTCCCAGATGGTGTAGTTCTGTTCCGCCTTGCTGAGTTTCCTGGAGTAGAATGCGCACGGCCTCCATTCCCCTTGCGGATCTTGCTGCAACAGGACGGCCCCCACTGCTCTGTCTGAGGCGTCCGTCTCAACCCTCATTGGTCTGCTGGGGTTTACATGTAGCAGCTGTTCTTCGGACGCGAAGAGACGCTTGAGTCTCCGAAAGGACTGCTCCGCCTGGTCCGTCCAGGTGAACTTCTTCTTCTTGGAGCTGAGGGTGTCCGTGATGGCCGCCGTCTCCTTCGCGAACCCTTTGATGAACTTGCGATAAAAGTTGGCGAAGCCGACGAACCTCTGGACCTCCTTCCGATTGCGCGGGCTCTTCCAGTCCAACACCGCGCGGACCTTGGCGCTGTCCATGGCGAGTCCCTTGTCGGACAGCTTGTAGCCCAGAAAATCCACCTCCGTCATGTCGAACTGGCACTTCTCTAATTTGGCGTAAAGTCTGTGCTCCCGTAGCCTCTGCAGGACCTCCTTGACGTCCCTCTCGTGAGCCTCCTGCGATTCCGAGAAGATCAGGATATCGTCCAGGAAGCAGACGCACTTCTTGTAGAGGAGTCCCGCTAACACGTGATGCATGAAAGCTTGGAAGGTATGGGAGCCATTTTGCAGACCAAAAGGCATTACGCGATATTCATAGGTGCCTAAAGGTGTAAACATGGCTGTCTTCCACTCATCGCCCTCCCGCATGCGTATAAGGTTGTACGCACCTCGTAGATCCAACTTGGTGAAGATCCGTCCCTTCCTCACCGTCGCGAGCAGGTCGTCGATCTTGGGCATGGGGAATGCTGCGGGCTTTGTTTTGGAATTTATGGTCCTAAAATCAACTATGAGTCTCCGTTGGGGCGTGTCCTTCTTCTTCACGAAAAACACGGGACTGCCCCCCACTGCTTTAGATTCTTGGATGAACCCCCGCTTCAAGTTGTGATCTATGAACTCCCTGAGTTCTTGCAGTTCATCTTCAGACATGGAATACAGTTTCCCAGTCGGCAGCGTCGCTCCCGGCAGGAGGTCAATCTTGCAGTCGTAAGGCCTGTGGGGAGGCAGCTTATCCGCTTCCCTCTCGCAGAAGACCTCCAAAAACTCCTTGTACTTGTTGGGTACCGCTTGCACCATGCCTAGGTGTAGCTGCGGTTCATCCTCTTGCCCCTCCTCCTCCTGGCGGGTCTGGATGCAGTGTTCTGCGCAGTAGGAGGAACAGAAGGTCAACTGCCGCTGGTACCATGCCAATGCCGGGCTGTGCCTATCCAGCCAACTCATACCCAACACTATGGGCGTGTCCGACAGGTGGGTGACGTTGAAGCTGATGACTTCGCGGTGGTTTCCAATTTGCATCACCATCGGTGGTGTTTGCTGTACCACCTCTCCTCCCAGTAGCTTCCTGCCATCGACCGTGACGACGTTTAGGGGCATCGTGGCTGGCATGAGTGCTATGCGATGTTGCTTGATAAAGTCCACTCCAATAAAGTCTGCGTTGCTCCCAGAGTCAATGGTTATTGGTACTTGCATGGTGTGCCCATTGGGCAACTGGAGCGATGCGGTGAGTTGCACCACTGGTTTGGGTGGGAGGGGGTCTGTGGGCTGTAAAATCTCTGGGGACTGCTTCACTGACTTGCCTGGTTGGGCCCCAGTGGCTCTGTTTCCAACCAGGCTTCTTCTTCCCCCTGCAGCTGTTTCAGCTGCTCACCTGTTCCCTTTACTGTTGCTGAGGCTGCAGTGTGCTTCTGGAGCCTCTGGGGACACTCTTTGGCCATGTGCTGTGCACTGTCGCAGATGTAACACTTCCTGGTCCCTCTAGGAGCCTTCCCCTTGACTGCTCCCGGTGTTTGGGCTCTGCTGGCAGTCTGAGCCCTTGCACCACCAATCTCCATCGGCTCTTCTCCCCTTCCCAAAGGAGGCATGGACAGCGCCCGCCCCGCCTCTCTGGGAAAGAAAGGGGTTGTCCTGGCTGGGGTGCTTCCCTTACGTCCTTCCAGGCGCACACCAATTGCCAACGCTCTTTGGGCAACTTCTTGGGTATTTTGGGGTCTTTCTCCTCTTGCCAGTTCATCTTTCACCTCTCCACTTAGCCCCTCCCAGAACAGGTCTCTGACAGCAATGGAGTCCTTCTCCCAGCCCAGCACGTTCAGTAAGGCAAAAAAGCGCGAGTGATACTGCCTCACCGTCGCTTTCCCTTGCTGTAGTCCATGCATTTCCCTCCGAGCAATATCTACATCTACCGTAGATTTAAAGCAAGCGTCCATAGCTTTGATAAATGCATCGGAATCTTTGAGGGCAGGGTCTTTTTCGCGCCACAAATTCCGCAGCCACGCTTTTGCTTCCCCATGCAAATGAGTGATTATGAAGCCCACCTTCTCTTCCTCATCTCTAAAGTCTTTCCGAAGCAAATTGAGCGCGTAAACCACGTCAGCTCTGAAGTTAGGGTATTGCTGCAGGTTCCCATCAAAGTGCGCCACCAGGCTGCCCCCCCTCTTCCCGAGGCCAACTCCCTCCGGTTTGGGTCCTGGCAGCCCCTCTTTCCCCCAACGGTCCCACCTGGCTTGCAGATCCCGGCAGAGCGCTACTGCTTCTTCTTCTCTTTTCCTGGATGCTGCTACTTCCGCGTAAAGCGTCGTGACTGCTTCTTGCAGTTCTTTCACCTGGCTCTCTGTAGTCATCTTTGCCTATCTTCGTGAGCTCGCAAAACACCAAGTCTTGCCCCTCGCTGCACCAACTCACGCTGCGAGGTTTTTATGAGGGACGGAGCATACTGTCAGGGCTACCCTAGGTCCCAGCTCACAAAGGACCAACGCTGCTTCGTTGTTAAGTATAAAAGCCTTTATTGAAGTTCAGTTTCACTTCCAGAGCCGCAGCGCGCAGCCCCACGTCTAAAGTGTCAGACCACTGATGCTCCGTCTGAGTCTCCTCCCCCTTGACACCAATTTAAGAGTCTAGCCTTGCTCCACCTTCTCCGCTGCTCCTTCCTCCTCTGGGTCCGCCTGCCCGCCGGGGTTCCGCCCTTTCTAGCCTCTTCTCCCGCTGATTCCCCTGAGCCTTCTCCCTCCCTCCGGCGGGCTTTAGGAGCTGGTTCCCCATCCGGGTCTCCTGCTGTTCCGCGCGCCTGCACATTTGAACTTGGCGCGCGCGCCCAGCCAGCAACTTTCCTCCTGACCGTTCCACTGCTGCTGTCACTGCTTCCCCCATCGGGGGGGCTAGCTGCAACTGACCTCCCCTCCGTTGGAGGCGTGGTCAGCCCTGACTCCCTCTCTGGAGGAGACACTGCTCCTGACACATGTGACTCCTCCCCCCCACTACGCTCTGGTGGGGAAACTGGTCCTGATCCTCCACTGCTGCTTTGGGGTTCCCCTCTGGCTCCTTGTTTCTGGTGCGTCCCCCCTGGGACCCCCCTTGCCCTGACCATCGGCGCCCCCTTCTGGGAATCTTCTGATTCGCTGGAGAAGCTCATGGAATCTCTCGGGCCACTGTCATACTCCCCTACGCTGCCCTCGGATTCTTCCCCTTCGCTCTCCCAATCCTCTCTCCCCAGTGCTCCTGCTCCTGATTCCCTGACAAACGTACAGGGGACTTTACAGTGTTTTGCAGTCCCTTTAATATAGCTTTTGCATGTGTCACATACATCAAACTTAAACCAAGATGTTTCCTTGGTATTCATTCTGCTTGTGCCAGCTCTCTTCCTGCACAGGAAGGAAAAAAGCAGGGAGCCCCACTCTGACTTGAATGTTCATTTACCTCAACAGCTGCAGGTACTTGAACCACACTTTCTGCAGCGACCATAGCCTCTCATACAATGGAAGAAATTAGCTGAGAAACAAACCAGGATTGAATCCGAGGACAGCGTAGGGGAGTATGACAGTGGCCCGAGAGATTCCATGAGCTTCTCCAGCAAATCAGAAGATTCCCAGAAGGGGGCGCCGATGGTCAGGGCAAGGGGGGTCCCAGGGGGGACGCACCAGAAACAAGGAGCCAGAGGGGAACCCCAAAGCAGCAGTGGAGGATCGGGACTAGTTTCCCCACCAGAGCGTAGTGGGGGGGAGGAGTCACATGTGTCAGGGGCAGTGTCTCCTCCAGAGAGGGAGTCAGGGCTGACCACGCCTCCAACGGAGGGGAGGTCAGTTGCAGCTAGCCCCCCCGAAGGGGGAAGCAGTGACAGCAGCAGTGGAACGGTCAGGAGGAAAGCTGCTGGCTGGGCGCGCGCGCCAAGTTCAAATGTGCAGGCGCGCGGAACAGCAGGAGACCCGGATGGGGAACCAGCTCCTAAAGCCCGCCGGAGGGAGGGAGAAGGCTCAGGGGAATCAGCGGGAGAAGAGGCTGGAAAGGGCGGAACCCCGGCGGGCAGGCGGACCCAAAGGAGGAAGGAGCAGCGGAGAAGGTGGAGCAAGGCTAGAATCTTAAATTGGTGTCAAGGGGGAGGAGACTCAGACGGAGCATCAGTGGTCTGAGACTTTAGACGTGGGGCTGCGCGCTGCGGCTCTGGAAGTGAAACTGAACTTCAATAAAGACTTTTATACTTAACAATGAAGCAGCGTTGGTCCTTTGTGAGCTGGGACCTAGGGTAGCTCTGACAAATAGGCTCTGTCAAAGCAAGCCTGAGAACTGACTCTTATCTCATTCGGTTGTAACACATCTTGAACATGCTGAACCGCAAGGCTTCTCGACCCCGCTTGGCTTCTCATCCCCTTTTCCTGGGAAGGGTGCCAAGAGTCCAAAAGAGTCCCAAGACAGGAGCTTTCTGTTCATGCTCAGGAAACTCAACATGGGGCAGGACTCTTGAGGAGGAGGAGAAAGCGGAGGGAACTGGAGGGGAATATATGCTCTGTGCAAATGGCTGTGAACTCGTGCTTGTTTGTGAATCTATCAACAAGCTGAAAAGGATTTACTCCATGACTTTATACTTTCCTTAATGGTAAATATTAAGTAGGGTAGACAAATTGCAACATTGAGCTATTGTAGTTCCCATGCCAATATTGTGTTGTTTAGTCGTTTAGTCGTGTACGACTCTTCGTGACCCCATGGATCAGAGCACGCCAGGCACTCCTGTCTTTCACCATTTAAAATTCCTTCTTGCTCCCTGTCAGTGGAGGCTTGTCCTTAAGGGGGGCTGGGGCACTGCTCCACCAAGCTCAATTGTTTCTCGGCTGTCCTCCAACAGCCTGCTTCTTTCTTACATCCTCTCTAGGGTTGGCATGAGCAGTGAGCTCTTTCCTCCTCAGTCTCAGGGCTGCCTTTGCAGAACTCAACGAGGGGGAAGGGGCATTCCCCACATGTCCAGGGGAGGAGAGGGGCAGGGAAGCTTGAGTGTGCCAGGTCAGACGTGACCCGGAGGCGGAGCTGCTGCTGTGACTGGGAGTGAGGTGCACTGCGGCCACCCACCCTCCTGCTCTCTTCCCCAGGACAGGCCTAACCTAAGGACAGAGCTGTGGCCAGCAGAAGCACAGCAGCTTAGGTCAGCTCCTTTTCACGTGGAGCCAGGCACCAATGAGGGAGCCTGCTGTGGGGGCACCTGTTTGTGCCCCCTGCCACAAATTTGTGCCCCCACGGCCCACACATGCTACACTTCTGGGTGGGGACAAAACCAGAGTTACTGTAGTTGGCTTAATCCATGGGCGTAGCCAGGATTTTTGTTAGTGGGGGCAGGCCTTTTGTTAGGGGGTCAGAACCTCAGTTAGCTATGTATTTTTATTTATTTTTATTTATTTGGCCCCCCCTTGGCCACATCCATGGCTCCATCTATCATAACATTTTGGAAATGCCCTGACCCACCCACCCTAACACTGATGTTGATTTTCTGAGATATCAGGCGCTCAAGCACAAGTCATACATAAAGAATCGCTGCTGTTTCTTTTTGTGTAGCCTGTTTAGACTGGAAATTTGCCTCAGTTTTTTATTCTCTAAGGAAGGTTCTGTAAACTGCAGGATAATGTAGTAGCTCACAGCATGGCAGGATGATCCCAAGAAGCTCAGTTAGTTGGGGACATGGGCTTAGCCAGGGGGTGAAGCGGCCACCCCTAAATCAAGTAAATAAATAAAAATACAGAGAGTCTGATATTCCAGATGCAATCACACTTCTTCCTTAGAGCAGCCTCCTATTCATTTATTTCTTGTTGAAAGATAAAGAAGTGTTTTGCAGAAACTAGCAACAACAATCAAGACGACACATGTAGTTCATAGTAACTGTCTTTCAGGGCAGTTTGTCTAGTAACAAAAGCAAGTGTTGCTATGAACACTGACTAGTCACTAGAACAAAAAAAAATTTTTCCTTCCAGTAGCACCTTAAAGACCAACTAAGTTAGTTCTTGGTATGAGCTTTCGTGTGCATGCACACTTCTTCAGATACCTGCATGCACACGAAAGCTCATACCAAGAACTAACTTAGTTGGTCTTTAAGGTGCTACTGGAAGGAAAAATTTTTTTTTTTTTGTTTTGACTATGGCAGACCAACACGGCTACCTATCTGTAACTAGTCACTAGAATAATAAGATGAAAGCTGGAGGTGGGGTTCGGGATGGGGTTAGTCTTTCTTTATACAAACATGTAAGTATGGATGCCAAGAAGAAGAAGAAGTAAGACAAGCGTTTCTGTGGGGGAGGGAGTTTATTGACTGCTCAGATATAAGACTCACAACATCATTTTATAACCAAAGAAAGTGCCTTTATGTGACCATTAAAACAAATCAACTGAAATTACCGTATTTTTCGCTCTATAAGACGCACCAGACCACAAGACGCACCTAGTTTTTGGAGGAGGAAAACAAGAAAAAAAAATATTCTGAATTTCAGAAGCCAAAACAGCAAGAGGGATCACTGCGCAGTGAAAGCAGCAATCCCTATTGCTGTTCCAGCTTCTGTGATAGCTGCGCAGCCTACATTCGCTCCATAAGACGCACACACATTTCCCCTTACTTTTTAGGAGGGAAAAAGTGAGTCTTATAGAGCAAAAAATACGGTATATTCACAGAAAGCCTTTAGCAGAATCATTTCCTGTCCTCGGAATCCAGCTGGAAGTGTATTGCGAGCCGACTGCATAATCAAAAAGGCCAGTAAGTCACTGTGAGACAGAGGAAGCTGTGTTCCTTTTCAAATCTGTCTGTCCACAGTCACACACACCAAGCAAAAGCCACCCATAACAGACGTTTTCCTTGATAAATGGGAGAACTGTCTGATAATCAACAACCATATAATTTTATCCAGTAGTATTAGTTTGATCTGACGGAAACTGCACATTTCCCGAAAAGCACTGAAAGAATGCTTCATTTAACTACAAACCCCCAAATCTCGGATCCCATCAAAACTGATGTTTGGCAAAAGTTCTGCAGCAAAACCCCCACATTTTGTAACACCCCATAAACAGAGTAATTGATACATCAAACCGGGGTTCATAATTAATATCCAAAACCCAACATTGTCCGATTCACTCCAAACTGGTGCCAAAGTCTGGCAAAAGTTTTGTAGCATTTGCCAGACATTGTAGCATTTTTGTAGCATTTTGCCCGACAAACCAAGTAACTGACAGGGGTCATAAGGTCACCCCAAAACCCAACATCGTCTGATTCACTCCAAATCAAGGCCAAAGTCTGGCAAAATGTTTGCAGTAAAAACCGCATGTTTTGCAGCTCCCCCCAAACCGAGTGGTTCCTAGCACATCAGGAGGAAGAGTCAAGACAACCAAAAGTGGATAAATAGGTTGTATTTATTAAATATAACAACTTGAGGATCGGCAAAACTAGTCAGATTCGACCAATGTAACCAAATCAAATTAAGTCTGGGCAGGTGTGCTTGTTCACCTCCACCCACAAACACACAAGTGCTCAAACAGAGCTCTTTGCAGATCCTTAAGAATCATGTCAGAACCCAAATCAGAAAGATGCATACCACCAGGTCTATACAACTGTGGGGCACAGAACATAATTCTGCCATGAGGGATATAAGCAGCCACATTTTCAAACACAAACGTCGTTGTAGAATGATTAGCTTGATGTCTTGCCCATCCACCTTCTTAGGAAGGCTGCCCCCACTCCATAAGCACCTCTACAACATTCCAAACCAAACTATGATAAGCTCAGGGATGAGGAAGCACAGCTGATGGAGATATTTAGTGATCTCAACTGAATTTACCTCACCAGATTGTTATCCCCAAGATGGATGACCAGAATATCAGGGTTAGGGTTAGGGCAGGGGATACGTAGGTGGATGTTCAGGGTTAGGGTTAGTGCCTGGGGTTTTTTTCATGCTTTTTAAGCTTCTAATGATATTGCTCCATTTTTATGAGACTGCATAATTCCAAAAAGTAAGCAAACTACCTGAAACGTAGCAAAACTAAGAGAAATGGGAAAACCAAAAGTGAGATACCAGAAACCCAACAAGGAAGGAATTCATGAAAAAGGAAAATTGCCAGACAGAGACTTCAATCAAATCATTACCAAATTCACCAGAATCCCAAAACCAATTGAAAAGAAGCAGAAATGTGAGAAGCAGAAGAAATACCACCAGAAACCCCCAACAAGAGGGGGAAAGTAAATTTCGCAGAAACCCCAAAGCCAGTTAAACCTTAGTTTTGCATGGTGTGGGGGTGATTTCGCTTTTCCCTGAGATGTTTACTGCGTGGGTTTCTTGTGGTTCTATTCAATTGGTTTTCTCATCTTTGGTGGATGTGGTTTGTTTCTGTTGTTTCTGGTTCATTTTTGGGATTATGTTGAATTTGTTTCTTTTGGGGTGGTTTTCGTTTCATGGATTCTTTTATATAAATTACGATTGTGAAATATACTCAGAGTCTTGTATGTATTTCATGCTCTTTATTGCCCCCCCCCCCCAACCTCAGGCTTTTATATACATTATTTACAGAATGAGTCCCGTCTGACTGGCTAACTCTGCTTCCCTCTTGGAGCCTGATTGGCCTGCAGGAAAAGACCAATCAGTTGTTGCATTCTAGGATCCAAGGTTAGTACATAACAGATTGGGTGCTGGATTTATGGTGAGTTTGCTTCATTTCTAGGTTTTTTGGGTTTTGCACCTTTGAGAATATTAATTTGTATGAGATCTGATAAACCCAAGAAAAAAAGGAAAACCACCAGAAATGAAGCAAAACCACCAGAAATGTCTAATGACCATTCCAACAATGAAGTCAACCACTAAAAACACAAAAACCTACTGAAAAGAAGCAGAAGAACCATGTAAAAGCAACATCAATGGAAACTGACAAAGAAGCCAACCAATCCCAAACAAAGCAGATTCACCAGAAACCCCCAAAGCATTCAAAAGTATTACCACCAGAATGCAAAAACAAGAAAACTTCTCAAAAGAAGCAATAAAGCAAAAGTCCAAAAAACAAGCTAAACCAATGGAAAACAAATGAAGCCATTCACCAGAAACCCAAGACTAAGTGAAAACTAGTATGCTATGTTGGTTAATTTCTGTTGCTTGAAGTGCTTTTGGACTCCCATAAATTGCATGCTTGTTGAGTTTCTGGTTTTGCTTTTTAAAAACTGGTTTCCAGTTTCTTGTGGCATTGCTTTGTAATTGGTGGCTTTACTGCTTCTTTTTTGTTTTCTGCTGATTTGTTTAATTTGGGGTGGTTTTGCTTGTTTTTTGCATTTAATTGTTTTGCTTCTTTGACTTTGAATGGTTCTGCGGTTTGGGGTGAGATTGTTTCTTTTCCATTGATTTGGCTTGGTTTTCATGTCTCCTGGTTTTGCCTCATTTTGGGAATATTTCTTGGTTTTTGTGCTTCTGGTGGTATTTCTTCAATTTTATGACATAACCAAGCCAAAACACCAGAAACACAGAAACAAATCATAAAGAAGCAGAGCTACCAGAAATCCAAAGCAAATTAATCAGAAATCCAAACAACCTATGAAGATGATGCAATACCAAAAGAAACACAAAAGCCAATTAAAAAACTGCTAAATGAACCAACACCACAAGAAACAAAGAAAGTCTCATGACCTACGAAATGAAGCAATAACACAAAACACCACAAAAAGAAGCAAAGTGTTTAGGATTAGGTTTGGGTAAAGGTTAGAGTTACAGTTGGGTTTGAGTTGGATTAGGATTAGGAGTTAGAGTTAGAGTTGGGGTTGAGTTACGGTAAGAGAAGAACAGCAGCAGGAGAAATATAATTTTATTACTTAGGGTTAGCGTTAAATTAGGCTTAGGTTTAGACTGAGGCTTAGGTTTGGGTTAAGGTTAGGGTTAGAGTGAGGATTAGATTTGAGTTAGGGTGAGCATTAGGGTTAAGGTTTGGTATTGGGTTGGATTTGAGTTAGGCTAAGAGAAGAACAGCAGCAGGAGCAATATAATTTTATTATTTATACTCCACCCAAGTCACTTGTGGCCGCTTTCAATAAAAGGTAAAAACATGAGCGCACTCTAAGTGAATGCTCATGAATGTAGAAACTCTTACTTCCCATAGAATTCCCAAAGAAGACCTGGGAATTGTAGCTCTGAGCTTCTTTGCAGAGGGTTGGACTAGATGACCCTTGGGTTCCCCTTCCATCTCTTCTAGGATGCTCCCTGTCTCACTCACTCACTCACTCACTCACTCACTCTCACTCCTCCTCTCCTTTTCATGGCAGTTTCACCTTTTTCTGCACTCCTAGCTCGGAAGGGCGGAAGAGGCTGTGCTGCCGCCATATTGGGCGAGGGCAGGGGTACCGGAAGGAGGTGTCACCGGAGGAGAGGCATGAGCACAGGAAGGGGAGGGAAACGGGCGGAAGAGGCTGTGCTGCCGCCATGTTGGGCGAGGGTAGGATTACCGGAAGGAGGTGCCACGGGAGGAGAGGCATGAGCACAGGAAGGGGAGGGAAACGGGCGGAAGAGGCTGTGCGACGTTGGGCCAGCAGAGGCGTGCCAAGCCAGGCTGGCCCTCTCTCTTTCTCCCACCCACTCTCTCTCGACCCCGCTCTCCCCAGGGGGCAGCCCTGCCCCCCGCCTCGTCCTCACCTGCCTTTCTCCCCCAGTGGCCTTCCTCTCGTGCCCCTTGGCGGTGGGATGGTGTGGGTGGGCCGCGGAAGTTTATATACAAGAATATACATACCTAGGTATAGGTGTCCGTTTGTAAATATATAAAAATAAAATGGATATATGTGTATGTGTGTGTGTATATATGCAGTGCTTCTTTTCTAAAGAAAATGATTGGGGGTACTCTCATTTTGACTCAAGAAAATCACCATTTTATAGTTCAAACCGGGAAAAATAAATAAATGGACAAAAGTACATTCACAAAATGTTTTAGGAATATGCATTCCCCTGCGTCCCCCCCAGAAAAAAAGCACTGTATATGTTCTGCCAAGGGCAGGGTTATTTCTGGATTTGGAGCCAATAAGCACGCGAGTGGATGAAGAATAAGCAATGCTTTATTTGCATAAGGTTAACAGATAGCAGCAGGCATATAAAACACAAATTATAGCATACTAGAGAGGAGTCGCAAACAATCTCCCCTTCAGCTGCCTGGAGCTCCTGGTAGAGCAGCGAGAGAGACCCCTGGCCGACAGTCTCACAGCATATGGTACCTCCATTTGTGAAGAAGCTCACTGAGCCCCTTCAGCCTACAGCTTTTATAGACAACTTTGATTTGATTGATTGCACCTGGTTAGCAGGCATCACTCATGATCAGCCTGGGACACCGGGTGCAACTAATGCAGAGCAGCTGAGAGTCTCCAACCCAATTCACTGCAACTGGGTATCCTCCCGAGTAGCCAATCAGAAAACTCGGGACACAGGTGTGTGAAAAACAAATTATACTATCATGTTTTAGCAAACCTTAAACCGCGGATGTAAAAGCGAAAGAGACATGTCATCTAACTCCTTGAATTTACAATGGTCTTCCGTGTTTCCACTACAGTATGTGTGTGTTACAGATAGGTAGCCGTGTTGGTCTGCCATAGTCAAAACAAAACAAAAAATTTTTTCTTCCAGTAGCACCTTAAAGACCAATTAAGTTAGTTCTTGGTATGAGCTTTCGTGTGCATGTGTGAAGAAGTGTGCATGCATAAGCCCAAACAGAGCGTTACTATCATCTTTTTATGTAGATGGAAACCAAAACACCGTTTTGCTTTTGTTAGGAGTGATTCTGGTGCGCACCCAAAAAACACGATGCGAATTGAATCCAAGCTTATATGTCCTCTTTCTATTGAGATGGAACCAAAACACCTATGCTTGATTTGGGCTGAAAACAAACATTTCACTATGCTACTTTTGGTTGAATATGCATTCCAAACCCAAAACCACCAATTTTAAATAGGGCCAAACAGAGCGTTATTATCATCTTTTTATGTAGATGGAAACCAAAACACCATTTTGCTTCTGTTAGGAGTGATTCTGGTGCGCACCCAAAAACACGATGCGAATTGAAATAAGCCCAAACAATGCTTATTCGTCTTCTTTCTACACATATGGAAGCGATTAGAAGGTGTTTTGTTATTTTGGTCTCGTTACATACGCTTTGCTATTTTTGGGTCAATGTGCATTAACACCATAGAACACGAAATAAACGAAATCCAAGATTTTTCTTTCTATGTAGATGGAACCAAAATCAACCTGTTTTCCTTTGTTTTAGCTTATTACACTTTGCTATGTGGGTGAACCAACACTGAAAGAATTATCCAAGCTTATATGTCCTCTTTCTACTGAGATGGAACCAAAACACCTATGCTAGATTTGGGCTAACAAAGATTTCACTGTGCGATTTTTCGGTGAATTGCATTCTAACCCCCAAAACACAAATCTTAAATAAGCCCAATCATAGCGTTATTATCATCTTTTTATGTAGATGGAAGCCAAAACACCGTTTTGCTTTTGTTAGGATTCTGGTGCGCACCCAAAAACCACCATGCGAATTGAAATAAGCCCAATCAAAGCTTATTCATCTACTTTCTGCGCATATTGAAGCTATTAGAAGGTGTTTTGTTATTTTGGTCTCATTACATACACTATGCGATTTCTGCGTCTATGAGCATTAACACCATAGAAATTAGCGCAATTCAAGATTCTACTTTCTATGTAGATGGAACCCAAATCAACCTCTTTTGCTTTGTTTAAGCTTTGCTCTTTGTGGGTGAACGAACACCGAAAGAACAATCCAAGCTTATATGTCCTCTTTCTATTGAGATGGAACCAAAACACCTATGCTTGATTTGAGCTGAGAAGAAACATTTCACTCTGCTACTTTTGGTTGAATGTGCATTCCAACTCCAAAAAAACCAATTTTAAATAAGCCCAAGCAGAGCGTTATTATCATCTTTTTATGTAGATGGAAACCAAAACACCGTTTTGCTTCTGTTAGGAGTGATTCTGGTGCGCACCCAAAAAACACGATGCGAATTGAAATAAGCCCAATCAAAGCTTATTCGTCTTCTTTCTACGCATATGGAAGCGAAAAGACGTTGTTTTGTTATTTTGGTCTCGTTACATACACTTTGCTATTTTTGGGTCAATGTGCATTAACACCATAGAACACGAAATTAGCGCAATTCAAGGTTCTGCTTTCTATGTAGATGGAACCCAAATCAACCTGTTTTGCCTTGTATAAGCTAATTACACTGCTATGTGTGGGTGAACGAACACCAAAGAACAATCCTAGCTTATATGTCTTTCTATTGAGATGGAACCAAAACACCTATGCTTGATTTCGGCTGAAAACAAACATTTTACTCTGCTACTTTTGGTTGAATGTGCATTCCAACCCCCAAAAACACCAATTTTAAATAAGCCCAAACAGAGCGTTACTATCATCTTTTATGTAGATGGAAACTAAAACAACGTTTTGCTTTTGTTAGGAGTGATTCTGGTGCGCACCCAAAAACACGATGCGAATTGAAATAAGCCCAGTCAATGCTTATTCGTCTTCTTTCTACGCATATGGAAGCGATTAAAAAGTGTTTTGTTATTTTGGTCTCGTTACATACACTTTGCTATTTTTGGGTCAATGTGCATTAACACCATAGAACACGAAATTAGCGAAATCCAAGATTCTTCTTTCTATGTAGGTAGAATCCAAATCAACCTGTTTTGCTTTGTTTAAGCTGATTACTCTTTGCTATGTATGGGTGAACGAACACCGAAAGAACAATCCAAGGATATGTCCTCTTTCTATTGAGATGTAACCAAAACACCTATGCTAGATTTGAGCTGAAAACAAAGATTTCACTGTGCGATTTTTCGGTGAATGTGCATTCTAACCCCCAAAAAACAAATCTTAAATAAGCCCAATCAGAGCGTTATTATCATCGTTTTATGTAGATGGAAACCAAAACACCGTTTTGCTTCTGTTAGGAGTGATTCTGGTGCGCACCCAAAAAACACGATGCGAATTGAAATAAGCCCAAAATGCTTATTCGTCTTCTTTCTACGAATATGGAAGCGAAAAGACGTTGTTATTTTGGTCTCATTACATACACTATGCGATTTCAGCGTCTATGAGCATAAACACCATAGAACACGAAATTAGCGCAATTCAAGGTTCTTCTTTCTATGTAGATGGACCCCAAATCAACCTCTTTTGCTTTGTTTAAGCTTATTACACTTTGCTATTTGTGGGTGAACCAACACCGAAAGAACAATCCAAGCTTATATGTCCTCTTTCTATTGAGATGGAACAAAAACACCTATGCTAGGTTTGGGCTGAAAACAAACATTAAACTGCTATTTTCGGTTGAATGTGCATTACAACTCCAAAAACACCAATTTTAAATAAGCCCAATCAGAGCGTTTTTATCATCGTTTTATGTAGATGGAAACCAAAACACCGTTTTGCTACTGTTAGGAGTGATTCTGGTGCGCACCCAAAAAACACGATGCGAATTGAAATAAGCCCAATCAAAGCTTATTCGTCTTCTTTCTACGCATATGGAAGCGAAAAGACGTTGTTTTGTTATTTTGGTCTCGTTACATACACTATTCGATTTCTGGGTCTATGTGCATTAACACCAAAGAACACTTGAAATAAGCGCAATTCAAGGTTCTTTCTATGTAGATGGAACCCAAATCAACCTCTTTTGCTCTGTTTAAGCTTATTACACTTTGCTTTGCTCTTTGTGGGTGAACGAACACCGAAAGAACAATCCAATCTTATATGTCCTCTATCTTTTGAGATGGAACAAAAACACCTATGCTTGATTTGGGCTGAAA
Source organism: Podarcis filfolensis (assembly GCF_964270895.1). Classification (NCBI taxonomy): domain Eukaryota; kingdom Metazoa; phylum Chordata; class Lepidosauria; order Squamata; family Lacertidae; genus Podarcis; species Podarcis filfolensis. Next base: position 151,407 of record NC_139610.1, on the reverse strand, counting down.
AGAAACATTTCACTCTGCTACTGTTGGTTGAATGTGCATTCCAAACCCAAAACCACCAATTTTAAATAAGGCCGAACAGAGCGTAATTATCATCTTTTTATGTAGATGGAAACCAAAACACCGTTTTTCTTTGGTTAGGAGTGATTCTGGTGCGCACCCAAAAAACACGATGCGAATTGAAATAAGCCCAGTCAATGCTTATTCGTCTTCTTTCTACGCATATGGAAGCGATTAGAAGGTGTTTTGTTATTTTGGTCTCGTTACATACACTTTGCTATTTTTGGGTCAATGTGCATAGAACAAGAAATTGGCGAAATCCAATATTTTTCTTTCTATGTAGATGGAACCCAAATCAACCAGTTTTCCTTTGTTTAAGCCTATTACACTTCGCTTTGCTCTTTGTGGGTGAACGAACACCGAAAGAACAATCCAAGCTTATATGTCCTCTTTCTATTGAGATGGAACCAAAACACCTATGCTTGATTTGGGCTGAAAACCAACATTTCACTCTACTTTTGGTTGAATGTGCATTACAACCCCAAAACCACCAATTTTAAATAATCCTAAACAGAGCGTTACTATCATTTTTTTATGTAGATGGAAACCAAAACACCGTTTTGCTTTTGTTAGGTGTGATTCTGGTGCGCACCCAAAAAACACGATGCGAATTGAAATAAGCCCAATCAATGCTTATTCGTCTTCTTTCTACGCATATGGAAGCGAGGAGACCTTGTTATTTTTGTCTCATTACATACACTATGCGTGTCAGAGCTGCCCTAGGTCCCAGCTCACAAAGGACCAACGCGGCTTCGTTGTCAAGTATAAAAGTCTTTATTGACGTTCAGTTTCACTTCCAGAGCCGCAGCGCGCAGCTCTATGTCTCAACTGTCAGACCGCTGATGCTCCGTCTGAGTCTCCTCCCGCTTGACACCAATTTAAGATTCTAGCCTTGCTCCACCTTCTCCGCTGCTCCTTCCTCCTTTGGGTCCGCCTGCCCGCCGGGGTTCCGCCCTTTCTAGCCTCTTCTCCCGCTGATTCCCCTGAGCCTTCTCCCTCCCTCCGGCGGGCTTTAGGAGCTGGTTCCCCATCCGGGTCTCCTGCTGTTCCGCGCGCCTGCACATTTGAACTTGGCGCGCGCGCCCAGCCAGCAGCTTTCCTCCTGACCGTTCCACTGCTGCTGTCACTGCTTCCCCCTTCGGGGGGGGCTAGCTGCAACTGACCTCCCCTCTGTTGGAGGCGTGGTCAGCCCTGACTCCCTCTCTGGAGGAGACACTGCCTCTGACACATGTGACTCTTCCCCCCCACTACGCTCTGGTGGGGAAACTGGTCCCGATCCTCCACTGCTGCTTTGGGGTTCCCCTCTGGCTCCTTGTTTCTGGTGCGTCCCCCCTGGGACCCCCCTTGCCCTGACCATCGGCGCCCCCTTCTGGGAATCTTCTGATTCGCTGGAGAAGCTCATGGAATCTCTCGGGCCACTGTCATACTCCCCTACGCTGCCCTCGGATTCTTCCCCTTCGCTCTCCCAATCCTCTCTCCTCAGTGCTCCTGCTCCTGATTCCCTGACATCCATCCCCCCCTCGAAGCCCCCCCTTCCCCCCTCCCCCTCTTCGGGTGTGGGTTCCGGGTGCTCCAGTCCTGTGGGTGTGAGTGCGGGATACCATTCTTCCCCCCTGGTGTGTAGCCGGTCCACTGGATCCGGCCCAACCGCAACGGGCTCGTCGACGTCGATTTCCTCTGCTTCCATCTCTCTGCTGATGTGCTCGAATCCAGGATCCTCCCCCAACCCTAACCCTAACCTTATACGCATGCGGGAGGGCGATGAGTGGAAGACAGCCATGTTTACACGTTTAGGCACCTATGAATATCGCGTAATGCCTTTTGGTCTGCAAAATGGCTCCCATACCTTCCAAGCTTTCATGCTTCCTGGACGACATCCTGATCTTCTCGGAATCGCAGGAGGCTCACGAGAGGGACGTCAAGGAGGTCCTGCAGAGGCTACGGGAGCACAGGCTTTACGCCAAATTAGAGAAGTGCCAGTTCGACATGACGGAGGTGGATTTCCTGGGCTACAAGCTGTCCGACAAGGGACTCGCCATGGACAGCACCAAGGTCCGCACGGTGTTGGACTGGAAGAGCCCACGCAATCGGAAGGAGGTCCAGAAGTTCATCGGCTTCGCCAACTTTTATCGCAAGTTCATCAAAGGGTTCGCGAAGGAGACGGCGGCCATCACGGACACCCTCAGCTCCAAGAAGAAGAAGTTCACCTGGACGGACCAGGCGGAGCAGTCCTTTCGGAGACTCAAGCATCTCTTCGCGTCCGAAGAACAGCTGCTACATGTAAACCCCAGCAGACCAATGAGGGTTGAGACGGACGCCTCGGACAGAGCGGTGGGGGCCGTCCTGTTGCAGCAAGATCCGCAAGGGGAATGGAGGCCGTGCGCATTCTACTCCAGGAAACTCAGCAAGGCGGAACAGAACTACACCATCTGGGACAGGGAGTTGCTGGCCATTAATGCAGCTTTCAAGGCGTGGCGGCACTTCCTCGTCGGAGCCAGACACACAGTGCAAGTCCACACGGACCATAAGAACCTGGAGTACTGGCGCACGGCGCGGTTCCTGAACCAGAGACATATTCGCTGGGCGGAGTTCTTTGCGGATTTCGATTTCCGGATAGAATACATCCCATTCCGGATAGAATACATAGAATACACTCGCATAGTGTATGTAATGAGACTAAAATAACAAAACACCTTCTAATCGCTTCAATATGCGTAGAAAGAAGATGAATAAGCTTTGATTGGGCTTATTTCAATTCGCATGGTGTTTTTTGGGTGCGCGCCAGAATCACTCCTAACCAAAGAAAAACGGTGTTTTGGTTTCCATCTACATAAAAAGATGATAATAACTGATTGGGCTTTTTTAAAATTGGTGTTTTGGGGGTTAGAATGCACATTCACCGAAAAATTGCAGTGAAATCTATGTTATCAGCCCAAATGTAGCATATGTGTTTTTGTTCCATCTCAAAAGAAAGAGGACATATAAATAAGCTTGGATTGTTCTTTCGGTGTTCGTTCACCCACACATAGCAAAGTGTAATAAGCTTAAAGAGGTTGATTTGGGTTCCATCTACATAGAAAGAAGAACCTTGAATTGCGCTAATTTCGTGTTCTATGGTGTTAATGCTCAGACGCAGAAATCGCATAGTGTATGGAATGAGACCAAAATAACAAAACACCTTCTAATCGCTTCAATATGCGCAGAAAGAAGATGAATAAGCTTTGATTGGGCTTATTTCAATTCGCATGGTGTTTTTTGGGTGCGCACCAGAATCACTCCTAACCAAAGCAAAACGGTGTTTTGGTTTCCATCTACATAAAAAGATGATAATAACGCTCTGCTTGGGCTTATTTAAGATTTGTGTTTTGGGGGTTGGAATGCACATTCAACCAAAAGTAGCAGAGTAAAATGTTTGTTTTCAGCCCAAATCAAGCATAGGTGTTTTGGTTCCATCTCAATAGAAAGAGGACATATAAGCTAGGATTGTTCTTTGGTGTTCGTTCACCCACACATAGCAAAGTGTAATTAGCTTATACAAGGCAAAACAGGTTGATTTGGGTTCCATCTACATAGAAAGCAGAACCTTGAATTGCGCTTATTTCAAGTCGTGTTCTTTGGTGTTAATGCACATAGACCCAGAAATCGCATAGTGTATGTAACGAGACCAAAATAACAACGTCTTTTCGCTTCCATATTCGTAGAAAGAAGACGAATAAGCTTTGATTGGGCTTATTTCAATTCGCATCGTGTTTTTTGGGTGCGCACCAGAAAGGAGTGATTCCTTTCACTTTTGAACAGAAGCAAAACGGTGTTTTGGTTTCCATCTACATAAAACGATGATAAAAACGCTCTGATTGGGCTTATTAAAAATTGGTGTTTTTGGAGTTGGAATGCACATTCAACCGAAAATAGCAGTTTAATGTTTGTTTTCAGCCCATATCTAGCATAGGTGTTTTGGTTCCATCTCAATAGAAAGAGGACATATAAGCTTGGATTGTTCTTTCGGGGTTGGTTCACACACAAATAGCAAAGTGTAATAATTTGTTCTATGGTGTTAATGCACATCGACCCAAAAATCGCATAGTGTATGTAATGAGACAAAAGTAACAAAAAACGTCTTTTCGCTTCCATATGCGTAGAAAGAAGACGAATAAGCATTGATTGGGCTTATTTCAATTCGCATCTGGGTGCGCACCAGATTCACTCCTAACAAAAGCAAAACGGTGTTTTGGTTTCCATCTACATAAAAAGATGATAATAACGCTCTGTTTGGGCTTATTTAAAATTGGTGGTTTTGCGGGTTGGAATGCACATTCAACCAAAAGTAGCAGAGTAAAATGTTTGTCTTCAGCCCAAATCAAGCATAGGTGTTTTAGTTCCATCTCAATAGAAGGCGTACGAATGAGCTTGGGTTGTTCTTCTGGTGTTCATTTACCCACAAATAGCAAAGCGAAGTGTAATAGGCATAAATAAGGCAAAACAGGTTGATTTGGGTATCATCTACATACAAAGAAGAATCTTGAATTTCGCTTATTTTAAGTCGTGTTCTGTGGTGTTAATGCTCATAGACCCAGAAATCGCAGTGTATGTAATGAGACCAAAATAACAAAACACCTTCTAATGGCTTCAATATGCGCAGAAAGAAGACGAATAAGCTTTGATTGGGCTTATTTCAATTCGCATGGTGTTTTTTGGGTGCGCACCAGAATCACTCTTAACGGTGTTTTGGTTTCCATCTACATAAAAAGATGATAATAACGCTCTGTTTGGGCTTATTTAAAATTGGTGGTTTTGGGGTTCGAATGCACATTCAACCAAAAGTTGCAGAGTGAAATGTTTGTTTTCAGCCCAAATGAAGCATAGGTGTTTTGGTTCCATCTCAATAGAAAGAGGACATATAAGCTTGGATTGTTCTTTCGGTGTTCGTTCACCCACACATAGCAAAGTGTAATAAGCTTAAACAAAGCAAAACAGGTTGATTTGGGTTCCATCTACATAGAAAGAACCTTGAATTGCGCTAATTTCGTGTTCTATGGTGTTAATGCTCATAGACGCAGAAATCGCATAGTGTATGTAATGAGACAAAAATAACAAAACAACGTCTTTTCGCTTCCATATGCGTAGAAAGAAGACGAATAAGCTTTGATTCGGCTTATTTCAATTCGCATCGTGTTTTTTGGGTGCGCACCAGAATCACTCCTAACAGAAGCAAAATGGTGTTTTGGTTTCCATCTACATAAAACGATGATAAAAACGCTCTGATTGGGCTTATTTAAAATTGGTGTTTTTGGAGTTGTAATGCACATTCAACCAAAAATAGCAGTTTAATGTTTGTTTTCAGCCCAAATCTAGCATAGGTGTTTTGGTTACATCTCAATAGAGACATATAAGTTTGGATTGTTCTTTCGGTGTTGGTTCACCCACAAAGAGGAAAGCGAAGTGTAATAAGCTTAAACAAAGCAAAAGGGGTTGATTTGGGTTCCATCTACATAGAAAGAAAAATCTTGATTTCGCTAATTTCGTTTTCTATGGTGTTAATGCACTGACCCAAAAATAGCAAAGTGTATGTAACGAGACCAAAATAACAAAACACCTTCTAATCGCTTCCATATGCGTAGAAAGAAGACGAATAAGCATTGTTTGGGCTTATTTCAATTCGCATCGTGTTTTTGGGTGCGCACCAGAATCACTCCTAACAGAAGCAAAATGGTGTTTTGGTTTCCATCTACATAAAAAGATGATAATAACGCTCTGTTGGCCCTATTTAAAATTGGTGGTTTTGGGGTTGGAATGCATATTGTCAGGGAATCAGGAGCAGGAGCACTGGGGAGAGAGGATTGGGAGAGCGAAGGGGAGGAATCCGAGGGCAGCGTAGGGGAGTATGACAGTGGCCCGAGAGATTCCATGAGCTTCTCCAGCGAATCCGAAGATTCCCAGAAGGGGGCGCCGATGGTCAGGGCAAGGGGGGTCCCAGAGGGGACGCACCAGAAACAAGGAGCCCGAGGGGAACCCCAAAGCAGCAGTGGAGGATCGGGACCAGTTTCCCCACCAGAGCGTAGTGGGGGGGAGGAGTCACTTGTGTCAGGGGCAGTGTCTCCTCCAGAGAGTGAGTCAGGGCTGACCACGCCTCCAACGGAGGGGAGGTCAGTTGCAGCTAGCCCCCCCCGAAGGGGGAAGCAGTGACAGCAGCAGTGGAACGGTCAGAAGGAAAGCTGCTGGCTGGGCGCGCGCGCCAAGTTCAAATGTGCAGGCGCGCGGAACAGCAGGAGACCCGGATGGGGAACCAGCTCCTAAAGCCCGCCGGAGGGAGGGAGAAGGCTCAGGGGAATCAGCGGGAGAAGAGGCTAGAAAGGGCGGAACCCCGGCGGGCAGGCGGACCCAGAGGAGGAAGGAGCAGCGGAGGTGGAGCAAGGCTAGAATCTTAAATTGGTGTCAAGGGGGAGGAGACTCAGATGGAGCATCAGTGTTCTGACACTTGAGACGTGGGGCTGCGCGCTGTGGCTCTGGAAGTGAAACTGAACTTCAATAAAGACTTTTATACTTAACAACGAAGCAGCGTTGGTCCTTTGTGAGCTGGGACCTAGGGTAGCCCTGACACATATTCAACCAAAAGTAGCATTTTCAGCCCAAATCAAGCATAGGTGTTTTGGTTCCATCTCAATAGAAAGAGGACATATAAGCTTGGATTGTTCTTTCGGTGTTGGTTCACCCACAAATAGCAAAGTGTAATAAGCTTAAACAAAGCAAAACAGGTTGATTTTGGTTCCATCTACATAGAAAGAAAAATCTTGGATTTCGTTTATTTCGTGTTCTGTGGTGTTAATGCACATTGACCCGAAAATAGCAAAGTGTATGTAACGACACCGAAATAACAAAACACCTTCTCATCGCTTCCATATGCGTAGAAAGAAGACGAATAAGCTTTGATTCGGCTTATTTCAATTCGCATCGTATTTTTTGGGTGCGCACCAGAATCACTCCTAACAGAAGCAAAATGGTGTTTTGGTTTCCATCTACATAAAACGATGATAATAACGCTCTGCTTGGGCTTATTTAAAATTGGTGTTTTTGGAGTTGGAATGCACATTCAACCAAAAGTAGCAGTGAAATGTTTGTTATCAGCCCAAATCTAGCATAGGTGTTTTGGTTCCATCTCAATAGAAAGAGGACATATAAGCTTGGATTGTTCTTTTGGTGTTCGTTCACCCACACATAGCAAAGTGTAATAAGCTTAAACAAAGCAAAACAGGTTGATTTTGGTTCCATCTACATAGAAAGAAAATCTTGGATTTCGCTTATTTCGTGTTCTATGGTGTTAATGCACATTGACCCAAAAATAGCAAAGTGTATGTAACGAGACCAAAATAACAAAACACCTTCTAATCGCTTCCATATGCGTAGAAAGAAGAAGAATAAGCATTGACTCGGCTTATTTCAATTCGCATCGTGTTTTTTGGGTGCTCACCAGAATCACTCCTAACCAAAGCAAAACGGTCTTTTGGTTTCCATCTACATAAAAAGATGATAGTAACGCTCTGTTTGGGCTTATGCATGCACACTTCTTCACACATGCACACGAAAGCTCATACCAAGAACTAACTTAATTGGTCTTTAAGGTGCTACTGGAAGAAAATTTTTTTTGTTTTGTTTTGACTATGGCAGACCAACACGGCTACCTATCTGTAACACACACATACTGTATTGGAAACACGGAAGACCATTGTAAATTCAAGGAGTTAGATGACATGTCTCTTTCGCTTTTACATCCGCGGTTTAAGGTTTGCTAAAACATGATAGTATAATTTGTTTTTCACACACCTGTGTCCCGAGTTTTCTGATTGGCTACTCGGGAGGATACCCAGTTGCAGTGAATTGGGTTGGAGACTCTCAGCTGCTCTGCATTAGTTGCACCCGGTGTCCCAGGCTGATCATGAGTGATGCCTGCTAACCAGGTGCAATCAATCAAATCAAAGTTGTCTATAAAAGCTGTAGGCTGAAGGGGCTCAGTGAGCTTCTTCACAAATGGAGGTACCATATGCTGTGAGACTGTCGGCCAGGGGTCTCTCTCGCTGCTCTACCAGGAGCTCCAGGCAGCTGAAGGGGAGATTGTTTGCGACTCCTCTCTAGTATGCTATAATTTGTGTTTTATATGCCTGCTGCTATCTGTTAACCTTATGCAAATAAAGCATTGCTTATTCTTCATCCACTCGCGTGCTTATTGGCTCCAAATCCAGAAATAACCCTGCCCTTGGCAGAACATATACAGTGCTTTTTTTCTGGGGGGGACGCAGGGGAATGCATACTCCTAAAACATTTTGTGAATGTACTTTGGTCCATTTATTTATTTTTCCCGGTTTGAACTATAAAATGGTGATTTTCTTGAGTCAAAATGAGAGTACCCCCAATCATTTTCTTTAGAAAAGAAGCACTGCATATATACACACACATATACATATATCCATTTTATTTTTATATATTTACAAACGGACACCTATACCTAGGTATGTATATTCTTGTATATAAACTTCCGCGGCCCACCCACACCATCCCACCGCCAAGGGGCAAGAGAGGAAGGCCACTGGGGGAGAAAGGCAGGTGAGGACGAGGCGGGGGGCAGGGCTGCCCCCTGGGGAGAGCGGGGTCGAGAGAGAGTGGGTGGGAGAAAGAGAGAGGGCCAGCCTGGCTTGGCACGCCTCTGCTGGCCCAACGTCGCACAGCCTCTTCCGCCCGTTTCCCTCCCCTTCCAGTGCTCATGCCTCTCCTCCCGTGGCACCTCCTTCCGGTAATCCTACCCTCGCCCAACATGGCGGCAGCACAGCCTCTTCCGCCCGTTTCCCTCCCCTTCCTGTGCTCATGCCTCTCCTCCGGTGACACCTCCTTCCGGTACCCCTGCCCTCGCCCAATATGGCGGCAGCACAGCCTCTTCCGCCCTTCCGAGCTAGGAGTGCAGAAAAAGGTGAAACTGCCATGAAAAGGAGAGGAGGAGTGAGAGTGAGTGAGTGAGTGAGTGAGTGAGTGAGTGAGACAGGGAGCATCCTAGAAGAGATGGAAGGGGAACCCAAGGGTCATCTAGTCCAACCCTCTGCAAAGAAGCTCAGAGCTACAATTCCCAGGTCTTCTTTGGGAATTCTATGGGAAGTAAGAGTTTCTACATTCATGAGCATTCACTTAGAGTGCGCTCATGTTTTTACCTTTTATTGAAAGCGGCCACAAGTGACTTGGGTGGAGTATAAATAATAAAATTATATTGCTCCTGCTGCTGTTCTTCTCTTAGCCTAACTCAAATCCAACCCAATACCAAACCTTAACCCTAATGCTCACCCTAACTCAAATCTAATCCTCACTCTAACCCTAACCTTAACCCAAACCTAAGCCTCAGTCTAAACCTAAGCCTAATTTAACGCTAACCCTAAGTAATAAAATTATATTTCTCCTGCTGCTGTTCTTCTCTTACCGTAACTCAACCCCAACTCTAACTCTAACTCCTAATCCTAATCCAACTCAAACCCAACTGTAACTCTAACCTTTACCCAAACCTAATCCTAAACACTTTGCTTCTTTTTGTGGTGTTTTGTGTTATTGCTTCATTTCGTAGGTCATGAGACTTTCTTTGTTTCTTGTGGTGTTGGTTCATTTAGCAGTTTTTTAATTGGCTTTTGTGTTTCTTTTGGTATTGCATCATCTTCATAGGTTGTTTGGATTTCTGATTAATTTGCTTTGGATTTCTGGTAGCTCTGCTTCTTTATGATTTGTTTCTGTGTTTCTGGTGTTTTGGCTTGGTTATGTCATAAAATTGAAGAAATACCACCAGAAGCACAAAAACCAAGAAATATTCCCAAAATGAGGCAAAACCAGGAGACATGAAAACCAAGCCAAATCAATGGAAAAGAAACAATCTCACCCCAAACCGCAGAACCATTCAAAGTCAAAGAAGCAAAACAATTAAATGCAAAAAACAAGCAAAACCACCCCAAATTAAACAAATCAGCAGAAAACAAAAAAGAAGCAGTAAAGCCACCAATTACAAAGCAATGCCACAAGAAACTGGAAACCAGTTTTTAAAAAGCAAAACCAGAAACTCAACAAGCATGCAATTTATGGGAGTCCAAAAGCACTTCAAGCAACAGAAATTAACCAACATAGCATACTAGTTTTCACTTAGTCTTGGGTTTCTGGTGAATGTGCTTTGTTTGCAGCTGGCTTCATTTGTTTTCCATTGGTTTAGCTTGTTTTTTGGACTTTTGCTTTATTGCTTCTTTTGAGAAGTTTTCTTGTTTTTGCATTCTGGTGGTAATACTTTTGAATGCTTTGGGGGTTTCTGGTGAATCTGCTTTGTTTGGGATTGGTTGGCTTCTTTGTCAGTTTCCATTGATGTTGCTTTTACATGGTTCTTCTGCTTCTTTTCAGTAGGTTTTTGTGTTTTTAGTGGTTGACTTCATTGTTGGAATGGTCATTAGACATTTCTGGTGGTTTTGCTTCATTTCTGGTGGTTTTCCTTTTTTTCTTGGGTTTATCAGATCTCATACAAATTAATATTCTCAAAGGTGCAAAACCCAAAAAACCTAGAAATGAAGCAAACTCACCATAAATCCAGCACCCAATCTGTTATGTACTAACCTTGGATCCTAGAATGCAACAACTGATTGGTCTTTTCCTGCAGGCCAATCAGGCTCCAAGAGGGAAGCAGAGTTAGCCAGTCAGACGGGACTCATTCTGTAAATAATGTATATAAAAGCCTGAGGTTGGGGGGGGGGCAATAAAGAGCATGAAATACATACAAGACTCTGAGTATATTTCACAATCGTAATTTATATAAAAGAATCCATGAAACGAAAACCACCCCAAAAGAAACAAATTCAACATAATCCCAAAAATGAACCAGAAACAACAGAAACAAACCACATCCACCAAAGATGAGAAAACCAATTGAATAGAACCACAAGAAACCCACGCAGTAAACATCTCAGGGAAAAGCGAAATCACCCCCACACCATGCAAAACTAAGGTTTAACTGGCTTTGGGGTTTCTGCGAAATTTACTTTTCCCCTCTTGTTGGGGGTTTCTGGTGGTATTTCTTCTGCTTCTCACATTTCTGCTTCTTTTCAATTGGTTTTGGGATTCTGGTGAATTTGGTAATGATTTGATTGAAGTCTCTGTCTGGCAATTTTCCTTTTTCATGAATTCCTTCCTTGTTGGGTTTCTGGTATCTCACTTTTGGTTTTCCCATTTCTCTTAGTTTTGCTACGTTTCAGGTAGTTTGCTTACTTTTTGGAATTATGCAGTCTCATAAAAATGGAGCAATATCATTAGAAGCTTAAAAAGCATGAAAAAAACCCCAGGCACTAACCCTAACCCTGAACATCCACCTACGTATCCCCTGCCCTAACCCTAACCCTGATATTCTGGTCATCCATCTTGGGGATAACAATCTGGTGAGGTAAATTCAGTTGAGATCACTAAATATCTCCATCAGCTGTTGTCAGGGAATCAGGAGCAGGAGCACTAGGGAGAGAGGATTGGGAGAGCGAAGGGGAAGAATCCGAAGGCAGCGTAGGGGAGTATGACAGTGGCCCGAGAGATTCCATGAGCTTCTCCAGCGAATCAGAAGATTCCCAGAAGGGGGCGCCGATGGTCAGGGCAAGGGGGGTCCCAGGGGGGACGCACCAGAAACAAGGAGCCAGAGGGGAACCCCAAAGCAGCAGTGGAGGATCGGGACCAGTTTCCCCACCAGAGCGTAGTGGGGGGGAGGAGTCACATGTGTCAGGAGCAGTGTCTCCTCCAGAGAGGGAGTCAGGGCTGACCACGCCTCCAACGGAGGGGAGGTCAGTTGCAGCTAGCCCCCCCGATGGGGGAAGCAGTGACAGCAGCAGTGGAACGGTCAGGAGGAAAGCTGCTGGCTGGGCGCACGTGCCAAGTTCAAATGTGCAGGCGCGCGGAACAGCAGGAGACCCGGATGGGGAACCAGCTCCTAAAGCCCGCCGGAGGGAGGGAGAAGGCTCAGGGGAATCAGCGGGAGAAGAGGCTAGAAAGGGCGGAACCCTGGCGGGCAGGCGGACCCAGAGGAGGAAGGAGCAGCGGAGAAGGTGGAGCAAGGCTAGAATATTAAATTGGTGTCAAGGGGGAGGAGACTCAGATGGAGCATCAGTGGTCTGAGACTTTAGACGTGGGGCTGCGCGCTGCGGCTCTGGAAGTGAAACTGAACTTCAATAAAGACTTTTATACTTAACAACGAAGCAGCGTTGGTCCTTTGTGAGCTGGGACCTAGGGTAGCTCTGACAGCTGTGCTTCCTCATCCCTGAGCTTATCATAGTTTGGTTTGGAATGTTGTAGAGGTGCTTATGGAGTGGGGGCAGCCTTCCTAAGAAGGTGGATGGGCAAGACATAAAGCTAATCATTCTACAACGACGTTTGTGTTTGAAAATGTGGCTGCTTATATCCCTCATGGCAGAATTATGTTCTGTGCCCCACAGTTGTATAGACCTGGTGGTATGCATCTTTCTGATTTGGGTTCTGACATGATTCTTAAGGATCTGCAAAGAGCTCTGTTTGAGCACTTGTGTGTTTGTGGGTGGAGGTGAACAAGCACACCTGCCCAGACTTAATTTGATTTGGTTACATTGGTCGAATCTGACTAGTTTTGCCGATCCTCAAGTTGTTATATTTAATAAATACAACCTATTTATCCACTTTTGGTTGTCTTGACTCTTCCTCCTGATGTGCTAGGAACCACTCGGTTTGGGGGGCGCTGCAAAACATGCGGTTTTTACTGCAAACATTTTGCCAGACTTTGGCCTTGATTTGGAGTGAATCAGACGATGTTGGGTTTTGGGGTGACCTTATGACCCCTGTCAGTTACTTGGTTTGTCGGGCAAAATGCTACAAAAATGCTACAATGTCTGGCAAATGCTACAAAACTTTTGCCAGACTTTGGCACCAGTTTGGAGTGAATCGGACAATGTTGGGTTTTGGATATTAATTATGAACCCCGGTTTGATGTATCAATTACTCTGTTTATGGGGTGTTACAAAATGTGGGGGTTTTGCTGCAAAACTTTTGCCAAACATCAGTTTTGATGGCATCCCAGATTTGGGGGTTTGTAGTTAAATGAAGCATTCTTTCAGTGCTTCTCGGGAAATGTGCAGTTTCCGTCAGATCAAACTAATACTACTGGATAAAATTATATGATTGTTGATTATCAGACAGTTCTCCCATTTATCAAGGAAAACGTCTGTTATGGGTGGCTTTTGCTTGGTGTGTGTGACTGTTGACAGACAGATTTGAAAAGGAACACAGCTTCCTCTGTCTCACAGTGACTTACTGGCCTTTTTGATTATGCAGTCGGCTCGCAATACACTTCCAGCTGGATTCCGAGGACAGGAAATGATTCTGCTAAAGGCTTTCTGTGAATATACCGTATTTTTTGCTCTATAAGACTCACTTTTTCCCTCCTAAAAAGTAAGGGGAAATGTGTGTGCGTCTTATGGAGCGAATGTAGGCTGCGCAGCTATCACAGAAGCTGGAACAGCAATAGGGATTGCTGCTTTCACTGCGCAGTGATCCCTCTTGCTGTTTTGGCTTCTGAAATTCAGAATATTTTTTTTTCTTGTTTTCCTCCTCCAAAAACTAGGTGCGTCTTGTGGTCTGGTGCGTCTTATAGAGCGAAAAATACGGTAATTTCAGTTGATTTGTTTTAATGGTCACATAAAGGCACTTTCTTTGGTTATAAAATGATGTTGTGAGTCTTATATCTGAGCAGTCAATAAACTCCCTCCCCCACAGAAACGCTTGTCTTACTTCTTCTTCTTCTTGGCATCCATACTTACATGTTTGTATAAAGAAAGACTAACCCCATCCCGAACCCCACCTCCAGCTTTCATCTTATTATTCTAGTGACTAGTTACAGATAGGTAGCCGTGTTGGTCTGCCATAGTCAAAACAAAAAAAAAATTTTTTTCCTTCCAGTAGCACCTTAAAGACCAACTAAGTTAGTTCTTGGTATGAGCTTTCGTGTGCATGCAGGTATCTGAAGAAGTGTGCATGCACACGAAAGCTCATACCAAGAACTAACTTAGTTGGTCTTTAAGGTGCTACTGGAAGGAAAAAAATTTTTTTGTTCTAGTGACTAGTCAGTGTTCATAGCAACACTTGCTTTTGTTACTAGACAAACTGCCCTGAAAGACAGTTACTATGAACTACATGTGTCGTCTTGATTGTTGTTGCTAGTTTCTGCAAAACACTTCTTTATCTTTCAACAAGAAATAAATGAATAGGAGGCTGCTCTAAGGAAGAAGTGTGATTGCATCTGGAATATCAGACTCTCTGTATTTTTATTTATTTACTTGATTTAGGGGTGGCCGCTTCACCCCCTGGCTAAGCCCATGTCCCCAACTAACTGAGCTTCTTGGGATCATCCTGCCATGCTGTGAGCTACTACATTATCCTGCAGTTTACAGAACCTTCCTTAGAGAATAAAAAACTGAGGCAAATTTCCAGTCTAAACAGGCTACACAAAAAGAAACAGCAGCGATTCTTTATGTATGACTTGTGCTTGAGCGCCTGATATCTCAGAAAATCAACATCAGTGTTAGGGTGGGTGGGTCAGGGCATTTCCAAAATGTTATGATAGATGGAGCCATGGATGTGGCCAAGGGGGGGGGGGCAAATAAATAAAAATAAATAAAAATACATAGCTAACTGAGGTTCTGACCCCCTAACAAAAGGCCTGCCCCCACTAACAAAAATCCTGGCTACGCCCATGGATTAAGCCAACTACAGTAACTCTGGTTTTGTCCCCACCCAGAAGTGTAGCATGTGTGGGCCGTGGGGGCACAAATTTGTGGCAGGGGGCACAAACAGGTGCCCCCACAGCAGGCTCCCTCATTGGTGCCTGGCTCCACGTGAAAAGGAGCTGACCTAAGCTGCTGTGCTTCTGCTGGCCACAGCTCTGTCCTTAGGTTAGGCCTGTCCTGGGGAAGAGAGCAGGAGGGTGGGTGGCCGCAGTGCACCTCACTCCCAGTCACAGCAGCAGCTCCGCCTCCGGGTCACGTCTGACCTGGCACACTCAAGCTTCCCTGCCCCTCTCCTCCCCTGGACATGTGGGGAATGCCCCTTCCCCCTCGTTGAGTTCTGCAAAGGCAGCCCTGAGACTGAGGAGGAAAGAGCTCACTGCTCATGCCAACCCTAGAGAGGATGTAAGAAAGAAGCAGGCTGTTGGAGGACAGCCGAGAAACAATTGAGCTTGGTGGAGCAGTGCCCCAGCCCCCCTTAAGGACAAGCCTCCACTGACAGGGAGCAAGAAGGAATTTTAAATGGTGAAAGACAGGAGTGCCTGGCGTGCTCTGATCCATGGGGTCACGAAGAGTCGTACACGACTAAACGACTAAACAACACAATATTGGCATGGGAACTACAATAGCTCAATGTTGCAATTTGTCTACCCTACTTAATATTTACCATTAAGGAAAGTATAAAGTCATGGAGTAAATCCTTTTCAGCTTGTTGATAGATTCACAAACAAGCACGAGTTCACAGCCATTTGCACAGAGCATATATTCCCCTCCAGTTCCCTCCGCTTTCTCCTCCTCCTCAAGAGTCCTGCCCCATGTTGAGTTTCCTGAGCATGAACAGAAAGCTCCTGTCTTGGGACTCTTTTGGACTCTTGGCACCCTTCCCAGGAAAAGGGGATGAGAAGCCAAGCGGGGTCGAGAAGCCTTGCGGTTCAGCATGTTCAAGATGTGTTACAACCGAATGAGATAAGAGTCAGTTCTCAGGCTTGCTTTGACAGAGCCTATTCATTAGCTTTTTGAAGCCTTCTCGTACTGATAAAAGTAACATTTTGCCTATGCATCTTGTGAGAAAGCAGAGAAAAACTTTAGCTGTGGATTTTTGGAAGAGAGAAAGGGAATTTTGGACAGGCCTAGGTGGGGTCACCTGTCCTCACCTCCTGGACAGGCCTAGGTGGGGTCACCTGTCCTCACCTCCTTCAGGTCAACCAGGACAACCTCACAATGATCCTGTGTTATGTCAGGGGGCTCAGGGAGAAAGTCTCCTTTGGTAACTTGCAAAGCAGCTTTTTCACACAGAAGGTCCCATTACACCAACAAATGGTTGTTGTATTGTTACTTGTGCTGCAAAAATGTGTAGAGGCCACAGTACAGAACAGGACACAGCCACATCTAGCAGAATGTCTGGCAGAGGTTTTGCCTTTGCAAAGTGTTTTTGGAATATGAGGAATGGCAATATAATGCTATTCAGTATCTGTCAGTGGGACCATGCATATTTATTCCAATTCTGCTTCCTTCCCCACTGCCTTTCATCCCTTTATTGGCCCTTACTCCTCCTGCACTGATAAGGAATGGCACAAATAGGCCAAGAGCATTGCCTGTGTAACTGCTACCTGTTATTACTGCAATCCTATAAGGACTTGAGAGCAGGCCCTGGTCAACTGACGCCTTATTCACACTGTGGCAATAAACTTACATCTGGGCTATAGCATTTCAGACTGCATCCTGCACCATACAAATAAATATTCTTCCGTAGGAAACTAGCAGGTGAGGGATGAACTAGAACCCTTCTCCCTGACATGTTAGATTTTCTGTTTTTTTTTTGCACACACAAAGCCTCCAGACTGCCTCCAAACTGTCAATGTTTTGCAGGAGGAATTATTCAAGTGCACACCAGAATTCTAGGTCTGCACAATTAAAGCAGGTTAAAGCTCTCTTTTGCCCTTGTCCAACAAATCCACTTAAAAAACAACAGACTTTTTTTGGTTTGAAAAGTGATGAAGAAATGCAATGATATGTGTGGGATGAACAAATGATTTTGTGGAAACACCACGCAACCAAATCAAGATGAATGATAATTGTCATAGAAGTGGCTCAGAAATAAATCAGAACGAGTGTTCAATAAAGACTGAACGTAAGCTACCACGTAAACTTCCTGCAACTAAATATGGATGAATGCCAAATAAGCAGGTCAAGTAGAGGAGCCCTCAAATAAAGGATTGGGCTATAAATGTGGGCAGTGCCAGTGGAACCAGGAAATTCTACCTAAATCTCTAAATTCTTACACAGAAACCTTAGCCATTGCCTTCCTTGTCTGTGATATCCATAACTAACGTACAGGGGACTTTACAGTGTTTTGCAGTCCCTTTAATATAGCTTTTGCATGTGTCACATACATCAAACTTAAACCAAGATGTTTCCTTGGTATTCATTCTGCTTGTGCCAGCTCTCTTCCTGCACAGGAAGGAAAAAAGCAGGGAGCCTCACTCTGACTTGAATGTTCATTTACCTCAACAGCTGCAGGTACTTGAACCACACTTTCTGCAGCGACCATAGCCTCTCATACAATGGAAGAAATTAGCTGAGAAACAAACCAGGATTGAATGCATGCTAAATGTTTGTTAATTGTCATATTTCCTGTTATGTACTGAAGTTCTCACCCTGGGCCAGCAGGGGGATACTGTAGATAGTTATGCAAATGAAGGATTGAAAAGTGACGTTCAGTGATTGGATAGTTTTGTATGCAAATGAAGGATCAAAAAGTGACGTTCAGTGATTGGATAGTTTTAGAAAATGGCAACAGTTACATTGTTCTGGAGCTCTGTATAAGCAGGCTGACTGAGCTCCTCAGCTTAGTTCTGTTCCAGCTTACAAAATAAAGAGCTGCTTTGGAGAAATCACTGTGTCGTCTGCTATGCCAACCCACAACTTAACACCGGCAGCTAAGGGACACACCTGGGAGACGCCAAAGACACCCTGGTCGAGGGTACACATCGATCTGGCCAGCCCCTTTCACGGCCGGACCTTTATGGTAGTGGTGGACACCTATTCCAAATGGCTGGAGGTGGCCCTGATGCTCTCTCCCACTACCGAGGCCGTCATCCGGGTGCTGTGAGGCCTGTTTGCGACGCATGGGTGTCCTGATGTCCTTGTCTCCGACAACGGACCGCAGTTCACGTCAGGCACTTTTGAGTGCCACTTTTGAGGCACTTTTGGGACTGGGCATCCGCCATGCCCTAACGGCACCATTTCATCCATCCCGGCAAGCAGAGAGAATGGTGCTGTCAGGGAATCAGGAGCAGGAGCACTGGGGAGAGAGGATTGGGAGAGCGAAGGGGAAGAATCCGAGGGCAGCGTAGGGGAGTATGACAGTGGCCCGAGAGATTCCATGAGCTTCTCCAGCGAATCAGAAGATTCCCAGAAGGGGGCGCCGATGGTCAGGGCAAGGGGGGTCCCAGGGGGGACGCACCAGAAACAAGGAGCCAGAGGGGAACCCCAAAGCAGCAGTGGAGGATCAGGACCAGTTTCCCCACCAGAGCGTAGTGGGGGGGAGGAGTCACATGTGTCAGGAGCAGTGTCTCCTCCAGAGAGGGAGTCAGGGCTGACCACGCCTCCAACGGAGGGGAGGTCAGTTGCAGCTAGCCCCCCCGATGGGGGAAGCAGTGACAGCAGCAGTGGAACGGTCAGGAGGAAAGTTGCTGGCTGGGCGCGCGCGCCAGGTTCAAATGTGCAGGCGCGCGGAACAGCAGGAGACCCGGATGGGGAACCAGCTCCTAAAGCCCGCCGGAGGGAGGGAGAAGGCTCAGGGGAATCAGCGGGAGAAGAGGCTAGAAAGGGCGGAACCCCGGCGGGCAGGCGGACCCAGAGGAGGAAGGAGCAGCGGAGAAGGTGGAGCAAGGCTAGACTCTTAAATTGGTGTCAAGGGGGAGGAGACTCAGACGGAGCATCAGTGGTCTGACACTTTAGACGTGGGGCTGCGCGCTGCGGCTCTGGAAGTGAAACTGAACTTCAATAAAGGCTTTTATACTTAACAACGAAGCAGCGTTGGTCCTTTGTGAGCTGGGACCTAGGGTAGCCCTGACAGTATGCTCCGTCTCACATAAAAACCTCGCAGCGTGAGTTGGTGCAGCGAGGGGCAAGACTTGGTGTTTTGCGAGCTCACGAAGATAGGCAAAGATGACTACAGAGAGCCAGGTGAAAGAACTGCAAGAAGCAGTCACGACGCTTTACGCGGAAGTAGCAGCATCCAGGAAAAGAGAAGAAGAAGCAGTAGCGCTCTGCCGGGATCTGCAAGCCAGGTGGGACCGTTGGGGGAAAGAGGGGCTGCCAGGACCCAAACCGGAGGGAGTTGGCCTCGGGAAGAGGGGGGGCAGCCTGGTGGCGCACTTTGATGGGAACCTGCAGCAATACCCTAACTTCAGAGCTGACGTGGTTTACGCGCTCAATTTGCTTCGGAAAGACTTTAGAGATGAGGAAGAGAAGGTGGGCTTCATAATCACTCATTTGCATGGGGAAGCAAAAGCGTGGCTGCGGAATTTGTGGCGCGAAAAAGACCCTGCCCTCAAAGATTCCGATGCATTTATCAAAGCTATGGACGCTTGCTTTAAATCTACGGTAGATGTAGATATTGCTCGGAGGGAAATGCATGGACTACAGCAAGGGAAAGCGACGGTGAGGCAGTATCACTCGCGCTTTTTTGCCTTACTGAACATGCTGGGCTGGGAGAAGGACTCCATTGCTGTCAGAGACCTGTTCTGGGAGGGGCTAAGTGGAGAGGTGAAAGATGAACTGGCAAGAGGAGAAAGACCCCAAAATACCCAAGAAGTTGCCCAAAGAGCGTTGGCAATTGGTGTGCGCCTGGAAGGACGTAAGGGAAGCACCCCAGCCAGGACAACCCCTTTCTTTCCCAGAGAGGCGGGGCGGGCGCTGTCCATGCCTCCTTTGGGAAGGGGAGAAGAGCCGATGGAGATTGGTGGTGCAAGGGCTCAGACTGCCAGCAGAGCCCAAACACCGGGAGCAGTCAAGGGGAAGGCTCCTAGAGGGACCAGGAAGTGTTACATCTGCGACAGTGCACAGCACATGGCCAAAGAGTGTCCCCAGAGGCTCCAGAAGCACACTGCAGCCTCAGCAACAGTAAAGGGAACAGGTGAGCAGCTGAAACAGCTGCAGGGGGAAGAAGAAGCCTGGTTGGAAACAGAGCCACTGGGGCCCAACCAGGCAAGTCAGTGAAGCAGTCCCCAGAGATTTTACAGCCCACAGACCCCCTCCCACCCAAACCAGTGGTGCAACTCACCGCATCGCTCCAGTTGCCCAATGGGCACACCATGCAAGTACCAATAACCATTGACTCTGGGAGCAACGCAGACTTTATTGGAGTGGACTTTATCAAGCAACATCGCATAGCACTCATGCCAGCCACGATGCCCCTAAACGTCGTCACGGTCGATGGCAGGAAGCTACTGGGAGGAGAGGTGGTACAGCAAACACCACCGATGGTGATGCAAATTGGAAACCACCGCGAAGTCATCAGCTTCAACGTCACCCACCTGTCGGACACGCCCATAGTGTTGGGTATGAGTTGGCTGGATAGGCACAGCCCGGCATTGGCATGGTACCAGCGGCAGTTGACCTTCTGTTCCTCCTACTGCGCAGAACACTGCATCCAGACCCGCCAGGAGGAGGAGGGGCAAGAGGATGAACCGCAGCTACACCTAGGCATGGTGCAAGCGGTACCCAACAAGTACAAGGAGTTTTTGGAGGTCTTCTGCGAGAGGGAAGCGGATAAGCTGCCTCCCCACAGGCCTTACGACTGCAAGATTGACCTCCTGCCGGGAGCGACGCTGCCGACTGGGAAACTGTATTCCATGTCTGAAGATGAACTGCAAGAACTCAGGGAGTTCATAGATCACAACTTGAAGCGGGGGTTCATCCAAGAATCTAAAGCAGTGGGGGGCAGTCCCGTGTTTTTCGTGAAGAAGAAGGACACGCCCCAACGGAGACTCATAGTTGATTTTAGGACCATAAATTCCAAAACAAAGCCCGCAGCATTCCCCATGCCCAAGATCGACGACCTGCTCGCGACGGTGAGGAAGGGACGGATCTTCACCAAGTTGGATCTACGAGGGGCGTACAACCTTATACGCATGCGGGAGGGCGATGAGTGGAAGACAGCCATGTTTACACCTTTAGGCACCTATGAATATCGCGTAATGCCTTTTGGTCTGCAAAATGGCTCCCATACCTTCCAAGCTTTCATGCATCACGTGTTAGCGGGACTCCTCTACAAGAAGTGCGTCTGCTTCCTGGACGATATCCTGATCTTCTCGGAATCGCAGGAGGCTCACGAGAGGGACGTCAAGGAGGTCCTGCAGAGGCTACGGGAGCACAGACTTTACGCCAAATTAGAGAAGTGCCAGTTCGACATGACGGAGGTGGATTTTCTGGGCTACAAGCTGTCCGACAAGGGACTCGCCATGGACAGCGCCAAGGTCCGCGCGGTGTTGGACTGGAAGAGCCCGCGCAATCGGAAGGAGGTCCAGAGGTTCGTCGGCTTCGCCAACTTTTATCGCAAGTTCATCAAAGGGTTCGCGAAGGAGACGGCGGCCATCACGGACACCCTCAGCTCCAAGAAGAAGAAGTTCACCTGGACGGACCAGGCGGAGCAGTCCTTTCGGAGACTCAAGCGTCTCTTCGCGTTCGAAGAACAGCTGCTACATGTAAACCCCAGCAGACCAATGAGGGTTGAGACGGACGCCTCAGACAGAGCAGTGGGGGCCGTCCTGTTGCAGCAAGATCCGCAAGGGGAATGGAGGCCGTGCGCATTCTACTCCAGGAAACTCAGCAAGGCGGAACAGAACTACACCATCTGGGACAGGGAGTTGCTGGCCATTCATGCAGCTTTCAGGGCGTGGCGGCACTTCCTCGTTGGAGCCAGACACACAGTGCAAGTCCGCACGGACCATAAGAACCTGGAGTACTGGCGCACGGCGCGGTTCCTGAACCAGAGACACATCCGCTGGGCGGAGTTCTTTGCGGATTTCGATTTCCGGATAGAATACATCCCGGGAGACAACAACGTCATGGCGGATGCACTATCCAGGAAGCCGCAGTATCTCGAGGAAGCGGCGCCGGTGGCGGCCAAGCACATTTTCGCACCGAAAGCGTGGGCGTGCGCTTCAGCTGCCGTGGACCTGGACGCGGTGCGTCGAGCGCTGCAGACGGATTCGTTCGCACAATCCAAGATGGAGGAGGTGCGAAGAGGCACAGCGAAGGACGACGAGTTCCAGATACGAGACGGACTGCTC
Source organism: Podarcis filfolensis (assembly GCF_964270895.1). Classification (NCBI taxonomy): domain Eukaryota; kingdom Metazoa; phylum Chordata; class Lepidosauria; order Squamata; family Lacertidae; genus Podarcis; species Podarcis filfolensis. The sequence goes on along the minus strand of NC_139610.1, from coordinate 129,263 downwards.
ATCCGCAAAGGGGCTCTCTACGTGCCCGGAGACGACCTCCGCGCGAAAGTCTTGCAGCAGCTACACGACGCGCCCAGCGCTGGGCACTTCGGCAAGGACAAAACGGCGGAATTAGTAACCAGAGACTTTTGGTGGCCCAAGGTGAGGGGAGAAGTCGCGGATTACGTCTCCAGGTGTGACACCTGCCAAAGGGCCAAGCCAGTACACAGGCAGCCGGCGGGTCTACTAGAACCCCTACAGACGCCGCTCGAACCGTGGGAGAGAGTGGCCCTGGACTTTGTCACAGATCTGCCCAGCTCGCGAGGCAAAACAGCGGTGCTCGTGGTCGTAGACATGTTCACCAAGATGGCACACTTTATTCCGTGCGCGAAGGTGGCCACAGCGGAACAGACCGCCAAGCTGTTCATAGACCACGTGTTCAAAGCTCACGGCTTGCCGCGGTCCATCCTGTCCGACCGGGGTCGCCAATTCGTCTCGAGCTTCTGGCAGAAGCTGCTGGGCATCCTGAACGTCAAGATCAACTTAGCGTCGGCACGACACCCGCAGACCAACGGACAAGCGGAGAGGGTCAACGCCATCATGCAGCAGTACCTGCGATGCTACGCCAATCAACAACCCTCGACCTGGGTGGACTACCTACCGCTGGCCGAGTTTGCCTACAACAACACGAAGCACGGGTCTACGGGAGTGACACCGTTCTTCGCCAATAATGGGCGGCATCCCAGAACTTTCCCGGGGTTAGAGACGACGGGGGAGGGGGAGCCAAGGGGAGCAGAGCACTTAGCAGCAGAGTTACAGGAGGTCCACGAGCAACTCCGAAGGCAATTGGAACTGGCGAAACACGCCTACAAGATGCAGGCAGACAAGCACAGGAGGGTCGGGGAGGACATCCAGGTGGGGGACTGGGTCTGGTTAGCAGCCCAGGCAGTGCCGGCCAGGACGCTAGCTAAGAGGAAGCTCAAGCACAAGCAGCTGGGACCTTACCAGGTCGCGGCGCAAATCAATCCAGTGGCCTTCCGGTTGACACTCCCGGAGGGCTCCAGAATGCACCCAGTCTTTCATAGGTCAGTGCTCACACCCTACAGGGAACCCCACAGGTTTCAGGCGACAGGGAACGCGCCAGACACACTTAGTGAATCTCCGAAGAGGGAGGGGTCACGGAGGGCGACGCCACTCAACGAGGTCACGGAGATTTTGGACTCGAGGTGGGGGGAAGAGGGGGTGGAATACCTCCTCGCCAGGGAAGGTACCCCAGCCAGTGCCAACAGGTGGGTACCGTGCTATGCCGTGGAGGAGCACTATCTTAAAGACGAGTTCCATGCACTCTTCCCACACAGACCTATGCCGGCAGAGTATTTCGACGACTGGCTCTTCACGCCCACACTGTCAGCCAGTACGTTCCAGGGTTTTTCATCAGCTGAAGAGACGACGCCAGACACTAGCTCCTCGGAGGGGTCTCTCTCGGGGTTTGCCACAGACCGCTCCTATTGGTGGGACACTCAACCGGAGGTGGGGTGGCGCAGGGAGCTGCTGCGGGGACCTTTGCAAGCTGTCTCACCAGAGGTACCCGGGGGAGGGGAGGACATGGACGTGTTGGGGGAGGATCCTGGATTCGAGCACATCAGCAGAGAGATGGAAGCAGAGGAAATCGACGTCGACGAGCCCGTTGCGGTTGGGCCGGATCCAGTGGACCGGCTACACACCAGGGGGGAAGAATGGTATCCCGCACTCACACCCACTGGACTGGAGCACCCGGAACCCACACCCGAAGAGGGGGAGGGGGGAAGGGGGGGCTTCGAGGGGGGGATGGATGTCAGGGAATCAGGAGCAGGAGCACTGGGGAGAGAGGATTGGGAGAGCGAAGGGGAAGAATCCGAGGGCAGCGTAGGGGAGTATGACAGTGGCCCGAGAGATTCCATGAGCTTCTCCAGCGAATCAGAAGATTCCCAGAAGGGGGCGCCGATGGTCAGGGCAAGGGGGGTCCCAGGGGGGACGCACCAGAAACAAGGAGCCAGAGGGGAACCCCAAAGCAGCAGTGGAGGATCAGGACCAGTTTCCCCACCAGAGCGTAGTGGGGGGGAGGAGTCACATGTGTCAGGAGCAGTGTCTCCTCCAGAGAGGGAGTCAGGGCTGACCACGCCTCCAACGGAGGGGAGGTCAGTTGCAGCTAGCCCCCCCGATGGGGGAAGCAGTGACAGCAGCAGTGGAACGGTCAGGAGGAAAGTTGCTGGCTGGGCGCGCGCGCCAGGTTCAAATGTGCAGGCGCGCGGAACAGCAGGAGACCCGGATGGGGAACCAGCTCCTAAAGCCCGCCGGAGGGAGGGAGAAGGCTCAGGGGAATCAGCGGGAGAAGAGGCTAGAAAGGGCGGAACCCCGGCGGGCAGGCGGACCCAGAGGAGGAAGGAGCAGCGGAGAAGGTGGAGCAAGGCTAGACTCTTAAATTGGTGTCAAGGGGGAGGAGACTCAGACGGAGCATCAGTGGTCTGACACTTTAGACGTGGGGCTGCGCGCTGCGGCTCTGGAAGTGAAACTGAACTTCAATAAAGGCTTTTATACTTAACAACGAAGCAGCGTTGGTCCTTTGTGAGCTGGGACCTAGGGTAGCCCTGACAGGTGCGCTCGGCAAAAGAGGCACTGGCGCGCCTGGACCGGGGAGACTGGCACAAGCGGGTCGCCGAATACTTGTTTGTGCAACACATCACCCCTCATGCGGCCCCAGGGCGGAGTCCTGCTGAACTGCTTATGGGCCGCCGCCTCAGGTCACTGCTCGACCAGTTGCACCCGGACTTTGCCATGGCCGAACCCCCAGGCTGTGCCAACGCGCCACGGTCATTTGTTCCAGGAAACCAGGTCTTTGCCCGGAACTATGTGGGGGACATTCCTTGGGTGCCAGCCACAGTAGTGGGAGTCACTGGACCTTGCTCGTACCAGGTGGCACTCGAAGACGGGCGCTTGTGGCGCCGGCACATAGACCAGCTTAGGCGCAGGGTTGGGGACTTGGACACTACCGTGGTGCCCCCAACTGCGCTCGTGGCTCCAGAAGAGACACTTACAGTGGGCGAGGCTCCACCTACACCTCCCTCGCAAACTGCCAGCGTGGAGCTGAACCAAGCCGCTTCAGAGGGTCTGCCAGACTTACCTCAGGCTCAGACCACTCCACTTGCGGAGGCTCTACCCACAGCAGCGGATCCAGGGGATTTGGTTTCAACGCCACCTAGGGTCACCACAGCCTCAGCAAGAATTATGTGGCCCCCGGACTTGGCTACCAGTCCCCGGCGGTCTGGCAGAGTTTCTAAGCGCCCAACTTATTTAAAGGACTATGTTGTTGGACATGTATCACTGTTGGTCTAAGTATGGGAAATGTAACCGATATGCTTTTGTGCCTAATTGAACCATTACGTGAAGTGCTGTATATAAGGAAACCATTACGATTGTAACTAACGCCTTATCTCAGTGGGGAGGGGTGTTATGTACTGAAGTTCTCACCCTGGGCCAGCAGGGGGATACTGTAGATAGTTATGCAAATGAAGGATCAAAAAGTGACGTTCAGTGATTAGATAGTTTTGTATGCAAATGAAGGATCAAAAAGTGACGTTCAGTGATTGGATAGTTTTAGAAAATGGCAACAGTTACATTGTTCTGGAGCTCTATATAAGCAGGCTGACTGAGCTCCTCAGCTTAGTTCTGTTCCAGCTTATAAAATAAAGAGCTGCTTTGGAGAAATCGCTGTGTCATCTGCTATGTCAACCCACAACTTAACATTTCCATTTTGCAGCGTGCTATCAATGCACCATCCATCTGCAATCACCCCTTTAATTACACGCTGCTCCAAAGGCCTCTCAAATGGCAAAGATCTTCTTGTTCACGGTGACCATCACTCTGCTTTTTGTTCTGACAAAACATAAAAGAGTTGTTTCCTCCCTCGCCCTGCTGTGCCCAGTTCCTTATGCTAATTTATAAAGAGCCAAGTCAACTGTTTGTTTTAATGAAGGTTGAGGACCAAAAAGGGGTGAGGAGGCAATAAAGAATAGAAGTTTTATCACTGCACAAGCTAGGAAGCATGAGTCTCTTATCATAAGCACAGGCTGGGGAAAGAGGAGGGCCCAGTTTCCGGTAACAAACCTTGTTCTGCAGGAGGCTTTTACTACTTGATAGCATGTTCTTGCAATGCCTACAACTTGAGGCCTAGTTCTCACTGGGGTGCTGGGCCTGTTTCTGGGCTCCTGGCCTCAGACTGCAGGCAGAATCTCATGACTGAATCCTCCATCTTGTTAACACCACTTCCCTCTATGTCAAAAACCAGCATGCCGGGGAGAAAAGTTCTTTTCTAAGCTTCTTCCCAACATTCTAATTTTCTGGGTCACCTCGGAGTCCTGCATCCAACAGCCTAGTGCTGACAGAAAGTTCTCTGATTCCTAGTGTATTTGTTGACATTTTACAAACTGATAAAAACCTGGGTTGTGCCTCGAGACAGAGCAGTAAATGGTGCTATAGGGGGCCCACCACGTAATACCACCAATTAATAATGTGGCGGATCCACTCCTCTAACTGCCCACTATAAAATGTAGTGCACCCACCTCACGGCACACCAATTCCACAAATTTCTACAATTTACCACAGATTATGTAGCGGGGGGACTTGTGTGAGGGAAAACGCAGTGATTTAGAGTCTGTATCAGGGACTGGGCAGAGGAGGAATGGTGGAGACAGTATAGATTTACAACAGTGGTTTGTGGGAGGTCACAGCTCAGAGGCAGATGAGGGAGAAAGTTGGAAAATACTGTAACACCATTATCCAAGAGGCTGGGTTCTATAGCCTCTCACTGTTAAGATTGAAATTAATAATTATTATTATTATTATAATTAAGAAATGATGGTATGAAACTTTCCCTTGTCTTTATACATTCCTGGACAACCAGCTGGGAGCCGCTGACAGCATCATGACACTCAGGCAGGAGTTGAACAAACAAACAAGAAAAGTTTATTGAACAAAATAGGTTTATGAAACAAAGTGGGTCAGGAAATGTGTTCTTTCAGGTAGAAGTTAACTTGTTTACTCTAACTTTAAGATGTCTTGGGCTTAAACGCAATACTATAGCCACAGACTCTAGTCTGACTCTGCTGTCCATCACAGGTGCCTGCCCTTCCCCCAAGGTAAAAAGTACCAAGATGGGTAAAGTTATTGTAGCACCTAAGGAAGAAAACCCCACAAGCATTTCTTCCCCGGCCTGACGGTGAAATCATCAGCATCAAATAACGGACAATGTGTTGTCCCCTGGTGACACTCCTCAGCATTAGCCTGAAACAGCTGCTTTGTGGTCATCCCTACTTGAACTGGGGTTTCCTTTATTACATCCAGAATTTATTACATCCAGAATTTCAGCATGCATCTGCCAAAGCCAAAAGGGAGCCAGTGTTTTCTTGATTGGATCCATTCTGTTTACACAGTCAGACATTGTAGGCTACAAATGCATGGATTTTGCCTCCCCATATAGCTGGACTTGAATCACAGCCAGAAATATAGTGCCAGCAGAGATGAGTGAGAGAGAAAGGAGTGGGGGGGCGGATAGCAGTTCAGTTAAGAGGTAATAAAGATTGAAGCCTCAATAGAATGGAGAGTGGCAATTAGACTAACATGTGTCCAGGAATTCACTTGTAAATGATTGCATGGCAGTCTTGTTTAACCCACCTAGCTCCTCTGATGCACCATGGTTAAGATATATTCATGCCAAGTAGAGTCATCTTTAAAAGAATTGCAGGACTCTGAAGCAACTGAACTTAGCATTTGGCTATGGACACAGCAAGGACTTTGAAGCAAAGAACCTGCTCTGAGCTCAGAGAGAGAGAGGAGACTACTCGTAACATCTGTAAAGTGTGTGTATATAATGACGTATGTTGGAGTTGGCCTAGTAAATACAACTCTGCTGAATGGCTGTTTCGTGTGGTGAGCTTAATTGCCTGACTGAGCTTCTATGGCACCCAACATCCAACAGACCATTCTCATATGCCTATTTGTTGAGTAAAAGAGTTCACCTGAGCTGGAAGCTATGCTTACAACCTGGGACTGCAGTTTCTTTTCTGCACACTACATAGCCCGACAGAGCAAGCGTTCCTTGAAATGTGCTTTAAGTAGCTTCTCAGATAAGGCCTCCATCACAATAATTGTTTAGTACTGCGGGTCCTAAACAGTGGCCCACAAACCTCACTGCGTGTCTGTGAAGAATCCAAGGAGCAGGGACTGTGAATGGCAGATGCAGTGGCTGCTCCGAGGTCTGTCCACCAGGTGGGCAGGATGGACCAGAAGTGAAGGGTGGCAGGAGGCAATTGAAAGGAGTGGAGAGGACTAGAAGCGTGAAAGGCAGAGCAGGAAGGGAACAAATATAAACAAATAAAAGAAGCAATAAAAATACAGTTTCAAATCAACCAGCATAGCGAGTTACCATCACTACAAAATCTTCGGCTGGAACACCAGCCAGAATTCACTAAAATGCATCAGTTACAGCAGAAATTCATTTTATCACACAATTAAGCTGCTAAACTGCCCATAGAGGTTTGGATAAAAAGAATCCATGGAAGGATCAAGATGTAATATCCTGCAGTGTGAAATTACTAGATTAGACCTAGAGCAAATTTTCTATTTTGGGAATCTCAAACAAAAATTCTTTTTAGAGAAAAGAATGAAGACACCCCGCAAAAAAAGAAAAAGAAAATAAAAAAGAAATCTGTGAGTGAGTTCAGGAAGATAACACCAAGCATACAATAAAATGATGATGATGATGATGAATGGTGTTATCCTCTGCTCTGTCATGGAGATGTTATAAACATGCGAGCTCTGGGCCTAGTGTAGAGTGTCCTCAAGGTATGACTGGTTTGCAGGCATACAGGAATGTGTGCTCCTCTCTCCACCATCCTCTCATCCCTATTTTGGCTGTTCCACCGCTCCAGCCAGCAGCAGAGGAAGTAGATCCCTGGAGTATTGCCCAGCAAAACCAGAGTTTCTGCCAAATCAAAGCATTGTGCCTAAAGACAACCAAACTCTCTCTCTCACACACACGCAAACCCAACAGCAGCAGCAAAAATTGAAAAAGATAGTGTAGAAAGCTGATATCACAGCACAAATATTGCCACTGCCAGTAATATCATATTTTTGAACGGCTGTAACGCTACTCATATTTAACCTATGCTTCGTGTTATATTTCCTCTTTCCATACTGAATAGATGAAAGCATTTTTTTATATACAAATAATACGCTACACATTGTTACCAGGATTGCCAAAATGACCATTGAGTAAAAATGACCTGGCTTGCTCCTGTGCATTTAAAACACTTTGATCTGCAGAAGGCTGCAGGTGGGGCCTTTTATGGCATGGTGCTAATTGTGATCACCTTTAGAGTAAAGTGCTGTTCCAGGGATAGCAACCCACACAAGCTCAAAAGTTAGCAACTGCCGAATAGGAATGCTGCAGAGTGATAAAAGGACTGTGGGAAGTTAGTGATGTCAGAGCTACAGCTGTGCCTTAACTTCAAGGTGACCTCCTTGTTTTTAGATCTTTGTCCTGTCCTATGCAGCCTCCTAGGGGAGTCAGCAACACCACACCTGCAGAATTACACATGGCTTCTGCCAGCATTCCATGTCTCTGGGTTGCTCTAGCCATTAGGCTCTAATGTACAGGCTAAGAGCAGTGTTAGAAACTGGAATAGAAAAGGTAGGAGCCATGTGGTTCCTGGAACCTGGGTTGTGGGTGCCAAAAAAGAATGTCTAGTCGCCATTTTTATTGTATTCATTTATTTGTTCACACTGGCTTTATTTTTGCACATGCAGGAAAATGAACCGTACAGTTCCTCACTTATTCCATGAATACTTATTATTTATTTTCCAAAACAAGACTGAGTTTCCTTTTCTCTGAATTCTTTTTAAATATAATGTTCAAGCTGTTCAGAAAACTACTATTATATGTGTGTTATGGGGCAAGTGGGGGCAGAGACAAACAAAACATTTTGAAGTTCAAATGTGTCTTTGCGGCATTCAGGCTAAAGCATCAACAATACATAGATTTTCTTTTTCTATTTTTGCCTTCAAGAACAGGGTTTGCAGAGGTTGGACTTACCAAAGAGCACTTGCCCCCAACTTGGATCTTGGCATCTAGGAATTCTCCCTTTTTATACTTATTTTTCTTTCTTGCCACCAACATGGTTAACTGATGTATTACCATCGCTCTTTCTCTAATACAAGATCTTTTAACAGACTCAAATAGTGTTACTTAATGACTCTACAGCTAAATCATATCCAGTTGGGACTTCATTTTCTCTTATTATATTAGATCAGAAGAAGCTTTTTGGGAACAAAGACCAAAATATGTCACATATCACCTTGGTTTCCTTCATATCTCCAACATAAATTGTTAGAACCCCTACAGATATTATTTGATCTTCATGGGTGTTAAATACCACCAGACAGTAAACTCATAAATGATTTCTTTCAAACTACTGCCCATAGTTTGCTGTAGAAGATTTTGCCAAATCCATTTCCATTCTGGGATATCATGCCATTAAAATATTGTACAACAGATCCTATTCTAAATGGTCAAATGCTGTTTCCACATCAAAAAAGTAAAATCCTGTATGACTGCTGCTGCTGCTCTGGTGGGTGCTGGGTAGACCGCTCCCCCTCCTGCCAACTCCATCGGGCCTAGGGGGCAGGGCCTGCACTCACCGCCACAGCTTAATAGGCCTGAGCAGCTCCTTGCAGCAAGTGACAAAAATGGTTTTAAATGGTTTAAGTGCTTTTAATTTGCTGCACCTTAAATGGTGGTTTTTAAATATAATATTGTATTATTGTATTTTTGCTTGGGGTGGGAGTTGTTTAATTTTAGTATAATTGTTTTTTGCTTTGTTTTAATGCTTTCTTTTTTGTTAAGTTATTATGTAGTTTGTATTTTGCTTTTTAAGAGGAAGGGTCAGAACTGCCTGGGAGTGGGCCTCAGTCAATAGAATGGCTGGGGCAGGTTCCACAGGGGGGGATGTATTGGGAAACCCGATCTCAGTGATCACGGGCAGGAGGAGGAGTTACCCTAAGACCAGACCATGTCATTACCGAGGAGGCAGGCTTAGTTGTTGTTTGAGGACTATCCCTGCCTCCAGGTATGGTCCTGACTGGAAGGATACTGGAATCAGCAAGGGAAACCCACATGACCTGAAAGTGTTGCTGTGCAATGCCAGGTCAATGATGAATAAAACCACTGCCATCCACGACCTGATTGTGGATGGAGGATTAGACCTGGCATGTGTGACAGAGACCTGGTTGGATGAAGCAGATGGGCCTGTCCTTGCCGCTGCTTGCCCACCAGGTTTCTCTTACACACAGCAACCCAGGTCATGTGGGCGGGGAGGGGGGGTTGCAGTGATTTTAAGAAAGTCATTAGTCTGCACCAGGCGTCCTATTGGGAAGACCCAGTTCTCTGAGTGCATGTTCTGGAAGTTGGGCTATAGGGGGAGTACAGGATTCCTATTGGTGTACCGACCTCCCGGCTGCACCAAGGATTCCCTGCCCGAGCTGCTTCAGATCGTGGTGGATATGCTCCTGGAGACGCCTAGCTTGGTTGTCCTAGGGGATTTTAACATCCATGCCAACGCAACCTTACATGGGGCCACTCAGGACTTCGTGGAAAGCATGGAAACTACAACTAATCCAGAATGCGGCAGCTAGACTGGTGACTGGGAGCGGCCGCCGAGACCACATAACACCGGTCTTGAAAGACCTACATTGGCTCCCAGTACGTTTCCGAGCACAATTCAAAGTGTTGGTGCTGACCTTTAAAGCCCTAAACGGCCTCGGTCCAGTATATCTGAAGGAGCGTCTCCTCCCCCATCGCTCTGCCCGGACACTGAGGTCCAGCTCCGAGGGCCTTCTGGCAGTTCCCTCACTGCGAGAGGCCAAGTTACAGGGAACCAGGCAGAAGGCCTTCTTGGTAGTGGCGCCCGCCCTGTGGAACGCCCTCCCATCAGATGTCAAAGCGATAAACATCTACCTGACATTCAGAAGACATCTGAAGGCAGCCCTGTTCAGGTTTCTGTGTAAGAATTTAGAGATTTAGGTAGAATTTCCTGGTTCCACTGGCACTGCCCACATTTATAGCCCAATCCTTTATTTGAGGGCTCCTCTACTTGACCTGCTTATTTGGCATTCATCCATATTTAGTTGCAGGAAGTTTACGTGGTAGCTTACGTTCAGTCTTTATTGAACACTCGTTCTGATTTATTTCTGAGCCACTTCTATGACAATTATCATTCATCTTGATTTGGTTGCGTGGTGTTTCCACAAAATCATTTGTTCATCCCACACATATCATTGCATTTCTTCATCACTTTTCAAACCAAAAAAAGTCTGTTGTTTTTTAAGTGGATTTGTTGGACAAGGGCAAAAGAGAGCTTTAACCTGCTTTAATTGTGCAGACCTAGAATTCTGGTGTGCACTTGAATAATTCCTCCTGCAAAACATTGACAGTTTGGAGGCAGTCTGGAGGCTTTGTGTGTGCAAAAAAAAAACAGAAAATCTAACATGTCAGGGAGAAGGGTTCTAGTTCATCCCTCACCTGCTAGTTTCCTACGGAAGAATATTTATTTGTATGGTGCAGGATGCAGTCTGAAATGCTATAGCCCAGATGTAAGTTTATTGCCACAGTGTGAATAAGGCGTCAGTTGACCAGGGCCTGCTCTCAAGTCCTTATAGGATTGCAGTAATAACAGGTAGCAGTTACACAGGCAATGCTCTTGGCCTATTTGTGCCATTCCTTATCAGTGCAGGAGGAGTAAGGGCCAATAAAGGGATGAAAGGCAGTGGGGAAGGAAGCAGAATTGGAATAAATATGCATGGTCCCACTGACAGATACTGAATAGCATTATATTGCCATTCCTCATATTCCAAAAACACTTTGCAAAGGCAAAACCTCTGCCAGACATTCTGCTAGATGTGGCTGTGTCCTGTTCTGTACTGTGGCCTCTACACATTTTTGCAGCACAAGTAACAATACAACAACCATTTGTTGGTGTAATGGGACCTTCTGTGTGAAAAAGCTGCTTTGCAAGTTACCAAAGGAGACTTTCTCCCTGAGCCCCCTGACATAACACAGGATCATTGTGAGGTTGTCCTGGTTGACCTGAAGGAGGTGAGGACAGGTGACCCCACCTAGGCCTGTCCAGGAGGTGAGGACAGGTGACCCCACCTAGGCCTGTCCAAGATTCCCTTTCTCTCTTCCAAAAATCCACAGCTAAAGTTTTTCTCTGCTTTCTCACAAGATGCATAGGCAAAATGTTACTTTTATCAGTACGAGAAGGCTTCAAAAAGCTAATGAATAGGCTCTGTCAAAGCAAGCCTGAGAACTGACTCTTATCTCATTCGGTTGTAACACATCTTGAACATGCTGAACCGCAAGGCTTCTCGACCCCGCTTGGCTTCTCATCCCCTTTTCCTGGGAAGGGTGCCAAGAGTCCAAAAGAGTCCCAAGACAGGAGCTTTCTGTTCATGCTCAGGAAACTCAACATGGGGCAGGACTCTTGAGGAGGAGGAGAAAGCGGAGGGAACTGGAGGGGAATATATGCTCTGTGCAAATGGCTGTGAACTCGTGCTTGTTTGTGAATCTATCAACAAGCTGAAAAGGATTTACTCCATGACTTTATACTTTCCTTAATGGTAAATATTAAGTAGGGTAGACAAATTGCAACATTGAGCTATTGTAGTTCCCATGCCAATATTGTGTTGTTTAGTCGTTTAGTCGTGTACGACTCTTCGTGACCCCATGGATCAGAGCACGCCAGGCACTCCTGTCTTTCACCATTTAAAATTCCTTCTTGCTCCCTGTCAGTGGAGGCTTGTCCTTAAGGGGGGCTGGGGCACTGCTCCACCAAGCTCAATTGTTTCTCGGCTGTCCTCCAACAGCCTGCTTCTTTCTTACATCCTCTCTAGGGTTGGCATGAGCAGTGAGCTCTTTCCTCCTCAGTCTCAGGGCTGCCTTTGCAGAACTCAACGAGGGGGAAGGGGCAGTCCCCACATGTCCAGGGGAGGAGAGGGGCAGGGAAGCTTGAGTGTGCCAGGTCAGACGTGACCCGGAGGCGGAGCTGCTGCTGTGACTGGGAGTGAGGTGCACTGCGGCCACCCACCCTCCTGCTCTCTTCCCCAGGACAGGCCTAACCTAAGGACAGAGCTGTGGCCAGCAGAAGCACAGCAGCTTAGGTCAGCTCCTTTTCACGTGGAGCCAGGCACCAATGAGGGAGCCTGCTGTGGGGGCACCTGTTTGTGCCCCCTGCCACAAATTTGTGCCCCCACGGCCCACACATGCTACACTTCTGGGTGGGGACAAAACCAGAGTTACTGTAGTTGGCTTAATCCATGGGCGTAGCCAGGATTTTTGTTAGTGGGGGCAGGCCTTTTGTTAGGGGGTCAGAACCTCAGTTAGCTATGTATTTTTATTTATTTTTATTTATTTGCCCCCCCCCTTGGCCACATCCATGGCTCCATCTATCATAACATTTTGGAAATGCCCTGACCCACCCACCCTAACACTGATGTTGATTTTCTGAGATATCAGGCGCTCAAGCACAAGTCATACATAAAGAATCGCTGCTGTTTCTTTTTGTGTAGCCTGTTTAGACTGGAAATTTGCCTCAGTTTTTTATTCTCTAAGGAAGGTTCTGTAAACTGCAGGATAATGTAGTAGCTCACAGCATGGCAGGATGATCCCAAGAAGCTCAGTTAGTTGGGGACATGGGCTTAGCCAGGGGGTGAAGCGGCCACCCCTAAATCAAGTAAATAAATAAAAATACAGAGAGTCTGATATTCCAGATGCAATCACACTTCTTCCTTAGAGCAGCCTCCTATTCATTTATTTCTTGTTGAAAGATAAAGAAGTGTTTTGCAGAAACTAGCAACAACAATCAAGACGACACATGTAGTTCATAGTAACTGTCTTTCAGGGCAGTTTGTCTAGTAACAAAAGCAAGTGTTGCTATGAACACTGACTAGTCACTAGAACAAAAAAATTTTTTTCCTTCCAGTAGCACCTTAAAGACCAACTAAGTTAGTTCTTGGTATGAGCTTTCGTGTGCATGCACACTTCTTCAGATACCTGCATGCACACGAAAGCTCATACCAAGAACTAACTTAGTTGGTCTTTAAGGTGCTACTGGAAGGAAAAAAATTTTTTTTTTTGTTTTGACTATGGCAGACCAACACGGCTACCTATCTGTAACTAGTCACTAGAATAATAAGATGAAAGCTGGAGGTGGGGTTCGGGATGGGGTTAGTCTTTCTTTATACAAACATGTAAGTATGGATGCCAAGAAGAAGAAGAAGTAAGACAAGCGTTTCTGTGGGGGAGGGAGTTTATTGACTGCTCAGATATAAGACTCACAACATCATTTTATAACCAAAGAAAGTGCCTTTATGTGACCATTAAAACAAATCAACTGAAATTACCGTATTTTTCGCTCTATAAGACGCACCAGACCACAAGACGCACCTAGTTTTTGGAGGAGGAAAACAAGAAAAAAAAATATTCTGAATTTCAGAAGCCAAAACAGCAAGAGGGATCACTGCGCAGTGAAAGCAGCAATCCCTATTGCTGTTCCAGCTTCTGTGATAGCTGCGCAGCCTACATTCGCTCCATAAGACGCACACACATTTCCCCTTACTTTTTAGGAGGGAAAAAGTGAGTCTTATAGAGCAAAAAATACGGTATATTCACAGAAAGCCTTTAGCAGAATCATTTCCTGTCCTCGGAATCCAGCTGGAAGTGTATTGCGAGCCGACTGCATAATCAAAAAGGCCAGTAAGTCACTGTGAGACAGAGGAAGCTGTGTTCCTTTTCAAATCTGTCTGTCAACAGTCACACACACCAAGCAAAAGCCACCCATAACAGACGTTTTCCTTGATAAATGGGAGAACTGTCTGATAATCAACAATCATATAATTTTATCCAGTAGTATTAGTTTGATCTGACGGAAACTGCACATTTCCCGAGAAGCACTGAAAGAATGCTTCATTTAACTACAAACCCCCAAATCTGGGATGCCATCAAAACTGATGTTTGGCAAAAGTTTTGCAGCAAAACCCCCACATTTTGTAACACCCCATAAACAGAGTAATTGATACATCAAACCGGGGTTCATAATTAATATCCAAAACCCAACATTGTCCGATTCACTCCAAACTGGTGCCAAAGTCTGGCAAAAGTTTTGTAGCATTTGCCAGACATTGTAGCATTTTTGTAGCATTTTGCCCGACAAACCAAGTAACTGACAGGGGTCATAAGGTCACCCCAAAACCCAACATCGTCTGATTCACTCCAAATCAAGGCCAAAGTCTGGCAAAATGTTTGCAGTAAAAACCGCATGTTTTGCAGCGCCCCCCAAACCGAGTGGTTCCTAGCACATCAGGAGGAAGAGTCAAGACAACCAAAAGTGGATAAATAGGTTGTATTTATTAAATATAACAACTTGAGGATCGGCAAAACTAGTCAGATTCGACCAATGTAACCAAATCAAATTAAGTCTGGGCAGGTGTGCTTGTTCACCTCCACCCACAAACACACAAGTGCTCAAACAGAGCTCTTTGCAGATCCTTAAGAATCATGTCAGAACCCAAATCAGAAAGATGCATACCACCAGGTCTATACAACTGTGGGGCACAGAACATAATTCTGCCATGAGGGATATAAGCAGCCACATTTTCAAACACAAACGTCGTTGTAGAATGATTAGCTTTATGTCTTGCCCATCCACCTTCTTAGGAAGGCTGCCCCCACTCCATAAGCACCTCTACAACATTCCAAACCAAACTATGATAAGCTCAGGGATGAGGAAGCACAGCTGTCAGAGCTACCCTAGGTCCCAGCTCACAAAGGACCAACGCTGCTTCGTTGTTAAGTATAAAAGTCTTTATTGAAGTTCAGTTTCACTTCCAGAGCCGCAGCGCGCAGCCCCACGTCTAAAGTCTCAGACCACTGATGCTCCGTCTGAGTCTCCTCCCCCTTGACACCAATTTAATATTCTAGCCTTGCTCCACCTTCTCCGCTGCTCCTTCCTCCTCTGGGTCCGCCTGCCCGCCAGGGTTCCGCCCTTTCTAGCCTCTTCTCCCGCTGATTCCCCTGAGCCTTCTCCCTCCCTCCGGCGGGCTTTAGGAGCTGGTTCCCCATCCGGGTCTCCTGCTGTTCCGCGCGCCTGCACATTTGAACTTGGCACGTGCGCCCAGCCAGCAGCTTTCCTCCTGACCGTTCCACTGCTGCTGTCACTGCTTCCCCCATCGGGGGGGCTAGCTGCAACTGACCTCCCCTCCGTTGGAGGCGTGGTCAGCCCTGACTCCCTCTCTGGAGGAGACACTGCTCCTGACACATGTGACTCCTCCCCCCCACTACGCTCTGGTGGGGAAACTGGTCCCGATCCTCCACTGCTGCTTTGGGGTTCCCCTCTGGCTCCTTGTTTCTGGTGCGTCCCCCCTGGGACCCCCCTTGCCCTGACCATCGGCGCCCCCTTCTGGGAATCTTCTGATTCGCTGGAGAAGCTCATGGAATCTCTCGGGCCACTGTCATACTCCCCTACGCTGCCTTCGGATTCTTCCCCTTCGCTCTCCCAATCCTCTCTCCCTAGTGCTCCTGCTCCTGATTCCCTGACAACAGCTGATGGAGATATTTAGTGATCTCAACTGAATTTACCTCACCAGATTGTTATCCCCAAGATGGATGACCAGAATATCAGGGTTAGGGTTAGGGCAGGGGATACGTAGGTGGATGTTCAGGGTTAGGGTTAGTGCCTGGGGTTTTTTTCATGCTTTTTAAGCTTCTAATGATATTGCTCCATTTTTATGAGACTGCATAATTCCAAAAAGTAAGCAAACTACCTGAAACGTAGCAAAACTAAGAGAAATGGGAAAACCAAAAGTGAGATACCAGAAACCCAACAAGGAAGGAATTCATGAAAAAGGAAAATTGCCAGACAGAGACTTCAATCAAATCATTACCAAATTCACCAGAATCCCAAAACCAATTGAAAAGAAGCAGAAATGTGAGAAGCAGAAGAAATACCACCAGAAACCCCCAACAAGAGGGGAAAAGTAAATTTCGCAGAAACCCCAAAGCCAGTTAAACCTTAGTTTTGCATGGTGTGGGGGTGATTTCGCTTTTCCCTGAGATGTTTACTGCGTGGGTTTCTTGTGGTTCTATTCAATTGGTTTTCTCATCTTTGGTGGATGTGGTTTGTTTCTGTTGTTTCTGGTTCATTTTTGGGATTATGTTGAATTTGTTTCTTTTGGGGTGGTTTTCGTTTCATGGATTCTTTTATATAAATTACGATTGTGAAATATACTCAGAGTCTTGTATGTATTTCATGCTCTTTATTGCCCCCCCCCCCGCAACCTCAGGCTTTTATATACATTATTTACAGAATGAGTCCCGTCTGACTGGCTAACTCTGCTTCCCTCTTGGAGCCTGATTGGCCTGCAGGAAAAGACCAATCAGTTGTTGCATTCTAGGATCCAAGGTTAGTACATAACAGATTGGGTGCTGGATTTATGGTGAGTTTGCTTCATTTCTAGGTTTTTTGGGTTTTGCACCTTTGAGAATATTAATTTGTATGAGATCTGATAAACCCAAGAAAAAAAGGAAAACCACCAGAAATGAAGCAAAACCACCAGAAATGTCTAATGACCATTCCAACAATGAAGTCAACCACTAAAAACACAAAAACCTACTGAAAAGAAGCAGAAGAACCATGTAAAAGCAACATCAATGGAAACTGACAAAGAAGCCAACCAATCCCAAACAAAGCAGATTCACCAGAAACCCCCAAAGCATTCAAAAGTATTACCACCAGAATGCAAAAACAAGAAAACTTCTCAAAAGAAGCAATAAAGCAAAAGTCCAAAAACATTCACCAGAAACCCAAGACTAAGTGAAAACTAGTATGCTATGTTGGTTAATTTCTGTTGCTTGAAGTGCTTTTGGACTCCCATAAATTGCATGCTTGTTGAGTTTCTGGTTTTGCTTTTTAAAAACTGGTTTCCAGTTTCTTGTGGCATTGCTTTGTAATTGGTGGCTTTACTGCTTCTTTTTTGTTTTCTGCTGATTTGTTTAATTTGGGGTGGTTTTGCTTGTTTTTTGCATTTAATTGTTTTGCTTCTTTGACTTTGAATGGTTCTGCGGTTTGGGGTGAGATTGTTTCTTTTCCATTGATTTGGCTTGGTTTTCATGTCTCCTGGTTTTGCCTCATTTTGGGAATATTTCTTGGTTTTTGTGCTTCTGGTGGTATTTCTTCAATTTTATGACATAACCAAGCCAAAACACCAGAAACACAGAAACAAATCATAAAGAAGCAGAGCTACCAGAAATCCAAAGCAAATTAATCAGAAATCCAAACAACCTATGAAGATGATGCAATACCAAAAGAAACACAAAAGCCAATTAAAAAACTGCTAAATGAACCAACACCACAAGAAACAAAGAAAGTCTCATGACCTACGAAATGAAGCAATAATACAAAACACCACAAAAAGAAGCAAAGTGTTTAGGATTAGGTTTGGGTAAAGGTTAGAGTTACAGTGAGAGTTGGGTTTGAGTTGGATTAGGATTAGGAGTTAGAGTTAGAGTTGGGGTTGAGTTACGGTAAGAGAAGAACAGCAGCAGGAGAAATATAATTTTATTACTTAGGGTTAGGGTTAAATTAGGCTTAGGTTTAGACTGAGGCTTAGGTTTGGGTTAAGGTTAGGGTTAGAGTGAGGATTAGATTTGAGTTAGGGTGAGCATTAGGGTTAAGGTTTGGTATTGGGTTGGATTTGAGTTAGGCTAAGAGAAGAACAGCAGCAGGAGCAATATAATTTTATTATTTATACTCCACCCAAGTCACTTGTGGCCGCTTTCAATAAAAGGTAAAAACATGAGCGCACTCTAAGTGAATGCTCATGAATGTAGAAACTCTTACTTCCCATAGAATTCCCAAAGAAGACCTGGGAATTGTAGCTCTGAGCTTCTTTGCAGAGGGTTGGACTAGATGACCCTTGGGTTCCCCTTCCATCTCTTCTAGGATGCTCCCTGTCTCACTCACTCACTCACTCACTCACTCACTCTCACTCCTCCTCTCCTTTTCATGGCAGGTTCACCTTTTTCTGCACTCCTAGCTCGGAAGGGCGGAAGAGGCTGTGCTGCCGCCATATTGGGCGAGGGCAGGGGTACCGGAAGAAGGTGTCACCGGAGGAGAGGCATGAGCACAGGAAGGGGAGGGGAACGGGCGGAAGAGGCTGTGCTGCCGCCATGTTGGGCGAGGGTAGGATTACCGGAAGGAGGTGCCACGGGAGGAGAGGCATGAGCACAGGAAGGGGAGGGAAACGGGCGGAAGAGGCTGTGCGACGTTGGGCCAGCAGAGGCGTGCCAAGCCAGGCTGGCCCTCTCTCTTTCTCCCACCCACTCTCTCTCGACCCCGCTCTCCCCAGGGGGCAGCCCTGCCCCCCGCCTCGTCCTCACCTGCCTTTCTCCCCCAGTGGCCTTCCTCTCGTGCCCCTTGGCGGTGGGATGGTGTGGGTGGGCCGCGGAAGTTTATATACAAGAATATACATACCTAGGTATAGGTGTCCGTTTGTAAATATATAAAAATAAAATGGATATATGTATATGTGTGTGTATATATGCAGTGCTTCTTTTCTAAAGAAAATGATTGGGGGTACTCTCATTTTGACTCAAGAAAATCACCATTTTATAGTTCAAACCGGGAAAAATAAATACAGTAAATGGACAAAAGTACATTCACAAAATGTTTTAGGAGTATGCATTCCCCTGCGTCCCCCCCAGAAAAAAAGCACTGTATATGTTCTGCCAAGGGCAGGGTTATTTCTGGATTTGGAGCCAATAAGCACGCGAGTGGGTGAAGAATAAGCAATGCTTTATTTGCATAAGGTTAACAGCAGCAGGCATTTAAAACACATATTATAGCATACTAGAGAGGAGTCGCAAACAATCTCCCCTTCAGCTGCCTGGAGCTCCTGGTAGAGCAGCGAGAGAGACCCCTGGCCGACAGTCTCACAGCATATGGTACCTCCATTTGTGAAGAAGCTCACTGAGCCCCTTCAGCCTACAGCTTTTATAGACAACTTTGATTTGATTGATTGCACCTGGTTAGCAGGCATCACATGATCAGCCTGGGACACCGGGTGCAACTAATGCAGAGCAGCTGAGAGTCTCAAACCCAATTCACTGCAACTGGGTATCCTCCCGAGTAGCCAATCAGAACACAGGGGACCCAGAAAACTCCTGACACAGGTGTGTGAAAAACAAATTATACTATCATGTTTTAGCAAACCTTAAACCGCGGATGTAAAAGCGAAAGAGACATGTCATCTAACTCCTTGAATTTACAATGGTCTTCCGTGTTTCCACTACAGTATGTGTGTGTTACAGATAGGTAGCCGTGTTGGTCTGCCATAGTCAAAACAAAACAAAAAAAATTTTCTTCCAGTAGCACCTTAAAGAACAATTAAGTTAGTTCTTGGTATGAGCTTTCGTGTGCATGTGTGAAGAAGTGTGCATGCATAAGCCCAAACAGAGCGTTACTATCATCTTTTTATGTAGATGGAAACCAAAACACCGTTTTGCTTCTGTTAGGAGTGATTCTGGTGCGCACCCAAAAAACACGATGCGAATTGAAATAAGCCCAATCAAAGCTTATTCGTCTTCTTTCTACGCATATGGAAGCGATTAGAAGGTGTTTTGTTATTTTGGTCTCGTTACATACACTTTGCTTTTTTGGGTCAATGTGCATTAACACCATAGAACACGAAATTGGCGAAATCCATATTTTTCTTTCTATGTAGATGGAACCCAAATCAACCTGTTTTGCTTTGTTTACGCTTATTACACTTTGCTATTTGTGGGTGAACCAACACCGAAAGAACAATCCAAGCTTATATGTCCTCTTTCTATTGAGATGGAACCAAAACACCTATGCTAGATTTGGGCTGATAACAAACATTTCACTATGCTACTTTTGGTTGAATGTGCATTCCAACTCCAAAAACACCAATTTTAAATAAGCCCAAGCAGAGCGTTATTATCATCGTTTTATGTAGATGGAAACCAAAACACCATTTTGCTTCTGTTAGGAGTGATTCTGGTGCGCACCCAAAAAAACACGATGCGAATTGAAATAAGCCGAATCAAAGCTTATTCGTCTTCTTTCTACGCATATGGAAGCGATTAGAAGGTGTTTTGTTATTTTGGTCTCGTTACATACACTTTGCTATTTTTGGGTCAATGTGCATTAACACCATAGAACACGAAATAAACGAAATCCAAGATTTTTCTTTCTATGTAGATGGAACCAAAATCAACCTGTTTTCCTTTGTTTAAGCTTATTACACTTTGCTATGTGGGTGAACCATCACTGAAAGAACAATCCAAGCTTATATGTCCTCTTTCTACTGAGATGGAACCAAAACACCTATGCTAGATTTGGGCTGATAACAAAGATTTCACTGTGCGATTTTTCGGTGAATGTGCATTCTAACCCCCAAACACAAATCTTAAATAAGCCCAATCAGAGCGTTTTTATCATCTTTTTATGTAGATGGAAACCAAAACACCGTTTTGCTTTTGTTAGGAGTGATTCTGGTGCGCACCCAAAAAACACCATGCGAATTGAAATAAGCCCAATCAAAGCTTATTCATCTTCTTTCTGCGGATATTGAAGCGATTAAAAGGTGTTTTGTTATTTTGGTCTCATTACATACACTATGCGATTTCTGGGCATTAACACCATAGAATACGAAATTAGCGCAATTCAAGGTTCTTCTTTCTATGTAGATGGAACCCAAATCAACCTCTTTTGCTTTGTTTAAGCTTATTACACTTCGCTTTCCTCTTTGTGGGTGAACCAACACCGAAAGAACAATCCAAGCTTATATGTCTCTATTGAGATGTAACCAAAACCTATGCTTTATTTGGGCTGAAAACAAACATTTCACTCCTACTTTTGGTTGAATGTGCATTCCAACCCCAAAACCACCAATTTTAAATAAGCCCAAACAGAGCGTTATTATCATCTTGGAAACCAATACACCGTTTTGCTTCTGTTAGGAGTGATTCTGGTGCGCACCCAAAAAACACGATGCGAATTGAAATAAGCCCAATCAAAGCTTATTCGTCTTCTTTCTACGCATATGGAAGCGAAAAGACGTTGTTTTGTTATTTTGGTCTCATTACATACACTGCGATTTCTGCGTCTATGAGCATTAACACCATAGAACACGAAATTAGCGCAATTCAAGGTTCTTCTTTCTATGTATGTAGATGGAACCCAAATCAACCTCTTTTGCTTTGTTTAAGCTTATTGCACTTTGCTATGTGTGGGTAAACGAACACCGAAAGAACAATCCAAGCTTATATGTCCTCTTTCTTTTGAGATGGAACAAAAACACATATGCTACATTTGGACTGATAACAAAGATTTCACTGCAATTTTTCGGTGAATGTGCATTCTAACCCCCAAAACACCAATTTTAAAAAAGCCCAATCAGTTGTTATCATCTTTTTATGTAGATGGAAACCAAAACACCGTTTTTCTTTGGTTAGGAGTGATTCTGGCGCGCACCCAAAAAACACCATGCGAATTGAAATAAGCCCAATCAAAGCTTATTCATCTTCTTTCTACGCATATTGAAGCGATTAGAAGGTGTTTTGTTATTTTAGTCTCATTACATACACTATGCGATTTCTGCGTCTATGAGCATTAACACCATAGAAATTAGCGCAATTCAAGGTTCTTTCTAAGTAGATGGAACCCAAATCAACCTCTTTTGCTTTGTTTAAGCTTATTACACTTTGCTATGTGTCGGTGAACGAACACCGAAAGAACAATCCAAGCTTATATGTCCTCTTTCTATTGAGATGGAACCAAAACACCTATGCTTGATTTGCGGTGAAAACAAACATTTCACTCTGCTACTTTTGGTTGAATGTGCATTCCAACCCCAAAACCACCAATTTTAAATAAGCCCAAACAGAGCGTTATTATCATCTTGGAAACCAATACACCGTTTTGCTTCTGTTAGGAGTGATTCTGGTGCGCACCCAAAAAACACGATGCGAATTGAAATAAGCCCAATCAAAGCTTATTCGTCTTCTTTCTACGCATATGGAAGCGAAAAGACGTTGTTTTGTTATTTTGGTCTCATTACATACACTGCGATTTCTGCGTCTATGAGCATTAACACCATAGAACACGAAATTAGCGCAATTCAAGGTTCTTCTTTCTATGTATGTAGATGGAACCCAAATCAACCTCTTTTGCTTTGTTTAAGCTTATTGCACTTTGCTCTGTGTGGGTAAACGAACACCGAAAGAACAATCCAAGCTTATATGTCCTCTTTCTTTTGAGATGGAACAAAAACACATATGCTACATTTGGACTGATAACAAAGATTTCACTGCAATTTTTCGGTGAATGTGCATTCTAACCCCCAAAACACCAATTTTAAAAAAGCCCAATCAGTTGTTATCATCTTTTTATGTAGATGGAAACCAAAACACCGTTTTTCTTTGGTTAGGAGTGATTCTGGCGCGCACCCAAAAAACACCATGCGAATTGAAATAAGCCCAATCAAAGCTTATTCATCTTCTTTCTACGCATATTGAAGCGATTAGAAGGTGTTTTGTTATTTTAGTCTCATTACATACACTATGCGATTTCTGCGTCTATGAGCATTAACACCATAGAAATTAGCGCAATTCAAGGTTCTTTCTAAGTAGATGGAACCCAAATCAACCTCTTTTGCTTTGTTTAAGCTTATTACACTTTGCTATGTGTCGGTGAACGAACACCGAAAGAACAATCCAAGCTTATATGTCCTCTTTCTATTGAGATGGAACCAAAACACCTATGCTTGATTTGCGGTGAAAACAAACATTTCACTCTGCTACTTTTGGTTGAATGTGCATTCCAACCCCAAAACCACCAATTTTAAATAAGCCCAAACAGAGCGTTACTATCATCTTTTTATGTAGATGGAAACCAAAACACCATTTTGCTTCTGTTAGGAGTGATTCTGGTGCGCACCCAAAAAACACGATGCGAATTGAAATAAGCCCAATCAAAGCTTATTCGTCTTCTTTCTACGCATATTGAAGCGATTAGAAGGTGTTTTGTTATTTTGGTCTCATTACATACTGTCAGAGACTGCCTCTAGGTCCCGGCTCACAAAGGACCAACGCTAGCCGGTAGAACGGAATAAAGTCTTTATTGAAGTATAGTTTCCATTTCCACATCTTAGCGTGCGTCTCTACGTCTATTCCCTAGATCGGCGAAGTCCCATCTGAATCTCCGCCTCCTGTACACCAGTTCAAGACCCTAGCCTTGCTCCACCTTTTGCGTCTCTCCTTTCGCCTCTGGGTCCTACCACCCCCCGGGGTTCCTTCCTTCCTGGATGCCTCGGATGCGGACCCTTCGGATTCCTCCCCCTCCCTTCGGCGGGCTTTAGGACCTGGCTCCCTTTCCGGGCTGCTCATTGCGCCTCCCTCTGGTACATTTGAACTTGGCGCGCGCGCGCTGTCTCCGACCCTCCTCTCTACCGTTTCCTCGCTCTCTGACGCAGGCGTGGCTGCTGCCGGAGAGCTGCCTGTCGCTGGTGCCTGGAACTCCTCCCCCCTGCTGCTCTCTGGTGGAGTAGCTGGTCCGGATTTCCAGCTGCTGCTCTCTGAATCCCCTCTGGTCCCTTCTTCCTGGGGTGCCCCTCTTGGTAACCCCCCAGCTCTGCCCACGGGAGCCCCTTTCTGTGAATCCTCCGATTCGCTGGACAGACTTAGAGATCTCGGACGGCTATCATCGCTAACCTCTCCTTCCGATTCCTCGCCATCCGTTCCCTCTGCTCCTGAACCCCTGACATCCATCCCCCCCTCGAAGCCCCCCCTTCCCCCCTCCCCTCCTTCCGGTGTGGGTTCTGGGTGCTCCGTCGTGGCAGGGGTGAGTGCCGGATACAGTTCTTCCCTCGTGTCGTACATTACATCGGGCAGGTCTGGCTCGTCCTCCGTGCGCTCGTCGACGTCGATCTCCTCTGCTTCCATCTCCCTGCCTTCGTGTTCAAATCCCACGTCCTCCCCCAACACGTCCATGTCCATCTCTCCCCCGTTCCCCTCTGAGGGTGATGCCTGCCAGGGACCCCCCAGCCACTTCCTGCGCCACTGCTCCTCTGGTTGATTATCCCACCAATAGGAGCGGTCTGAGGCAGAACCCGAGGGTGAACCTTCCGGAGAGCGTATGTGTGGTGCCGTCTCCTCGTCCGAGTCGAACCCCTGGAACGTGCTGCCTGAAAGTGTGGGTGTGAAGAGCCAGTCATCGAAATACTCGGCTGGCATGGGCCTGTGTGGGAAAATGGCATGGAACTCTTCCTTGAGAAGAGGCTCGTCCAAGGCATAGCCCGGCACCCAACTGTTGGCGCTGGCCGGGGTATCCTCTCTGGCAAGAAGGTATTCTACTCCCTCTTCCCCCCATCTCGAGTCTAAAATCTCTGTGGCTTCGTTGATGCGCTCCCCTCTTGGCGACCCCCTTTCCCTGGGTCCTTCTCTGGGCGGATCTGGTGCTGTGCCTGGCTCGTGAAATCTATGCGGTGCTTTGTAGGGCGTGAGCACCGATCTATGGAAGACCGGATGCATTCTGGAACCCTCCGGAAGCGCTAACCGGAAGGCCACTGGATTGACCTGTGCCTGGACTTGGTAAGGCCCTAGCTGCTTATGCCCTAGCTTCTTCTTGGCCAACGATCTGGTCGGCACTGCTTGCGCTGCTAACCAAACCCAGTCTCCCACCTGTATGTCTTCCCCTACTCTCCTGTGTCTGTCAGCCTGCAGTTTGTATGCGTGCTTTGCCAGTTCCAACTGCCTCCTAAGCTGTTCGTGGACTTCCTGCAACTCTGACGCTAATTCTTCCGCTGCCTGCGGCTCCCCCTCCCCCACTCTCTCTAAACCTGGGAAGGTTCTGGGATGCCTCCCGTTGTTGGCGAAGAACGGCGTCACCCCCGTCGACACGTGCTTCGTATTGTTGTAAGCGAACTCTGCGAGGGGCAGGTAGTCCACCCACGTGTTAGGCTGCTGATTGGCGTAGCATCTCAGGTACTGCTGCATGATGGCGTTGACCCTCTCCGCTTGTCCGTTGGTCTGCGGGTGTCTCGCCGACGCTAGATTGATCTTGACGTTCAGGATGCCCATCAACTTTTGCCAGAAGTTCGAGATGAACTGCCGCCCCCGGTCGGATAGAATAGATCGTGGCAGACCGTGGACCTTAAACACGTGGTCTATGAACAGTTTGGCGGTCTGTTCTGCCGTGGCCACCTTCGCACACGGAATGAAGTGTGCCATCTTGGTAAACATGTCCACCACCACAAGCACTGCCGTCTTTCCCCGCGAACTGGGCAGATCCGTGACAAAGTCCAGGGCCACCCGTTCCCACGGCTCAGACGGCGTCTGCAACGGTTCCAGCAATCCCGCCGGCGGTTTGTGCACTGACTTGGCCCTTTGGCAGGTGTCGCATCTCGAGACGTAATCCGCTACTTCCCCCCGCATCTTGGGCCACCAAAAGTCTCTGGTCACTAGTTCTACAGTCTTTTCTCTGCCAAAGTGCCCGGCAGTGGGGGCGTCGTGTAGCTGCTGCAGCACCCTTGCGCGGAGGTCATTCCCCGGCACGTAGAGTGCTCCCTTGCGGATGAGCAAACCGTCTCTGATCTGGAACTCGTCGTCCTTCACCGTGCCCTTGTGCACCTCCTCCATCTTGGCTAGCGCGAAGGGGTCCTCCTGCAACGCTCGACGTACGGCGTCCAGATCCACGGTCGCCGAGGCGCAAGCCCACGCTTCCGGTGCGAAAATGTGCTTGGCTGCCGACGGTGCCTCCTCCTCGAGGTATTGCGGCTTTCTGGACAAGGCATCCGCCATGATGTTGTTGTCACCCGGGATGTACTCTATCTTGAAGTCGAAGTCCGCGAAGAACTCTGCCCATCTAATGTGCCTCTGATTCAGGAACCTCGCCGTGCGCCAGTACTCTAGATTCTTGTGGTCCGTGCGGACCTGCACTGTGTGTCTGGCTCCGATAAGGAAGTGCCGCCACGCTTTGAACGCTGCATGGATGGCTAGCAACTCCCTGTCCCAGATGGTGTAATTCTGCTCCGACTTGCTGAGCTTCCTTGAGTAGAAGGCGCACGGCCTCCAGTCCCCCTGCTGGTCTTGTTGCAACAGTACAGCTCCCACGGCTCTGTCTGAGGCGTCCGTCTCCACCCTCATCGGTCTGCTGGGATTCACATGCAGCAGCTGCTCCTCGGAAGCGAAGAGACGCTTGAGTTTCTGAAAGGACTGCTCCGCTTCCTCCGTCCAGATAAACTTCTTCTTCTTGGAGCTGAGCGTGTCAGTGATGGCCGCCGTTTGCATAGCGAACCCCTTGATGAACTTGCGATAAAAGTTGGCAAAGCCGACAAACCGCTGGACTTCCTTCCTATTGCGCGGGCTTTTCCAGTCCAATACTGAGCGAACCTTGGCGCTGTCCATGGCGAGCCCCTTGTCCGACAGTTTATAGCCCAGGAAATCCACCTCCGTCACGTCGAACTGGCACTTCTCCAGCTTGGCGTACAGCCTGTGCTCCTTTAGTCTCCGCAGAACTTCCCTGACATCCCTCTCGTGCGCTTCTCGCGACTCAGAAAATATCAGGATGTCGTCCAGGAAGCATACGCATTTCTTGTAAAGGAGTCCCGCCAACACGTGATGCATAAAGGCTTGAAAACAGTGAGAGCCATTTTGTAATCCGAAGGGCATAACTCTGTATTCGTAGGTGCCCAGTGGTGTGAACATGGCCGTCTTCCACTCGTCGCCCTCCCGCACACGAATCAGGTTGTACGCGCCTCGCAGATCCAACTTGGTGAAAACGCGTCCTTTCCTTACCGTCGCGAGCAGGTCGTCTATTTTGGGCATGGGGAAGGACGAGGGCTTGGTTTTCGAGTTCAAAATTCGAAAGTCAACTACAAGCCTCTTCTGGGGCGTGTCTCGCTTCTTCACAAAGAATACTGGACTGCCCCCTACAGCTTTCGACTCCCGAATGAACCCGCGCTTCAAATTGTGGTCTATGAACTCCCTAAGTTCCTGCAGTTCGTCCTCAGACATGGAATACAGTTTCCCTGTTGGCAGCGTTGCCCCCGGCAGGAGATCAATCTTGCAGTCATAGGGTCTGTGGGGAGGCAGTTTGTCCGCCTCCTTCTCGCAGAAGACCTCCAAAAACTCCTTGTACTTGTTGGGCACCGCTTGCACCATGCCTAGGTGTAGCTGCGGTGCATCCTCTCGCCCCTCTCCTTCCTGGCAGGTCTGGATGCAGTGCGCTGCGCAGTAGGAAGAGCAGAAGGTCAATTGCCGCTGGTACCACGCTAATGCCGGGCTGTGCCTATCCAGCCAACTCATGCCCAACACTATGGGCGTGTCCGACAATTGGGTGACGTTGAAGCTGATGACTTCTCGGTGATTCCCAATTTGCATCACCATAGGTGGTGTCTGCTGCACCACCTGCCCCCCTAGCAGTTCCCTGCCATCCACTGTGACCACGTTCAGGGGCAGTGTGGCTGGCAGTAGCGCTATGTTGTGTTGTTGAAGGAATTCCAGTGCGATAAAGTCCGCATTACTGCCAGAGTCAATCGTAATCGGCACTTCTAAAGTGAGACCACTGGGCAGCTGGAGCGATGCGGTGAGCTGCACCACTGGTTTGGGCGGGAGGGGATCCGTGGGCTTCAAAATCTCTGGGGACTTCTTCACTGACTCGCCTGGCTGGCCCCCAGTGCTTCCGTTTCCCTGCCGTGGTTCACTTTGCTGAGTTGCTCCCATTACTGTCATTGAAGCTGCAGTGTGCTTGTGGAGCCTCTGGGGACACTCTTTCGCCATGTGCTTCGAACTGTCACAGATGTAACACTTCCTGTTCCCTCTAGGCTGCTTTGTTTTGACTGCTCCCGGTGTTAAGGCTCTGGTGGCTGAATGAGCTCTAGCACCGCCGATCTCCATTGGCTCCTCCCCCCCTGCTTGCGGAGGCGTTGATTGCGCACGCGCGACATCCCTGGGCAAGAGGGAGGGCACTCTGGCTGGTGTGCGTCCCCAACGCCCTTCTCCTCTGTCCCAAGGGCGGTCCTCCAGCCTCACCCCCACTGCAAGCGATCTGTCCACCACTTCCTGGGTGCTTTTGGGTCTCTCCCCCCGCGCTATCTCATCCTTGATTTGGGGGTTCAATCCTTCCCAATAAAGATCTCTAACGGGGGGGGAATCCTTGTCCCACCCCAAGGCATTGACCAATGCAAAAAAGCGGGAGTGATACTGCCTCACGCTGGCTCTCCCTTGTCTCAGCTCAAATATGTCCTTACGGGCAATGTCAATGTCTATTTTCGATAGAAAGCAAGAATCCATCGCTTCAATGAATGCAGCTGAACTCTGGAGCGCTGGGTCCATATCTCTCCACAGATTGCGCAGACATGCTTTCGCCTCTCCATGCAAATGAGACAAGATAAACCCCACTTTTTCTTGCTCATCTCTAAACTCTTTCTCCAGCAGTTTCAGCGCAAACTGCACGTCTGCTCGGAAATTGGGGTACTGCTGCAAATTCCCATCAAAGTGAGATACAATGCTGCCTCCAGTCCTTCCCAACCCGATTCCCTCGGATCTGGAACCCGTTTGTGCCTGCTTAGTAAGCACTTCCAACCTGGCTTGGAGATCTCGGCATGCAGCAGCCGCTTCATCCTCTCTTTTCCTGGAGGCGATTATCTCTGCGCTGAGCTGCGTTACCGCTTCTCGCAGGGAAGCAATTTGCTCTTCAGTAGACATGTCGCTTGACTTTTGTGAGCTCCAAAGGCACCAGTCCTCTTTCCTCCCTGCTTCGCTCCCCCACACGCCGCTTGAGTCAAAGAGAACTGATGAAAACTTCTGTGTGATGGGACTTACTGTCAGAGACTGCCTCTAGGTCCCGGCTCACAAAGGACCAACGCTAGCCGGTAGAACGGAATAAAGTCTTTATTGAAGTATAGTTTCCATTTCCACATCTTAGCGTGCGTCTCTACGTCTATTCCCTAGATCGGCGAAGTCCCATCTGAATCTCCGCCTCCTGTACACCAGTTCAAGACCCTAGCCTTGCTCCACCTTTTGCGTCTCTCCTTTCGCCTCTGGGTCCTACCACCCCCCGGGGTTCCTTCCTTCCTGGATGCCTCGGATGCGGACCCTTCGGATTCCTCCCCCTCCCTTCGGCGGGCTTTAGGACCTGGCTCCCTTTCCGGGCTGCTCATTGCGCCTCCCTCTGGTACATTTGAACTTGGCGCGCGCGCGCTGTCTCCGACCCTCCTCTCTACCGTTTCCTCGCTCTCTGACGCAGGCGTGGCTGCTGCCGGAGAGCTGCCTGTCGCTGGTGCCTGGAACTCCTCCCCCCTGCTGCTCTCTGGTGGAGTAGCTGGTCCGGATTTCCAGCTGCTGCTCTCTGAATCCCCTCTGGTCCCTTCTTCCTGGGGTGCCCCTCTTGGTAACCCCCCAGCTCTGCCCACGGGAGCCCCTTTCTGTGAATCCTCCGATTCGCTGGACAGACTTAGAGATCTCGGACGGCTATCATCGCTAACCTCTCCTTCCGATTCCTCGCCATCCGTTCCCTCTGCTCCTGAACCCCTGACACATACACTATGCAATTTCTGCGTCTGAGCATTAACACCATAGAACACGAAATTAGCGCAATTCAAAGTTCTTCTTTCTATGTAGATGGAACCCAAATCAACCTCTTTTGCTTTGTTTAAGCTTATTACACTTTGCTATTTGTGGGTGAACCAACACCGAAAGAACAATCCAAGCTTATATGTCCTTTCTATTGAAACACCTATGCTAGGTTTGGGCTGAAAACAAACATTAAACTGCTATTTTTGGTTGAATGTGCATTCCAACTCCAAAAACATCAATTTTAAATAAGCCCAATCAGAGCGTTTTTATCATCTTTTTATGTAGATGGAAACCAAAACACCATTTTGCTTCTGTTAGGAGTGATTCTGGTGCGCACCCAAAAAACACGATGCGAATTGAAATAAGCCCAATCAATGCTTATTCGTATTCTTTCTACGCATATGGAAGCGAGGAGACCTTGTTTTGTTATTTTTTTCTCATTACATACACTATGCGTGTCAGAGCTACCCTAGGTCCCAGCTCACAAAGGACCAACGCTGCTTCGTTGTTAAGTATAAAAGTCTTTATTGAAGTTCCAGTTTCACTTCCAGAGCCACAGCGCGCAGCTCCACGTCTCAAGTGTCAGACCGCTGATGCTCCGTCTGAGTCTCCTCCCCCTTGACACCAATTTAAGATTCTAGCCTTGCTCCACCTTCTCCGCTGCTCCTTCCTCCTCTGGGTCCGCCTGCCCGCCGGGGTTCCGCCCTTTCTAGCCTCTTCTCCCGCTGATTCCCCTGAGCTGTCTCCCTCCCTCCGGCGGGCTTTAGGAGCTGGTTCCCCATCCGGGTCTCCTGCTGTTCCGCGCGCCTGCACATTTGAACTTGGCGCGCGCGCCCAGCCAGCAGCTTTCCTCCTGACCGTTTCACTGCTGCTGTCACTGCTTCCCCCTTCGGGGGGGCTAGCTGCAACTGACCTCCCTTCTGTTCCCCCACTCTCTGATGGAGGCGTGGTCAGCCCTGACTCACTCTCTCTCCCCGCTGGAGGAGACGCTGGCCCTGACACATGTGACTCTTCCCCCCCACTACGCTCTGGTGGGGAAACTGGTCCCGATCCTCCACTGCTGCTTTGGGGTTCGCCTCTGGCTCCTTGTTTCTGGTGCGTCCCCCCTGGGACCCCCTTTGCCCTGACCATCGGCGCCCCCTTCTGGGAATCTTCTGATTCGCTGGAGAAGCTCATGGAATCTCTCGGGCCACTGTCATACTCCCCTACGCTGCCCTCGGATTCTTCCCCTTCGCTCTCCAATTCCTCTCTCCCCAGTGCTCCTGCTCCTGATTCCCTGACATCCATCCCCCCCCGAAGCCCCCCCTTCCCCCCTCTCCCGCTTCGGGTGTGGGTTCCGGGTGCTCCAGTCCTGTGGGTGTGAGTGCGGGATACCATTCTTCCCCCCTGGTGTGTAGCCGGTCCACTGGATCCGGCCCAACCGCAATGGGCTCGTCGACGTTGATTTCCTCTGCTTCCATCTCTCTGCTGATGTGCTCGAATCCAGGATCCTCCCCCAACACGTCCATGTCCTCCCCTCCCCCGGGTACCTCTGGTGAGACTGCTTGCAAAGGTCCCCGCAGCAGCTCCCTGCACCACCCCACCTCCGGTTGAGTGTCCCACCAATAGGAGCGGTCTGTGGCAAACCCCGAGAGAGACCCCTCCGAGGAGCTAGTGTCCGGCGTCGTCTCTTCAGCTGATGAAAAACCCTGGAACGTACTGGCTGACAGTGTGGGTGTGAAGAGCCAGTCGTCGAAATACTCTGCCGGCATAGGTCTGTGTGGGAAGAGTGCATGGAACTCGTCTTTAAGATAGTGCTCCTCCATGGCATAGCACGGTACCCACCTGTTGGCACTGGCTGAGGTACCTTCCCTGGCGAGGAGGTATTCCACCCCCTCTTCCCCCCACCTCGAGTCCAAAATCTCCGTGACCTCGTTGAGTGGTGTCGCCCTCCGTGACCCCTTCCTCTTCGGAGATTCGTTAAGTGGGTCTGGCACGTTCCCTGTCGCCTGAAACCTGTGGGGTTCCCTGTAGGGTGTGAGCACTGACCTATGAAAGACTGGGTGCATTCTGGAGCCCTCCGGGAGTGTCAACCGGAAGGCCACAGGATTGATTTGACCTGGTAAGGTCCCAGCTGCTTGTGTTTGAGCTTCCTCTTAGCTAGGGTCCTGGCCGGCACTGCCTGGGCTGCTAACCAGACCCAGTCCCCCACCTGGATGTCCTCCCCGACCCTCCTGTGCTTGTCTGCCTGCATTTTGTAGGCGTGTTTCGCCAGTTCCAATTGCCTTCGGAGTTGCTCGTGGACCTCCTGTAACTCTGCTGCTAAGTGCTCTGCTCCCCTTGGCTCCCCCTCCCCCTTCGTCTCTAACCCCGGGAAAGTTCTGGGATGCCGCCCATTATTGGCGAAGAACGGTGTCACTCCTGTAGACCCGTGCTTCGTGTTGTTGTAGGCAAACTCGGCCAGCGGTAGGTAGTCCACCCAGGTCGAGGGTTGTTGATTGGCGTAGCATCGCAGGTACTGCTGCATGATGGCGTTGAC
The DNA here is from genome assembly GCF_964270895.1 of Podarcis filfolensis. Lineage (NCBI taxonomy): Eukaryota > Metazoa > Chordata > Lepidosauria > Squamata > Lacertidae > Podarcis > Podarcis filfolensis. The sequence goes on along the minus strand of NC_139610.1, from coordinate 97,023 downwards.
CCTCTCCGCTTGTCCGTTGGTCTGCGGGTGTCGTGCCGACGCTAAGTTGATCTTGACGTTCAGGATGCCCAGCAGCTTCTGCCAGAAGCTCGAGACGAATTGGCGACCCCGGTCGGACAGGATGAGCTTTGAAGCCGTGAGCTTTGAACACGTGGTCTATGAACAGCTTGGCGGTCTGTTCCACTGTGGCCACCTTCGCGCACGGAATAAAGTGCGCCGTCTTGGTGAACATGTCTACGACCACGAGCACCGCTGTTTTGCCTCGCAAGCTGGGCAGATCTGTGACAAAGTCCAGGGCCACTTTCTCCCACGGTTCGAGCGGCGTCTGTAGGGGTTCTAGTAGACCCGCCGGCTTCCTGTGTACTGGCTTGGCCCTTTGGCAGGTGTCACACCTGGAGACGTAATCCGCGACTTCTCCCCTCACCTTGGGCCACCAAAAGTCTCTGGTTACTAATTCCGCCGTTTTGTCCTTGCCGAAGTGCTCAGCGCTGGGCGCGTCGTGTAGCTGCTGCAAGGCTTTCGCGCGGAGGTCATCTCCGGGCACGTAGAGAGCCCCTTTGCGGATGAGCAGTCTGTCTCGTATCTGGAACTCGTCGTCCTTCGCTGTGCCTTTTCGCACCTCCTCCATCTTGGATTGTGCGAACGAATCCGTCTGCAGCGCTCGACGCACCGCGTCCAGGTCCACGGCAGCTGAAGCGCACGCCCACGCTTTCGGTGCGAAAATGTGCTTGGCCGCCACCGGCGCCGCTTCCTCGAGATACTGCGGCTTCCTGGATAGTGCATCCGCCATGACGTTGTTGTCTCCCGGGATGTATTCTATCCGGAAATCGAAATCCGCAAAGAACTCCGCCCAGCGAATGTGTCTCTGGTTCAGGAACCGCGCCGTGCGCCAGTACTCCAGGTTCTTATGGTCCGTGCGGACTTGCACTGTGTGCCTGGCTCCAACGAGGAAGTGCCGCCACGCCTTGAAAGCTGCATGAATGGCCAGCAACTCCCTGTCCCAGATGGTGTAGTTCTGTTCCGCCTTGCTGAGTTTCCTGCAGTAGAATGCGCACGGCCTCCATTCCCCTTGCGGATCTTGCTGCAACAGGACGGCCCCCACCGCTCTGTCCGAGGCGTCCGTCTCAACCCTCATTGGTCTGCTGGGGTTTACATGTAGCAGCTGTTCTTCGGACGCGAAGAGACGCTTGAGTCTCCAAAAGGACTGCTCCGCCTGGTCCGTCCAGGTGAACTTCTTCTTCTTGGAGCTGAGGGTGTCCGTGATGGCCGCCGTCTCCTTCGCGAACCCTTTGATGAACTTGCGATAAAAGTTGGCGAAGCCGACTGTCAGGGAATCAGGAGCAGGAGCACTGGGGAGAGAGGGATTGGAGAGCGAAGCGGAAGAATCCGAGGGCAGCGTAGAGGAGTATGACAGTGGCCCGAGAGATTCCTTGAGCTACTCCAGCGAATCAGAAGATTCCCAGAAGGGGGCACAGATGGTCAGGGCAAGGGGGGTCCCAGGGGGGACGCACCAGAAACAAGGAGCCAGAGGGGAACCCCAAAGCAGCAGTGGAGGATCGGGACCAGTTTCCCCACCAGAGCGTAGTGGGGGGGAAGAGTCACATGTGTCAGGGCCAGCGTCTCCTCCAGCGGGGAGAGAGAGTGAGTCAGGGCTGACCACGCCTCCATCGGAGAGTGGGGGAACGGAAGGGAGGTCAGTTGCAGCTAGCCCCCCCGAAGGGGGAAGCAGTGACAGCAGCAGTGAAACGGTCAGGAGGAAAGCTGCTGGCTGGGCGCGCGCGCCAAGTTCAAATGTGCAGGCGCGCGGAACAGCAGGAGACCCGGATGGGGAACCAGCTCCTAAAGCCCGCCGGAGGGAGGGAGAAGGCTCAGGGGAATCAGCGGGAGAAGAGGCTAGAAAGGGCGGAACCCCGGCGGGCAGGCGGACCCAGAGGAGGAAGGAGCAGCGGAGAAGGTGGAGCAAGGCTAGAATCTTAAATTGGTGTCAAGGGGGAGGAGACTCAGACGGAGCATCAGCGGTCTGACAGTTGAGACGTAGAGCTGCGCGCTGCAGCTCTGGAAGTGAAACTGAACTTCAATAAAGACTTTTATACTTAACAACGAAGCAGCGTTGGTCCTTTGTGAGCTGGGACCTAAGGTAGCTCTGACAGTATGCTCCGTCTCTCATTAAAACCTCGCAGCGTGAGTTGGTGCAGCGAGGGGCAAGACTTGGTGTTTTGCGAGCTCACGAAGATAGGCAAAGATGACTACGGAGAGCCAGGTGAAAGAACTGCAAGAAGCAGTCACGACGCTTTACGCAGAAGTAGCAGCATCCAGGAAGAGAGAAGAAGAAGCAGTAGCGCTCTGCCGGGATCTGCAGACCAGGTGGGACCGTTTGGGCAAGGAGGGGCTGCCAGGACCCAAACCGGAGGGAGTTGGCCTCGGGAAGAGGGGGGGCAGCCTAGTAGCCCACTTTGACGGGGACCTGCAGCAATACCCTAACTTCAGAGCTGACGTGGTTTACGCGCTCAATTTGCTTCGGAAAGACTTTAGAGATGAGGAAGAGAAAGTGGGTTTCATAATTACTCATTTGCATGGGGAAGCTAAAGCGTGGCTGCGGAATTTGTGGCACGAAAAAGACCCCGCCCTCCAAGATTCCGATGCATTTATCAAAGCTATGGACGCTTGCTTTAAATCAACGGTAGATGTAGATGTTGCTCGGAGGGAAATGCATGGACTACAGCAAGGGAAAGCGACGGTGAGGCAATATCACTCACGCTTTTTTGCCTTACTGAACGTGCTGGGCTGGGAGAAGGACTCTATTGCTGTCAGAGACCTGTTCTGGGAGGGGCTAAGTGGAGAGGTGAAAGATGAGCTGGCAAGAGGGGAACGACCACAAAGTACCCAAGAAGTTGCCCAAAGAGCGTTGGCGATTGGTGTGCGCCTGGAAGGACGCCCTTGGAGCAGGGAGGAAGGACGTAAGGCAAGCAGCCCAGCCAGGACAACCCCTTTCTTTCCCAGAGAGGCGGGGCGGGCGCTGTCCATGCCTCCTTTGGGAAGGGGAGAAGAGCCGATGGAGATTGGTGGTGCCAGGGCTCAGACTGCCAGCAGAGCCCAAACACCGGGAGCAGTCAAGGCGAAGGCTCCTAGAGGGACCAGGAAGTGCTACATCTGCGACAGTGCTCAGCACATGGCCAAAGAGTGTCCCCAGAGGCTCCAGAAGCACACTGCAGCCTCAGCAACAGTAAAAGGAACAGGTCAGCAGCCAGAACATTTGCAGGGGGAAGAAGAAGCCTGGTTGGAAGGGGAAGGACTGGGGCCCAACCAGGCGAGTCAGTGAAGCAGTCCCCAGAGATTTTACAGCCCACAGACCCCCTCCCACCCAAACCAGTGGTGCAACTCACCGCATCGCTCCAATTGCCCAATGGGCACACCATGCAAGTACCAATAACCATTGACTCTGGGAGCAACGCAGACTTTATAGGAGTGGACTTTATCAAGCAACATCGCATAGCACTCATGCCAGCCACGATGCCCCTAAACGTCGTCACGGTCGATGGCAGGAAGCTACTGGGAGGAGAGGTGGTACAGCAAACACCACCGATGGTGATGCAAATTGGAAACCACCGCGAAGTCATCAGCTTCAACGTCACCCACCTGTCAGACACACCCATAGTGTTGGGTATGAGTTGGCTGGATAGGCACAGCCCGGCATTAGCATGGTACCAGCGGCAATTGACCTTCTGCTCCTCCTACTGCGCATTACACTGCATCCAGACCCGCCAGGAGGAGGATGGGCAAGAGGATGAACTGCAGTTACACCTAGGCATGGTGCAAGCGGTACCCAACAAGTACAAGGAGTTTTTGGAGGTCTTCTGCGAGAGGGAAGCGGATAACCTGCCTCCCCACAGGCCTTACGACTGCAAGATTGACCTCCTGCCAGGAGCGACGCTGCCGACTGGGAAACTGTATTCCATGTCTGAAGACGAACTGCAAGAACTCAGGGAGTTCATAGATCACAACTTGAAGCGGGGGTTCATCCAAGAATCTAAAGCAGTGGGGGGCAGTCCCGTGTTTTTCGTGAAGAAGAAGGACACGCCTCAACGCAGGCTCATAGTTGATTATAGGATCAACTATAGGTGGAGCAGTCCTTTCGGAGACTCAAGCGTCTCTTCGCGTCCGAAGAACAGCTGCTACATGTAAACCCCAGCAGACCAATGAGGGTTGAGACGGACGCCTCGGACAGAGCGGTGGGGGCCGTCCTGTTGCAGCAAGATCCGCAAGGGGAATGGAGGCCGTGCGCATTCTACTGCAGGAAACTAAGCAAGGTGGAACAGAACTACACCATCTGGGACAGGGGGTTGCTGGCCATTCATGCAGCTTTCAAGGCGTGGCGGCACTTCCTCGTTGGAGCCAGGCACACAGTGCAAGTCCGCACGGACCATAAGAACCTGGAGTACTGGCGCACGGCGCGGTTCCTGAACCAGAGACACATTCGCTGGGCGGAGTTCTTTGCGGATTTCGATTTCCGGATAGAATACATCCCGGGAGACAACAACGTCATGGCGGATGCACTATCCAGGAAGCCGCAGTATCTCGAGGAAGCGGCGCCGGTGGCGGCCAAGCACATTTTCGCACCGAAAGCGTGGGCGTGCGCTTCAGCTGCCGTGGACCTGGACGCGGTGCGTCGAGCGCTGCAGACGGATTCGTTCGCACAATCCAAGATGGAGGAGGTGCGAAAAGGCACAGCGAAGGACGACGAGTTCCAGATACGAGACAGACTGCTCATCCGCAAAGGGGCTCTCTACGTGCCCGGAGATGACCTCCGCGCGAAAGCCTTGCAGCAGCTACACGACGCGCCCAGCGCTGGGCACTTCGGCAAGGACAAAACGGCGGAATTAGTAACCAGAGACTTTTGGTGGCCCAAGGTGAGGGGAGAAGTCGCGGATTACGTCTCCAGGTGTGACACCTGCCAAAGGGCCAAGCCAGTACACAGGAAGCCGGCGGGTCTACTAGAACCCCTACAGACGCCGCTCGAACCGTGGGAGAAAGTGGCCCTGGACTTTGTCACAGATCTGCCCAGCTTGCGAGGCAAAACAGCGGTGCTCGTGGTCGTAGACATGTTCACCAAGACGGCGCACTTTATTCCGTGCGCGAAGGTGGCCACAGCGGAACAGACCGCCAAGCTGTTCATAGACCACGTGTTCAAAGCTCACGGCTTCAAAGCTCATCCTGTCCGACCGGGGTCGCCAATTCGTCTCGAGCTTCTGGCAGAAGCTGCTGGGCATCCTGAACGTCAAGATCAACTTAGCGTCGGCACGACACCCGCAGACCAACGGACAAGCGAAGAGGGTCAACGCCATCATGCAGCAGTACCTGCGATGCTACGCCAATCAACAACCCTCGACCTGGGTGGACTACCTACCGCTGGCCGAGTTTGCCTACAACAACACGAAGCACGGGTCTACAGGAGTGACACCGTTCTTCGCCAATAATGGGCGGCATCCCAGAACTTTCCCGGGGTTAGAGACGAAGGGGGAGGGGGAGCCAAGGGGAGCAGAGCACTTAGCAGCAGAGTTACAGGAGGTCCACGAGCAACTCCGAAGGCAATTGGAACTGGCGAAACACGCCTACAAAATGCAGGCAGACAAGCACAGGAGGGTCGGGGAGGACATCCAGGTGGGGGACTGGGTCTGGTTAGCAGCCCAGGCAGTGCCGGCCAGGACCCTAGCTAAGAGGAAGCTCAAACACAAGCAGCTGGGACCTTACCAGGTCGCGGCGCAAATCAATCCAGTGGCCTTCCGGTTGACACTCCCGGAGGGCTCCAGAATGCACCCAGTCTTTCATAGGTCAGTGCTCACACCCTACAGGGAACCCCACAGGTTTCAGGCGACAGGGAACGCGCCAGACCCACTTAACGAATCTCCGAAGAGGGAGGGGTCACGGAGGGTGACGCCACTCAACGAGGTCACGGAGATTTTGGACTCGAGGTGGGGGGAAGAGGGGGTGGAATACCTCCTCGCCAGGGAAGGTACCCCAGCCAGTGCCAACAGGTGGGTACCGTGCTATGCCGTGGAGGAGCAGCATCTTAAAGACGAGTTCCATGCACTCTTCACACACAGACCTATGCCGGCAGAGTATTTCGACGACTGGCTCTTCACACCCACACTGTCAGCCAGTACGTTCCAGGGTTTTTCATCAGCTGAAGAGACGACGCCAGACACTAGCTCCTCGGAGGGGTCTCTCTCAGGGTTTGCCACAGACCGCTCCTATTGGTGGGACACTCAACCGGAGGTGGGGTGGCGCAGGGACCTTTGCAAGCAGTCTCACCAGAGGTACCCGGGGGAGGGGAGGACATGGACGTGTTGGGGGAGGATCCTGGATTCGAGCACATCAGCAGAGAGATGGAAGCAGAGGAAATCGACGTTGACGAGCCCGTTGCGGTTGGGCCGGATCCAGTGGACCGGCTACACACCAGGGGGGAAGAATGGTATCCCGCACTCACACCCACAGGACTGGAGCACCCGGAACCCACACCCGAAGAGGGAGAGGGGGGAAGGGGGGGCTTCGAGGGGGGGATGGATGTCAGGGAATCAGGAGCAGGAGCACTGGGGAGAGAGGAATTGGAGAGCGAAGGGGAAGAATCCGAGGGCAGCGTAGGGGAGTATGACAGTGGCCCGAGAGATTCCATGAGCTTCTCCAGCGAATCAGAAGATTCCCAGAAGGGGGCACAGATGGTCAGGGCAAGGGGGGTCCCAGGGGGGACGCACCAGAAACAAGGAGCCAGAGGGGAACCCCAAAGCAGCAGTGGAGGATCGGGACCAGTTTCCCCACTAGAGCGTAGTGGGGGGGGAAGAGTCACATGTGTCAGGGGCAGTGTCTCCTCCAGAGAGGGAGTCAGGGCTGACCACGCCTCCAACGGAGGGGAGGTCAGTTGCAGCTAGCCCCCCCGAAGGGGGAAGCAGTGACAGCAGCAGTGGAACGGTCAGGAGGAAAGCTGCTGGCTGGGCGCGCGCGCCAAGCTCAAATGTGCAGGCGCGCGGAACAGCAGGAGACCCGGATGGGGAACCAGCTCCTAAAGCCCGCCGGAGGGAGGGAGAAGGCTCAGGGGAATCAGCGGGAGAAGAGGCTAGAAAGGGCGGAACCCCGGCGGGCAGGCGGACCCAGAGGAGGAAGGAGCAGCGGAGAAGGTGGAGCAAGGCTAGAATCTTAAATTGGTGTCAAGGGGGAGGAGACTAAGACGGAGCATCAGCGGTCTGACAGTTGAGACGTAGAGCAGTGCGCTGCGGCTCTGGAAGTGAAACTGAACTTCAATAAAGACTTTTATACTTAACAACGAAGCAGCGTTGGTCCTTTGTGAGCTGGGACCTAGGGTAGCTCTGACACGCATAGTGCATGTAATGAGACAAAAATAACAAGGTCTCCTCGCTTCCATATGCGTAGAAATAAGACGAGTAAGCACTGATTGGGCTTATTTCAATTCGCATCTTTTTTTTTGGGTGCGCACCAGAATCACACCTAACAAAAGCAAAACGATGTTTTGGTTTCCATCTACATAAAAAGATGATAGTAACGCTCTGTTTAGGATTATTTAAAATTGGTGGTTTTGGGGTTGGAATGCACATTCAACCAAAAGTAGCAGTTTAATGTTTGTTTTCAGCCCAAATCAAGCATAGGTGTTTTGGTTCCATCTCAATAGAAAGAGGACATATAAGCTTGGATTGTTCTTTCGGTGTTCGTTCACCCACACATAGCAGAGTGTAATAAGCTTAAACAAAGCAAAAGAGGTTGATTTGGGTTCCATCTACATAGAAAGAAGAACCTTGAATTGCGCTAATTTCGTGTTCTATGGTGTTAATGCTCATAGACGCAGAAATCGCATAGTGTATGTAATGAGACTAAAATAACAAAACACCTTCTAATCGCTTCAATATGCGTAGAAAGAAGACGAATAAGCTTTGATTGGGCTTATTTCAATTCGCATCGTTTTTTTTCGGTGCGCACCAGAATCACTCCTAACAGATGCAAAACGGTGTTTTGGTTTCCATCTACATAAAAAGATGATAATCACGCTCTGCTTGGGCTTATTTAAAATTGGTGTTTTTGGAGTTGGAATGCACATTCAACCAAAAGTAGCAGAGTGAAATGTTTGTTTTCAGCCCAAATCAAGCATAAGTGTTTTGGTTCCATCTCAATAGAAAGAGGACATATAAGATTGGATTGTTCTTTCGGTGTTCGTTCACCCACAAAGAGCAAAGCGAAGTGTAATAAGCTTAAACAAAGGAAAACTGGTTGATTTGGGTTCCATCTACATAGAACGAAAAATATTGGATTTCGCCAATTTCGTGTTCTACGGTGTTAATGCACATTGACCCAAAAATAGCAAAGTGTATGTAACGAGACCAAAATAACAAAACACCTACTAATCGCTTCCATATGCGTAGAAAGAAGACGAATAAGCATTGACTGGGCTTATTTCAATTCGCATCGTGTTTTTTGGGTGCGCACCAGAATCACTCCTAACAGAAGCAAATTCGTGTTTTGGTTTCCATCAACATAAAAAGATGATAATTACGCTCTGTTCGGCCTTATTTAAAATTGGTGGTTTTGGGGTTGGAATGCACATTCAACCAACAGTAGCAGAGTGAAATGTTTCTTTTCAGCCCAAATCAAGCATAGGTGTTTTTGTTCCATCTCAAAAGAAAGAGGACATATAAGCTTGGATTGTTCTTTCGGTGTTCGTTTACCCACACATAGCAAAGGGTAATAAGCTTAAACGAAGCAAAAGAGGTTGATTTGGGTTCCATCTACATAGAAAGAAGAACCTTGAATTGCGCTAATTTCGTGTTCAATGGTGTTAATGCTCATAGCGTCACTATCATCTTTTTATGTAGATGGAAACCAAAACACCGTTTTGCTTCTGTTAGGAGTGATTCTGGTGCGTGATTACATCACTATGCGATGTAATGAGACCAAAATAACAAAACAACGTCTTTTCGCTTCAATATGCGTAGAAAGAAGACAAATAAGCTTTGATTCGGCTTATTTCAATTCGCGTCGTGTTTTTGGGGGGCGCACCAGAATCACTCCTAACAGATGTTTCTTTTCAGCCCAAATCAAGCATAGGTGTTTTTGTTCCATCTCAAAAGAAAGAGGACATATAAGCTTGGATTGTTCTTTCGGTGTTCGTTCACCCACACATAGCAAAGTGTAATAAGCTTAAACAAGGCAAAACAGGTTGATTTGGGTTCCATTTACATAGAAAGCAGAACCTTGAATTGCGCTTATTTCAAGTCCTGTTCTTTGGTGTTAATGCACATAGAACCAGAAATCGCATAGTGTATGTAACGAGACCAAAATAACAAAACACCTTCTAATTGCTTCCATATGCGTAGAAAGAAGACGAATAAGCATTGACTGGGCTTATTTCAATTCGCATCGTGTTTTTTGGGTGCGCACCAGAATCACTCCTAACAGAAGCAAAACGGTGTTTTGGTTTCCATCTACATAAAACGATGATAATTACGCTCTGATTGGGCTTATTTTAAATTGATGTTTTTGGAGTTGGAATTCAACCAAAAATAGCAGAGTTTAATGTTTGTTTTCAGCCTAAATCAAGGATAGGTGTTTTGGTTCCATCTCAAAAGATAGAGGACATATAAGATTGGATTGTTCTTTCGGTGTTCGTTCACCCACAAAGAGCAAAGCGAAGTGTAATAAGCTTAAACAAAGCAAAAGGGGTTGATTTGGGTTCCATCTACATAGAAAGAAAAATATTGGATTTCGCTAATTTCGTGTTCTATGGTGTTAATGCACATTGACCCAAAATAGCAAAGTGTATGTAACGAGACCAAAATAACAAAACAACGTCTTTTCGCTTCCATATGCTTAAGAAGAAGACGAATAAGCATTGACTGGGCTTATTTCAATTCGCATCGTGTTTTTTGGGTGCGCACCAGAATCACTCCTAACAGAAGCAAAACGGTGTTTTGGTTTCCATCTACATAAAAAGATGATAATAACGCTCTGATTGGGCTTATTTAAGATTTGTGTTTTGGGGGTTAGAATGCACATTCACCGAAAAATCGCACAGTGAAATCTTTGTTATCAGCCCAAATCTAGCATAGGTGTTTTGGTTCCATCTCAGTAGAAAGAGGACATATAAGCTTGGATTGTTCTTTCAGTGTTGGTTCACCCACATAGCAAAGTGTAATAACCTTAAACAAAGGAAAACAGGTTGATTTTGGTTCCATCTACATAGAAAGAAAAATCTTGGATTTCGTTTATTTCGTGTTCTATGGTGTTAATGCACATTGACCCAAAAATAGCAAAGTGTATGTAACGAGACCAAAATAACAAAACACCTTCTAATCGCTTCCATATGCGTAGAAAGAAGACGAATAAGCTTTGATTGGGCTTATTTCAATTCGCATCGTGTTTTTTGGGTGCGCACCAGAATCACTCCTAACAGAAGCAAAATGGTGTTTTGGTTTCCATCTACATAAAAAGGTGATAATTACGCTCTGTTCGGCCTTATTTAACTGGTGGTTTTGGGGTTGGAATGCACATTCAACCAAAAGTAGCATAGTGAAATGTTTGTTTTCAGCCCAAATCAAGCATAGGTGTTTTGGTTCCATCTCAACAGAAAGAGGACATATAAGCTTGGATTGTTCTTTCGGTGTTGGTTCACCCACAAATAGCAAAGTGTAATAAGCTTAAACAAAGCAATAGGGGTTGATTTGGGTTCCGTCTACATAGAAAGAAAAATATTGGATTTCGCTTATTTCGTGTTCTATGGTGCTAATGCATATTGACCCAAAAATCGCAAAGTGTATGTAACGAGTCCAAAATAACAAAACACCTTCTAATTGCTTCCATATGCGTAGAAAGAAGACGAATAAGCTTTGATTCGGCTTATTTCAATTCGCGTCGTGTTTTTGGGGGGCGCACCAGAATCACTCCTAACAGAAGCAAAACGGTGTTTTGGTTTCCATCTACATAAAAAGATAATAACGCTCTGCTTGGGCTTATTTAAAATTGGTGTTTTTGGAGTTGGAATGCACATTCAACCAAAAGTAGCAGAGTGAAATGTTTGTTTTCAGCCCAAATCAAGCATAGGTGTTTTGGTTCCATCTCAATAGAAAGAGGACATATAAGCTTGGATTGTTCTTTCGGTGTTCGTTCACCCACACATAGCAAAGTGTAATAAGCTTAAACAAGGCAAAACAGGTTGATTTGGGTTCCATTTACATAGAAAGCAGAACCTTGAATTGCGCTTATTTCAAGTCCTGTTCTTTGGTGTTAATGCACATAGAACCAGAAATCGCATAGTGTATGTAACGAGACCAAAATAACAAAACACCTTCTAATTGCTTCCATATGCGTAGAAAGAAGACGAATAAGCTTTGATTGGGCTTATTTCAATTCGCATCGTGTTTTTTGGGTGCGCACCAGAATCACTCCTAACAGAAGCAAAACGGTGTTTTGGTTTCCATCTACATAAAACGATGATAATTACGCTCTGATTGGGCTTATTTTAAATTGATGTTTTTGGAGTTGGAATTCAACCAAAAATAGCAGAGTTTAATGTTTGTTTTCAGCCTAAATCAAGGATAGGTGTTTTGGTTCCATCTCAAAAGATAGAGGACATATAAGATTGGATTGTTCTTTCGGTGTTCGTTCACCCACAAAGAGCAAAGCGAAGTGTAATAAGCTTAAACAAAGCAAAAGGGGTTGATTTGGGTTCCATCTACATAGAAAGAAAAATATTGGATTTCGCTAATTTCGTGTTCTATGGTGTTAATGCACATTGACCCAAAATAGCAAAGTGTATGTAACGAGACCAAAATAACAAAACAACGTCTTTTCGCTTCCATATGCTTAAGAAGAAGACGAATAAGCATTGACTGGGCTTATTTCAATTCGCATCGTGTTTTTTGGGTGCGCACCAGAATCACTCCTAACAGAAGCAAAACGGTGTTTTGGTTTCCATCTACATAAAAAGATGATAATAACGCTCTGATTGGGCTTATTTAAGATTTGTGTTTTTGGAGTTGGAATGCACATTCAACCAAAAGTAGCAGTGAAATGTTTATTATGAGCCCAAATCTAGCATAGGTGTTTTGGTTCCATCTCAATAGAAAGAGGACATATAAGCTTGGATTGTTCTTTTGGTGTTCGTTCACCCACAAATAGCAAAGTGTAATAAGCTTAAACAAAGCAAAACAGGTTGATTTGGGTTCCATCTACATAGAAAGAAAAATATGGATTTCGCCAATTTCGTGTTCTATGGTGTTAATGCACTTTGACCCAAAAATAGCAAAGTGTATGTAACGAGACCAAAATAACAAAACACCTAATCGCTTCCATATGCGTAGAAAGAGGACGAATAAGCATTGGCTTATTTCAATTCGCATCGTGTTTTTTGGGTGCGCACCAGAATCACTCCTAACAAAAGCAAAACGGTGTTTTGGTTTCCATCTACATAAAAAGATGATAGTAACGCTCTGTTTGGGCTTATGCATGCACACTTCTTCACACATGCATACGAAAGCTCATACCAAGAACTAACTTAATTGGTCTTTAAGGTGCTACTGGAAGAAATTTTTTTTTGTTTTGTTTTGACTATGGCAGACCAACCCGGCTACCTATCTGTAACACACACATACTGTAGTGGAAACACGGAAGACCATTGTAAATTCAAGGAGTTAGATGACATGTCTCTTTCGCTTTTACATCCGCGGTTTAAGGTTTGCTAAAACATGATAGTATAATTTGTTTTTCACACACCTGTGTCAGGAGTTTTCTGGGTCCCCTGTGTTCTGATTGGCTACTCGGGAGGATACCCAGTTGCAGTGAATTGGGTTGGAGACTCTCAGCTGCTCTGCATTAGTTGCACCCGGTGTCCCAGGCTGATCATGAGTGATGCCTGCTAACCAGGTGCAATCAATCAAATCAAAGTTGTCTATAAAAGCTGTAGGCTGAAGGGGCTCAGTGAGCTTCTTCACAAATGGAGGTACCATATGCTGTGAGACTGTCGGCCAGGGGTCTCTCTCGCTGCTCTACCAGGAGCTCCAGGCAGCTGAAGGGGAGATTGTTTGCGACTCCTCTCTAGTATGCTATAATTTGTGTTTTATATGCCTGCTGCTATCTGTTAACCTTATGCAAATAAAGCATTGCTTATTCTTCATCCACTCGCGTGCTTATTGGCTCCAAATCCAGAAATAACCCTGCCCTTGGCAGAACATATACAGTGCTTTTTTTCTGGGGGGGACGCAGGGGAATGCATACTCCTAAAACATTTTGTGAATGTACTTTTGTCCATTTATTTATTTTTCCCGGTTTGAACTATAAAATGGTGATTTTCTTGAGTCAAAATGAGAGTACCCCCAATCATTTTCTTTAGAAAAGAAGCACTGCATATATACACACACATATACATATATCCATTTTATTTTTATATATTTACAAACGGACACCTATACCTAGGTATGTATATTCTTGTATATAAACTTCCGCGGCCCACCCGTGTACCATCCCTCCGCCAAGGGGCACGAGAGGAAGGCCACTGGGGGAGAAAGGCAGGTGAGGACGAGGCGGGGGGCAGGGCTGCCCCCTGGGGAGAGCGGGGTCGAGAGAGAGTGGGTGGGAGAAAGAGAGAGGGCCAGCCTGGCTTGGCACGCCTCTGCTGGCCCAACGTCGCACAGCCTCTTCCGCCCGTTTCCCTCCCCTTCCTGTGCTCATGCCTCTCCTCCCGTGGCACCTCCTTCCGGTAATCCTACCCTCGCCCAACATGGCGGCAGCACAGCCTCTTCCGCCCGTTTCCCTCCCCTTCCTGTGCTCATGCCTCTCCTCCGGTGACACCTTCTTCCGGTACTCCTGCCCTCGCCCAATATGGCGGCAGCACAGCCTCTTCCGCCCTTCCGAGCTAGGAGTGCAGAAAAAGGTGAAACTGCCATGAAAAGGAGAGGAGGAGTGAGTGTGAGTGAGTGAGTGAGTGAGACAGGGAGCATCCTAGAAGAGATGGAAGGGGAACCCAAGGGTCATCTAGTCCAACCCTCTGCAAAGAAGCTCAGAGCTACAATTCCCAGGTCTTCTTTGGGAATTCTATGGGAAGTAAGAGTTTCTACATTCATGAGCATTCACTTAGAGTGCGCTCATGTTTTTACCTTTTATTGAAAGCGGCCACAAGTGACTTGGGTGGAGTATAAATAATAAAATTATATTGCTCCTGCTGCTGTTCTTCTCTTAGCCTAACTCAAATCCAACCCAATACCAAACCTTAACCCTAATGCTCACCCTAACTCAAATCTAATCCTCACTCTAACCCTAACCTTAACCCAAACCTAAGCCTCAGTCTAAACCTAAGCCTAATTTAACGCTAACCCTAAGTAATAAAATTATATTTCTCCTGCTGCTGTTCTTCTCTTACCGTAACTCAACCCCAACTCTAACTCTAACTCCTAATCCTAATCCAACTCAAACCCAACTGTAACTCTAACCTTTACCCAAACCTAATCCTAAACACTTTGCTTCTTTTTGTGGTGTTTTGTGTTATTGCTTCATTTCGTAGGTCATGAGACTTTCTTTGTTTCTTGTGGTGTTGGTTCATTTAGCAGTTTTTTAATTGGCTTTTGTGTTTCTTTTGGTATTGCATCATCTTCATAGGTTGTTTGGATTTCTGATTAATTTGCTTTGGATTTCTGGTAGCTCTGCTTCTTTATGATTTGTTTCTGTGTTTCTGGTGTTTTGGCTTGGTTATGTCATAAAATTGAAGAAATACCACCAGAAGCACAAAAACCAAGAAATATTCCCAAAATGAGGCAAAACCAGGAGACATGAAAACCAAGCCAAATCAATGGAAAAGAAACAATCTCACCCCAAACCGCAGAACCATTCAAAGTCAAAGAAGCAAAACAATTAAATGCAAAAAACAAGCAAAACAAGCACCCCAAATTAAACAAATCAGCAGAAAACAAAAAAGAAGCAGTAAAGCCACCAATTACAAAGCAATGCCACAAGAAACTGGAAACCAGTTTTTAAAAAGCAAAACCAGAAACTCAACAAGCATGCAATTTATGGGAGTCCAAAAGCACTTCAAGCAACAGAAATTAACCAACATAGCATACTAGTTTTCACTTAGTCTTGGGTTTCTGGTGAATGTGCTTTGTTTGCAGCTGGCTTCATTTGTTTTCCATTGGTTTAGCTTGTTTTTTGGACTTTTGCTTTATTGCTTCTTTTGAGAAGTTTTCTTGTTTTTGCATTCTGGTGGTAATACTTTTGAATGCTTTGGGGGTTTCTGGTGAATCTGCTTTGTTTGGGATTGGTTGGCTTCTTTGTCAGTTTCCATTGATGTTGCTTTTACATGGTTCTTCTGCTTCTTTTCAGTAGGTTTTTGTGTTTTTAGTGGTTGACTTCATTGTTGGAATGGTCATTAGACATTTCTGGTGGTTTTCCTTTTTTTCTTGGGTTTATCAGATCTCATACAAATTAATATTCTCAAAGGTGCAAAACCCAAAAAACCTAGAAATGAAGCAAACTCACCATAAATCCAGCACCCAATCTGTTATGTACTAACCTTGGATCCTAGAATGCAACAACTGATTGGTCTTTTCCTGCAGGCCAATCAGGCTCCAAGAGGGAAGCAGAGTTAGCCAGTCAGACGGGACTCATTCTGTAAATAATGTATATAAAAGCCTGAGGTTGGGGGGGAGCAATAATGAGCATGAAATACATGCAAGACTCTGAGTATATTTCACAATCGTAATTTATATAAAAGAATCCATGAAACGAAAACCACCCCAAAAGAAACAAATTCAACATAATCCCAAAAATGAACCAGAAACAACAGAAACAAACCACATCCACCAAAGATGAGAAAACCAATTGAATAGAACCACAAGAAACCCACGCAGTAAACATCTCAGGGAAAAGCGAAATCACCCCCACACCATGCAAAACTAAGGTTTAACTGGCTTTGGGGTTTCTGCGAAATTTACTTTTCCCCTCTTGTTGGGGGTTTCTGGTGGTATTTCTTCTGCTTCTCACATTTCTGCTTCTTTTCAATTGGTTTTGGGATTCTGGTGAATTTGGTAATGATTTGATTGAAGTCTCTGTCTGGCAATTTTCCTTTTTCATGAATTCCTTCCTTGTTGGGTTTCTGGTATCTCACTTTTGGTTTTCCCATTTCTCTTAGTTTTGCTACGTTTCAGGTAGTTTGCTTACTTTTTGGAATTATGCAGTCTCATAAAAATGGAGCAATATCATTAGAAGCTTAAAAAGCATGAAAAAAACCCCAGGCACTAACCCTAACCCTGAACCTACGTATCCCCTGCCCTAATCCTAACTCTGATATTCTGGTCATCCATCTTGGGGATAACAATCTGGTGAGGTAAATTCAGTTGAGATCACTAAATATCTCCATCAGCTGTGCTTCCTCATCCCTGAGCTTATCATAGTTTGGTTTGGAATGTTGTAGAGGTGCTTATGGAGTGGGGGCAGCCTTCCTAAGAAGGTGGATGGGCAAGACATAAAGCTAATCATTCTACAACGACATTTGTGTTTGAAAATGTGGCTGCTTATATCCCTCATGGCAGAATTATGTTCTGTGCCCCACAGTTGTATAGACCTGGTGGTATGCATCTTTCTGATTTGGGTTCTGACATGATTCTTAAGGATCTGCAAAGAGCTCTGTTTGAGCACTTGTGTGTTTGTGGGTGGAGGTGAACAAGCACACCTGCCCAGACTTAATTTGATTTGGTTACATTGGTCGAATCTGACTAGTTTTGCCGATCCTCAAGTTGTTATATTTAATAAATACAACCTATTTATCCACTTTTGGTTGTCTTGACTCTTCCTCCTGATGTGCTAGGAACCACTCGGTTTGGGGGGAGCTGCAAAACATGCGGTTTTTACTGCAAACATTTTGCCAGACTTTGGCCTTGATTTGGAGTGAATCAGACGATGTTGGGTTTTGGGGTGACCTTATGACCCCTGTCAGTTACTTGGTTTGTCGGGCAAAATGCTACAAAAATGCTACAATGTCTGGCAAATGCTACAAAACTTTTGCCAGACTTTGGCACCAGTTTGGAGTGAATCGGACAATGTTGGGTTTTGGATATTAATTATGAACCCCGGTTTGATGTATCAATTACTCTGTTTATGGGGTGTTACAAAATGTGGGGGTTTTGCTGCAAAACTTTTGCCAAACATCAGTTTTGATGGGATCCCAGATTTGGGGGTTTGTAGTTAAATGAAGCATTCTTTCAGTGCTTCTCGGGAAATGTGCAGTTTCCGTCAGATCAAACTAATACTACTGGATAAAATTATATGGTTGTTGATTATCAGACAGTTCTCCCATTTATCAAGGAAAACGTCTGTTATGGGTGGCTTTTGCTTGGTGTGTGTGACTGTTGACAGACAGATTTGAAAAGGAACACAGCTTCCTCTGTCTCACAGTGACTTACTGGCCTTTTTGATTATGCAGTCGGCTCGCAATACACTTCCAGCTGGATTCCGAGGACAGGAAATGATTCTGCTAAAGGCTTTCTGTGAATATAGGTAATTTCAGTTGATTTGTTTTAATGGTCACATAAAGGCACTTTCTTTGGTTATAAAATGATGTTGTGAGTCTTATATCTGAGCAGTCAATAAACTCCCTCCCCCACAGAAACGCTTGTCTTACTTCTTCTTCTTCTTGGCATCCATACTTACATGTTTGTATAAAGAAAGACTAACCCCACCCCGAACCCCACCTCCAGCTTTCATCTTATTATTCTAGTGACTAGTTACAGATAGGTAGCCGTGTTGGTCTGCCATAGTCAAAACAAAAAAAAATTTTTTTTGTCCTTCCAGTAGCACCTTAAAGACCAACTAAGTTAGTTCTTGGTATGAGCTTTCGTGTGCATGCAGGTATCTGAAGAAGTGTGCATGCACACGAAAGCTCATACCAAGAACTAACTTAGTTGGTCTTTAAGGTGCTACTGGAAGGAAAAATTTTTTGTTCAGTGTTCATAGCAACACTTGCTTTTGTTACTAGACAAACTGCCCTGAAAGACAGTTACTATGAACTACATGTGTCGTCTTGATTGTTGTTGCTAGTTTCTGCAAAACACTTCTGTCAGAGCTACCCTAGGTCCCAGCTCACAAAGGACCAACGCTGCTTCGTTGTTAAGTATAAAAGTCTTTATTGAAGTTCAGTTTCACTTCCAGAGCCGCAGCGCGCAGCCCCACGTCTAAAGTCTCAGACCACTGATGCTCCGTCTGAGTCTCCTCCCCCTTGACACCAATTTAAGATTCTAGCCTTGCTCCACCTTCTCCGCTGCTCCTTCCTCCTCTGGGTCCGCCTGCCCGCCGGGGTTCCGCCCTTTCTAGCCTCTTCTCCCGCTGATTCCCCTGAGCCTTCTCCCTCCCTCCGGCGGGCTTTAGGAGCTGGTTCCCCATCCGGGTCTCCTGCTGTTCCGCGCGCCTGCACATTTGAACTTGGCGCGCGCGCCCAGCCAGCAGCTTTCCTCCTGACCGTTCCACTGCTGCTGTCACTGCTTCCCCCATCGGGGGGGGGGGGGCTAGCTGCAACTGACCTCCCCTCCGTTGGAGGCGTGGTCAGCCCTGACTCCCTCTCTGGAGGAGACACTGCTCCTGACACATGTGACTCCTCCCCCCCACTACGCTCTGGTGGGGAAACTGGTCCCGATCCTCCACTGCTGCTTTGGGGTTCCCCTCTGGCTCCTTGTTTCTGGTGCGTCCCCCCTGGGACCCACCTTGCCCTGACCATCGGCGCCCCCTTCTGGGAATCTTCTGATTCGCTGGAGAAGCTCATGGAATCTCTCGGGCCACTGTCATACTCCCCTACGCTGCCTTCGGATTCTTCCCCTTCGCTCTCCCAATCCTCTCTCCCTAGTGCTCCTGCTCCTGATTCCCTGACAACTTCTTTATCTTTCAACAAGAAATAAATGAATAGGAGGCTGCTCTAAGGAAGAAGTGTGATTGCATCTGGAATATCAGACTCTCTGTATTTTTATTTATTTACTTGATTTAGGGGTGGCCGCTTCACCCCCTGGCTAAGCCCATGTCCCCAACTAACTCAGCATCCTGCCATGCTGTGAGCTACTACATTATCCTGCAGTTTACAGAACCTTCCTTAGAGAATAAAAAACTGAGGCAAATTTCCAGTCTAAACAGGCTACACAAAAAGAAACAGCAGCGATTCTTTATGTATGACTTGTGCTTGAGCGCCTGATATCTCAGAAAATCAACATCAGTGTTAGGGTGGGTGGGTCAGGGCATTTCCAAAATGTTATGATAGATGGAGCCATGGATGTGGCCAAGGGGGGGGGGCAAATAAATAAAAATAAATAAAAATACATAGCTAACTGAGGTTCTGACCCCCTAACAAAAGGCCTGCCCCCACTAACAAAAATCCTGGCTACGCCCATGGATTAAGCCAACTACAGTAACTCTGGTTTTGTCCCCACCCAGAAGTGTAGCATGTGTGGGCCGTGGGGGCACAAATTTGTGGCAGGGGGCACAAACAGGTGCCCCCACAGCAGGCTCCCTCATTGGTGCCTGGCTCCACGTGAAAAGGAGCTGACCTAAGCTGCTGTGCTTCTGCTGGCCACAGCTCTGTCCTTAGGTTAGGCCTGTCCTGGGGAAGAGAGCAGGAGGGTGGGTGGCCGCAGTGCACCTCACTCCCAGTCACAGCAGCAGCTCCGCCTCCGGGTCACGTCTGACCTGGCACACTCAAGCTTCCCTGCCCCTCTCCTCCCCTGGACATGTGGGGAATGCCCCTTCCCCCTCGTTGAGTTCTGCAAAGGCAGCCCTGAGACTGAGGAGGAAAGAGCTCACTGCTCATGCCAACCCTAGAGAGGATGTAAGAAAGAAGCAGGCTGTTGGAGGACAGCCGAGAAACAATTGAGCTTGGTGGAGCAGTGCCCCAGCCCCCTTAAGGACAAGCCTCCACTGACAGGGAGCAAGAAGGAATTTTAAATGGTGAAAGACAGGAGTGCCTGGCGTGCTCTGATCCATGGGGTCACGAAGAGTCGTACACGACTAAACGACTAAACAACACAATATTGGCATGGGAACTACAATAGCTCAATGTTGCAATTTGTCTACCCTACTTAATATTTACCATTAAGGAAAGTATAAAGTCATGGAGTAAATCCTTTTCAGCTTGTTGATAGATTCACAAACAAGCACGAGTTCACAGCCATTTGCACAGAGCATATATTCCCCTCCAGTTCCCTCCGCTTTCTCCTCCTCCTCAAGAGTCCTGCCCCATGTTGAGTTTCCTGAGCATGAACAGAAAGCTCCTGTCTTGGGACTCTTTTGGACTCTTGGCACCCTTCCCAGGAAAAGGGGATGAGAAGCCAAGCGGGGTCGAGAAGCCTTGCGGTTCAGCATGTTCAAGATGTGTTACAACCGAATGAGATAAGAGTCAGTTCTCAGGCTTGCTTTGACAGAGCCTATTCATTAGCTTTTTGAAGCCTTCTCGTACTGATAAAAGTAACATTTTGCCTATGCATCTTGTGAGAAAGCAGAGAAAAACTTTAGCTGTGGATTTTTGGAAGAGAGAAAGGGAATCTTGGACAGGCCTAGGTGGGGTCACCTGTCCTCACCTCCTGGACAGGCCTAGGTGGGGTCACCTGTCCTCACCTCCTTCAGGTCAACCAGGACAACCTCACAATGATCCTGTGTTATGTCAGGGGGCTCAGGGAGAAAGTCTCCTTTGGTAACTTGCAAAGCAGCTTTTTCACACAGAAGGTCCCATTACACCAACAAATGGTTGTTGTATTGTTACTTGTGCTGCAAAAATGTGTAGAGGCCACAGTACAGAACAGGACACAGCCACATCTAGCAGAATGTCTGGCAGAGGTTTTGCCTTTGCAAAGTGTTTTTGGAATATGAGGAATGGCAATATAATGCTATTCAGTATCTGTCAGTGGGACCATGCATATTTATTCCAATTCTGCTTCCTTCCCCACTGCCTTTCATCCCTTTATTGGCCCTTACTCCTCCTGCACTGATAAGGAATGGCACAAATAGGCCAAGAGCATTGCCTGTGTAACTGCTACCTGTTATTACTGCAATCCTATAAGGACTTGAGAGCAGGCCCTGGTCAACTGACGCCTTATTCACACTGTGGCAATAAACTTACATCTGGGCTATAGCATTTCAGACTGCATCCTGCACCATACAAATAAATATTCTTCCATAGGAAACTAGCAGGTGAGGGATGAACTAGAACCCTTCTCCCTGACATGTTAGATTTTCTGGGTTTTTTTGCACACACAAAGCCTCCAGACTGCCTAAACTGTCAATGTTTTGCAGGAGGAATTATTCAAGTGCACACCAGAATTCTAGGTCTGCACAATTAAAGCAGGTTAAAGCTCTCTTTTGCCCTTGTCCAACAAATCCACTTAAAAAACAACAGACTTTTTTTGGTTTGAAAAGTGATGAAGAAATGCAATGATATGTGTGGGATGAACAAATGATTTTGTGGAAACACCACGCAACCAAATCAAGATGAATGATAATTGTCATAGAAGTGGCTCAGAAATAAATCAGAACGAGTGTTCAATAAAGACTGAACGTAAGCTACCACGTAAACTTCCTGCAACTAAATATGGATGAATGCCAAATAAGCAGGTCAAGTAGAGGAGCCCTCAAATAAAGGATTGGGCTATAAATGTGGGCAGTGCCAGTGGAACCAGGAAATTCTACCTAAATCTCTAAATTCTTACACAGAAACCTTAGCCATTGCCTTCCTTGTCTGTGATTTCCATAATTAACGTACAGGGGACTTTACAGTGTTTTGCAGTCCCTTTAATATAGCTTTTGCATGTGTCACATACATCAAACTTAAACCAAGATGTTTCCTTGGTATTCATTCTGCTTGTGCCAGCTCTCTTCCTGCACAGGAAGGAAAAAAGCAGGGAGCCCCACTCTGACTTGAATGTTCATTTACCTCAACAGCTGCAGGTACTTGAACCACACTTTCTGCAGCGTCCATAGCCTCTCATACAATGGAAGAAATTAGCTGAGAAACAAACCAGGATTGAATGCATGCTAAATGTTTGTTAATTGTCATATTTCCTGTTATGTACTGAAGTTCTCACCCTGGGCCAGCAGGGGGATACTGTAGATAGTTATGCAAATGAAGGATTGAAAAGTGACGTTCAGTGATTGGATAGTTTTGTATGCAAATGAAGGATCAAAAAGTGACGTTCAGTGATTGGATAGTTTTAGAAAATGGCAACAGTTACATTGTTCTGGAGCTCTGTATAAGCAGGCTGACTGAGCTCCTCAGCTTAGTTCTGTTCCAGCTTACAAAATAAAGAGCTGCTTTGGAGAAATCACTGTGTCGTCTGCTATGTCAACCCACAACTTAACACCGGCAGCTAAGGGACACACCTGGGAGACGCCAAAGACACCCTGGTCGAGGGTACACATCGATCTGGCCAGCCCCTTTCACGGCCGGACCTTTATGGTAGTGGTGGACACCTATTCCAAATGGCTGGAGGTGGCCCTGATGCTCTCTCCCACTACCGAGGCCGTCATCCGGGTGCTGTGAGGCCTGTTTGCGACGCATGGGTGTCCTGATGTCCTTGTCTCCGACAACGGACCGCAGTTCACGTCAGGCACTTTTGAGTGCCACTTTTGAGACTGGGCATCCGCCATGCCCTAACGGCACCATTTCATCCATCCCGGCAAGCAGAGAGAATGGTGCTGTCAGGGCTACCCTAGGTCCCAGCTCACAAAGGACCAACGCTGCTTCGTTGTTAAGTATAAAAGCCTTTATTGAAGTTCAGTTTCACTTCCAGAGCCGCAGCGCGCAGCCCCACGTCTAAAGTGTCAGACCACTGATGCTCCATCTGAGTCTCCTCCCCCCTGACACCAATTTAAGATCCTAGCCTTGCTCCACCTTCTCCGCTGCTCCTTCCTCCTCTGGGTCCGCCTGCCCGCCGGGGTTCCGCCCTTTCTAGCCTCTTCTCCCGCTGATTCCCCTGAGCCTTCTCCCTCCCTCCGGCGGGCTTTAGGAGCTGGTTCCCCATCCGGGTCTCCTGCTGTTCCGCGCGCCTGCACATTTGAACTTGGCGCGCGCGCCCAGCCAGCAGCTTTCCTCCTGACCGTTTCACTGCTGCTGCCACTGCTTCCCCCTTCGGGGGGGCTAGCTGCAACTGACCTCCCTTCCGTTCCCCCACTGTCCGATGGAGGCGTGGTCAGCCCTGACTCCCTCTCTGGAGGAGACGCTGGCCCTGACACATGTGCCTCCTCCCCCCCACTATGCTCTGGTGGGGAAACTGGTCCCGATCCTCCACTGCTGCTTTGGGGTTCCCCTCTGGCTCCTTGTTTCTGGTGCGTCCCCCCTGGGACCCCCCTTGCCCTGACCATCGGCGCCCCCTTCTGGGAATCTTCTGATTCGCTGGAGAAACTCATGGAATCTCTCGGGCCACTGTCATACTCCCCTACGCTGCCCTCGGATTCTTCCCCCTCGCTCTCCAAATCCTCTCTCCCCAGTGCTCCTGCTCCTGATTCCCTGACAGGTGCGCTCGGCAAAAGAGGCACTGGCGCGCCTGGACCGGGGAGACTGGCACAAGCGGGTCGCCGAATACTTGTTCGTGCAACACATCACCCCTCATGCGGCCCCAGGGCGGAGTCCTGCTGAACTGCTTATGGGCCGCCGCCTCAGGTCACTGCTCGACCAGTTGCACCCGGACTTTGCCATGGCCGAACCCCCAGGCTGTGCCAACGCGCCACGGTCATTTGTTCCAGGAAACCAGGTCTTTGCCCGGAACTATGTGGGGTACATTCCTTGGGTGCCAGCCACAGTAGTGGGAGTCACTGGACCTTGCTCGTACCAGGTGGCACTCGAAGACGGGCGCTTGTGGCGCCGGCACATAGACCAGCTTAGGCGCAGGGTTGGGGACTTGGACACTACCGTGGTGCCCCCAACTGCGCTCGTGGCTCCAGAAGAGACACTTACAGTGGGCGAGGCTCCACCTACACCTCCCTCGCAAACTGCCAGCGTGGAGCTGAACCAAGCCGCTTCAGAGGGTCTGCCAGACTTACCTCAGGCTCAGACCACTCCACTTGCGGAGGCTCTACCCACAGCAGCGGATCCAGGGGATTTGGTTTCAACGCCACCTAGGGTCACCACAGCCTCAGCAAGAATTATGTGGCCCCTGGACTTGGCTACCAGTCCCCGGCGGTCTGGCAGAGTTTCTAAGCGCCCAACTTATTTAAAGGACTATGTTGTTGGACATGTATCACTGTTGGTCTAAGTATGGGAAATGTAACCGATATGCTTTTGTGCCTAATTGAACCATTACGTGAAGTGCTGTATATAAGGAAACCATTACGATTGTAACTAACGCCTTATCTCAGTGGGGAGGGGTGTTATGTACTGAAGTTCTCACCCTGGGCCAGCAGGGGGATACTGTAGATAGTTATGCAAATGAAGGATCAAAAAGTGACGTTCAGTGATTAGATAGTTTTGTATGCAAATGAAGGATCAAAAAGTGACGTTCAGTGATTGGATAGTTTTAGAAAATGGCAACAGTTACATTGTTCTGGAGCTCTATATAAGCAGGCTGACTGAGCTCCTCAGCTTAGTTCTGTTCCAGCTTATAAAATAAAGAGCTGCTTTGGAGAAATCGCTGTGTCATCTGCTATGTCAACCCACAACTTAACATTTCCATTTTGCAGCGTGCTATCAATGCACCATCCATCTGCAATCACCCCTTTAATTACACGCTGCTCCAAAGGCCTCTCAAATGGCAAAGATCTTCTTGTTCACGGTGACCATCACTCTGCTTTTTGTTCTGACAAAACATAAAAGAGTTGTTTCCTCCCTCGCCCTGCTGTGCCCAGTTTCTTATGCTAATTTATAAAGAGCCAAGTCAACTGTTTGTTTTAATGAAGGTTGAGGACCAAAAAGGGGTGAGGAGGCAATAAAGAATAGAAGTTTTATCACTGCACAAGCTAGGAAGCATGAGTCTCTTATCATAAGCACAGGCTGGGGAAAGAGGAGGGCCCAGTTTCCGGTAACAAACCTTGTTCTGCAGGAGGCTTTTACTACTTGATAGCATGTTCTTGCAATGCCTACAACTTGAGGCCTAGTTCTCACTGGGGTGCTGGGCCTGTTTCTGGGCTCCTGGCCTCAGACTGCAGGCAGAATCTCATGACTGAATCCTCCATCTTGTTAACACCACTTCCCTCTATGTCAAAAACCAGCATGCCGGGGAGAAAAGTTCTTTTCTAAGCTTCTTCCCAACATTCTAATTTTCTGGGTCACCTCGGAGTCCTGCATCCAACAGCCTAGTGCTGACAGAAAGTTCTCTGATTCCTAGTGTATTTGTTGACATTTTACAAACTGATAAAAACCTGGGTTGTGCCTCGAGACAGAGCAGTAAATGGTGCTATAGGGGGCCCACCACGTAATACCACCAATTAATAATGTGGCGGATCCACTCCTCTAACTGCCCACTATAAAATGTAGTGCACCCACCTCACGGCACACCAATTCCACAAATTTCTACAATTTACCACAGATTATGTAGCGGGGGGACTTGTGTGAGGGAAAACGCAATGATTTAGAGTCTGTATCAGGGACTGGGCAGAGGAGGAATGGTGGAGACAGTATAGATTTACAACAGTGGTTTGTGGGAGGTCACAGCTCAGAGGCAGATGAGGGAGAAAGTTGGAAAATACTGTAACACCATTATCCAAGAGGCTGGGTTCTATAGCCTCTCACTGTTAAGATTGAAATTAATAATTATTATTATTATTATAATTAAGAAATGATGGTATGAAACTTTCCCTTGTCTTTATACATTCCTGGACAACCAGCTGGGAGCCGCTGACAGCATCATGACACTCAGGCAGGAGTTGAACAAACAAACAAGAAAAGTTTATTGAACAAAATAGGTTTATGAAACAAAGTGGGTCAGGAAATGTGTTCTTTCAGGTAGAAGTTAACTTGTTTACTCTAACTTTAAGATGTCTTGGGCTTAAACGCAATACTATAGCCACAGACTCTAGTCTGACTCTGCTGTCCATCACAGGTGCCTGCCCTTCCCCCAAGGTAAAAAGTACCAAGATGGGTAAAGTTATTGTAGCACCTAAGGAAGAAAACCCCACAAGCATTTCTTCCCCGGCCTGACGGTGAAATCATCAGCATCAAATAACGGACAATGTGTTGTCCCCTGGTGACACTCCTCAGCATCAGCCTGAAACAGCTGCTTTGTGGTCATCCCTACTTGAACTGGGGTTTCCTTTATTACATCCAGAATTTATTACATCCAGAATGTCAGCATGCATCTGCCAAAGCCAAAAGGGAGCCAGTGTTTTCTTGATTGGATCCATTCTGTTTACACAGTCAGACATTGTAGGCTACAAATGCATGGATTTTGCCTCCCCATATAGCTGGACTTGAATCACAGCCAGAAATATAGTGCCAGCAGAGATGTGTGAGAGAGAAAGGAGTGGGGGGGGGGGCAGATAGCAGTTCAGTTAAGAGGTAATAAAGATTGAAGCCTCAATAGAATGGAGAGTGGCAATTAGACTAACATGTGTCCAGGAATTCACTTGTAAATGATTGCATGGCAGTCTTGTTTAACCCACCTAGCTCCTCTGATGCACCATGGTTAAGATATATTCATGCCAAGTAGAGTCATCTTTAAAAGAATTGCAGGACTCTGAAGCAACTGAACTTAGCATTTGGCTATGGACACAGCAAGGACTTTGAAGCAAAGAACCTGCTCTGAGCTCAGAGAGAGAGAGGAGACTACTCGTAACATCTGTAAAGTGTGTGTATATAATGACGTATGTTGGAGTTGGCCTAGTAAATACAACTCTGCTGAATGGCTGTTTCGTGTGGTGAGCTTAATTGCCTGACTGAGCTTCTATGGCACCCAACATCCAACAGACCATTCTCATATGCCTATTTGTTGAGTAAAAGAGTTCACCTGAGCTGGAAGCTATGCTTACAACCTGGGACTGCAGTTTCTTTTCTGCACACTACATAGCCCGACAGAGCAAGCGTTCCTTGAAATGTGCTTTAAGTAGCTTCTCAGATAAGGCCTCCATCACAATAATTGTTTAGTACTGCGGGTCCTAAACAGTGGCCCACAAACCTCACTGCGTGTCTGTGAAGAATCCAAGGAGCAGGGACTGTGAATGGCAGATGCAGTGGCTGCTCCGAGGTCTGTCCACCAGGTGGGCAGGATGGACCAGAAGTGAAGGGTGGCAGGAGGCAATTGAAAGGAGTGGAGAGGACTAGAAGCGTGAAAGGCAGAGCAGGAAGGGAACAAATATAAACAAATAAAAGAAGCAATAAAAATACAGTTTCAAATCATCCAGCATAGCGAGTTACCATCACTACAAAATCTTCAGCTGGAACACCAGCCAGAATTCACTAAAATGCATCAATTACAGCAGAAATTCATTTTATCACACAATTAAGCTGCTAAACTGCCCATAGAGGTTTGGATAAAAAGAATCCATGGAAGGATCAAGATGTAATATCCTGCAGTGTGAAATTACTAGATTAGACCTAGAGCAAATTTTCTATTTTGGGAATCTCAAACAAAAATTCTTTTTAGAGAAAAGAATGAAGACACCCCCCAAAAAAAGAAAAAGAAAAGAAAAAAGAAATCTGTGAGTGAGTTCAGGAAGATAACACCAAGCATACAATAAAATGATGATGATGATGATGAATGGTGTTATCCTCTGCTCTGTCATGGAGATGTTATAAACATGCGAGCTCTGGGCCTAGTGTAGAGTGTCCTCAAGGTATGACTGGTTTGCAGGCATACAGGAATGTGTGCTCCTCTCTCCACCATCCTCTCATCCCTATTTTGGCTGTTCCACCGCTCCAGCCAGCAGCAGAGGAAGTAGATCCCTGGAGTATTGCCCAGCAAAACCAGAGTTTCTGCCAAATCAAAGCATTGTGCCTAAAGACAACCAAACTCTCTCTCTCACACACACGCAAACCCAACAGCAGCAGCAAAAATTGAAAAAGATAGTGTAGAAAGCTGATATCACAGCACAAATATTGCCACTGCCAGTAATATCATATTTTTGAACGGCTGTAACGCTACTCATATTTAACCTATGCTTCGTGTCAGTGGCGTAGCGTGGGGGTGCAGGGGGGGCCGGCCGCACCGGGCGCAACATCTGGGGGTTAGGGTTAGGGGGCGCAAATCCATGGGTTAGGGGGCGCAAATTACTTGCCTTGCCCCGGGTGCTGACAACCCACGCTATGCCCCTGCTTCGTGTTATATTTCCTCTTTCCATACCGAATAGATGAAAGCATTTTTTTTATATACAAATAATACGCTACACATTGTTACCAGGATTGCCAAAATGACCATTGAGTAAAAATGACCTGGCTTACTCCTGTGCATTTAAAACACTTTGATCTGCAGAAGGCTGCAGGTGGGGCCTTTTATGGCATGGTGCTAATTGTGATCACCTTTAGAGTAAAGTGCTGTTCCAGGGATAGCAACCCACACAAGCTCAAAAGTTAGCAACTGCCGAATAGGAATGCTGCAGAGTGATAAAAGGACTGTGGGAAGTTAGTGATGTCAGAGCTACAGCTGTGCCTTAACTTCAAGGTGACCTCCTTGTTTTTAGATCTTTGTCCTGTCCTATGCAGCCTCCTAGGGGAGTCAGCAACACCACACCTGCAGAATTACACATGGCTTCTGCCAGCATTCCGTGTCTCTGGGTTGCTCTAGCCATTAGGCTCTAATGTACAGCCTAAGAGCAGTGTTAGAAACTGGAATAGAAAAGGTAGGAGCCATGTGGTTCCTGGAACCTGGGTTGTGGGTGCCAAAAAAGAATGTCTAGTCGCCATTTTTATTGTATTCATTTATTTGTTCACACTGGCTTTATTTTTGCACATGCAGGAAAATGAACCGTACAGTTCCTCACTTATTCCATGAATACTTATTATTTATTTTCCAAAACAAGACTGAGTTTCCTTTTCTCTGAATTCTTTTTAAATATAATGTTCAAGCTGTTCAGAAAACTACTATTATATGTGTGTTATGGGGCAAGTGGGGGCAGAGACAAACAAAACATTTTGAAGTTCAAATGTGTCTTTGCGGCATTCAGGCTAAAGCATCAACAATACATAGATTTTCTTTTTCTATTTTTGCCTTCAAGAACAGGGTTTGCAGAGGTTGGACTTACCAAAGAGCACTTGCCCCCAACTTGGATCTTGGCATCTAGGAATTCTCCCTTTTTATACTTATTTTTCTTTCTTGCCACCAACATGGTTAACTGATGTATTACCATCGCTCTTTCTCTAATACAAGATCTTTTAACAGACTCAAATAGTGTTACTTAATGACTCTACAGCTAAATCATATCCAGTTGGGACTTCATTTTCTCTTATTATATTAGATCAGAAGAAGCTTTTTGGGAACAAAGACCAAAATATGTCACATATCACCTTGGTTTCCTTTATATCTCCAACACAAATTGTTAGAACCCCTACAGATATTATTTGATCTTCATGGGTGTTAAATACCACCAGACAGTAAACTCATAAATGATTTCTTTCAAACTACTGCCAATAGTTTGCTGTAGAAGATTTTGCCAAATCCATTTCCATTCTGGGATATCATGCCATTAAAATATTGTACAACAGATCCTATTCTAAATGGTCAAATGCTGTTTCCACATCAAAAAAGTAAAATCCTGTATGACTGCTGCTGCTGCTCTGGTGGGTGCTGGGTAGACCGCTCCCCCTCCTGCCAACTCCATCGGGCCTAGGGGGCAGGGCCTGCACTCACCGCCACAGCTTAATAGGCCTGAGCAGCTCCTTGCAGCAAGTGACAAAAATGGTTTTAAATGTTTTAAGTGCTTTTAATTTGCTACACCTTAAATGGTGGTTTTTAAATATAATATTGTATTTTTGCTTGGGGTGGGATAAATATTTAGTCAGGGTGGGGAGTTGTTTAATTTTAGTATAATTGTTTTTTGCTTTGTTTTAATGCTTTCTTTTTTGTTAAGTTATTGTATAGTTTGTATTTTGCTTTTTAAGAGGAAGGGTCAGAACTGCCTGGGAGTGGGCCTCAGTCAATAGAATGGCTGGGGCAGGTTCCACAGGGGGGGATGTATTGGGAAACCCGATCTCAGTGATCACGGGCAGGAGGAGGAGTTACCCTAAGACCAGACCATGTCATTACCGAGGAGGCAGGCTTAGTTGTTGTTTGAGGACTATCCCTGCCTCCAGGTATGGTCCTGACTGGAAGGATACTGGAATCAGCAAGGGAAACCCACATGACCTGAAAGTGTTGCTGTGCAATGCCAGGTCAATGATGAATAAAACCACTGCCATCCACGACCTGATTGTGGATGGAGGATTAGACCTGGCATGTGTGACAGAGACCTGGTTGGATGAAGCAGATGGGCCTGTCCTTGCCGCTGCTTGCCCACCAGGTTTCTCTTACACACAGCAACCCAGGTCATGTGGGCGGGGAGGGGGGGTTGCAGTGATTTTAAGAAAGTCATTAGTCTGCACCAGGCGTCCTATTGGGAAGACCCAGTTCTCTGAGTGCATGTTCTGGAAGTTGGGCTATAGGGGGAGTACAGGATTCCTATTGGTGTACCGACCTCCCGGCTGCACCAAGGATTCCCTGCCCGAGCTGCTTCAGATCGTGGTGGATATGCTCCTGGAGACGCCTAGCTTGGTTGTCCTAGGGGATTTTAACATCCATGCCAACGCAACCTTACATGGGGCCACTCAGGACTTCGTGGAAAGCATGGAAACTACAACTAATCCAGAATGCGGAAGCTAGCAGAGTTACTGTAGTTGGCTTAATCCATGGGCGTAGCCAGGATTTTTGTTAGTGGGGGCAGGCCTTTTGTTAGGGGGTCAGAACCTCAGTTAGCTATGTATTTTTATTTATTTTTATTTATTTGGCCCCCCCTTGGCCACATCCATGGCTCCATCTATCATAACATTTTGGAAATGCCCTGACCCACCCACCCTAACACTGATGTTGATTTTCTGAGATATCAGGCGCTCAAGCACAAGTCATACATAAAGAATCGCTGCTGTTTCTTTTTGTGTAGCCTGTTTAGACTGGAAATTTGCCTCAGTTTTTTATTCTCTAAGGAAGGTTCTGTAAACTGCAGGATAATGTAGTAGCTCACAGCATGGCAGGATGCTGAGTTAGTTGGGGACATGGGCTTAGCCAGGGGGTGAAGCGGCCACCCCTAAATCAAGTAAATAAATAAAAATACAGAGAGTCTGATATTCCAGATGCAATCACACTTCTTCCTTAGAGCAGCCTCCTATTCATTTATTTCTTGTTGAAAGATAAAGAAGTTGTCAGGGAATCAGGAGCAGGAGCACTAGGGAGAGAGGATTGGGAGAGCGAAGGGGAAGAATCCGAAGGCAGCGTAGGGGAGTATGACAGTGGCCCGAGAGATTCCATGAGCTTCTCCAGCGAATCAGAAGATTCCCAGAAGGGGGCGCCGATGGTCAGGGCAAGGTGGGTCCCAGGGGGGACGCACCAGAAACAAGGAGCCAGAGGGGAACCCCAAAGCAGCAGTGGAGGATCGGGACCAGTTTCCCCACCAGAGCGTAGTGGGGGGGAGGAGTCACATGTGTCAGGAGCAGTGTCTCCTCCAGAGAGGGAGTCAGGGCTGACCACGCCTCCAACGGAGGGGAGGTCAGTTGCAGCTAGCCCCCCCCCCGATGGGGGAAGCAGTGACAGCAGCAGTGGAACGGTCAGGAGGAAAGCTGCTGGCTGGGCGCGCGCGCCAAGTTCAAATGTGCAGGCGCGCGGAACAGCAGGAGACCCGGATGGGGAACCAGCTCCTAAAGCCCGCCGGAGGGAGGGAGAAGGCTCAGGGGAATCAGCGGGAGAAGAGGCTAGAAAGGGCGGAACCCCGGCGGGCAGGCGGACCCAGAGGAGGAAGGAGCAGCGGAGAAGGTGGAGCAAGGCTAGAATCTTAAATTGGTGTCAAGGGGGAGGAGACTCAGACGGAGCATCAGTGGTCTGAGACTTTAGACGTGGGGCTGCGCGCTGCGGCTCTGGAAGTGAAACTGAACTTCAATAAAGACTTTTATACTTAACAACGAAGCAGCGTTGGTCCTTTGTGAGCTGGGACCTAGGGTAGCTCTGACAGAAGTGTTTTGCAGAAACTAGCAACAACAATCAAGACGACACATGTAGTTCATAGTAACTGTCTTTCAGGGCAGTTTGTCTAGTAACAAAAGCAAGTGTTGCTATGAACACTGAACAAAAAATTTTTCCTTCCAGTAGCACCTTAAAGACCAACTAAGTTAGTTCTTGGTATGAGCTTTCGTGTGCATGCACACTTCTTCAGATACCTGCATGCACACGAAAGCTCATACCAAGAACTAACTTAGTTGGTCTTTAAGGTGCTACTGGAAGGACAAAAAAATTTTTTTTTTGTTTTGACTATGGCAGACCAACACGGCTACCTATCTGTAACTAGTCACTAGAATAATAAGATGAAAGCTGGAGGTGGGGTTAGTCTTTCTTTATACAAACATGTAAGTATGGATGCCAAGAAGAAGAAGAAGTAAGACAAGCGTTTCTGTGGGGGAGGGAGTTTATTGACTGCTCAGATATAAGACTCACAACATCATTTTATAACCAAAGAAAGTGCCTTTATGTGACCATTAAAACAAATCAACTGAAATTACCTATATTCACAGAAAGCCTTTAGCAGAATCATTTCCTGTCCTCGGAATCCAGCTGGAAGTGTATTGCGAGCCGACTGCATAATCAAAAAGGCCAGTAAGTCACTGTGAGACAGAGGAAGCTGTGTTCCTTTTCAAATCTGTCTGTCAACAGTCACACACACCAAGCAAAAGCCACCCATAACAGACGTTTTCCTTGATAAATGGGAGAACTGTCTGATAATCAACAACCATATAATTTTATCCAGTAGTATTAGTTTGATCTGACGGAAACTGCACATTTCCCGAGAAGCACTGAAAGAATGCTTCATTTAACTACAAACCCCCAAATCTGGGATCCCATCAAAACTGATGTTTGGCAAAAGTTTTGCAGCAAAACCCCCACATTTTGTAACACCCCATAAACAGAGTAATTGATACATCAAACCGGGGTTCATAATTAATATCCAAAACCCAACATTGTCCGATTCACTCCAAACTGGTGCCAAAGTCTGGCAAAAGTTTTGTAGCATTTGCCAGACATTGTAGCATTTTTGTAGCATTTTGCCCGACAAACCAAGTAACTGACAGGGGTCATAAGGTCACCCCAAAACCCAACATCGTCTGATTCACTCCAAATCAAGGCCAAAGTCTGGCAAAATGTTTGCAGTAAAAACCGCATGTTTTGCAGCTCCCCCCAAACCGAGTGGTTCCTAGCACATCAGGAGGAAGAGTCAAGACAACCAAAAGTGGATAAATAGGTTGTATTTATTAAATATAACAACTTGAGGATCGGCAAAACTAGTCAGATTCGACCAATGTAACCAAATCAAATTAAGTCTGGGCAGGTGTGCTTGTTCACCTCCACCCACAAACACACAAGTGCTCAAACAGAGCTCTTTGCAGATCCTTAAGAATCATGTCAGAACCCAAATCAGAAAGATGCATACCACCAGGTCTATACAACTGTGGGGCACAGAACATAATTCTGCCATGAGGGATATAAGCAGCCACATTTTCAAACGCAAACGTCGTTGTAGAATGATTAGCTTTATGTCTTGCCCATCCACCTTCTTAGGAAGGCTGCCCCCACTCCATAAGCACCTCTACAACATTCCAAACCAAACTATGATAAGCTCAGGGATGAGGAAGCACAGCTGATGGAGATATTTAGTGATCTCAACTGAATTTACCTCACCAGATTGTTATCCCCAAGATGGATGACCAGAATATCAGGGTTAGGGTTAGGGCAGGGGATACGTAGGTGGATGTTCAGGGTTAGGGTTAGTGCCTGGGGTTTTTTTCATGCTTTTTAAGCTTCTAATGATATTGCTCCATTTTTATGAGACTGCATAATTCCAAAAAGTAAGCAAACTACCTGAAACGTAGCAAAACTAAGAGAAATGGGAAAACCAAAAGTGAGATACCAGATACCCAACAAGGAAGGAATTCATGAAAAAGGAAAATTGCCAGACAGAGACTTCAATCAAATCATTACCAAATTCACCAGAATCCCAAAACCAATTGAAAAGAAGCAGAAATGTGAGAAGCAGAAGAAATACCACCAGAAACCCCCAACAAGAGGGGAAAAGTAAATTTCGCAGAAACCCCAAAGCCAGTTAAACCTTAGTTTTGCATGGTGTGGGGGTGATTTCGCTTTTCCCTGAGATGTTTACTGCGTGGGTTTCTTGTGGTTCTATTCAATTGGTTTTCTCATCTTTGGTGGATGTGGTTTGTTTCTGTTGTTTCTGGTTCATTTTTGGGATTATGTTGAATTTGTTTCTTTTGGGGTGGTTTTCGTTTCATGGATTCTTTTATATAAATTACGATTGTGAAATATACTCAGAGTCTTGTATGTATTTCATGCTCTTTATTGCCCCCCCCCAACCTCAGGCTTTTATATACATTATTTACAGAATGAGTCCCGTCTGACTGGCTAACTCTGCTTCCCTCTTGGAGCCTGATTGGCCTGCAGGAAAAGACCAATCAGTTGTTGCATTCTAGGACCCAAGGTTAGTACATAACAGATTGGGTGCTGGATTTATGGTGAGTTTGCTTCATTTCTAGGTTTTTTGGGTTTTGCACCTTTGAGAATATTAATTTGTATGAGATCTGATAAACCCAAGAAAAAAAGGAAAACCACCAGAAATGAAGCAAAACCACCAGAAATGTCTAATGACCATTCCAACAATGAAGACAACCACTAAAAACACAAAAACCTACTGAAAAGAAGCAGAAGAACCATGTAAAAGCAACATCAATGGAAACTGACAAAGAAGCCAACCAATCCCAAACAAAGCAGATTCACCAGAAACCCCCAAAGCATTCAAAAGTATTACCACCAGAATGCAAAAACAAGAAAACTTCTCAAAAGAAGCAATAAAGCAAAAGTCCAAAAAACAAGCTAAACCAATGGAAAACAAATGAAGCCAGCTGCAAACAAAGCACATTCACCAGAAACCCAAGACTAAGTGAAAACTAGTATGCTATGTTGGTTAATTTCTGTTGCTTGAAGTGCTTTTGGACTCCCATAAATTGCATGCTTGTTGAGTTTCTGGTTTTGCTTTTTAAAAACTGGTTTCCAGTTTCTTGTGGCATTGCTTTGTAATTGGTGGCTTTACTGCTTCTTTTTTGTTTTCTGCTGATTTGTTTAATTTGGGGTGGTTTTGCTTGTTTTTTGCATTTAATTGTTTTGCTTCTTTGACTTTGAATGGTTCTGCGGTTTGGGGTGAGATTGTTTCTTTTCCATTGATTTGGCTTGGTTTTCATGTCTCCTGGTTTTGCCTCATTTTGGGAATATTTCTTGGTTTTTGTGCTTCTGGTGGTATTTCTTCAATTTTATGACATAACCAAGCCAAAACACCAGAAACACAGAAACAAATCATAAAGAAGCAGAGCTACCAGAAATCCAAAGCAAATTAATCAGAAATCCAAACAACCTATGAAGATGATGCAATACCAAAAGAAACACAAAAGCCAGTTAAAAAACTGCTAAATGAACCAACACCACAAGAAACAAAGAAAGTCTCATGACCTACGAAATGAAGCAATAACACAAAACACCACAAAAAGAAGCAAAGTGTTTAGGATTAGGTTTGGGTAAAGGTTAGAGTTACAGTGAGAGCTGGGTTTGAGTTGGATTAGGATTAGGAGTTAGAGTTGGGGTTGAGTTACGGTAAGAGAAGAACAGCAGCAGGAGAAATATAATTTTATTACTTAGGGTTAGGGTTAAATTAGGCTTAGGTTTAGACTGAGGCTTAGGTTTGGGTTAAGGTTAGGGTTAGAGTGAGGATTAGATTTGAGTTAGGGTGAGCATTAGGGTTAGGGTTTGGTATTGGGTTGGATTTGAGTTAGGCTAAGAGAAGAACAGCAGCAGGAGCAATATAATTTTATTATTTATACTCCACCCAAGTCACTTGTGGCCGCTTTCAATAAAAGGTAAAAACATGAGCGCACTCTAAGTGAATGCTCATGAATGTAGAAACTCTTACTTCCCATAGAATTCCCAAAGAAGACCTGGGAATTGTAGCTCTGAGCTTCTTTGCAGAGGGTTGGACTAGATGACCCTTGGGTTCCCCTTCCATCTCTTCTAGGATGCTCCCTGTCTCACTCACTCACTCACTCACTCTCACTCCTCCTCTCCTTTTCATGGCAGTTTCACCTTTTTCTGCACTCCTAGCTCGGAAGGGCGGAAGAGGCTGTGCTGCCGCCATATTGAGCGAGGGCAGGGGTACCGGAAGAAGGTGTCACCGGAGGAGAGGCATGAGCACAGGAAGGGGAGGGAAACGGGCGGAAGAGGCTGTGCTGCCGCCATGTTGGGCGAGGGTAGGATTACCGGAAGGAGGTGCCACGGGAGGAGACGCATGAGCACAGGAAGAGGAGGGAAACGGGCGGAAGAGGCTGTGCTGCCGCCATGTTGGGCGAGGGTAGGATTACCGGAAGGAGGTGCCACGGGAGGAGACGCATGAGCACAGGAAGGGGAGGGAAACGGGCGGAGGAGGCTGTGCTGCCGCCATGTTGGGCGAGGGTAGGATTACCGGAAGGAGGTGCCACGGCAGGAGAGGCATGAGCACAGGAAGGGGAGGGAAACGGGCGGAAGAGGCTGTGCGACGTTGGGCCAGCAGAGGCGTGCCAAGCTAGGCTGGCCCTCTCTCTTTCTCCCACCCACTCTCTCTCGACCCCGCTCTCCCCAAGGGGCAGCCCTGCCCCCCGCCTCGTCCTCACCTGCCTTTCTCCCCCAGTGGCCTTCCTCTCGTGCCCCTTGGCGGTGGGATGGTGTGGGTGGGCCGCGGAAGTTTATATACAAGAATATACATACCTAGGTATAGGTGTCCGTTTGTAAATATATAAAAATAAAATGGATATATGTATATGTGTGTGTATATACGCAGTGCTTCTTTTCTAAAGAAAATGATTGGGGGTACTCTCATTTTGACTCAAGAAAATCACCATTTTATAGTTCAAACCGGGAAAAATAAATACAGTAAATGGACAAAAGTACATTCACAAAATGTTTTAGGAGTATGCATTCCCCTGCGTCCCCCCCAGAAAAAAAGCACTGTATATGTTCTGCCAAGGGCAGGGTTATTTCTGGATTTGGAGCCAATAAGCACGCGAGTGGATGAAGAATAAGCAATGCTTTATTTGCATAAGGTTAACAGATAGCAGCAGGCATATAAAACACAAATTATAGCATACTAGAGAGGAGTCGCAATCTCCCCTTCAGCTGCCTGGAGCTCCTGGTAGAGCAGCGAGAGAGACCCCTGGCCGACAGTCTCACAGCATATGGTCTGCCATAGTCAAAACAAAACAAAACAAAATTTTCTTCCAGTAGCACCTTAAAGATCAATTAAGTTAGTTCTTGGTATGAGCTTTCGTGTGCATGTGTGAAGAAGTGTGCATGCATAAGCCCAAACAGAGCGTTACTATCATCTTTTTATGTAGATGGAAACCAAAACACCGTTTTGCTTTTGTTAGGAGTGATTCTGGTGCGCACCCAAAAAACACGATGCGAATTGAAATAAGCCGAGTCAATGCTTATTCGTCTTTTTTCTACGCATATGGAAGCGATTAGAAGGTGTTTTGTTATTTTGGTCTCGTTACATACACTTTGCTATTTTTGGGTCAATGTGCATTAACACCATAGAACACGAAATTGGCGAAATCCATATTTTTCTTTCTATGTAGATGGAACCCAAATCAACCTGTTTTGCTTTGTTTAAGCTTATTACACTTTGCTATTTGTGGGTGAACCAACACCGAAAGAACAATCCAAGCTTATATGTCCTCTTTCTATTGAGATGGAACTAAAACACCTATGCTTGATTTGGGCTGAAAACAAACATTTCACTATGCTACTTTTGGTTGAATGTGCATTCCAACCCCAAAACCACCAATTTTAAATAGGGCCAAACAGAGCGTTATTATCATCTTTTTATGTAGATGGAAACCAAAACACCATTTTGCTTCTGTTAGGAGTGATTCTGGTGCGCAACCAAAAACACGATGCGAATTGAAATAAGCCCAAACAATGCTTATTCGTCTTCTTTCTAAGCATATGGAAGCGATTAGAAGGTGTTTTGTTATTTTGGTCTCGTTACATACAGTTTTCGATTTTTGGGTCAATGTGCATTAACACCATAGAACACGAAATAAACGAAATCCAAGATTTTTCTTTCTATGTAGATGGAACCAAAATCAACCTTTTTTGCTTTGTTTAAGCTTATTACACTTTGCTATGTGTGGGTGAACGAACACCAAAAGATCAATCCAAGCGTATATGTCCTCTTTCTATTGAGATGGAACCAAAACACCTATGCTAGATTTCGGCTGATAACAAAAATTTCACTCTGCTACTTTTGGTTGAATGTGCATTCCAACTCCAAAAACACCAATTTTAAATAAGCCCAAGCAGAGCGTAATTATCATCGTTTTATGTAGATGGAAACCAAAACACCATTTTGCTTCTGTTAGGAGTGATTCTGGTGCGCACCCAAAAAACACGATGCGAATTGAAATAAGCCCAATCAAAGCTTATTCGTCTTCTTTCTACGCATATGGAAGCGATTAGAAGGTGTTTTGTTATTTTTCTCTCGTTACATACACTTTGCTATTTTTGGGTCAATGTGTTAACACCATAGAACACGAAATAAACGAAATCCAAGATTTTTCTTTCTATGTAGATGGAACCAAAATCAACCTGTTTTCCTTTGTTTAAGCTTATTACACTTTGCTATGTGGGTGAACCAACACTGAAAGAACAATCCAAGCTTATATTTCCTCTTTCTACTGAGATGGAACCAAAACACCTATGCTAGATTTGGGCTGATAACAAAGATTTCACTGTCCGATTTTTCGGTGAATGTGCATTCTAACCCCCAAAACACAAATCTTAAATAAGCCCAATCAGAGCGTTATCATCTTTTTATGTAGATGGAAACCAAAACACCGTTTTGCTTTTGTTAGGAGTGATTCTGGTGCGCACCCAAAAAACACCATGCGAATTGAAATAAGCCCAATCAAAGCTTATTCATCTTCTTTCTGCGGATATTGAAGCGATTAAAAGGTTGTCAGGGAATCAGGAGCAGGAGCACTGGGGAGAGAGGATTGGGAGAGCGAAGGGGAAGAATCCGAGGGCAGCGTAGGGGAGTATGACAGTGGCCCGAGAGATTCCATGAGCTTCTCCAGCGAATCAGAAGATTCCCAGAAGGGGGCGCCGATGGTCAGGGCAAGGGGGGTCCCAGGGGGGACGCACCAGAAACAAGGAGCCAGAGGGGAACCCCAAAGCAGCAGTGGAGGATCAGGACCAGTTTCCCCACCAGAGCGTAGTGGGGGGGAGGAGTCACATGTGTCAGGAGCAGTGTCTCCTCCAGAGAGGGAGTCAGGGCTGACCACGCCTCCAACGGAGGGGAGGTCAGTTGCAGCTAGCCCCCCCGATGGGGGAAGCAGTGACAGCAGCAGTGGAACGGTCAGGAGGAAAGTTGCTGGCTGGGCGCGCGCGCCAAGTTCAAATGTGCAGGCGCGCGGAACAGCAGGAGACCCGGATGGGGAACCAGCTCCTAAAGCCCGCCGGAGGGAGGGAGAAGGCTCAGGGGAATCAGCGGGAGAAGAGGCTAGAAAGGGCGGAACCCCGGCGGGCAGGCGGACCCAGAGGAGGAAGGAGCAGCGGAGAAGGTGGAGCAAGGCTAGACTCTTAAATTGGTGTCAAGGGGGAGGAGACTCAGACGGAGCATCAGTGGTCTGACACTTTAGACGTGGGGCTGCGCGCTGCGGCTCTGGAAGTGAAACTGAACTTCAATAAAGGCTTTTATACTTAACAACGAAGCAGCGTTGGTCCTTTGTGAGCTGGGACCTAGGGTAGCCCTGACAAAGGTGTTTTGTTATTTTGGTCTCATTACATACACTATGCGATTTCTGCGTCTATGAGCATTAAGACCATAGAAATTAGCGCAATTCGTTCTTCTTTCTATGTAGATGGAACTCTTTTGCTTTGTTTAAGCTTATTACACTTTGCTATGTGTCGGTGAACGAACACCGAAAGAACAATCCAAGCTTATATGTCCGCTTTCTATTGAGATGGAACCAAAACACCTATGCTTGATTTGGGCTGAAAACAAACATTTCACTCTGCTACTTTTGGTTGAATGTGCATTCCAAGCCCCAAACCACCAATTTTAAATAAGCCCAAACAGAGCGTTACTATCATCTTGTTATGTAGATGGAAACTAAAAAACCGTTTTGCTTCTTAGGAGTGATTCTGGTGCGCACCCAAAAAACACGATGCGAATTGAAATAAGCCCAATCAAAGCTTATTCGTCTTCTTTCTTCGCATATTGAAGCGATTAGGTGTTTTGTTATTTTGGTCTCATTACATACACTATGCGATTTCTGGGTCTATGAGCATTAACACCATAGAACACGACTTAAAATAAGCGAAATTCAAGATTCTTCTTTGTATGTAGATGATACCCAAATCAACCTGTTTTGCCTTGTTTAAGCCTATTACACTTCGCTTTGCTATTTGTGGGTAAATGAACACCAGAAGAACAACCCAAGCTTATTCGTACGCCTTCTATTGAGATGGAACTAAAACACCTATGCTTGATTTGGGCTGAAAACAAACATTTCACTATGCTACTTTTGGTTGAATGTGCATTCCAACGCCAAAACCACCAATTTTAAATAGGGCCAAACAGAGCGTTATTATCATCTTTTTATGTAGATGGAAACCAAAACACCATTTTGCTTCTGTTAGGAGTGATTTTGGTGCGCACCCAAAAACACGATGCGAATTGAAATAAGCCCAAACAATGCTTATTCGTCTTCTTTCTAAGCATATGGAAGCGATTAGAAGGTGTTTTGTTATTTTGGTCTCGTTAACTACAGTTTTCGATTTTT
The DNA here is from genome assembly GCF_964270895.1 of Podarcis filfolensis. Lineage (NCBI taxonomy): Eukaryota > Metazoa > Chordata > Lepidosauria > Squamata > Lacertidae > Podarcis > Podarcis filfolensis. Next base: position 55,979 of record NC_139610.1, on the reverse strand, counting down.
GGGTCAATGTGCATTAACACCATAGAACACGAAATAAACGAAATCCAAGATTTTTCTTTCTATGTAGATAGAACCAAAATCAACCTGTTTTCCTTTGTTTAAGCTTATTACACTTTGCTATGTGGGTGAACCAACACTGAAAGAACAATCCAATCCTCTTTCTACTGAGATGGAACCAAAACACCTATGCTAGATTTGGGCTGATAACAAAGATTTCACTGTGCGATTTTTCGGTGAATGTGCATTCTAACCCCCCAAACACAAATCTTAAATAAGCCCAATCAGAGCGTTATTATCATGTTTTTATGTAGATGGAAACCAAAACACCGTTTTGCTTTTGTTAGGAGTGATTCTGGTGCGCACCCAAAAAACACCATGCGAATTGAAATAAGCCCAATCAAAGCTTATTCATCTTCTTTCTGCGCATATTGAAGCGATTAGAAGGTGTTTTGTTATTTTCGTCTCATTACATACACTATGCGATTTCTGCGTCTATGAGCATTAACACCATAGAAATTAGCGCAATTCAAGGTTCTTCTTTCTATGTAGATGGAACCCAAATCAACCTCTTTTGCTTTGTTTAAGCTTATTACACTTTGCTATGTGTCGGTGAACGAACACCGAAAGAACAATCCAAGCTTATATGTCCTCTTTCTATTGAGATGGAACCAAAACACCTATGCTTGATTTGGGCTGAAAACAAACATTTCACTCTGCTACTTTTCGTTGAATGTGCATTCCAACCCCAAAACCACCAATTTTAAATAAGCCCAAACAGAGCGTTACTATCATCTTTTTATGTAGATGGAAACCAAAACACCGTTTTGCTTCTGTTAGGAGTGATTCTGGTGCGCACCCAAAAAACACGATGCGAATTGAAATCCCAATCAATGCTTATTCGTCTTCTTTCTACGCATATGGAAGCGAAAAGACGTTGTTTTGTTATTTTGGTCTCATTACATACACTATGCGATTTCTGGGCATTAACCTCTTTTGCTTTTTACACTTTGCTTATATGTCCTCTTTCTATTGAGATGGAGCCAAAACGCCTATGCTTCATTGGGTGCGCACCAGAATCACTCCTAACAAAAGCAAAACGGTGTTTTGGTTTCCATCTACATAAAAAGATGATAGTAACGCTCTGTTTGGGCTTATTTAAAATTGGTGTTTTTGGAGTTGGAATGCACATTCAACGAAAAGTAGCAGAGTAAAATGTTTGTTTTCAGCCCAAATCAAGCATAGGTGTTTTAGTTCCATCTCAATAGAAGGCGTACGAATAAGCTTGGGTTGTTCTTCTGGTGTTCATTTACCCACAAATAGCAAAGCGAAGTGTAATAGGCTTAAACAAGGCAAAACAGGTTGATTTGGGTATCATCTACATACAAAAAATCTTGAATTTCGCTTATTTTAAGTCGTGTACTGTTAATGCTCATAGACCCAGAAATCGCATAGTGTATGTAATGAGACCAAAATAACAAAACACCTTCTAATCGCTTCAATATGCACAGAAAGAAGACGAATAAGCTTTGATTGGGCTTATTTCAATTCGCATGGTGTTTTTTGGATGCGCACCAGAATCACTCTTAACGGTGTTTTGGTTTCCATCTACATAAAAAGATGATAATAACGCTCTGTTTGGGCTTATTTAAAATTGGTGGTTTTGGGCTTGGAATGCACATTCAACCAAAAGTAGCAGAGTGAAATGTTTGTTTTCAGCCCAAATGAAGCATAGGTGTTTTGGTTCCATCTCAATAGAAAGAGGACATATAAGCAAAGTGTAAAAAGCAAAAGAGGTTGATTTGGGTTCCATCTACATAGAAAGAAGAACCTTGAATTGTGCTAATTTCGTGTTCTATGGTGTTAATGCTCATAGACGAAGAAATCGCATAGTGTATGTAATGAGACCAAAATAACAAAACAACGTCTTTTCGCTTCCATATGTGTAGAAAGAAGACGAATAAGCTTTGATTGGGCTTATTTCAATTCGCATCGTGTTCTTTGGGTGCGCACCAGAATCACTCCTAACAGAAGCAAAACGGTGTTTTGGTTTCCATCTACATAAAACGATGATAAAAACGCTCTGATTGGTCTTATTTAAAATTGGTGTTTTTGGAGTTGTAATGCACATTCAACCAAAAATAGCAGTTTAATGTTTGTTTTCAGCCCAAATCTAGCATAGGTGTTTTGGTTACATCTCAATAGAGACATATAAGCTTGGATTGTTCTTTCGGTGTTCGTTCACCGACAAAGAGCAAAGCGAAGTGTAGTCAGCTTAAACAAAGCAAAAGGGGTTGATTTGGGTTCCATCTACATAGAAAGAAAAATATTGGATTTCGCTAATTTCGTGTTCTATGGTGTTAATGCACATTGACCCAAAAAATAGCAAAGTGTATGTAACGAGACCAAAATAACAAAACAACGTCTTTTCGCTTCCATATGCGTAGAAAGAAGACGAATAAGCATTGACTGGGCTTATTTCAATTCGCATCGTGTTTTTTGGGTGCGCACCAGAATCACTCCTAACAGAAGCAAAACGGTGTTTTGGTTTCCATTACATAAAAAGATGATAGTAACGCTCTGTTTGGGCTTATTTAAAATTGGTGGTTTTGGGGTTGGAATGCACATTCAACCAAAAGTAGCAGAGTGAAATGTTTGTTTTCAGCCCAAATCAAGCATAGGTGTTTTGGTTCCATCTCAATAGAAAGAGGACATATAAGCTTGGATTGTTCTTTCGGTGTTCGTTCACCGACACATAGCAAAGTGTAATAAGCTTAAACAAAGCAAAAGAGGTTGATTTGGGTTCCATCTACATAGAAAGAAGAACCTTGAATTGCGCTAATTTCTATGGTGTTAATGCTCATAGACGCAGAAATCGCATAGTGTATGTAATGAGACGAAAATAACAAAACACCTTCTAATCGCTTCAATATGCGCAGAAAGAAGATGAATAAGCTTTGATTGGGCTTATTTCAATTCGCATGGTGTTTTTTGGGTGCGCACCAGAATCACTCCTAACAAAAGCAAAACGGTCTTTTGGTTTCCATCTACATAAAAAGATGATAATAACGCTCTGATTGGGCTTATTTAAGATTTGTGTTTGGGGGGTTAGAATGCACATTCACCGAAAAATCGCACAGTGAAATCTTTGTTATCAGCCCAAATCTAGCATAGGTGTTTTGGTTCCATCTCAATAGAAAGAGGACATATAAGCTTGGATTGTTCTTTCGGTGTTCGTTCACCGACACATAGCAAAGTGTAATAAGCTTAAACAAAGCAAAAGAGGTTGATTTGGGTTCCATCTACATAGAAAGAAGAACCTTGAATTGCGCTAATTTCTATGGTGTTAATGCTCAAAAATAGCAAAGTGTATGTAACCAGACCAAAATAACAAAACACCTTCTAATCGCTTCCATATGCGTAGAAAGAAGACGAATAAGCATTGACTCATTTCAATTCGCATCGTGTTTTTTGGGTGCGCACCAGAATCACTCCTAACAAAAGCAAAACGGTGTTTTGGTTTCCATCTACATAAAAAGATGATAGTAACGCTCTGTTTGGGCTTATGCATGCACACTTCTTCACACATGCACACGAAAGCTCATACCAAGAACTAACTTAATTGGTCTTTAAGGTGCTACTGGAAGAAAATTTTTTTTGTTTTGTTTTGACTATGGCAGACCAACACGGCTACCTATCTGTAACACACACATACTGTAGTGGAAACACGGAAGACCATTGTAAATTCAAGGAGTTAGATGACATGTCTCTTTCGCTTTTACATCCGCGGTTTAAGGTTTGCTAAAACATGATAGTATAATTTGTTTTTCACACCCCTGTGTCAGGAGTTTTCTGGGTCCCCTGTGTTCTGATTGGCTACTCGGGAGGATACCCAGTTGCAGTGAATTGGGTTGGAGACTCTCAGCTGCTCTGCATTAGTTGCACCCGGTGTCCCAGGCTGATCATGAGTGATGCCTGCTAACCAGGTGCAATCAATCAAATCAAAGTTGTCTATAAAAGCTGTAGGCTGAAGGGGCTCAGTGAGCTTCTTCACAAATGGAGGTACCATATGCTGTGAGACTGTCGGCCAGGGGTCTCTCTCGCTGCTCTACCAGGAGCTCCAGGCAGCTGAAGGGGAGATTGTTTGCGACTCCTCTCTAGTATGCTATAATTTGTGTTTTATATGCCTGCTGCTATCTGTTAACCTTATGCAAATAAAGCATTGCTTATTCTTCATCCACTCGCGTGCTTATTGGCTCCAAATCCAGAAATAACCCTGCCCTTGGCAGAACATATACAGTGCTTTTTTTCTGGGGGGGACGCAGGGGAATGCATACTCCTAAAACATTTTGTGAATGTACTTTTGTCCATTTACTGTATTTATTTTTCCCGGTTTGAACTATAAAATGGTGATTTTCTTGAGTCAAAATGAGAGTACCCCCAATCATTTTCATTAGAAAAGAAGCACTGCATATATACACACACATATACATATATCCATTTTATTTTTATATATTTACAAACGGACACCTATACCTAGGTATGTATATTCTTGTATATAAACTTCCGCGGCCCACCCACACCATCCCACCGCCAAGGGGCACGAGAGGAAGGCCACTGGGGGAGAAAGGCAGGTGAGGACGAGGCGGGGGGCAGGGCTGCCCCTTGGGGAGAGCGGGGTCGAGAGAGAGTGGGTGGGAGAAAGAGAGAGGGCCAGCCTGGCTTGGCACGCCTCTGCTGGCCCAACGTCGCACAGCCTCTTCCGCCCGTTTCCCTCCCCTTCCTGTGCTCATGCCTCTCCTCCCGTGGCACCTCCTTCCGGTAATCCTACCCTCGCCCAACATGGCGGCAGCACAGCCTCTTCCGCCCGTTTCCCTCCCCTTCCTGTGCTCATGCCTCTCCTCCCGTGGCACCTCCTTCCGGTAATCCTACCCTCGCCCAACATGGCGGCAGCACAGCCTCTTCCGCCCGTTTCCCTCCCCTTCCTGTGCTCATGCCTCTCCTCCCGTGGCACCTCCTTCCGGTAATCCTACCCTCGCCCAACATGGCGGCAGCACAGCCTCTTCCGCCCGTTTCCCTCCCCTTCCTGTGCTCATGCCTCTCCTCCCGTGGCACCTCCTTCCGGTAATCCTACCCTCGCCCAATATGGCGGCAGCACAGCCTCTTCCGCCCTTCCGAGCTAGGAGTGCAGAAAAAGGTGAAACTGCCATGAAAAGGAGAGGAGGAGTGAGAGTGTGAGTGAGTGAGTGAGACAGGGAGCATCCTAGAAGAGATGGAAGGGGAACCCAAGGGTCATCTAGTCCAACCCTCTGCAAAGAAGCTCAGAGCTACAATTCCCAGGTCTTCTTTGGGAATTCTATGGGAAGTAAGAGTTTCTACATTCATGAGCATTCACTTAGAGTGCGCTCATGTTTTTACCTTTTATTGAAAGCGGCCACAAGTGACTTGGGTGGAGTATAAATAATAAAATTATATTGCTCCTGCTGCTGTTCTTCTCTTAGCCTAACTCAAATCCAACCCAATACCAAACCTTAACCCTAATGCTCACCCTAACTCAAATCTAATCCTCACTCTAACCCTAACCTTAACCCAAACCTAAGCCTCAGTCTAAACCTAAGCCTAATTTAACGCTAACCCTAAGTAATAAAATTATATTTCTCCTGCTGCTGTTCTTCTCTTACCGTAACTCAACCCCAACTCTAACTCTAACTCCTAATCCTAATCCAACTCAAACCCAACTCTCACTGTAACTCTAACCTTTACCCAAACCTAATCCTAAACACTTTGCTTCTTTTTGTGGTGTTTTGTGTTATTGCTTCATTTCGTAGGTCATGAGACTTTCTTTGTTTCTTGTGGTGTTGGTTCATTTAGCAGTTTTTTAATTGGCTTTTGTGTTTCTTTTGGTATTGCATCATCTTCATAGGTTGTTTGGATTTCTGATTAATTTGCTTTGGATTTCTGGTAGCTCTGCTTCTTTATGATTTGTTTCTGTGTTTCTGGTGTTTTGGCTTGGTTATGTCATAAAATTGAAGAAATACCACCAGAAGCACAAAAACCAAGAAATATTCCCAAAATGAGGCAAAACCAGGAGACATGAAAACCAAGCCAAATCAATGGAAAAGAAACAATCTCACCCCAAACCGCAGAACCATTCAAAGTCAAAGAAGCAAAACAATTAAATGCAAAAAACAAGCAAAACCACCCCAAATTAAACAAATCAGCAGAAAACAAAAAAGAAGCAGTAAAGCCACCAATTACAAAGCAATGCCACAAGAAACTGGAAACCAGTTTTTAAAAAGCAAAACCAGAAACTCAACAAGCATGCAATTTATGGGAGTCCAAAAGCGCTTCAAGCAACAGAAATTAACCAACATAGCATACTAGTTTTCACTTAGTCTTGGGTTTCTGGTGAATGTGCTTTGTTTGCAGCTGGCTTCATTTGTTTTCCATTGGTTTAGCTTGTTTTTTGGACTTTTGCTTTATTGCTTCTTTTGAGAAGTTTTCTTGTTTTTGCATTCTGGTGGTAATACTTTTGAATGCTTTGGGGGTTTCTGGTGAATCTGCTTTGTTTGGGATTGGTTGGCTTCTTTGTCAGTTTCAATTGATGTTGCTTTTACATGGTTCTTCTGCTTCTTTTCAGTAGGTTTTTGTGTTTTTAGTGGTTGACTTCATTGTTGGAATGGTCATTAGACATTTCTGGTGGTTTTGCTTCATTTCTGGTGGTTTTCCTTTTTTTCTTGGGTTTATCAGATCTCATACAAATTAATATTCTCAAAGGTGCAAAACCCAAAAAACCTAGAAATGAAGCAAACTCACCGTAAATCCAGCACCCAATCTGTTATGTACTGTCAGAGCTACCCTAGGTCCCAGCTCACAAAGGACCAACGCTGCTTCGTTGTTAAGTATAAAAGCCTTTATTGAAGTTCAGTTTCACTTCCAGAGCCGCAGCGCGCAGCCCCACGTCTAAAGTGTCAGACCACTGATGCTCCGTCTGAGTCTCCTCCCCCTTGACACCAATTTAAGATTCTAGCCTTGCTCCACCTTCTCCGCTGCTCCTTCCTCCTCTGGGTCCGCCTGCCCGCCGGGGTTCCGCCCTTTCTAGCCTCTTCTCCCGCTGATTCCCCTGAGCCTTCTCCCTCCCTCCGGCGGGCTTTAGGAGCTGGTTCCCCATCCGGGTCTCCTGCTGTTCCGCGCGCCTGCACATTTGAACTTGGCGCGCGCGCCCAGCCAGCAGCTTTCCTCCTGACCGTTCCACTGCTGCTGTCACTGCTTCCCCCATCGGGGGGGGGGGCTAGCTGCAACTGACCTCCCCTCCGTTGGAGGCGTGGTCAGCCCTGACTCCCTCTCTGGAGGAGACACTGCTCCTGACACATGTGACTCCTCCCCCCCACTACGCTCTGGTGGGGAAACTGGTCCCGATCCTCCACTGCTGCTTTGGGGTTCCCCTCTGGCTCCTTGTTTCTGGTGCGTCCCCCCTGGGACCCCCCTTGCCCTGACCATCGGCGCCCCCTTCTGGGAATCTTCTGATTCGCTGGAGAAGCTCATGGAATCTCTCGGGCCACTGTCATACTCCCCTACGCTGCCCTCGGATTCTTCCCCTTCGCTCTCCCAATCCTCTCTCCCTAGTGCTCCTGCTCCTGATTCCCTGACATCCATCCCCCCCTCGAAGCCCCCCCTTCCCCCCTCCCCCTCTTCGGGTGTGGGTTCCGGGTGCTCCAGTCCAGTGGGTGTGAGTGCGGGATACCATTCTTCCCCCCTGGTGTGTAGCCGGTCCACTGGATCCGGCCCAACCGCAACGGGCTCGTCGACGTCGATTTCCTCTGCTTCCATCTCTCTGCTGATGTGCTCGAATCCAGGATCCTCCCCCAACACGTCCATGTCCTCCCCTCCCCCGGGTACCTCTGGTGAGACTGCTTGCAAAGGTCCCCGCAGCAACTCCCTGCGCCACCCCACCTCCGGTTGAGTGTCCCACCAATAGGAGCGGTCTGTGGCAAACCCCGAGAGAGACCCCTCCGAGGAGCTAGTATCCGGCGTCGTCTCTTCAGCTGATGAAAAACCCTGGAACGTACTGGCTAACAGAGTGGGTGTGAAGAGCCAGTCGTCGAAATACTCTGCCGGCATAGGTCTGTGTGGGAAGAGTGCATGGAACTCGTCTTTAAGATAGTGCTCCTCCACGGCATAGCACGGTACCCACCTGTTAGCGCTGGCTGGGGTACCTTCCCTGGCGAGGAGGTATTCCACCCCCTCTTCCCCCCACCTCGAGTCCAAAATCTCCGTGACCTCGTTGAGTGGCGTCGCCCTCCGTGACCCCTCCCTCTTCGGAGATTCGTTAAGTGGGTCTGGCGCGTTCCCTGTCACCTGAAACCTGTGGGGTTCCCTGTAGGGTGTGAGCACTGACCTATGAAAGACTGGGTGCATTCTGGAGCCCTCCGGGAGTGTCAACCGGAAGGCCACTGGATTGATTTGCGCCGCGACCTGGTAAGGTCCCAGCTGCTTGTGCTTGAGCTTCCTCTTAGCTAGCGTCCTGGCCGGCACTGCCTGGGCTGCTAACCAGACCCAGTCCCCCACCCGGATGCCCTCCCCGACCCTCCTGTGCTTGTCTGCCTGCATTTTGTAGGCGTGTTTCGCCAGTTCCAGTTGCCTGCGGAGTTGCTCGTGGACCTCCTGTAACTCTGCTGCTAAGTGCTCTGCTCCCCTTGGCTCCCCCTCCCCCTTCGTCTCTAACCCCGGGAAAGTTCTGGGATGCCGCCCATTATTGGCGAAGAACGGTTTCACTCCTGTAGACCCGTGCTTCGTGTTGTTGTAGGCAAACTCGGCCAGCGGTAGGTAGTCCACCCAGGTCGAGGGTTGTTGATTGGCGTAGCATCGCAGGTACTGCTGCATGATGGCGTTGACCCTCTCCGCTTGTCCGTTGGTCTGCGGGTGTCGTGCCGACGCTAAGTTGATCTTGACGTTCAGGATGCCCAGCAGCTTCTGCCAGAAGCTCGAGATGAATTGGCGACCCCGGTCGGACAGGATGGACCGCAGCAGGCCGTGAGCTTTGAACACGTGGTCTATGAACAGCTTGGCGGTCTGTTCCGCTATGGGCACCTTCGCGCACGGAATAAAGTGCGCCATCTTGGTGAACATGTCTACGACCACGAGCACCGCTGTTTTGCCTCGCGAGCTGGGCAGATCTGTGACAAAGTCCAGGGCCACTTTCTCCCACGGTTCGAACGGCGTCTGTAGGGGTTCTAGTAGACCCGCCGGCTTCCTGTGTACTGGCTTGGCCCTTTGGCAGGTGTCACACCTGGAGACGTAATCCGCGACTTCTCCCCTCACCTTGGGCCACCAAAAGTCTCTGGTTACTAATTCCGCCGTCTTGTCCTTGCCGAAGTGCCCAGCGCTGGGCGTGTCGTGTAGCTGCTGCAAGACTTTCGCGCGGAGGTCGTCTCCGGGCACGTAGAGAGCCCCTCTGCGGATGAGCAGTCCGTCTCGTATCTGGAACTCGTCGTCCTTCGCTGTGCCTTTTCGCACCTCCTCCATCTTGGATTGTGCGAACGAATCCGTCTGCAGCGCTCGACGCACCGCGTCCAGGTCCACGGCAGCTGAAGCGCACGCCCACGCTTTCGGTGCGAAAATGTGCTTGGCCGCCACCGGCGCCGCTTCCTCGAGATACTGCGGCTTCCTGGATAGTGCATCCGCCATGACGTTGTTGTCATGTATTCTATCCGGAAATCGAAATCCGCAAAGAACTCCGCCCAGCGAATGTGTCTCTGGTTCAGGAACCACGCCGTGCGCCAGTTCTCCAGGTTCTTATGGTCCGTGCAGACTTGCACTGTGTGTCTGGCTCCGACGAGGAAGTGCCGCCACGCCTTGAAAGCTGCATGAATGGCCAGCAACTCCCTGTCCCAGATGGTGTAGTTCTGTTCCGCCTTGCTGAGTTTCCTGGAGTAGAATGCGCACGGCCTCCATTCCCCTTGCGGATCTTGCTGCAACAGGACGGCCCTCACCGCTCTGTCCGAGGCGTCCGTCTCAACCCTCATTGGTCTGCTGGGGTTTACATGTAGCAGCTGTTCTTCGGACGCGAAGAGACGCTTGAGTCTCCGAAAGGACTGCTCCGCCTGGTCCGTCCAGGTGAACTTCTTCTTCTTGGAGCTGAGGGTGTCCGTGATGGCCACCGTCTCCTTCGCGAACCCTTTGATGAACTTGCGATAAAAGTTGGCGAAGCCGACGAACTTCTGGACCTCCTTCCGATTGCGCGGGCTCTTCCAGTCCAACACCGCGCGGACCTTGGTGCTGTCCATGGCGAGTCCCTTGTCGGACAGCTTGTAGCCCAGGAAATCCACCTCCGTCATGTCGAACTGGCACTTCTCTAATTTGGCGTAAAGTCTGTGCTCCCGTAGCCTCTGCAGGACCTCCTTGACGTCCCTCTCGTGAGCCTCCTGCGATTCCGAGAAGACCAGGATGTCGTCCAGGAAGCAAATGCACTTCTTGTAGAGGAGTCCCGCTAACACGTGATGCATGAAAGCTTGGAAGGTATGGGAGCCATTTTGCAGACCAAAAGGCATTACGCGATATTCATAGGTGCCTAAAGGTGTAAACATGGCTGTCTTCCACTCATCGCCCTCCCGCATGCGTATAAGGTTGTACGCCCCTCGTAGATCCAACTTGGTGAAGATCCGTCCCTTCCTCACCGTCGCGAGCAGGTCGTCGATCTTGGGCATGGGGAATGCTGCGGGCTTTGTTTTGGAATTTATGAGCCTATAATCAACTATAAGCCTGCGTTGGGGCGTGTCCTTCTTCTTCACGAAAAACACGGGACTGCCCCCCACTGCTTTAGATTCTTGGATGAACCACCGCTTCAAGTTGTGATCTATGAACTCCCTGAGTTCTTGCAGTTCGTCTTCAGACATGGAATACAGTTTCCCAGTCGGCAGCGTCGCTCCCGGCAGGAGGTCAATCTTGCAGTCGTAAGGCCTGTGGGGAGGCAGGTTATCCGCTTCCCTCTCGCAGAAGACCTCCAAAAACTCCTTGTACTTGTTGGGTACCGCTTGCACCATGCCTAGGTGTAACTGCGGTTCATCCTCTTGCCCCTCCTCCTCCTGGCGGGTCTGGATGCAGTGTTCTGCGCAGTAGGAGGAGCAGAAGGTCAATTGCCGCTGGTACCATGCTAATGCCGGGCTGTGCCTATCCAGCCAACTCATACCCAACACTATGGGCGTGTCTGACAGGTGGGTGACGTTGAAGCTGATGACTTCGCGGTGGTTTCCAATATGCATCACCATCGGTGGTGTTTGCTGTACCACCTCTCCTCCAAGTAGCTTCCTGCCATCGACCGTGACGACGTTTAGGGGCATCGTGGCTGGCATGAGTGCTATGCGATGTTGCTTGATAAAGTCCACTCCTATAAAGTCTGCGTTGCTCCCAGAGTCAATGGTTATTGGTACTTGCATGGTGTGCCCAGTGGGCAACTGGAGCGATGCGGTGAGTTGCACCACTGGTTTGGGTGGGAGGGGGTCTGTGGGCTGTAAAATCTCTGGGGACTGCTTCACTGACTTGCCTGGTTGGGCCCCAGTGGCTCTGTTTCCAACCAGGCGTCTTCTTCCCCCTGCAGCTGTTTCGGCTGCTGACTTGTTCCCTTTACTGTTGCTGAGGCTGCAGTGTGCTTCTGGAGCCTCTGGGGACACTCTTTGGCCATGTGCTGAGCACTGTCGCAGATGTAGCACTTCCTGGTCCCTCTAGGAGCCTTCGCCTTGACTGCTCCCGGTGTTTGGGCTCTGCTGGCAGTCTGAGCCCTGGCACCACCAATCTCCATCGGCTCTTCTCCCCTTCCCAAAGGAGGCATGGACAGCGCCCGCCCCGCCTCTCTGGGAAAGAAAGGGGTTGTCCTGGCTGGGCTGCTTGCCTTACGTCCTTCCTCCCTGCTCCAAGGGCGTCCTTCCAGGCGCACACCAATCGCCAACGCTCTTTGGGCAACTTCTTGGGTACTTTGCGGTCGTTCCCCTCTGGCTCCTTGTTTCTGGTGCGTCCCCCCTGGGACCCCCCTTGCCCTGACCATCGGCGCCCCCTTCTGGGAATCTTCTGATTCGCTGGAGAAGCTCATGGAATCTCTCGGGCCACTGTCATACTCCCCTACGCTGCCCTCGGATTCTTCCCCTTCGCTCTCCCAATCCTCTCTCCCTAGTGCTCCTGCTCCTGATTCCCTGACATCCACTAACCTTGGATCCTAGAATGCAACAACTGATTGGTCTTTTCCTGCAGGCCAATCAGGCTCCAAGAGGGAAGCAGAGTTAGCCAGTCAGACGGGACTCATTCTGTAAATAATGTATATAAAAGCCTGAGGTGGGGGGGGGGCAATAAAGAGCATGAAATACATACAAGACTCTGAGTATATTTCACAATCGTAATTTATATAAAAGAATCCATGAAACGAAAACCACCCCAAAAGAAACAAATTCAACATAATCCCAAAAATGAACCAGAAACAACAGAAACAAACCACATCCACCAAAGATGAGAAAACCAATTGAATAGAACCACAAGAAACCCACGCAGTAAACATCTCAGGGAAAAGCGAAATCACCCCCACACCATGCAAAACTAAGGTTTAACTGGCTTTGGGGTTTCTGCGAAATTTACTTTTCCCCTCTTGTTGGGGGTTTCTGGTGGTATTTCTTCTGCTTCTCACATTTCTGCTTCTTTTCAATTGGTTTTGGGATTCTGGTGAATTTGGTAATGATTTGATTGAAGTCTCTGTCTGGCAATTTTCCTTTTTCATGAATTCCTTCCTTGTTGGGTTTCTGGTATCTCACTTTTGGTTTTCCCATTTCTCTTAGTTTTGCTACGTTTCAGGTAGTTTGCTTACTTTTTGGAATTATGCAGTCTCATAAAAATGGAGCAATATCATTAGAAGCTTAAAAAGCATGAAAAAAACCCCAGGCACTAACCCTAACCCTGAACATCCACCTACGTATCCCCTGCCCTAACCCTAACCCTGATATTCTGGTCATCCATCTTGGGGATAACAATCTGGTGAGGTAAATTCAGTTGAGATCACTAAATATCTCCATCAGCTGTGCTTCCTCATCCCTGAGCTTATCATAGTTTGGTTTGGAATGTTGTAGAGGTGCTTATGGAGTGGGGGCAGCCTTCCTAAGAAGGTGGATGGGCAAGACATAAAGCTAATCATTCTACAACGACGTTTGTGTTTGAAAATGTGGCTGCTTATATCCCTCATGGCAGAATTATGTTCTGTGCCCCACAGTTGTATAGACCTGGTGGTATGCATCTTTCTGATTTGGGTTCTGACATGATTCTTAAGGATCTGCAAAGAGCTCTGTTTGAGCACTTGTGTGTTTGTGGGTGGAGGTGAACAAGCACACCTGCCCAGACTTAATTTGATTTGGTTACATTGGTCGAATCTGACTAGTTTTGCCGATCCTCAAGTTGTTATATTTAATAAATACAACCTATTTATCCACTTTTGGTTGTCTTGACTCTTCCTCCTGATGTGCTAGGAACCACTCGGTTTGGGGGGCGCTGCAAAACATGCGGTTTTTACTGCAAACATTTTGCCAGACTTTGGCCTTGATTTGGAGTGAATCAGACGATGTTGGGTTTTGGGGTGACCTTATGACCCCTGTCAGTTACTTGGTTTGTCGGGCAAAATGCTACAAAAATGCTACAATGTCTGGCAAATGCTACAAAACTTTTGCCAGACTTTGGCACCAGTTTGGAGTGAATCGGACAATGTTGGGTTTTGGATATTAATTATGAACCCCGGTTTGATGTATCAATTACTCTGTTTATGGGGTGTTACAAAATGTGGGGGTTTTGCTGCAAAACTTTTGCCAAACATCAGTTTTGATGGGATCCCAGATTTGGGGGTTTGTAGTTAAATGAAGCATTCTTTCAGTGCTTCTCGGGAAATGTGCAGTTTCCGTCAGATCAAACTAATACTACTGGATAAAATTATATGGTTGTTGATTATCAGACAGTTCTCCCATTTATCAAGGAAAACGTCTGTTATGGGTGGCTTTTGCTTGGTGTGTGTGACTGTTGACAGACAGATTTGAAAAGGAACACAGCTTCCTCTGTCTCACAGTGACTTACTGGCCTTTTTGATTATGCAGTCGGCTCGCAATACACTTCCAGCTGGATTCCGAGGACAGGAAATGATTCTGCTAAAGGCTTTCTGTGAATATACCGTATTTTTTGCTCTATAAGACTCACTTTTTCCCTCCTAAAAAGTAAGGGGAAATGTGTGTGCGTCTTATGGAGCGAATGTAGGCTGCGCAGCTATCACAGAAGCTGGAACAGCAATAGGGATTGCTGCTTTCACTGCGCAGTGATCCCTCTTGCTGTTTTGGCTTCTGAAATTCAGAATATTTTTTTTTCTTGTTTTCCTCCTCCAAAAACTAGGTCCGTCTTGTGGTCTGGTGCGTCTTATAGAGCGAAAAATACGGTAATTTCAGTTGATTTGTTTTAATGGTCACATAAAGGCACTTTCTTTGGTTTTATGTAGATGGAAACTAAAACGTTTTGCTTCTGTTAGGAGTGATTCTGGTGCGCACCCAAAAAACACGATGCGAATTGAAATAAGCCCAATCAAAGCTTTTTCGTCTTCTTTCTACGCATATGGAAGCGAAAAGACGTTGTTTTGTTATTTTGGTCTCATTACATACACTTTGCAATTTCTGGATCAATGTGCATTAACAGCAAAGAACACGACTTGAAATAAGCGAAATTCAAGGTTGTTCTTTCTATGTAGATGGAACCCAAAACAACCTGTTTTGCTTCGTTTACGCTTATTACACTTCGCTTTGCTATTTATGGTTGAATGAACACCGAAAGAACAATCCAAGCTTATATGTCCTCTTTCTATTGAGATGGAACCAAAACAGCTATGATTGATTTGGGCTGAAAACACACATTTCACTCTGCTATTTTGGGTGAATGTGCATTCTAACACCCAAAACACCAATTTTAAATAAGCCCAATGAGAGCTTTATTATCTTCTTTTTGTTTAGATGGAACCCAAAACATCTTTTTCCTTGGGTTGGGGATCATTCTGGTGCACACCCAAAACACACCATGTGAATTGAGATAAGCCCAATCAAAGCTTATTCGTCTTCTTTCTTCTCATATGGGAGCGATAAGAAGGTGTTTTGTTATTTTGGTCTCATTACATACACTGCGATTTTTGGGTCAATGTGCATTAACACCAAAGAACACGAAATAAGCGAAATCCAAGATTTTGCTTTCTATGTAGATGGAACCCAAAACAACCTGTTTGGCTTCGTTTTGGCTTATTACACTTTGCTATTTGTGGGAGAACGAACACCGAAAGAACAATACAAGCTTATATGTCCTCTTTCTATTGAGATGGAACCAAAACACCTATGCTTGATTTGGGCTGCAAACAAACATTTCACTCTGCTATTTTTGTTTGAATGTGCATTCCAACCCCAAAAACACCAATTTTAAATAAGCCCAATCAGAGCGTGATTATCATCTTTTTATGTAGATGGAAACCAAAACACTGTTTTGCTTTGGTTGGGGATCATTCTGGTGCACACCCACAAAACACCATGCGAATTGAAATAAGCCCACTCAAAGTTTATTCCTCTTCTTTCTACGCTTAGGCTCGTTTAGGCTTATCACACTTTGCTATTTGTGGGTGAACGAACACCGAAAGAATAATCCAAGCTCAGTAGTCCTCTCTCTATTGAGATGGAACCAAAAGGACTTCCGGTTTGGGTCGCGGACAGCGAGGAAGCGCAGAAAGCCCCTGTAAAGGGGTTTCTGAGCAACACGGAGGCTTGGGGGAGTCGCAAAGGCACTGCGCCCCCCAAAAATCCCAGGTGGGAGACCCCTGGGGGATAGGCTTCCCGGCAGCGTGGGAGCGGTTTTGCCGTCCTTTCGGGGTTTTTTTCTTTTGGAAGAAACTCGGGATGGGACCGCGAGCGCAAAATGGGAGAGCACCGACTCCGTGTTGTGATGCCTCTAGCTTCTGCTGAGAAAGGCGACGGACCTCCACAAAGATAAAAACGGATTCTCCTGTGTGTTGTGATTTAAAATATCTTAAAAAATTGGAGTTTGAGCGAGGAGAATCCTGGATGTCTTAAGATTTCGGCGAGGAATCCACTCGGTTGAGAGCAGAAAATGGCGCGGGGCACAGAATCGCAGATATATAAAAAAAGGAAATAGCTGCTTACCGGCCTGACTGAGTGAGTACAGAACGCCATAGTAACTTTGTTAAGCCAAACAAGTTACTAAACACAAAGTAGCAAAGAAGATGCCTGTCTGAACTTGTACTTTACCCCCCCCGCATATCCTGTTTCTTTTTTTTTGCTGTGGGACACTGTTGCAAATAATCAATTGAACTCAGCGGTTGAGGAGGATAATATGTATATATATATATATATATATATATATATATATATATATATATATATAATAGGTTGTAGGAGTTTATTCCGAGTGGCGCTGAAAAGACGATACATAAAGAGACAGAAGGGAGAAGGGAGAACTTCATTACAGACGCCTGAACGTAAAGCCATTCTAAGGAGACTTACAACCCACTACAATATTTTCTTTTTGGTATCGTTTCTTTCTCTCTTTTCATTCCGTTGTGTGGCACCAATTCATCTTTCGGCTATTCAATAATTTTAGGGACTAGCTCTGTAACCCCTCTGGTGTTGGAATAGAACCTGAAAGTAATTTTGAGCATTAGAACCCCTACCAATACCATAGAGGGCTCCACATTTTTAACCAACCAGAGCTGACCTTCAATGTATAAGACTTATTCTTGACCTGTCCTCAACGTAATAGACTTATGTAAATTTAAGTTGGGTGACACTCACCACTACCCCTCTGGACTGTGACGGACATCTCTACAACAATTGAGAAAAGGAAAAGCGGGAGGACTGCAGAACAGGGGCGATCCTTCTTTTCGTCTCCAGGAACGCTAAGTGGATTGGACTGCACTACCTCTTTATACACTATCCATGTTGGATTAGGCCGTCAAGCGGCCGAAGAGTCTAGGGCGATGCTGGCCAGGTTAGAACAACTTCCGTGAAATACTTTGGGTAATATCTTTGAATCTTCTTCTGTGTACTTTAAAAAGACCGTTGACCTGATTTAGTTTAGTTAATTATTTTATATTGAAGAAGAAATTTCTACTGTTGGGTCAACATTTTTATTAGTTTGACACAGTTCATTGTGGGTTAATTCTATTTATAGTTGGGGTTACACCCTTACTGCTCTGGGAAAACATTTATTCCCTGCACTCTCCCTTATTTTTGCTCAGTCTTGTGAGATAGGATTATTTATTTAAAAAAAAAAAGAATGATGAATGATTTGAATGTGTAGTAAATTAGGTTTAGAAGTCATATCCATAGACATAGTCCAGATATTGGATTGAGACATTCTATAAGACTTATAAGGGCCTTCTGAACGTAAAATAAAGAGATTGTGAGCCCTTTAAGGGAGAGACTTAGTTGGAAAATACAAAGTGTGAAAATAAGGATATTGTCAGGAAATCAGGAGCAGGAGCACTGGGGAGAGAGGAATTGGAGAGCGAAGGGGAAGAATCCGAGGGAAGCGTAGGGGACTATGACAGTGGCCCGAGAGATTCCATGAGCTTCTCCAGTGAATCAGAAGATTCCCAGAAGGGGGCTCCGATGGTCAGGGCAAGGGGGGTCCCAGGGGGGACGCACCAGAAACAAGGAGCCAGAGGGGAACCCCAAAGCAGCAGTGGAGGATCAGGACCAGTTTCCCCACCAGAGCGTAGTGGGGGGGAAGAGTCACATGTGTCAGGGCCAGCGTCTCCTCCGGAGGGGAGGGAGAGTAAGTCAGGGCTGACCACGCCTCCATCGGAGAGTGGGGGAATGGAGGGGAGGTCAGTTGCAGCTAGCCCACCCGAAGGGGGAAGCAGTGACAGCAGCAGTGAAACGGTTAGGAGGAAAACGGCTGGCTGGGCGCGCGCGCCAAGTTCAAATGTACAGGCGCGCGGGACAGCAGGAGACCCGGATGGGGAACCAGCTCCTAAAGCCCGCCGGAGGGAGGGAGAAGGCTCAGGGGAATCAGCGTCAGAGGAGGCTAGGAAGGGCGAGACCCAGAGGAGGAAGGAGCAGCGGAAAAGGTGGAGCAAGGCTAGGGGCTTAAATTGGTGTACAGGGGGAGGAGATTCAGAAGGGTCATCAGCGGTCTGACAGTTGAGACGTGGGGCTGCGCGCTGCGGCTCTGGAAGTGAAACTGAACTTCAATAAAGACTTTTGTATTTAATTAGAAAGCAGCGTTGGTCCTTTGTGAGCTGGGACCTTGGGCAGCCTTGACAGTATGACCCTTCTCCAAAATCAATCAGAATTAAACCTCACAGCGTGAGTTGGTGCAGCGAGGGGCAAGACTTGGTGTTTTGTGAGCTCACGAAGATAGGCAAAGATGACTACAGAGGAGAAGGTGACAGAACTGCAAAAAGCAGTCACGACGCTTTACGCAGAAGTAGCAGCATCCAGGAAAAGAGAAGAAGAAGCAGTAGCGCTCTGCCAGGACCTGCGGACCAGGTGGGAACGTTGGGGCAAAGAGGGGCTGCCAGGATCCAAGCTGGAGGGAGTTGGCCTCGGGAAGAGGGGGGGCAGCATAGTAGCCCACTTCGACGTGAACCTGCAGCAATACCCCAACTTTAGAGCCGACATAGTTTACGCGCTCAATTTGCTTCGGAAAGACTTTAGAGATGAGGAAGAGAAAGTGGGATTCATAATTACTCATCTGCATGGGGAAGCTAAAGCGTGGCTGCGGAATTTGTGGCGCGAAAATGACCCCGCCCTCCAAGATTCTGATGCATTTATCAAAGCTATGGACGCTTGTGTCAGAGGCTCAGGAGCAGAAGAGCAGGGGAGAGAGCAAATAGAGAGCGGAGGAGAGGAATCAGAGGGGAGCGTAGGGGAATATGACAGTGGACCGAGAGATTCCATGAGCTTCTCCAGCGAATCTGAAGATTCCCAGGAGGGGGCGCCTATGGTAAGGGCGAGGCGAATCCCAGAGGGGACGATCCATAAACAAGGAACCAGAGGGGAGTCCCAAGGGAGTAGCGGAGCTGTAGGGCCAGTTCCCCCACCAGAGCACAGTGGGGGGGAAGAGTCACGTGAGTCAGGACCAGCTTCTCCTCCATCGGGGAGTGGGGAGACGGAGGGAAGGCCAGGTCCAGCTAGCCTCCCCGAAAGGGGGAGCAGTGACACAAGTGTAACGGTCAGAAGGAAAGTGGGAGGCTGCGCGCGCGCGCCAAGTTCAAATGTGGAGGAGCGCGGGACAGCAGAAAACCCGGATTGGGAGCCAGGTCCTAAAGCCCGAAAGAGGGGGGGGGAGGAGTCGGGAGAATCAGCGTCAGAAGAATCTCGGAGGGCTGAGACTCCGACTAGCAGAAGGACCCAGAGAAAGAAGGAACAGAGGAAAAGGTGGAGTAAGGCTAGAATCGTAAGCTGGTGTCAGGGGGGAGGAGATTCAGATGGGAGTTCTACGGTCTGACGGACAGATGTAGCGTTGCACGCTGCGCGTCTAGAAATGAGACTGAACTTCAATAAAGACTTTTAAACTTGGGCAAGGAGCAGCGTTGGTCTTGTGTGAGCTGGGACCTTGGGCAGCGCTGACAGCTTGTTTTAAATCAACGGTAGATGTGGATGTGGCGCGGAGGGAGATGCATGGGCTGCAACAAGGGAAAGCCACGGTGAGACAATATCACTCACGCTTTTTTGCTTTGGTGAACGTGCTGGGTTGGGAAAAGGACTCCATTGCCGTCAGAGACCTGTTCTGGGAGGGGTTGAATGGGGCCATTAAAGATGAGTTGGCACGGGGGGAGAGACCCCAAAGCACCCAAGAAGTTGCCCAAAGAGCGCTGGCGATTGGGGTGTGCCTGGAAGAACGCCCTTGGAGCAGGGAGGAAGGACGTAAGGCAAGCACGCCAGCCAGGACAACCCCCTTCCTACCCAGAGAGACAGGGCGGGTGCTATCCACGCCTCCACTGGGGAGGGGAGAAGAGCCGATGGAGATAGGTGGTGTCAGGGAATCAGGAGCAGGAGCAATGGGGAGAGAGGAATTGGAGAGCGAAGGGGAAGAATCCGAGGGCAGCGTAGGGGAGTATGACAGTGGCCTGAAAGATTCCATGAGCTTCTCCAGCGAATCAGAAGATTCCCAGAAGGGGGCGTCGATGGTCAGGGCAGGGGGGGTCCCAGGGGGGAGGCACCAGAGACAAGGAGCCAGAGGGGAACCCCAAAACAGCAGTGGAGGATCGGGACCAGTTTCCCCACCAGAGCGTAGTGGGGGGGAAGAGTCACATGTGTCAGGGCCAGCGTCTCCTCCAGAGAGGGAGTCAGGGCTGACCACGCCTCCGTCGGAGAGTGGAGGAACGGAAGGGAGGTCAGTTGCAGCTAGCCCCCCCCGAAGGGGGAAGCAGTGACAGCAGCAGTGAAACGGTCAGGAGGAAAGCTGCTGGCTGGGCGCGCGCGCCAAGTTCAAATGTGCAGGCGCGCGGGACAGCAGGAGACCCGGATGGGGAACCAGCTCCTAAAGCCCGCCGGAGGGAGGGAGACAGCTCAGGGGAATCAGCGTCAGAGGAGGCTAGAAAGGGCGAGACCCCGGCGGGCAGGCGGACCCAGAGGAGGAAGGAGCAGCGGAGAAGGTGGAGCAAGGCTAGAATCTTAAATTGGTGTCAAGGGGGAGGAGACTCAGACGGAGCATCAGCGGTCTAACGGTTGAGACGTAGAGCTGCGCGCTGCGGCTTTGGAAGTGAAACTGAACTTCAATAAAGACTTTTGTACTTAACAACGAAGCAGCGTTGGTCCTTTGTGAGCTGGGACCTAGGGTAGCTCTGACAACGTTGTTTTGTTATTTTGGTCTCATTACATACACTATGCCATTTCTGGGTCTATGTGCATTAACACCAAAGAACAGGACGTGAAATTGAAGGTTCTTCTTTGTATATAGATGGAACCCAAATCAACCTTTTTGCCTTTTTTAAGCCTATTACACTTCACTTTGCTATTTGTGGGTGAATGAACACCGGAAGAACAACCCAAGCTTATTCGCACTCTTTCTATTGAGATGGAACCAAAACACCTATGCTAGATTTGGGCTGATAACAAAGATTTCACTCTGCTACTTTTGGTTGAATGTGCATTCCAACTCCCAAAACACCAATATAAGCCCAAACAGAGCGTTATTATCATCTTTTTATGTAGATGGAAACTAAAACAACGTTTTACTTCTGTTAGGAGTCTGGTGCGCACCCAAAAAACACAATGCGAATTGAAATAAGCCCAATCAATGCTTATTTGTCTTCTTTCTACGCATATGGAAGCGATTAGAAGGTGTTTTGTTATTTTGGTCTCGTTACATACACTTTGCGATTTTTGGGTCTATGTGCATTAACACCAAAGAACACGACGCGAAATTCAAGGTTCTTCTTTGTATGTAGATGGAACCCAAATCAACCTGTTTTGCCTAGTTTAAGCCTATTACACTTCGCTTTGCTATTTGTATGTGAATGAACACCGGAAGAAGAACCCAAGCTTATTCGTACTTTTTTTAGTGAGATGGAACCAAAACACCTATGCTTGATTTGGGCTGAAAACAAACATTTCACTCTGCTACTTTTGGTTGAATGTGCATTCCAACTCCAAAAACACCAATTTTAAATAAGCCCAAACAGAGCATTATTATCATCTTTTTATGTAGATGGAAACCAAAACACCGTTTCGCTTCTGTTAGGAGTGATTCTGGTGCGCACCTGTCAGAGCTACCCTAGGTCCCAGCTCACAAAGGACCAACGCTGCTTCGTTGTTAAGTATAAAAGTCTTTATTGAAGTTCAGTTTCACTTCCAGAGCCGCAGCGCGCAGCTCCACGTCTCAAGTGTCAGACCGCTGATGCTCCGTCTGAGTCTCCTCCCCCTTGACACCAATTTAAGATTCTAGCCTTGCTCCACCTTCTCCGCTGCTCCTTCCTCCTCTGGGTCCGCCTGCCCGCCGGGGTTCCGCCCTTTCTAGCCTCTTCTCCCGCTGATTCCCCTGAGCCTTCTCCCTCCCTCCGACGGGCTTTAGGAGCTGGTTCCCCATCCGGGTCTCCTGCTGTTCCGCGCGCCTGCACATTTGAACTTGGCGCGCTCGCCCAGCCAGCAGCTTTCCTCCTGACCGTTCCACTGCTGCTGTCACTGCTTCCCCCTTCGGGGGGGCTAGCTGCAACTGACCTCCCCTCCGTTGGAGGCGTGGTCAGCCCTGACTCCCTCTCTGGAGGAGACACTGCCCCTGACACATGTGACTCTTCCCCCCCACTACGCTCTGGTGGGGAAACTGGTCCCGATCCCCCACTGCTGCTTTGAGCTTCCCCTCTGGCTCCTTGTTTCTGGTGCGTCCCCCCTGGGACCCCCCTTGCCCTGACCATCGGCGCCCCCTTCTGGGAATCTTCTGATTCGCTGGAGAAGCTCATGGAATCTCTCGGTCCACTGTCATACTCCTCTACGCTGCCCTCGGATTCTTCCCCTTCGCTCTCCATTTCCTCTCTCCCCAGTGCTCCTGCTCCTGATTCCCTGACATCGGCGTTTGAAACATTCAGCACCTTTTTGGACTGGGCTTTGCGTTTTAGGGCCAATTCTGCGGGGTTCACCCACTATCTCGATGACTTCCTTTTCGTGGGTGTCAGAGCTGCCCGAGGTCCCTGCTCACAAATGACCAACGATGCTTCGTTGTTAAGTACAAAAGTCTTTATTGAAGTTCAGTTTCACTTCCAGAGCCGCAGCGCGCAGCTCTACGTCTCAACTGTCAGACCGCTGATGCTCCGTCTGAGTCTCCTCCACCCAGACACCAATTTAAGACTCTAGCCTTACTCCACCTCTTCCTCTGTTCCTTCCGCCTCTGGTTCCGCCTGTCCGTTGGGGTCTCGCCCTTTCTAGACTCTTCTGACGCTGAATCCCCTGAGCCTTCCCCCTCCCTCCGGCGGGCTTTAGGAGCTGGTTCCCCATCCGGGTCTCCTGCTGTTCCCCGCGCCTGTACATTTGAACTTGGCGCGCGCGGCCAGCCCTTTAACTTTCCTCCTGACCCTTTCACTGCTGCTGTCACTGCTTCCCCCTCTGGGGGGGCTAGCTGCAACTGACCTCCCCTCCGTTGGAGGCGTGGTCAGCCCTGACTCACTTTCTCTCCCCGCTGGAGGAGACGCTGGCCCTGACACATGTGACTCTCCCCCCCCCTACGCTCTGGTGGGGAAATTGGTTCTGATCCCCCGCTGCTGATTTGGGGTTCCCCTCTGGCTCCTTGTTTCTGGTGCGTCCCCCCTGGGACCCCCCTTGCACTGACCGTCGGCACCCCCTTCTGGGAATCTTCTGATTCGCTGGAGAAGCTCATGGAATCTCTTGGGCCACTGTCATACTCCCCTACGCTGCCCTCGGATTCTTCCCCTTCGATCTCCATTTCCTCTATCCCCAGTGCTCCTGCTCCTGAGCCCCTGACAGTGGGGAAGTCCGACACCGGGGAATGCGCCTCCTTGCCTTTTCAGATTTAGCACAGGAACTGGGTGTCCCCCTCGCAGCAGATAAAACCGAGGGCCCCGCTACATTCCTCACGTACTTGGGCATCGAGTTGGACACAATTGCACAATCATCCCGCCTACCTAGGGAGAAGATTGATGCCGTTAAGGAGGTAATTCAGATTACCCTTACACTACGAAAGATCACTCTTAGGCAAATTCAATCCCTTTTGGGTCACTTTAACTTTGCGTGCAGGGTGGTCTCCCCCGGGCGCCCCTTCTGTGCCCGCTTGGCCAGGCTCTCAATAGGACTCAAACATCCACACCACAGGGTCTGGCTACCCAAATCAGTTAAGGCGGATCTAGAGGCCTGGTTAACATTCCTGGATCACTACAATGGGGTATCCTTATGGCAGGATGTTCTTAACTTGTCCTCAGATTTCCAGGTCCAGTCGGATGCGGCAGGGTCCCTGGGTTTTGGCGTTTACTTCAAAGGTCGATGGTGCGCTCAGCGATGGCCAGCTGGGTGGCAGGGTGAGGCCATCACGCGGGATCTCACTTTTCTCGAGTTTTTTCCAATAGTAGTTGCCGTACACATCTGGACGGAGGAGTTCCAAAATCGCCGGGTGTGCTTCAGAACTGACAACCAGGCGGTGGTGAACATCCTAGCTAGGCAGTCATCTCGATCTGCTAGGGTTTCCTCCCTGCTGCGGGCGTTCGTTCTTCGGTGCCTTGAGTACAACATAATTTTTTCAACCAAATTTGTGCAAGGGATCAAGAATGACATAGCCAATGCTTTGTCTCGCTTTCAGATGTCTCGCTTCCGGTCGCTGGCACCTGGAGCACAACCGTTGCCCGAACCCTTTCCGGAGCACCTGTGGAACATTGGAGACGCAAAGTGGTTAAGGGAGTATTAGCGTCCGTCGCGCCTTCCACCCTCAGGTCTTACAAGAAGGCCTGGTGCGACTTCCTGAACTTCAGGTCTGGGGTTTCTGGGCTTTCACATAGGGTGCCACCCACCACTGACGACGTTCTGCGATACCTTTCCCACCTAGACGATTTGGGTCGGGCCCCCAAAACCTTAAAGATACATGTAGCCACCATCACCTTTTTTGCTAAAGCCACTTTTTCCTCCGATCCGTGTTGCGACTTCTTGGTCCGCAGAGCTATTGAGGGTTGAGGCAGGTTGCAACCCCCCAGGGTTAAGTGCCGTAAGCCAATCTCTTATGGGTTGCTATGTCAGATACGCACAAAGCTTAGGTCAATATGTTGGACCAGGTTCGAGGCTCGTCTCTTTTCCGCAGCATATGCTATCGCCTTTTTCGGCGCGCTGAGAGTTGGCGAAGTTGTGGTCGAGGTTGGTGCAAGCGGTTTAACGCGCGGCCTCCTTATGGAGGACGTGCAGTTGACCGAATCTAGCTTGACGGTGCGGATACGGCAATCCAAAACGGATCAGGCGGGTAGGGGAGCTTTAGTTAAGCTTACAGCGTCACAGCAGCAGGGCCCCTGCCCAGTAAAAGACACCAGGCGGTACCTCTACCTTAGACCGCTCGGCCCGGGTCCGCTTCTGGTTCACGAAGATGGTTCTCCCTTATTAAGGCTTCAATTCACTAGGGTGCTTCGCAAAGCTATTGATGCTTGTGGTTTATCCTCCCAGGACTATGCTGCACACTCATTTAGGATTGGCGCCGCAACAACAGCGGCGCGGTTGGGTCTGACTGCGGATAGGATTAAGGAAATGGGCCGGTGGAAGTCCAATGCCTATAAAGGCTATATTCGCTAGATTGCGCCCTACTACATTATCCTACTTACCCGGTTTTCTTCTTCTTTTCATCCTCAGCCATGCTCAGGAGAAGCGTGTGGATCTGTGGCCACAGTATAGTCCATTGGGCCCGCGCGCGGGCAGTCAGTCGCGGTCTCACGCCTAACCTTGGCTTACCACCTGGAGTTCGTGTTTCCTGGTTTTCGAGACGAGGCATGCGTTGGGAGGAACTCATGCCGTTGCTGATGGAGAAAGTAGCCGCGTTCGGCTTTCCCGACATCCTTCTCATTCAATTAGGG
This sequence comes from Podarcis filfolensis, assembly GCF_964270895.1. Classification (NCBI taxonomy): domain Eukaryota; kingdom Metazoa; phylum Chordata; class Lepidosauria; order Squamata; family Lacertidae; genus Podarcis; species Podarcis filfolensis. The sequence continues at coordinate 30,427 of NC_139610.1, read as the reverse complement.
AAAAATGACCTGGCTAACATACGAAGTGCGGACCTGTCGTGGCACATAAAAAGAGACTTGGATGCTGTCAGGGCTACCCTAGGTCCCAGCTCACAAAGGACCAACGCTGCTTCGTTGTTAAGTATAAAAGCCTTTATTGAAGTTCAGTTTCACTTCCAGAGCCGCAGCGCGCAGCCCCACGTCTAAAGTGTCAGACCACTGATGCTCCGTCTGAGTCTCCTCCCCCTTGACACCAATTTAAGAGTCTAGCCTTGCTCCACCTTCTCCGCTGCTCCTTCCTCCTCTGGGTCCGCCTGCCCGCCGGGGTTCCGCCCTTTCTAGCCTCTTCTCCCGCTGATTCCCCTGAGCCTTCTCCCTCCCTCCGGCGGGCTTTAGGAGCTGGTTCCCCATCCGGGTCTCCTGCTGTTCCGCGCGCCTGCACATTTGAACTTGGCGCGCGCGCCCAGCCAGCAACTTTCCTCCTGACCGTTCCACTGCTGCTGTCACTGCTTCCCCCATCGGGGGGGCTAGCTGCAACTGACCTCCCCTCCGTTGGAGGCGTGGTCAGCCCTGACTCCCTCTCTGGAGGAGACACTGCTCCTGACACATGTGACTCCTCCCCCCCACTACGCTCTGGTGGGGAAACTGGTCCTGATCCTCCACTGCTGCTTTGGGGTTCCCCTCTGGCTCCTTGTTTCTGGTGCGTCCCCCCTGGGACCCCCCTTGCCCTGACCATCGGCGCCCCCTTCTGGGAATCTTCTGATTCGCTGGAGAAGCTCATGGAATCTCTCGGGCCACTGTCATACTCCCCTACGCTGCCCTCGGATTCTTCCCCTTCGCTCTCCCAATCCTCTCTCCCCAGTGCTCCTGCTCCTGATTCCCTGACATCCATCCCCCCCTCGAAGCCCCCCCTTCCCCCCTCCCCCTCTTCGGGTGTGGGTTCCGGGTGCTCCAGTCCAGTGGGTGTGAGTGCGGGATACCATTCTTCCCCCCTGGTGTGTAGCCGGTCCACTGGATCCGGCCCAACCGCAACGGGCTCGTCGACGTCGATTTCCTCTGCTTCCATCTCTCTGCTGATGTGCTCGAATCCAGGATCCTCCCCCAACACGTCCATGTCCTCCCCTCCCCCGGGTACCTCTGGTGAGACAGCTTGCAAAGGTCCCCGCAGCAGCTCCCTGCGCCACCCCACCTCCGGTTGAGTGTCCCACCAATAGGAGCGGTCTGTGGCAAACCCCGAGAGAGACCCCTCCGAGGAGCTAGTGTCTGGCGTCGTCTCTTCAGCTGATGAAAAACCCTGGAACGTACTGGCTGACAGTGTGGGCGTGAAGAGCCAGTCGTCGAAATACTCTGCCGGCATAGGTCTGTGTGGGAAGAGTGCATGGAACTCGTCTTTAAGATAGTGCTCCTCCACGGCATAGCACGGTACCCACCTGTTGGCACTGGCTGGGGTACCTTCCCTGGCGAGGAGGTATTCCACCCCCTCTTCCCCCCACCTCGAGTCCAAAATCTCCGTGACCTCGTTGAGTGGCGTCGCCCTCCGTGACCCCTCCCTCTTCGGAGATTCACTAAGTGTGTCTGGCGCGTTCCCTATCGCCTGAAACCTGTGGGGTTCCCTGTAGGGTGTGAGCACTGACCTATGAAAGACTGGGTGCATTCTGGAGCCCTCCGGGAGTGTCAACCGGAAGGCCACTGGATTGATTTGCGCCGCGACCTGGTAAGGTCCCAGCTGCTTGTGCTTGAGCTTCCTCTTAGCTAGCGTCCTGGCCGGCACTGCCTGGGCTGCTAACCAGACCCAGTCCCCCACCTGGATGTCCTCCCCGACCCTCCTGTGCTTGTCTGCCTGCATTTTGTAGGCGTGTTTCGCCAGTTCCAATTGCCTGCGGAGTTGCTCGTGGACCTCCTGTAACTCTGCTGCTAAGTGCTCTGCTCCCCTTGGCTCCCCCTCCCCCTTCGTCTCTAACCCTGGGAAAGTTCTGGGATGCCGCCCATTATTGGCGAAGAACGGTGTCACTCCCGTAGACCCGTGCTTCGTGTTGTTGTAGGCAAACTCGGCCAGCGGTAGGTAGTCCACCCAGGTCGAGGGTTGTTGATTGGCGTAGCATCGCAGGTACTGCTGCATGATGGCGTTGACCCTCTCCGCTTGTCCGTTGGTCTGCGGGTGTCGTGCCGACGCTAAGTTGATCTTGACGTTCAGGATGCCCAGCAGCTTCTGCCAGAAGCTCGAGACGAATTGGCGACCCCGGTCGGACAGGATGGACCGCGGCAAGCCGTGAGCTTTGAACACGTGGTCTATGAACAGCTTGGCGGTCTGTTCCGCTGTGGCCACCTTCGCGCACGGAATAAAGTGTGCCATCTTGGTGAACATGTCTACGACCACGAGCACCGCTGTTTTGCCTCGCGAGCTGGGCAGATCTGTGACAAAGTCCAGGGCCACTCTCTCCCACGGTTCGAGCGGCGTCTGTAGGGGTTCTAGTAGACCCGCTGGCTTCCTGTGTACTGGCTTGGCCCTTTGGCAGGTGTCACACCTGGAGACGTAATCCGCGACTTCTCCCCTCACCTTGGGCCACCAAAAGTCTCTGGTTACTAATTCCGCCGTTTTGTCCTTGCCGAAGTGCCCAGCGCTGGGCGCGTCGTGTAGCTGCTGCAAGACTTTCGCGCGGAGGTCGTCTCCGGGCACGTAGAGAGCCCCTTTGCGGATGAGCAGTCCGTCTCGTATCTGGAACTCGTCGTCCTTCGCTGTGCCTCTTCGCACCTCCTCCATCTTGGATTGTGCGAACGAATCCGTCTGCAGCGCTCGACGCACCGCGTCCAGGTCCACGGCAGCTGAAGCGCACGCCCACGCTTTCGGTGCGAAAATGTGCTTGGCCGCCACCGGCGCCGCTTCCTCGAGATACTGCGGCTTCCTGGATAGTGCATCCGCCATGACGTTGTTGTCTCCCGGGATGTATTCTATCCGGAAATCGAAATCCGCAAAGAACTCCGCCCAGCGGATGTGTCTCTGGTTCAGGAACCGCGCCGTGCGCCAGTACTCCAGGTTCTTATGGTCCGTGCGGACTTGCACTGTGTGTCTGGCTCCAACGAGGAAGTGCCGCCACGCCCTGAAAGCTGCATGAATGGCCAGCAACTCCCTGTCCCAGATGGTGTAGTTCTGTTCCGCCTTGCTGAGTTTCCTGGAGTAGAATGCGCACGGCCTCCATTCCCCTTGCGGATCTTGCTGCAACAGGACGGCCCCCACTGCTCTGTCTGAGGCGTCCGTCTCAACCCTCATTGGTCTGCTGGGGTTTACATGTAGCAGCTGTTCTTCGGACGCGAAGAGACGCTTGAGTCTCCGAAAGGACTGCTCCGCCTGGTCCGTCCAGGTGAACTTCTTCTTCTTGGAGCTGAGGGTGTCCGTGATGGCCGCCGTCTCCTTCGCGAACCCTTTGATGAACTTGCGATAAAAGTTGGCGAAGCCGACGAACCTCTGGACCTCCTTCCGATTGCGCGGGCTCTTCCAGTCCAACACCGCGCGGACCTTGGCGCTGTCCATGGCGAGTCCCTTGTCGGACAGCTTGTAGCCCAGAAAATCCACCTCCGTCATGTCGAACTGGCACTTCTCTAATTTGGCGTAAAGTCTGTGCTCCCGTAGCCTCTGCAGGACCTCCTTGACGTCCCTCTCGTGAGCCTCCTGCGATTCCGAGAAGATCAGGATATCGTCCAGGAAGCAGACGCACTTCTTGTAGAGGAGTCCCGCTAACACGTGATGCATGAAAGCTTGGAAGGTATGGGAGCCATTTTGCAGACCAAAAGGCATTACGCGATATTCATAGGTGCCTAAAGGTGTAAACATGGCTGTCTTCCACTCATCGCCCTCCCGCATGCGTATAAGGTTGTACGCCCCTCGTAGATCCAACTTGGTGAAGATCCGTCCCTTCCTCACCGTCGCGAGCAGGTCGTCGATCTTGGGCATGGGGAATGCTGCGGGCTTTGTTTTGGAATTTATGGTCCTAAAATCAACTATGAGTCTCCGTTGGGGCGTGTCCTTCTTCTTCACGAAAAACACGGGACTGCCCCCCACTGCTTTAGATTCTTGGATGAACCCCCGCTTCAAGTTGTGATCTATGAACTCCCTGAGTTCTTGCAGTTCATCTTCAGACATGGAATACAGTTTCCCAGTCGGCAGCGTCGCTCCCGGCAGGAGGTCAATCTTGCAGTCGTAAGGCCTGTGGGGAGGCAGCTTATCCGCTTCCCTCTCGCAGAAGACCTCCAAAAACTCCTTGTACTTGTTGGGTACCGCTTGCACCATGCCTAGGTGTAGCTGCGGTTCATCCTCTTGCCCCTCCTCCTCCTGGCGGGTCTGGATGCAGTGTTCTGCGCAGTAGGAGGAACAGAAGGTCAACTGCCGCTGGTACCATGCCAATGCCGGGCTGTGCCTATCCAGCCAACTCATACCCAACACTATGGGCGTGTCCGACAGGTGGGTGACGTTGAAGCTGATGACTTCGCGGTGGTTTCCAATTTGCATCACCATCGGTGGTGTTTGCTGTACCACCTCTCCTCCCAGTAGCTTCCTGCCATCGACCGTGACGACGTTTAGGGGCATCGTGGCTGGCATGAGTGCTATGCGATGTTGCTTGATAAAGTCCACTCCAATAAAGTCTGCGTTGCTCCCAGAGTCAATGGTTATTGGTACTTGCATGGTGTGCCCATTGGGCAACTGGAGCGATGCGGTGAGTTGCACCACTGGTTTGGGTGGGAGGGGGTCTGTGGGCTGTAAAATCTCTGGGGACTGCTTCACTGACTTGCCTGGTTGGGCCCCAGTGGCTCTGTTTCCAACCAGGCTTCTTCTTCCCCCTGCAGCTGTTTCAGCTGCTCACCTGTTCCCTTTACTGTTGCTGAGGCTGCAGTGTGCTTCTGGAGCCTCTGGGGACACTCTTTGGCCATGTGCTGTGCACTGTCGCAGATGTAACACTTCCTGGTCCCTCTAGGAGCCTTCCCCTTGACTGCTCCCGGTGTTTGGGCTCTGCTGGCAGTCTGAGCCCTTGCACCACCAATCTCCATCGGCTCTTCTCCCCTTCCCAAAGGAGGCATGGACAGCGCCCGCCCCGCCTCTCTGGGAAAGAAAGGGGTTGTCCTGGCTGGGGTGCTTCCCTTACGTCCTTCCAGGCGCACACCAATTGCCAACGCTCTTTGGGCAACTTCTTGGGTATTTTGGGGTCTTTCTCCTCTTGCCAGTTCATCTTTCACCTCTCCACTTAGCCCCTCCCAGAACAGGTCTCTGACAGCAATGGAGTCCTTCTCCCAGCCCAGCACGTTCAGTAAGGCAAAAAAGCGCGAGTGATACTGCCTCACCGTCGCTTTCCCTTGCTGTAGTCCATGCATTTCCCTCCGAGCAATATCTACATCTACCGTAGATTTAAAGCAAGCGTCCATAGCTTTGATAAATGCATCGGAATCTTTGAGGGCAGGGTCTTTTTCGCGCCACAAATTCCGCAGCCACGCTTTTGCTTCCCCATGCAAATGAGTGATTATGAAGCCCACCTTCTCTTCCTCATCTCTAAAGTCTTTCCGAAGCAAATTGAGCGCGTAAACCACGTCAGCTCTGAAGTTAGGGTATTGCTGCAGGTTCCCATCAAAGTGCGCCACCAGGCTGCCCCCCCTCTTCCCGAGGCCAACTCCCTCCGGTTTGGGTCCTGGCAGCCCCTCTTTCCCCCAACGGTCCCACCTGGCTTGCAGATCCCGGCAGAGCGCTACTGCTTCTTCTTCTCTTTTCCTGGATGCTGCTACTTCCGCGTAAAGCGTCGTGACTGCTTCTTGCAGTTCTTTCACCTGGCTCTCTGTAGTCATCTTTGCCTATCTTCGTGAGCTCGCAAAACACCAAGTCTTGCCCCTCGCTGCACCAACTCACGCTGCGAGGTTTTTATGAGAGACGGAGCATACTGTCAGGGCTACCCTAGGTCCCAGCTCACAAAGGACCAACGCTGCTTCGTTGTTAAGTATAAAAGCCTTTATTGAAGTTCAGTTTCACTTCCAGAGCCGCAGCGCGCAGCCCCACGTCTAAAGTGTCAGACCACTGATGCTCCGTCTGAGTCTCCTCCCCCTTGACACCAATTTAAGAGTCTAGCCTTGCTCCACCTTCTCCGCTGCTCCTTCCTCCTCTGGGTCCGCCTGCCCGCCGGGGTTCCGCCCTTTCTAGCCTCTTCTCCCGCTGATTCCCCTGAGCCTTCTCCCTCCCTCCGGCGGGCTTTAGGAGCTGGTTCCCCATCCGGGTCTCCTGCTGTTCCGCGCGCCTGCACATTTGAACTTGGCGCGCGCGCCCAGCCAGCAACTTTCCTCCTCACCGTTCCACTGCTGCTGTCACTGCTTCCCCCATCGGGGGGGCTAGCTGCAACTGACCTCCCCTCCGTTGGAGGCGTGGTCAGCCCTGACTCCCTCTCTGGAGGAGACACTGCTCCTGACACATGTGACTCCTCCCCCCCACTACGCTCTGGTGGGGAAACTGGTCCTGATCCTCCACTGCTGCTTTGGGGTTCCCCTCTGGCTCCTTGTTTCTGGTGCGTCCCCCCTGGGACCCCCCTTGCCCTGACCATCGGCGCCCCCTTCTGGGAATCTTCTGATTCGCTGGAGAAGCTCATGGAATCTCTCGGGCCACTGTCATACTCCCCTACGCTGCCCTCGGATTCTTCCCCTTCGCTCTCCCAATCCTCTCTCCCCAGTGCTCCTGCTCCTGATTCCCTGACAGATGCGATTGCTACCTTGTGTCCCGGAACAACGGTGTTCTGGTCCTCCTTCCTGAAGAGAATTGCGTGGCGCGGTGCGCAGAGCTGTATGGCCATTGAAAAAACCAGGAAACGCGTAAACCGGGCAGTGGCCCGTTGGGTGCTGTCAGGGACTCAGGTGCGCTTTATGAATGGCCGAGTCATTTATCATGACCATATCCGGATTGGCGACCAGACCTTGTTTCGGAATGACGGGGTCCATCTCTCAGACCTGGGGAATGACATTTGGCTAGATAGCGCCATCAGCAGCATCAGGGATTGGTTGCAGCTGTGAGGGTATTGGCGGCGAGCCCTTCGGGCTCGGGTGGCGGTTAGGCATTGGATAAATGTGTTGTGGAATCGAAGAGCTAGGTGTGGCCATCGCCTATGCCTTCAATATTTTGGGTATTCCGTTAAAGGAATCTGGCGGTCGTGTATTCTGTCCGATGCCTGCTTGGCGGGAGGCCATGGCACGACCCTCGGTGACATCAGGGGAGAGCCTATAGTTGGATGAGCATCAACAGGCTCCACCTACTGGTGAATAAACCCCCCCCCCCGTGGTTCAGACATCCAATGCCTAAGCCAATACCTTCTCACTACTGTAATCAATAAAGTTGTGGCCTTTTCTTGCCCATTAACCTTAAATCTCGTGTCCTTGTGTTTTCATTTCACATCGCGGGGGTCGGGTCCTCGAACCACAAGGACTCTCCTCCCTGGAAGGGAGGGGAGTGGGAGTGGGCGGGAGCTCGAGCCCCGCCTCCCCTACTCACCGGGCTGGCGCCCACCCCCACCGGTAGGCATCCAACCGGGTGCCTCCGGGGGGGCGTGGTCAGCATCCTAAATGCTGCGGCGCCAGCCCTTTCTTGGCCTCATTCTCCTTCGTCCCGACGCAAGTCACCCACCCTCCACTCCCTTGAGCTCAGGGTCTTAAATTTCCTTGGCCTTGCTATGGACCTTAGGTTGGTCGCCCTGGTTGTCCGGGGGGCCTGGTAGGAATTTTTCCATTTGACATTAGGCTTTTTGGTTTTTTCGCCTACCTCGTAGCAATCGTCACAACTTTCGTGGTATTGGTGGGTAGGTTAGGCATTGGATAAATGTGTTGTGGAATCGAAGAGGTAGGTGTGGCCATCGCCTATGCCTTCAATATTTTGGGTATTCCGTTAAAGGAATCTGGCGGTCATGTATTCTGTCCGATGCCTGCTTGGCGGGAGGCCATGGCACGACCCTCGGTGACATCAGGGGAGAGCCTATAGTTGGATGAGCATCAACAGGCTCCACCTACTGGTGAATAAACCCCCCCCCCCCGTGGTTCAGACATCCAATGCCTAAGCCAATACCTTCTCACTACTGTAATCAATAAAGTTGTGGCCTTTTCTTGCCCATTAACCTGAAATCTCGTGTCCTTGTGTTTTCATTTCACATTGCGGGGGTCGGGTCCTCGAACCACAACAAAGATTTCACTCTGCGATTTTTCGGTGAATGTGCATTCTAACCACGAAAACCCCAATTTTAAATAAGCCCAATCAGAGCGTTATTATCATCTTTTTATGTAGATGGAAACCAAAACACTGTTTTGCTTCTGTTAGGAGTGATTCTGGTGCGCACCCAAAAAACACCATGCGAATTTAAATAAGCCCAATCAAAGCTTATTCGTCTTCTTTCTGCGCATATGGAAGCGATTAGAAGGTGTTTTGTTATTTTGGTCTCATTACATACACTATGCGATATCTGGGTCTATGAGCATTAACACCATAGTACAAGAAATGAGGGCAATTCAAGGTTCTTCTTTGTATGTAGATGGAACCCAAATCAACCTGTTTTGCTTTGTTTAAGCTTATTACACTTCGCTTTGCTATTTGTGGGTGAACGAACACCGAAAGAACAATCCAATCTTATATGTCCTCTTTCTTTTGAGATGGAACCAAAACACCTATCCTTGATTTAGGCTGAAAACAAACATTAAACTCTGCTATTTTTGGTTGAATGTGCATTCCAACTCCAAAAACATCAATTTAAAATAAGCCCAATCAGAGCGTTATTATCATCGTTTTATGTAGATGGAAACCAAAACACCGTTTTGCTTCTGTTAGGAGTGATTCTGGTGCGCACCCAAAAAACATGATGCGAATTGAAATAAGCCCAATCAAAGCTTATTCGTCTTCTTTCTATGCATATGGAAGCGAAAAGACGTTGTTTTGTTATTTTGGTCTCGTTACATACACTATGCGATTTCTGCTTCTATGTGCATTAACACCAAAGAACACGACTTGAAATAAGCGCAATTCAATGTAGATGGAACCCAAATCAACCTGTTTTGCCTTGTTTAAGTTTATTACACTTTGCTATGTGTGGGTGAACGAACACCGAAAGAACAATCCAAGCTTATATGTCCTCTTTCTGTTGAGATGGAACCAAAACACCTATGCTTGATTTGGGCTGAAAACAAACATTTCACTATGCTACTTTTGGTTGAATGTGCATTCCAACCCCAAAACCACCAATGTTAAATAAGGCCGAACAGAGCGTAATTATCACCTTTTTATGTAGATGGAAACCAAAACACCATTTTGCTTCTGTTAGGAGTGATTCTGGTGCGCACCCAAAAAACACTACGCGAATTGAAATAAGCCCAATCAAAGCTTATTCGTCTTCTTTCTGCGCATATGGAAGCGATTAGAAGGTGTTTTGTTATTTTGGTCTCATTACATACACTATGCGATTTCTGCGTCTATGAGCATTAACACCATAGAACACGAAATAAGCGAAATGCAAGATTTTTCTTTCTTTGTAGATGAAACCCAAAACAACCTGTTTTGCTTTGTTTAAGCTTATTACACTTCGCTTTGCTATTTGTGGGTGAACGAACACCGAAAGAACAATCCAAGCTTATATGTCCTCTTTCTTTTCAGATGGAACCAAAACACCTATGATAGATTTGGGCTGATAACAAAGATTTCACTCTGCGTTTTTTTGGTGAATGTGCATTCTAACCCCCAAAACCCCAATTTTAAATAAGACCAATCAGAGCGTTATTATCATCGTTTTATGTAGATGGAAACCAAAACACCGTTTTGTTTCTGTTAGGAGTGATTCTGGGACTCAGAGAGCAGGAGCACTGGGGAGAGAGGAAATGGAGAGCGAAGGGGAAGAATCCGAGGGCAGCGTAGGGGAGTATGACAGTGGCCCGAGAGATTCCATGAGCTTCTCCAGCGAATCAGAAGATTCCCAGAAGGAGGCTCCTATGGTCAGGGCAAGGGGGGTCCCAGGGGGGACGCACCAGAAACAAGGAGACAGAGGGGAACCCCAAAGCAGCAGTGGGGGATTGGGACCAGTTTCCCCACCAGAGCGTAGTGGGGGGGAAGAGTCACATGTGTCAGGGCCAGCGTCTCCAGAACAACTCCCTTCCTACCCAAAGAGACATGGCATGTGTTATCCACGCCTCCACTGGTGAGGGGAGAAGAGCCGATGGAGATAGGTGGTGCTAGGGCTCAGACAGCAAACAGAGCCCAAACACCGGGAGCAGTCAAGGCGAAGACTCCTAGAGGGAGGAGGAAGTGTTACATCTGCGACAGTGCACAGCACATGGCCAAAGAGTGTCCCCAGAGGATCCGGAAGCACACTGCAGCCTCAGCAACAGTAAGGGCAGCAGTTCAGCAGCAAGAACAGCTGCAGGGGGAAGAAGAAGCCTGGTTGGAAACAGAACCACTGGGGCCCAGCCAGGCGAGTCAGTGAAGCAGTCCCCAGAGATTTTACAGCCCACAGATCCCCTCCCACCCAAACCAGTGGTGCAACTCACCGCATCACTCCAGCTGCCCACTGGGCTCACCCTGGAAGTCCCAATCACCATTGACTCTGGGTGCATCGCAGACTTTGTAGGAGTGGACTTCATCAAGCAACATCGCATAGCACTCCTGCCAGCCACGATGCCCCTAAACGTCGTCACGGTCGATGGAAGGAAGATACTGGGAGGAGAGGTGGAACAGCAAACACCGCTGTCAGGGACTCAGGAGCAGGAGCACTGGGGAGAGAGGAAATGGAGAGCGAAGGGGAAGAATCCGAGGGCAGCGTAGAGGAGTATGACAGTGGCCCGAGAGATTCCATGAGCTTCTCCAGCGAATCAGAAGATTCCCAGAAGGGGGCGCCTATGGTCAGGGCAAGGGGGGTCCCAGGGGGGACACACCAGAAACAAGGAGACAGATGGGAACCCCAAAGCAGCAGTGGAGGATTGGGACCAGTTTGCCCACCAGAGCGTAGTGGGGGGGAAGAGTCACATGTGTCAGGGCCAGCGTCTCCTCCAGCGGGGAGAGAGAGTGAGTCAGGGCTGACCACGCCTCCAACGGAGGGGAGGTCAGTTGCAGCTAGCCCCCCCAGAGGGGGAAGCAGTGACAGCAGCAGCAGTGAAACGGTCAGGAGAAAAGTTACCGGCTGGGCGCGCGCGCCAAGTTCAAATGTACAGGCGCGGAGAACAGCAGGAGACCCGGATGCGGAACCAGCTCCTGAAGCCCGCCAGAGGGAGGGGGAAGGCTCAGGGGACTCAGCGTCAGAAGAGGCTAGAAAGGGCGAGACCCCAACGGCCAGGCGGAACCAGAGGCGGAAGGAACAGAGGAAGAGGTGGAGTAAGGCTAGAGTCTTAAATTGGTGTCTGGGGGGAGGAGACTCAGACGGAGCATCAGCGGTCTGACGGTTGAGACGTAGAGCTGCGCGCTGCGGCTCTGGAAGTGAAACTGAACTTCAATAAAGACTTTGTACCTAACAACGAAGCAGCGTTGGTCCTTTGTGAGCTGGGACCTTGGGCAGCTCTGACAGTATGCTCCGTCTCGTCTGAATTAACCCTCGCAGCGTGAGTTGGTGCAGCAAGGGGCAAGACTTGGCGTTTTGCGAGCTCACAAAGATTAGCAAAGATGACTACAGAGGACCAGGTGAAAGAACTGCAAAGCGCAGTCACGAGGCTGTATGCAGAAGTAGAGGCATCCAGAAAAAGAGAAGACGAAGCAGTAGCGCTCTGCCGGGATCTGCAGACCAGGTGGGAACGTTTGGGCAAGGAGGGGCTGCCAGGACCCAAGCCGGAGGGAGTTGGCCTCGGGAAGAGGGGGGGCAGCATAGTAGCCCACTTCGACGGGAACCTGCAGCAGTACCCTAACTTCAGAGCCAACATAGTTTACGCGCTCAATTTGCTTCAGAAAGACTTTAGAGATGAGGAAGAGAAAGTGGGATTCATGATTACTCATCTGCATGGGGAAGCTAAAGCGTGGTTGCGGAATTTGTGGCGCGAAAATGATCCAGTCCTCCGAGATGCTGACGCGTTTATCAAAGCTATGGACGCTTGTTTTAAATCAACGGTAGATGTGGATGTGGCTTGGAGGGAAATGCATGGGCTGCAGCAAGGGAAAGCCACGGTGAGGCAATATCACTCACGATTTTTTGCGTTAGTGAACGTGCTCGGGTGGGAGAAAGACTCCATTGCTGTGAGGGATCTGTTCTGGGAGGGACTAAATGGGGCCGTGAAAGATGAGCTAGCAAGAGGTGAAAGACCTAAAAGCACCACAGAGGTCGTCCAAAGAGAACTTGCGATAGGAGTGCGCCTGGAAGACCGCCCTTGGAGCAGAGAGGAGGGGCGCAGGGCGAACACTCCAGCCAGAACAACTCCCTTCCTACCCAAAGAGACAGGGCGCGTGTTATCCACGCCTTCACTGGGGAGGGGAGAAGAGCCGATGGAGATAGGTGCTGCTAGGGCTCAGACAGCAAACAGAGCCCAAACACCGGGAGCAGTCAAGGCGAAGACTCCTAGAGGGAGCAGGAAGTGTTACATCTGCGACAGTGCACAGCACATGGCCAAAGAGTGTCCCCAGAGGATCCGGAAGCACACTGCAGCCTCAGCAACAGTAAAGGGAGCATTTCAGCAGCAAGAACAACTGCAGGGGGAAGAAGAAGCCTGGTTGGAAACAGAACCACTGGGGCCCAGCCAGGCGAGTCAGTGAAGCAGTCCCCAGAGATTTTACAGCCCACAGATCCCCTCCCACCCAAACCAGTGGTGCAACTCACCGCATCACTCCAGCTGCCCAATGGGCTCACCCTGGAAGTCCCAATCACCATTGACTCTGGGAGCAACGCAGACTTTGTAGGAGTGGACTTCATCAAGCAACATCGCATAGCACTCAGGCCAGCCACGATGCCCCTAAACGTGGTCACGGTCGACGGCAGGAAGATACTGGGGGGAGAGGTGATACAGCAAACACCGCCTATGGTAATGCAAATTGGAAACCACCGGGAAGTCATCAGCTTCAACGTCACCCACCTGTCGGACACGCCCATAGTGTTGGGCATGAGTTGGCTGGATAGGCACAGCCCGGCATTAGCATGGTACCAGCGGCAATTAACCTTCTGCTCTTCCTACTGCGCAGAACACTGCGTCAGGACTGGCCAGGCAGAGGAGGGGCAAGAGGATGAACCGCAGCTACACCTAGGCATGGTGCAAGCGGTACCCAACAAGTACAAGGAGTTTTTGGAGGTCTTCTGCGAGAGGGAAGCGGATAAGCTGCCGCCCCACAGGCCCTACGACTGCAAGATTGACCTCCTGCCGGGGGCGACGCTGCCAACTGGAAAACTGTATTCCATGTCTGAGGACGAACTGCAAGAACTCAGGGAGTTCATAGATCACAACTTGAAGCGGGGATTCATCCAAGAATCCAAAGCAGTGGGGGGCAGTCCCGTGTTTTTCGTGAAGAAGAAAGACACGCCCCAACGCAGGCTTGTAGTTGATTATAGGACCATCAATTCCAGGACGAAGCCCACAGCATTCCCCATGCCCAAGATCGACGACCTACTCGTGACGGTGAGGAAGGGACGACTCTTCACCAAGTTGGATCTACGAGCGGCGTACAACCTTTTATGCATGCGGGAGGGCGATGAGTGGAAGACGGCCATGTTTACACCTTTAGGCACCTATGAATATCGCGTAATGCCGTTTGGTCTACAAAATGGCTTCCATACATTCCAAGCTTTCATGCATCACGTGTTAGCGGGACTCCTCTACAAGAAGTGCGTCTGCTTCCTGGACGACATCCTGATCTTTTCGGAATCGCAGGAGGCTCACGAGGGGGACGTCAAGGAGGTCCTGCAGAGACTACGGGAGCACAGACTTTACGCCAAACTAGAGAAGTGCCAGTTCGACATGACGGAGGTGGATTTCCTGGGCTACAAGCTGTCCGACAAGGGACTCGCCATGGACAGCACCAAGGTCTGCGCGGTGTTGGACTGGAAGAGCCCGCGCAATCGGAAGGAGGTCCAGAAGTTCGTAGGCTTCGCCAATTTTTATCGCAAGTTCATCAAGGGGTTCGCAAAGGAGACGGCGGCCATCACGGACACACTCAGCTCCAAGAAGAAGAAGTTCACCTGGACGGACCAGGCGGAGCAGTCCTTTCGGAGACTCAAGCGTCTCTTCGCGTCCGAAAAACAGCTGCTACACGTAAACCCCAGCAAACCAATGAGGGTTGAGACGGACGCCTCGGACAGAGCGGTGGGGGCGGTCCTGTTGCAGCAAGATCCGCAAGGGGACTGCAGGCCGTGCGCATTCTACTCCAGGAAACTTAGCAAGTCGGAACAGAACTACACCATCTGGGAAAGGGAGTTGCTGGCCATTCATGCAGCCTTCAAGGCGTGGCGGCACTTCCTCGTTGGAGCCAGACACACAGTGCAGGTCCGCACGGACCATAAGAACCTGGAGTACTGGCGCACGGCGCAGTTCCTGAACCAGAGACACATCCGCTGGGCGGAGTTCTTTGCGGATTTCGATTTCCGGATAGAATACGTCCCGGGAGACAACAACGTCATGGCGGATGCACTATCCAGGAAGCCGCAGTATCTCGAGGAAGCGGCACCGGTGGTGGCCAAACACATTATTGCACCGAAAGCGTGGGCGTGTGCGTCAGCCGCCATGGACCTGGACGCGTTGCGTCAAGCGCTGCAGACGGATTCGTTCGCACAATCCAAGATGGAGGAGGTGCGAAGAGGCACAGCGAAGGGCGACGAGTTCCAGATACGAGACGGACTGCTCATACGCAAAGGGGCTCTCTACGTACCCGGAGACGACCTCCGCGCGAATGTCCTGCAGCAGTTGCACGACGCGCCCTGCGCTGGGCACTTCGGCAAGGACAAGACGGCGGAATTGGTAACCAGAGACTTTTGGTGGCCCAAGATGAGGGGTGAAGTCGCGGATTACGTCTCCAGGTGTGACACCTGCCAAAGGGCCAAGCCAGTACACAGGAAGCGGGCGGGTCTGCTGGAACCCCTACAGACGCCGTTCGAACCGTGGGAGAGAGTGGCCCTGGACTTTGTCACACATCTGCCCAGCTCGCGAGGCAAAGCAGCCGTACTCGTGGTCGTTCACCAAGATGGCGCACTTCATTCCTTGCGCGAAGGTGGCCACAGCGGAACAGACCGCCAAGCTGTTCATAGACCACGTGTTCAAGGCGCACGGCTTGCCGCGGTCCATCCTGTCCGACCGGGGTCGCCAATTCATCTCGAGCTTCTGGCAGAAGCTGCTGGGCATCCTGAACATCAAGATCAACTTAGCGTCGGCACGACACCCGCAGACCAACGGACAAGCGGAGAGGGTCAACGCCATCATGCAGCAGTACCTGCGATGCTACGCCAATCAACAACCCTCGACCTGGGTGGACTACCTACCGCTGGCCGAGTTTGCCTACAACAACACGAAGCACGGGTCTACAGGATTGACACCGTTCTTCGCCAATAATGGGCGGCATCCCAGAACTTTCCCGGGGTTAGAGACGAAGGGGGAGGGGGAGCCAAGGGGAGCAGAGCACTTAGCAGCAGAGTTACAGGAGGTCCACGAGCAACTCCGCAGGCACTTGGAACTGGCGAAACACGCCTACAAAATGCAGGCAGACAAGCACAGGAGAGTTGGGGAAGACATTCAGGTGGGGGACTGGGTCTGGTTAGTGGCCCATGCAGTGCCGGCCAGGACGTTAGCTAAGAGGAAGCTCAAACACAAGCAGCTGGGGCCTTACCAGGTCGCGGCACAAGTCAACCCAGTGGCCTTCCAGTTGACACTCCCGGAGGGCTCCAGAATGCATCCAGTCTTTCATAGGTCAGTGCTCACACCCTACAGGGCACCCCACAGGTTTCAGGCGCCAGGGAACGCGCCAGACCCACTCAACGAATCTCCACTGAGAGAGGGGTCACGGAGGGCGACGCCACTCAACGAGGTCACAGAGATTTTGGACTCGAGGTGGGGAGAAGAGGGGGTGGAGTATTTCCTCGCCAGTGAAGGTACCCCAGCCAGCGCCAACAGATGGGTACCGTGCTATGCCGTGGAGGAGCACTACCTCAAAGACGAGTTCCACGCACTCTTCCCACACAGACCTATGCCGGCAGAGTATTTCGACAACTGGCTTTTCACACCCACACTTTCAGCCAGTACGTTCCAGGGTTTTTCATTAGCTGAAGGGACGACGCCGGAAACAAGCTCCCCGGAGGGGTCACTCTCGGGGTTTGCTACAGACCGCTCCTATTGGTGGGACACTCAACCGGAGGTCGGGTGGCGCAGGGAGCTGCTCACCAGTCTCACCAGAGGTACCTGGGGGAGGGGAGGACATGGACGTGTTGGGGGAGGATCCTGGATTTGAGCACAACAGCAGAGAGATGGAAGCAGAAGAAATCGACGTCGACGAGCCCATTGCGGTCTGGCCGGATCCCGCGGACCGGCTGCGCACCGGTGGGGGGAGAATGGTATCCCGCACTCAAACCCACAGCACTGGAGCACCCGGAACCCACACCCGAAGTGGGGGAGGGGGAATGGGGGGCTTCGAGGGGGGATGGATGTCAGGGACTCAGGAGCAGGAGCACTGGGGAGAGAGGAAATGGAGAGCGAAGGGGAAGAATCCGATGGTAGTGTAGGGGAGTATGACTGTGGCCCGAGAGATTCCATGAGCTTCTCCAGCGAATCAGAAGATTCCCAGAAGGGGGCGCCTATGGTCAGGGCAAGGGGGGTCCCAGGGGGGACGCACCAGAAACAAGGAGACAGAGGGGAACCCCAAAGCAGCAGTGGGGGATTGGGACCAGTTTCCCCACCAGAGCGTAGTGGGGGGGAAGAGTCACATGTGTCAGGGCCAGCGTCTCCTCCAGCGGGGAGAGAGAGTGAGTCAGGGCTGACCATGCCTCCAACGGAGGGGAGGTCAGTTGCAGCTAGCCCCCCCAGAGGGGGAAGCAGTGACAGCAGCAGCAGTGAAACGGTCAGGAGGAAAGTTACCGGCTGGGCGCGCGCGCCAAGTTCAAATGTACAGGCGCGGGGAACAGCAGGAGACCCGGATGGGGAACCAGCTCCTAAATCCCGCCGGAGGGAGGGAGAAGGCTCAGGGGAATCAGCGTCAGAAGAGGCTAGAAAGGGCGAGACCCCAACGGCCAGGCGTAATCAGAGGCGGAAGGAACTGAGGAAGAGGTGGAGTAAGGCTAGAATTTTAAATTGGTGTCTGGGGGGAGGAGACTCAGACGGAGCATCAGCGGTCTAACAGTTGAGACGTAGAGCTGCGCGCTGCGGCTCTGGAAGTGAAACTGAACTTCAATAAGACTTTTGTACTTAACAAAGAAGCAGCGTTGGTGCTTTGTGAGCTGGGACCTTGGGCAGCCCTGACAGATGCTCTGATTGGGCTTATTTTAAATTGATGTTTTTGGAGTTGGAATGCACATTCAACCAAAAATATCAGAGTTTAATGTTTGTTTTCAGCCTAAATCAAGGATAGGTGTTTTGGTTCCATCTCAAAAGAAAGAGGACATATAAAATTGGATTGTTCTTTCAGTGTTCGTTCACCCACAAAGAGCAAGGCGAAGTGTAATAAGCAAAACTGGTTGTTTTGGGTTCCATCTACATAGAAAGAAAAATATTGGATTTGGCCAATTTCGTGTTCTATGGTGTTAATGCTCATAGACGCAGAAATCGCATAGTGTATGTAATGAGACCAAAATAACAAAACAACGTCTTTTCGCTTCCATATGCGTAGAAAGAAGACGAATAAGCTTTGATTGGGCTTATTTCAATTCGCATCGTGTTTTTTGGGTGCGCACCAGAATCACTCCTAACAGAAGCGAAACGGTGTTTTGGTTTCCATCTACATAAAAAGATGATAATAACGCTCTGTTTGGGCTTATTTAAAATTGGTGTTTTTGGAGTTGGAATGCACATTCAACCAAAAGTAGCAGAGTGAAATGTTTGTTTTCAGCCCAAATCAAGCATAGGTGTTTTGGTTCCATCTCATTAAAAAAAGTACTGTCAGAGCTGCCCGAGGTCCCAGCTCACATAGGACCAACGCCGCTTCGTTGTTAAGTAAGGAAGTATTTATTGAAGTTCAGTTTCACTTCCAGAGCCGCAGCGTGCAGCTCTACGTCTCAAACTTCAGACCGCTGATGCTCCGTCTGAGTCTCCTCCCCCCATACACCAGTTTAAGACTCTAGCCTTGCTCCACCTCTTCCTCTGCTCTTTCCGCCTCTGGTTCCGCCTGTCCGTCGGGGTCTCGCCCTTTCTAGACTCTTCTGACGCTGAATCCCCTGAGCCTTCCCCCTCCCTCCGGCGGGCTTTAGGAGCTGGTTCCCAATCCGGGTCTCCTGCTGTCCCTCGCGCCTGTACATTTGAACTTGGCACGCGCGCCCAGCCAGCAACTTTCCTTCTGACCGTTTCACTGCTGCTGTCACTGCTTCCCCCTTCGGGGAAGCTAGCTGCAACTGAACTCCCCTCCGTTCCCCCACTCTCCGATGGAGGCGTGGTCAGCCCTGACTCATCTCCTCTCACCGCTGGAGGAGACGCTGGTCCTGACACATCTGCCTCCTCCCCCCCACTACGCTCTGGTGGGGAAACTGGTCCTGATCCCCCGCTGCTGCTTTGGGGTTCCCCGCTGGCTCCTAGTTTCTGGTGCGTCCCCCCTGGGACCCCCCTTGCCCTGACCATCGGCGCCCTGTTCTGGGAATCTTCTGGTTCATAGAATCATAGAATCATAGAATCATAGAATCATAGAATCATAGAGTTGGAAGAGACCACAAGGGCCATCGAGTCCAACCCCCTGCCAAGCAGGAAACACCATCAGAGCACTCCTGACATATGGTTGTCAATCCTCTGCTTAAAGACCTCCAAAGAAGGAGACTCCACCACACTCCTTGGCAGCAAATTCCACTGTCGAACAGCTCTTACTGTCAGGAAGTTCTTCCTAATGTTTAGGTGGAATCTTCTTTCTTGTAGTTTGGAACCATTGCTCCGTGTCCGCCTCTCTGGAGCAGCAGAAAACAACCTTTCTCCCTCCTCTATGTGACATCCTTTTATATATTTGAACATGGCTATCATATCACCCCTTAACCTCCTCTTCTCCAGGCTAAACATGCCCAGCTCCCTTAGCCGTTCCTCATAAGGCATCGTTTCCAGGCCTTTGACCATTTTGGTTGCCCTCCTCTGGACACGTTCCAGTTTGTCAGTGTCCTTCTTGAACTGTGGTGCCCAGAACTGGACACAGTACTCCAGGTGAGGTCTGACCAGAGCAGAATACAGTGGCACTATTACTTCCCTTGATCTAGATGCTATACTCCTATTGATGCAGCCCAGAATTGCATTGGCTTTTTTAGCTGCCGCGTCACACTGTTGGCTCATGTCAAGTTTGTGGTCAACCAAGACTCCTAGATCCTTTTCACATGTACTGCTCTCAAGCCAGGTGCCACCCATCTTGTATTTGTGCCTCTCATTTTTTTTGCCCAAGTGCAATACTTTACATTTCTCCCTGTTAAAATTCATCTTGTTTGTTTTGGCCCAGTTCTCTAATCTGTCAAGGTCGTTTTGAAGTGTGATCCTGTCCTCTGGGGTGTTAGCCACCCCTCCCAGTTTCGTGTCATCTGCAAATTTGATCAGGATGCCCTTGAGTCCATCATCCAAGTCGTTGATAAAGATGTTGAATAAGACCGGGCCCAAGACAGAACCCTGTGGCACCCCACTAGTCACTCTTCTCCAGGATGAAGAGGAACCATTGATGAGCACCCTTTGGGTTCGGTCATTCAGCCAGTTACAAATCCACTGAGAGGTAGCATAGTCAAGACCGCATTTTACCAGCTTCTTTACAAGAATATCATGGGGCACCTTGTCAAATGCTTCGCTGCAGAAGCTCATGGAATCTCTCGGGTCACTGTCATACTCCCCTACACTACCCTCGGATTCTTCCCCTTCGCTCTCCATTTCCTCTCTCCCCTGTGCTCTTGCTCCCGAGCCCCTGTTATCCATCCCCCCTCGAAGCCCCCCTTCCCTCCTCCCCCTCTTCAGGTGTGGGTTCCGGGTGCTCCAGTGCTGTGGGTGTGAGTGCGGGATACCATTCTTCCCCCCTGGTGTGCAGCCGGCCAGCAGGATCCGGCCAGACCGCAATGGGCTCGTCGACGTCGATTTCTTCTGCTTCCATCTCTCTGCTGTTGTGCTCGAATCCAGGATCCTCCCCCAACACGTCCATGTCCTTCCCTCCCCCGGGTACCTCGGGTGAGACTGCTTGTAAGGGTCCCCGCAGCAGTTCCCTGCGCCACCCCACCTCCGGTTGATTGTCCCACCAATAGGAGCGGTCTGTGGCAAACCCCGAGAGTGACCCCTCCGGGGAGCTTGTTTCTGGCGTCGTCTCTTCAGCTGACGAAAAACCCTGGAACGTACTGGCTGAAAGTGTGGGTGTGAAAAGCCAGTCGTCGAAATACTCTGCCGCCATAGGTCTGTGTGGGAAGATTGCATGGAACTCGTCTTTGAGGTAGTGCTCCTCCACGGCATAGCATGGTACCCACCTGTTGGCGCTGGCTGGGGTACCTTCCCTGGCGAGGAGATATTCCACTCCCTCTTAACACCACCTCGAGTCCAAAATCTCCGTGACCTCGTTGAGTGGTGTCGCCCTCTGTGACCCCTCCCCTGTTGGCGATTTGTTAAGTGGGTCTGGCGCGTTCCCTGGCGCCTGAAACCTGTAGGGTGCCCTGTAGGGTGTGAGCACTGACCTATGAAAGACAGGATGCATTCTGGAGCCCTCCGGGAGTGTCAACCGGAAGGCCACTGGATTGATTTGTGCCGCGACCTGGTAAGGCCCCAGCTGCTTGTGTTTGAGCTTCCTCTTAGCTAACGTCCTGGGCAGCACTGCCTGGGCTGCTAACCAGACCCAGTCCCCCACCTGGATGTCTTCCCCGACTCTCCTGTGCTTGTTTGCCTGCATTTTGTAGGCGTGTTTCGCCAGTTCCAAGTGCCTTCGGAGTTGCTCGTGGACCTGCTGTAACTCTGCTGCTAAGTGCTCTGCTCCCCGTGGCTCCCCCTCCCCCTTCGTCTCTAACCCCGGGAAGGTTCTGGGATGCCGCCCATTGTTGGCGAAGAACGGTGTCACCCCTGTAAACGCGTGCTTCGTGTTGTTGTAGGCAAACTCGGCCAGCGGTAGGTAGTCCACCCAGGTCGAGGGTTGTTGATTCGCATAGCATCGCAGGTACTGCTGCATGATGGCGTTGACCCTCTCCGCTTGTCCGTTGGTCTGCGGGTGTCGTGCCGACGCTAAGTTGATCTTGATGTTCAGGATGCCCAGCAGCTTCTGCCAGAAGATCGAGATGAATTGGGGACCCTGGTCAGACAGGATGGACCGCGGCAAGCCGTGAGCTTTGAACACGTGGTCTATGAACAGCTTGGAAGCAATGGGAGCCATTTTGCAGACCAAATGGCATTACGCGATATTCATAGGTGCCTAAAGGTGTAAACATGGCCGTCTTCCACTCATCGCCCTCCTGCATGCATATAAGGTTGTACGCCCCTCATAGATCCAACTTGGTGAAGAGTCGTCCCTTCCTCACCATCGCGAGCAGGTCGTCGATCTTGGGCATGGGGAATGCTGTGGGCTTCGTCCTGGAATTGATGATTCTGTAATCAACTACGAGCCTGCGTTGGGGCGTGTCCTTCTTCTTCACGAAAAACACGGGACTGCCCCCTACTGCTTTGGATTCTTGGATGAATCCCCGCTTCAAGTTGTGATCTATGAACTCCCTGAGTTCTTGCAGTTCGTCCTCAGACATGGAATACAGTTTTCCAGTCGGCAGCGTCGCCCCCGGCAGGAGGTCAATCTTGCAGTCGTAAGGCCTGTGGGGAGGCAGCTTATCCGCTTCCCGCTCGCAGAATGTCAGAGCTGCCCAAGGTCCCAGCTCACAAAGGACCAACGCTGCTTCATTGTTAAGTACAAAAGTCTTTATTGAAGTTCAGTTTCACTTCCAGAGCCGCAGCGCGCAGCTCTACGTCTCAACTGTCAGACCGCTGATGCTCCGTCTGAGTCTCCTCCCCCCTGACACCAATTTAAGATTCTAGCCTTACTCCACCTCTTCCTCAGTTCCTTCCGCCTCTGGTTCCGCCTGGCCGTTGGGGTCTCGCCCTTTCTAGACTCTTCTGACGCTGAGTCCCCTGAGCCTTCCCCCTCCCTCCGGCGGGCTTTAGGAGCTTGTTCCCCATCCGGGTCTCCTGCTGTTCCCCGCGCCTGTACATTTGAACTTGGCGCGCGCGCCCAGCCGGTAACATTTCTCCTGACCGTTTCACTGCTGCTGCTGTCACTGCTTCCCCCTCTGGTGGGGCTAGCTGCAACTGACCTCCCCTCCGTTGGAGGCATGGTCAGCCCTGACTCACCTTCTCTCCCCGCTGGAGGAGACGCTGGCCCTGACACATGTGACTCTTCCCCCCCACTACGCTCTGGTGGGGAAACTGGTCCCAATCCCCCACTGCTGCTTTGGGTTTCCCCTCTGTCTCCTTGTTTCTGGTGCGTCCCCCCTGGGACCCCCCCTTGCCCTGACCATAGGTGCCCCCTTCTGGGAATCTTCTGATTCGCCGGAGAAGCTCATGGAATCTCTCGGGCCACTGTCATACTCCCCTACGCTACCCTCGGATTCTTCCCCTTCGCTCTCCATTTCCTCTCTCCCCAGTGCTCCTGCTCCTGAGTCCCTGACATCCATCCCCGCCTCGAAGCCCCCCTTCCCCCCTCCACCTCTTCGGGTGTGGGTTCCGGGTGCTCCAGTAATGTGGGTGTGAGTGCGGGATACCATTCTTCCCCCCCGGTGTGCAGCCGGCCCGCGGGATCCGGCCAAACCGCAATGGGCTCGTCGACGTCGATTTCTTCTGCTTCCATCTCTCTGCTGTTGTGCTCAAATCCAGGATCCTCCCCCAACACGTCCATGTCCTCCCCTCCCCCGGGTACCTCTGGTGAGACTGCGTGTAAAGGTCCCCGCAGCAGCTCCCTGCGCCACCCCACCTCCGGTTGCGTGTCCCACCAATAGCAGCGGTCTGTGGCAAACCCCGAGAGTGACCCCTCCGGGGAGCTTGTTTCCGGCGTCGTCTCTTCAGCTGATGAAAAACCCTGGAACGTACTGGCTGAAAGTGTGGGTGTGAAAAGCCAGTCGTCGAAATACTCTGCCGGCATAGGTCTGTGTGGGAAGAGTGCATGGAACTCGTCTTTGAGGTAGTGCTCCTCCACGGCATAGCCCGGTACCCATCTGTTGGCGCTGGCTGGGGTACCTTCCCTGGCGAGGAGATATTCCACCCCCTCTTCCCCCCACCTCGAGTCCAAAATCTCTGTGACCTC
Organism: Podarcis filfolensis; assembly: GCF_964270895.1. Lineage (NCBI taxonomy): Eukaryota > Metazoa > Chordata > Lepidosauria > Squamata > Lacertidae > Podarcis > Podarcis filfolensis. The sequence goes on along the minus strand of NC_139610.1, from coordinate 7,104 downwards.
GTTGAGTGGCGTCGCCCTCCGTGACCCCTCCCTCTTTGGAGATTCGTTAAGTGGGTCTGGCGCGTTCCCTGGCGCCTGAAACCTGTGGGGTGCCCTGTAGGGTGTGAGCACTGACCTATGAAAGACTGGATGCATTCTGGAGCCCTCCGGGAGTGTCAACCGGAAGGCCACTGGGTTGACTTGTGCCGCGACCTGGTAAGGCCCCAGCTGCTTGTGTTTGAGCTTCCTCTTAGCTAACGTCCTGGCCGGCACTGCCTGGGCCGCTAACCAGACCCAGTCCCCCACCTGAATGTCTTCCCCAACTCTCCTGTGCTTGTCTGCCTGCATTTTGTAGGCGTGTTTCGCCAGTTCCAAGTGCCTGCGGAGTTGCTCGTGGACCTCCTGTAACTCTGCTGCTGAGGGCTCTGCTCCCCGTGGCTCCCCCACCCCCTCAGGCTCTAACCCCGGGAAGGTTCTGGGATGCCGCCCATTGTTGGCGAAGAACGGTGTCACCCCTGTAGACGCGTGCTTCGTGTTGTTGTAGGCAAACTCGGCCAGCGGTAGGTAGTCCACCCAGGTCGAGGGTTGTTGATTGGCGTAGCATCGCAGGTACTGCTGCATGATGGCGTTGACCCTCTCCGCCTGTCCGTTGGTCTGCGGGTGTCGTGCCGACGCTAAGTTGATCTTGACGTTCAGGATGCCCAGTAGCTTCTGCCAGAAGCTCGAGATGAATTGGCGACCCCGGTCGGACAGGATGGACCGCGGCAAGCCGTGCGCCATGAACACGTGGTCTATGAACAGCTTGGGGGTCTGTTCCACTGTGGCCACCTTCGCGCAAGGCATGAAGTGCGCCATCTTGGTGAACATGTCTACGACCACGAGTACGGCTGTTTTGCCTCGCGAACTGGGCAGATCTGTGACGAAGTCCAGGGCCACTCTCTCCCACGGTTCGAACGGCGTCTGTAGGGGTTCCAGCAGACCCGCCGGCTTCCTGTGTACTGGCTTGGCCCTTTGGCAGATGTCACACCTGGAGACGTAATCCGCGACTTCACCCCTCATCTTGGGCCACCAAAAGTCTCTGGTTACCAATTCCGCCGTCTTGTCCTTGCCGAAGTGCCCAGCGCAGGGCGCGTCGTGTAACTGCTGCAGGACTTTCGCGCGGAGGTCGTCTCCGGGTACGTGGAGAGCCCCTTTGCGTATGAGCAGTCCGTCTCGTATCTGGAACTCGTCGTCCTTCGCTGTGCCTGTTCGTACCTCCTCCATTTTGGATTGTGCGAACGAATTCGTCTGCAGGGCTCGACGCACCGTGTCCAGGTCCACTGCAGCTGAAGCGCACGCCCACGCTTTCGGTGCGAAAATGTGTTTGGCCTCCACCGGTGCCGCTTCCTCGAGATACTGCCGCTTCCTGGATAGTGCATCCGCCATGACATTGGTGTCACCCGAGACGTATTCTATCCGGAAATCGAAATCCGCAAAGAACTCCGCCCAGCGGATGTGTCTCTGGTTCAGGAACCGCGCCGTGCCCCATTACTCCAGGTTCTTATGGTCCGTGCGGACCTGCACTGTGTGTCTGGCTCCGACTAGGGAGTGCCGCCATGCCTTGAAGGCTGCATGAATGGCCAGCAACTCCCTGTCCCAGATGGTGCAGTTCTGTTCTGACTTGCTGAGTTTCCTGGAGTAGAACGCGCACGGCCTCCAGTTCCCTTGCGGATCTTGCTGCAACAGGACCGCCCCCACTGCTCTGTCCGAGGCATCCGTCTCAACCCTCATTGGCTTGCTGGGGTTCACGTGTAGCAGCTGTTCTTCGGACGCAAAGTGACGCTTGAGTCTCCGAAAGGACTGCTCCGCCTGGTCCGTCCAGGTGAACTTCTTCTTCTTGGAGCTGAGTGTGTCCGTGATGGCCGCCATCTCCTTTGCGAACCCCTTGATGAACTTGCGATAAAAGTTGGCGAAGCCGACGAACTTCTGGACCTCCTTCCGATTCCGCGGGCTCTTCCAGTCCAACACCGCGCAGACCTTGGTGCTGTCCATGGCGAGTCCCTTGTCGGACAGCTTGTAGCCCAGGAAATCCACCTCCGTCATGTCGAACTGGCACTTCTCTAGTTTGGTGTAAAGTCTGTGCTCCCGTAGCCTCTGCAGGACCTCCTTGACGTCCCCCTCGTGAGCCTCCTGCGATTCCGAAAAGATCAGGATGTCGTCCAGGAAGCAGACACACTTCTTGTAGAGGAGTCCCGCTAACACGTGATGCATGAAAGCTTGGAATGTATGGGAGCCATTTTGTAGACCAAACGGCATTACGTGATATTCATAGGTGCCTAAAGGTGTAAACATGGCCGTCTTCCACTCATCGCCCTCCCCCATGCGTATAAGGTTGTACGCCCCTCGTAGATCCAACTTGGTGAAGAGTCGTCCCTTCCTCACCGTCGCGAGTAGGTCGTCGATCTTGGGCATGGGGAATGCTGTGGGCTTCGTCCTGGAATTGATGGTCCTATAATCAACTACAAGCCTGCGTTGGGGCGTGTCTTTCTTCTTCACGAAAAACACGAGACTGCCCCCCACTGCTTTGGATTCTTGGATGAATCCCCGCTTCAAGTTGTGATCTATGACCTCCCTGAGTTCTTGCAGTTCGTCCTCAGACATGGAATACAGATTTCCAGTCGGCAGTGTCGCCCCCGGCAGGAGGTCAAGCTTGCAGTCGTAGGGCCTGTGGGGCGGCAGCTTATCCGCTTCCCTCTCGCAGAAGACCTCCAAAAACTCCTTGTACTTGTTGGGTACCGCTTGCACCATGCCTAGGTGTAGCTGCGGTTCATCCTCTTGCCCCTCCTCTTCCTGGCGGGTCCGGACGCAGTGTTCTGCGCAGTAGGAAGAGCAGAAAGTTAATTGCCGCTGCTACCATGCTAATGCCGGGCTGTGCCTATCCAGCCAACTCATGCCCAACACTATGGGCGTGTCCGACAGGTGGGTGACGTTGAAGCTGATGACTTCGTGGTGGTTTCCAATTTGCATTATCATAGGCGGTGTTTGCTGTACCACCTCCCCTCCCAGTATCTTCCTGCCGTCGACCGTGACTACGTCTAGGGGCATCGTGGCTGGCAGGAGTGCTATGCGATGTTGCTTGATGAAGTCCACTCCTACAAAGTCTGCGTTGCTCCCAGAGTCAATGGTGATTGGGACTTCCAGGGTGAGCCCATTGGGCAGCTGGAGTGATGCGGTGAGTTGCACCACTGGTTTGGGTGGGAGGGGATCTGTGGGCTGTAAAATCTCTGGGGACTGCTTCACTGACTCGCCTGGCTGGGCCCCAGTGCTTCCGTTTCCAACCAGGCTTCTTCTTCCCCCTGCAGTTGTTCTTGCTGCTGAACTGCTCCCTTTACTGTTGCTGAGGCTGCAGTGTGCTTCCGGATCCTCTGGGGACACTCTTTGGCCATGTGCTGTGCACTGTCGCAGATGTAACACTTCCTGCTCCCTCTAGGAGTCTTCGCCTTGACTGCTCCCGGTGTTTGGGCTCTGCTTGCTGTCTGAGCCCTGGCACCACCTATCTCCATCGGCTCTTCTCCCCTCCCCAGTGGAGGCGTGGATAACGCGCGCCCTGTCTCTTTGGGTAGGAAGGGAGTTGTTCTGGCTGGGGTGTTCGCCCTGCGCCCCTCCTCTCTGCTCCAAGGGCGGTCTTCCAGGCGCACCCCTATCGCCAGTGCTCTTTGGACGACCTCTGTGGTGCTTTTAGGTCTTTCTCCCCTTGCCAGCTCATCTTTCACGGCCCCATTCAGTCCCTCCCAGAACAGATCCCTGACGGCAATGGAGTCTTTCTCCCAGCCGAGCACGTTCACTAACGCAAAAAAGCGTGAGTGATATTGCCTCACCGTGGCTTTCCCTTGCTGCAGCCCATGCATTTCCCTCCTAGCCACATCCACATCTACCGTTGATTTAAAACAAGCGTCCATAGCTTTGATAAATGCGTCAGGCATCTTGGAGGGCGGGATCATTTTCGTGCCACAAATTCCGCAGCCACGCTTTAGCTTCCCCATGCAGATGAGTAATTATGAATCCCACTTTCTCTTCCTCATCTCTAAAGTCTTTCCGAAGCAAATTGAGTGCGTAAACTATGTCGGCTCTGAAGTTAGGGTACTGCTGCAGGTTCCCGTCGAAGTGGGCTACTATGCTGCCCCGCCTCTTCCCGAGGCCAACTCCCTCCGGCTTGGATCCTGGCAGCCCCTCTTTGCCCCAACGTTCCCACCTGGTTTGTAGATCCCGGCAGAGCGCTACTGCTTCGTCTTCTCTTTTTCTGGATGCCTCTACTTCTGCATACAGCCTCGTGACAGCGCTTTGCAGTTCTTTCACCTTGTCCTCTGTAGTCATCTTTGCTAATCTTCGTGAGCTCGCAAAACGCCAAGTCTTGCCCCTTGCTGCACCAACTCACGCTGCGAGGGTTAATTCAGACGAGACGGAGCATACTGTCAGAGCTGCCCAAGGTCCCAGCTCACAAAGGACCAACGCTGCTTCGTTGTTAAGTACAAAAGTCTTTATTGAAGTTCAGTTTCACTTCCAGAGCCGCAGCGCGCAGCTCTACGTCTCAACTGTCAGACCGCTGATGCTCCGTCTGAGTCTCCTCCCCCCAGACACCAATTTAA